>NC_045769.1:60277057-60891224 GCF_008692025.1 Phocoena sinus
GTGGTTGGCTTCCAAGGGTGAGAATCCACAGGGAGAGAGACATTAAGAAGCGTTCCACCTTTCTAAACCCAGGCAAGTCATGCAGCAGCAATATATCCACAGCATTCTACTCATCAAGTCAGCCACAAAGGCTTGCCCAGGCTTAAGGGGTGAGGAAATAGACTCCAAGGCAATGGGGAAATAAACGGCAGTGTTCTGGAAAAGCAGGTGGGGCCATGTTTTGGAAAATGCGATCTGCCACACTTAGACAAGTTTCTACCTCTTTGAACCTCTGTTTCCTTACCATTAAACTAGAATGATGTAAACTAACTCATTCAGTTGTTGTAAGGATTAAAATGGCAACTTTAGAGCAGAGCCTGGCACATAGTAAGTGCTTAGGAAATTCTAGTCTCTCCTAATATCTGGGCCAACGTGCTTATTCTGGTCAGGCCTTGAGGGATGATAAGGATGTAGGGAAGAAAGGTCAGGAGATCCAATATATTAGTGTCTAAAGTTGCTAAATCAAAATATATCAGGAAAAATACTGAGATATGGAGGTCATTCCTCAAAAGTTACAAAAACTGGAGTTAAAAATGATTTCCCCCTAGAGAGCGGCACTGGGATTCTGGAGAAGTGGAGAAAGGCACCACTGCTTTCCATTATGAATCCTTCAGAACTATTTGATTGTTTTAACCAAATGCATGTGTTACACTTATTTTTTTTTAAAAAAAAAAAGGCCCATGAAAGACATGCCAAAAGTGGCTATCCGAAATAAATGTAAAGAAATTACTATTACTTTTTATTTTTACAGTGTATTTAAATTGATGTTTTCTAACAGTGAGTCATTATTACAGAATTTAGATATTTTAAAAATAGAACAAAAATTATAGGAAGAGTATGAGCTTAGCAATATTAACAATACTTATGTTCAGCACCCATGAGTAATCGAATTCTTAACTGTGGTTACCTGTGAGTAGCAGGATTATGGGTGACTTAAATTATGACATTCTAACTTTATATAATAAGTGATTTAAAAATATAAATAAGAATAAACTTTTAAAATATGATGACTATAAGCTTATTGCCCATATCTCTCTTTTTTTGTGGTACGCAGGCCTCTAACTGTTGTGGCCTCTCCCATTGCGGAGCACAGGCTCCGGACCCACAGGCTCAGCGGCCATGGCTCACGGGCCTAGCCGCTCCGCGGCACGTGGGGTCTTCCCGGACTGGGACATGAACCCGCGTCCCCTACATCGGCAGGCGGACTCCCAACCACTGCGCCACCAGAGAAGCCCCATATCTCTCTTTTTTTCTCCTCCCCAACGTATCAGTCAGCATTTTAAAATGTAGTATTATCCATGGTTAATTAAAGAGCAGAAACTTCTTGGTAACAAGACAGTGTAGAAATCCCTATATCAAGGTGGATGAAACTAAGGAGGTATTAATATCCTTCAGCATGAAGGTCAGAGAGTAACTGTTAAACCCAAAGAATTAGCACAAGTTATCAAGGATGCACTGGTGAGAAAACAGTTTCCTTAAAAATAATAGTAACTTCAGGGCTTCCCTGGTGGCGCAGTGGTTGAGAGTCCGCCTGCCAATGCACGGGACACGAGTTCATGCCCCGGTCCGGGAGGAACCCACATGCCGCAGAGCGGCTGGGCCCGTGAGCCATGGCCTCCGAGCCTGCGTGTCCGGAGCCTGTGCTCTGCAACGGGAGAGGCCACAACAGTGAGAGGCCCGTGTACCACACACACTCACACACACACACACACACACACACACACACACAAAATAATAATAATAATAGTAACTTCAATATACAAAAATGAGTTGTATTTCTATATATAAGCAATAAACAATCTGAAAATAAAATTAAGAAAATAGGGCTTCCCTGGTGGCGCAGTGGTTGGGAGTCTGCCTGCCGACGCGGGGGACACGGGTTCGTGTCCTGGTCCGGGAGGATCCCGCATGCCACAGAGCAGCTGGGCCCGTGGGCCATGGCCACTGGGCCTGTGCTGTCTGGAGCCTGTGCTTCACAGCAGGAGAGGCCACAACAGTGAGAGGCCCACGTACCACAAAAAAATAATAATAATAGTAATTTCAATTATAATATTTCAAAAAGAATAAAATATTTGGGAATAAATTTAACCAGGGAGATGCAAGACTTGTACACTAGAAACTATAAAACATGGTTGAAGGAAATTTAAAAATACCTAAATAAATGGAAAGACATCCCAAGTTCATGGATTAGAAGACTTAATTTTGTTAACATGGCAGTACTCCACAAATCACAGATTCAATGCAATTCTTATCAAAATCCCAACTTCTAATTTTGCAGAAATGGATAAACTGATCCTAAAACTCATATGGAATTGCAAAGGACCCCAATCTTGAAAAAGAAGAAAGTTGGAGGGATCACATGTCCCAATTTTATAGCTTACTACAAAATTGCAGTAATCAAGACAGTGCAGTCTTGGCATAAGGATAGACATAAAGATCAATGAAATAGAAATTAAGAGTCCAGAAATAAACCCATACATCTCCGGTTAACTGATTTTCAACAAGGGTGCCAAGATCATTGAACAGGGGAAAAAAAAGTCTTTTCAACAAATTGTGCTTGGACAATTGGATATCCACATGCAACAGAATGAAATTGGACACTTACCACACACCATATACAAAAAGTAACTCAGAATGGACCATAGACCTAAATGTAAGAGTTAAAAAACATAAAACTCTTAGAAGAAAAACACAGGCATAGATCTTCATGATTCTGGATGTGGCAGTGGATTCTTAGATACAACATCAAAAGCACAAGCACCTAAAGAAAAAAATCAATAAATTGGACCCTATGAAAATGAAAACTTTTGTGCATAATAGAGTATAATCAAGCAAGTAAAAAGACAGTCTGGCAGTTACTCAAACTCTATATCCTAGCAATTCCACTCCTAGGTATATACCCAAGAGAATTGAAATCAGGTGTTTAAACAAAACCTTGCAAATGAATGTTCATAGAAGCACTATTCACAACAGCCAAAAGTGAACACAAACAAAATATCCATCAACTGATGGAAAAATTGTGGTATATCTATAAAATGGAATATAATTAGGTCACAAAAAGGAATAAAGTCCTGAGAACTACTATAAGGTTGAACCTTGAAAACATGCTAAGTGAAAGAAATCAGACACAAAAAGCCACATATTGTATGTTCCCAAACGTTCAAAATAGCCATATCCATGAGACAGAAAAGCAGATGGGTTCTTATGGACTGAGGAGAGGGAAAAAGGGGAGTGACGGGTTTCTTTGAGGGAGTGATGAAAATGTTCTGCAGTTACATAGTGGCAATGGTTGCACAACACTGTGAATGTACTGGAAGCCACAGAATTGTACACTTTTAAACAGTTAAAATGGTAAATTTTATGTTATGTGAATTTTACTTCAATCTTTTTTTAAAGTTAAGAATAAAAGTGGCAAAAAGCTAAACACTAGGCAAAAACCCAATGAGCTTGATATTAGGTTGTTTCCAAAACCCAGTTTTCTGGTAAAGCAAACCAAGTTGCAATCAAACCTCTCTCTTACCAGGGCCAGCTCTCTCCAGTTCTTAAGAATCCCACATCTCACTTTGCTGAAATCAATTAATAGAGTTCTTTATGTCTGCCCTAATCATCCTTTTCTCCCTCCCCAACACTGAAAAGTAAGATAAATAGAATCTATCTTCATAATTTTACTTAGTCATTTAGTTTGGTGGCATCTGTTTATCATGATTTACAGAAATCTGACTGGCAATGAGAGTTGCAGGGAGCATTTGCATGAAGGAATTTCATTTACATATTTTTCTCCTCAAGCACTAGGTTACTCAAAATGGTCATGTCTTGGAAATTCAGGCAAGCTCCAGTGGTCATTATTACTTTTCTAAAAGACATACTGGAGGGTCTTCAACAAGTGAGAAACATTTACAGCTATACAATTTAGAAGACAAACTTGAGGACCAGTCTATTAAAAAGTGTGTAATCAAATAAAAATTAAAATTAAAAAAAATTTTAAAAATTAAAATTAAACTGAAATACCAGTTCCTACTGATATGGCTTGCCTACTAAGCATGTGAGAATAGAGAATTTGACTATCTTAGCACGAGCTCACAGGAGAGTCTGTCCTTCAGTGTTTGAGTAGGGGAGAAGACCACTCTCTACAATATCTTTTTCTCTGAAACCTCAAGGCTTAGTTCCATGTTCATACACGTGAGTATAGTTCAGAATTCTCTGTATAATAAAATTAATCATGACTCTCTCCCATATGTAATTAAGTAAAAAAGGCAAGATAAAGAAAAGTATGTAGAGAGTAGGACACTATCATTTATCTGAGAAGGCAAAAGGAGGGTACATATATATACACGTATTTTCTTATAGTTCTGAAAATCAGAGTGTAAGTCATAAAAAATTTTAAGATGTTAACCTAGAGAGGGAGAGAAGGATCAGGGTGGAAGGATAGGAATAAAATTTAGACTTCACTAACAACACCTTATTTTCTGAGCTTGACTTTGGAAACATGTAACTGTTTTACATCATTACAAGACAAAATTAAATCCTAATTTTTTGAAGAGCAGTCTTTAAAAGCAAAAGCAAAGTAACACAAGTAAACCTAACAATGTATCAAGTGGGTGGCTTAACCACATTAAGAGTTTATGGGCTTCCCTGGTGGCACAGTTGTTAAGAATCCGCCTGACAATGCAGGGCACACGGGTTTGAGCCCTGGTCCAGGAAGATCCCACATGCTGCGGAGCAACTAAGCCTATGTGCCACAACTACTGAGCCTGCGCGCAGAGCCCGTGCTCTGCAACAAGAGAAGCCACCGCAAGGAGAAGCCCGCACACCGCAACGAAGAGTAGCCCCCGCTCGCCACAACTAGAGAAAGCCAGCGCCGCAGCAACGAACACCCAATGCAGCCAAAAATAAATAAATTCATTTTTTAAAAAAAGAGTTTAAAATGACTTTAAAAACAGTAATATACGGGCTTCCCTGGTGGTGCAGTGGTTGAGAGTCCGCCTGCTGATGCAGGGGACACGGGTTCATGCCCCGGTCTGGGAAGATCCCGCATGCCGCAGAGCGGCTGGGCCTGTAAGCCATGGCCGCTGAGCCTGAGCGTCCGGAGCCTGTGCTCCGCAACGGGAGAGGCCACAACAGTGAGAGGCCCGTGAACCACAAAAAAAATAGTAATATGTACCAAAGGACTGACACCAAGGACGAAAACAGAAAATTACCTTCAACTGTTTTTCAGTAATAATGTTAATATATAAGTAAAATATTGGTACTATTATTCTGAAATAATAATACATAAACCATATATATGTTTATATATAGTGATGTTACTAATATATTTATATATAATTGCTTATATAGGAGCACATTTACATAAGTTGTGTGTATATGTAATACATAGATAGATATGAAAGAAATGTGTTTTGAAAACAAAATACTTTGAAGGAATGGTTGATTCTAGGTTTGGGGCAGAAAATGTGTAAGATGAGCCTGGAACATTTTGTCTTACCAGAAAACAAAGGAAACTATCAAAGACCACTGGGGTCATATCAGAAGGATGCAGGAGCCTATGACCAATCTCCCAATGGGCCAAAATTGGGCATCAATAAGAATAATAACTGCTATGGACTGAATCACATCAAATATTTGAAAAATCCAAGAGTTCATGTGATACTTAAACAAATAAACAAAAACCCTTAGTTGGCACCATTAGAAGATACTAGAGAACTAATTCTTGATTCTGAAGACTGGTTAACAAAAATAATCAAGTCCTTAATACACCTTTTATGTAATAAAAACTCTACCTTGTGTAATTAGATACTTGAGGGGAAGTTTCCAGTTGATTAATGAAGAAAGAGAATTTACAGAAAATGTTTATCAGTGGCCACTAACAGTACAAAAAGGGAGAGAACAGGATAGTAAGAGTCTGCTGATGTCAGTACACAATATAAAGTACTGTTGTTGCATCTGAATCAGATCAAGCTTCTAGATAACAGAAAAGACAGAGGAACATATTAAATGACACCATGGGGTTGCAATTAGTAAAATGTGGGAAACTCTTCAGGAAAGATGACTTTTTTCAACAAATAAACAGCAAGGGGAATAAAGGGAGGGGACCCTAATAATTAAAAGAGACATTAAATATATAAATGAATAAGAGTCGAGTCCTGAATTCAAATAAACCAATTGTATAAATGGAAGGTGAGGGGTGGGATAGTGAAAATTTGAACACTGATTGGATATTTGACATTAAGGAACTCTTGCTAACTTTATGTAGGTGTAATAATGATATTTTATTATGGTTCTAAAAAAAGAGTCATTATCTTTTAGAAATACTGAAGTGTGTATGAATGTCATGTCTGGGCTTTTCTTCAAAATAATTCAGTGGACTGGGGATAGTAAAAGAGTACAGATGAAAGAGATGGACCATGCTTTGATCACCGCTGAAGTTAGTGATGGGCACACACAGTGGGGGAGGGTCTCTCCTCTTTAAAAAAGTTTAAATTCTATGCACACAATTTTTGCCACCAAAAGTTTTCCCCCAACAAATGGAGAACACTTCGAGTTATTATATCTAAAATTATCTTTTTGTAGCTCATTTATAGCTCAATAATACAAATTCTTTACTCAGTAGAATAGAGACATTCTTTAAAGTTAGTATAATGAAGTAAAATGTATTTTTCCCATAGAAAAATACATTACTAGAAATACATGATTCTTAATGAATTGACCATTGCAGCTTCATAGAAAGCTAAGCATTATATCACAAAGAAAGGTTACACCTCATAAGGGGTTAATGCTGGGATTAACCAACTCTTCAATGTTGGGATCTATCCATTATTTCTCCTCCACCATGACCTTAGTTCTCTCCACCCAAATCTCAGGAACTTTCCTGCCCAGAACCCTCAACTTATCTTTTGATAAATATTTAGTGAACTTTTTTTTCTCTTTTTTTTTTTTGCCACGTGGCTTATGGAATCTCAGTTCCCTGACCAGGGATTGAACCTGGGCCATGGCAGTGAAAGCCCGGAATCCTAACCACTAGATCACCAAGGCGCTCCCTTAGTAAACATTTGTTGAGTACCTAGTACATGATAAGGGTATTCAGATCAAAGATGGTCTTGCTCTCAATGACTTCACAGCCTTAATGAGGGGAGAAAGTGAAATAAACACGTTAACTATGGGTGGCTGGTATTATATGTTATGCTCAAGATATGTAGCCCTATCAAGTATGTAGCCTGGTCTATCAGAAGTCCTCAGAACAGTGTTTGGTTCTAATATCTCTCTTCTCTGGCTAGAAAAGCAGGCATGGGCTCTTGAGTTTTCATAAGTTACTTAACCTTGCTGAGTCTCCTCATCTCTAAAATACGTGCTATGGGGCTCCCCTGGTGGTGCAATGGTTGAGAGTCCGCCTGCCGATGCAGGGGACGCAGGTTCGTGCCCCGGTCTGGGAAGATTCCACATGCCGCGCAGCGGCTGGGCCCGTAAGCCATGGCCGCTGAGCCTGCGCGTCTGGAGCCTGTGCTCCACAACAGGAGAGGCCACAACGGTGAGAGGCCCGCGTACCGCAAAAAAAAAAAAAAGTTAAAATAAAAATAAAATACCTGCTATGAAAAGCTAACGTACATACTGTACTGAGCACTGTGTCTCGTACCCAGGAGGCGGCTCAACTAACTCTAGAGTCCCTCCTTTGGCAAATACTTATCAATATAATGTTGGATTGAGCGTTGCTGCAATCATGTGTTATCAGCAGGTACTTTCATCTGACAATAAACACTCCCAACAAACCTTCAAGGCACAGGATTACGTTAAAAAAAAAAAAAAGTTTCCTATTTGGCAGGCTACGCACATTTGCTATCCTACAAGTTGAGTTCACCTACAATGAGCCATGCCTCCCATTTTGGTGTCTAGCCAAGTAGCTTTCCTCCTCTCTCCCCACCCTTGGGCTATACCCAAGTTCACCTAGAACTCTGTGCTACAGTCTAGGGCTACAGACCAGCCCCACACTCTCCAAAATTCTCAGCCTCCTACCTTTCTTCATCCTTGTAACTAAGAGTTACCACACTTTCTAGAAATCTATTTTAACCAAAGATTTGGGCATAACGATACTAACAATAGCATTACTCGCAATATCAAAAGATTGTTAACCACCAAGATACCCCAATTTTGGGAATAGTTTAAGTAAAATATGGACCATTCATATAAACAAATACTATTATATGGCCATTTTAAATGTTTTGACATTCTTAATGCTATAGAATTTGCATATAGAATACAAATGCTACCATATAAAACAAAATGCAGGGAAGATCGAAAAAAAAAAAAAAAAAACAAATACGTTAGTGACTTTTAACCTTAAGTGATGTCTCCTTTGTTTCTGGCTTTTTGCCTCAAACAAGTCTTTCATCACTTGGCTATTATGAATAAAGGTCTCTACCTGGAGCACACTAATCTCTCTACAGCTGATTCCATACCTTATACATTCGAAAGCAAAGATCCCCAGCTCCCTTCCGCCATTCCAAGTTTAGTCCATCCTCCACTATCTCATAGCAATGCCTCCTTTGGAAGTTCTCACCCTCTTCTCCTCCTTCCTCAACCTTGTAGTTAACTAAGGAGTCTTCTAACCACAGGACTTTACAGCCCTGCAGTTAAGAGCCTCACGAGTTTCTAACATCTATGCTGGATGAGCCAATACCTACCACAGTAAGCAGACCCTTTTTATCTGCAGTCTTGCTTTCCTCGGATTCAGTTACCCAAGGTCAACCTTGGTCCAAAAACACTAAATGGAAAATTCCAGAAACAAAACAATTCAGAAGCTTTAAATTGTGTGCCATTCAGAGTAGCACAATGAAGTCTCGTGCTGCCCTGCTCCGTCCCGCTGGGAGATCCCCAGCCATCCATATCGTCTGCTCCTGACATCCAGGGTCACGGGAAGGAGATGATCAACAGTAGCCTAATGCTCCGCCTCAATGCCCACTGTCATTCACCTCACCTCATCTCATCACGCAGGGCATCTTATCCTCTCACATGGCCATCAGAAGGGTGAATGCAGTACATTATAAAAGAGCGAGTGTGCACATTCACCTCTTATTACACCTTTGTTCTATTGTATTATTAGGTGGTGTTGTCCATCTCTAACTGTGCCTAATTTATAAATTAAACTTTATCATAGGTATGTATGTATAGGAAAAAGTATAGTATATATAGGGTTTGGTACTATCTGTGGTTTCGGGCATCCACTGGGGGTCTTGGAACATATCCCCCAGGGATGAGGGGGGCCTACGGAATCCTACCCCCAACCCCTCCTGACCACAGAAGCCCTCAGCCCCTCCCAGCCCTCCTGTCTCCCCACCAGCAGGATTTCCGCATAAGCCACCTCGGCCAGGACTGCCCCAGCACCCAAGACCCCCTTGTTCTCACTGCCACAACCTGATCCACAGCCCTTTCCTCTGCTTCTGACTCCTAAGGCTGCCCGAGTTCTGCTTAGTTACCGAAAAAAAAAAGGCTTCTCCCCGGAATACTCTAGTCAAGCTCAGCCACTTTAGCTACGTGGCACTGGGCACTTTTCTCAACTTCTCTGGATTTAGTTCATCCTTGAGCTACTACCCCACAAATGTGCAGTTAACATTAACACAAAAGTCACATATGCTCACCTTTCATTCCCCTCAGGACTTGCTATCACTTTCTTGTCAGAACCTAATCCTCTGCAACCATGCTCTAAATCCCTGAACCCGTAATCCATTCCCCTGGCATGCAAATAATTCAATTGTCTGCCAGACCTTGAGCCATCAGGAGCTCCCTCTCACTTCTTTTCTGAAAGCAAAATAAAACACAAATAACCCCCTCCTGCAGCACCTTCTAACTACTGCCTTTGCCCCTCCTATGAAACTACTAAAGTCTATTATAGTTGCTATTTCCTTTCTCAACCTCTTAGTAGGTGAAGATAAAGGTGGATACCATCTCTACCTCTGGGAACCCAGGATGGAGAAATACAAAGGCAATTCCCGAAGCATGAATACCCTCACACTACTTTTTCATCTAATTGTCCAAACTGGAGTTCTCTCAACTCTAAGGACCGTGTGTGGAGCTTTACAGTGGGGTGCATGGGAGAAAGTAGAGGTTCCCACAGACAAGGCTGAGACAGAGCAGCAGACCTGCCCATCAACGCTGTAAAACGCCTGCTAGTGAGAAAACGCCAATTGCTTTTCCTCTCTTCATTCCTACAGAACGTTACTTTTAGATTTTTGTCTTACTTCTTCCACTAGATTGTAAATCCTTTCAGGGTATAAGGCTTCAGCATCTACTGTTGCTAGCAATATTTTTAATGAAAACCACATAAGTGCCACTTCATAATTTTAAAACATGGTAACACCAAAAACATTCCAAACGACGACCAATTTTGATTAACTCCAAAAATAGAAGCCTCCCAATTGCATCCCTAAAAGGGCTGGGTTATAATTGGGCTTCTTAAGATACTAAGAGTTTATGAGAAGAAATGTCAACTTCTTTTGGGCTTATATAGAATACAGTTACAGCTGTGTAACTTCATTTATTTTGGTCTTCTCCCCCAAATGTATGTGGTGTAAACGTGGTTTCTCAGATAAGTCTAGAGCAAGACTCAGCAAACTTACCATAAAGCATCTCAGGCTTTGTGGGCCACTACGTCACATGCTTTCTTTTTTTAAAAACTCTCTAAAAATGTAAAAGACCATACTTAGTTCACGTGTCATATGAATACAGGCTGCAGCAGAATCCGGTCCCCAGGATGTAGCTTGCCAACCCTGGTCTAAAGAATCGGGTACAAGAACTTTTGAACCATGCTTTTTTTGTCTTTTGATTCTCTCAGTTCTGGAATAGGTCTCAAGGCAAAGCGTGCCTGCAATAAATATCCGAACGGTTGATAAAAGCAAGCCAGGTATTGTGAAATCACTGTTGGTTCTTGGGTTGGCAAATGGTCAAAGAAAAGAAAACAACATTGTAAAACTTCAGGGGCCCGTATTTTCTATCTGGTGATGTAGCCGTCTTAACTGATTCTGATTCACAGCTATCAGGCATTACCACCAAGCCTTGACTGGCCCTTGACTGTCAGAAACTTAAGCCAAAGTGTGTGTGTGCAGGCGGGGGGGAAGGGGGAGGGGGCTCTTGAAAAGGCAGACATGGTCTTTTGTTTAAATAGGAGGAAAAAATTAGGACTCAGTGCGGTAAGATTGAGCATCAAAGATTTTTAAAAAAGCAGACAAGCTAGAACAAAACGTTTTATTATTAAAATAAAAAACTTTGTATAAAAGCATAACTGATCAAATGCTCTATTTACATTTATTGATTCAAGGTCCAATTATGCACCAAACACTGCACAGGCACAGCTACGGGCTGCAGACGCAAAGCAAAATGAACATACACACACTTAGATTCTACCTCTAGCAAACGATTTGATTCATGCCGAAACAGGCAGAGGGAGAGACGACACATGGACTCTGCCCAGAAACTAAACTGGCAGAGATGTCAAGTTAGCAAACTGTTGAAAGTCACCCTTCTCCAAAAAGGCACTTCTCAGTGTTATAAAAGTGCTTCGAACCTGAATGTGAACCCTGTGCCTGGTTTATAATTTCTGCAAGAAAGTAAAAACTGCAAAGAATTGTAGCTGAGTATAAGTAACAATTTTCCACGCAACATAAGCAAGAATGTATTTGAAATACCTTACGTTATGAACTGAAATCAACTTGGCAAACTACACTTATCCTGAAGTTTTATTCCATGAATTCAAATCGGCCTACTCCTGAAGGCTCCCCGTCCCAATTCCCCAGGATGGCTTTTCTACAATGATTTCAAGCATAGCACTGCCCGAGAACCTTTGGGTCGTGACCGTGTGGGCCAGATGCACTTGGTGGAAGAAATCAGCAGCAACTAAGCCTCAACTGTGACAACTTGAATAATAAGCACAATACATGGAATACGCTCCTGAGAGGCCTCCACAGTCATATATTCCACTTGCCAACAATCACCTAATTTTTCCACATGGTTTTAAGACTTTTGTGCCTTGATTCTGTTAAAAATGTCAGCGAACACTAAATCAGACCCAGTGTTTTCATGTAAGCAAGTTAGAGGGCTGGTCTCTGGAAATCGAGAGATGTAGTTAGTTAACACTAGTACTGAGTTTCTAAGTGCTTGGTTTTATGGGTGGATTCCAGGGCTATTTCAACACCAATTAAATCAAACATGCTTTCATAAAATTGTCATTTAAAAAGGATTCTGAAACTAAATGATGGAAGAGAACCACTGGAGATAAGAGGGGGATGGCATGGGATGAGGGGTGGGGGGAAATGCAAAGGAGAAACTGCAGGAGGGCAGGGTACAGCTGGCACTACAACCCCGTGATGCCCAGACACGCGTGCATGTCTAATGAGGTTAACCTGATTTGCCTATAAGACAGACTGATCATCAGAATTCTTAAACTCGGGTTTCAATCACATGACAAAATTGAAAACTTTAAAACAAGGAAGATTTGTGAAGTGGAAGGCAGGTAGTGGATCTTCCAATTATTATGCTTGCATTTCAAACTCCTGTTTTAGACTGAAAGAGAAGAGGGAACATGTCAGGATATGGTTTTCGGCCTAAGAATTCTCTTCTGAAAACTAATTCCAAGAGACACACGCACCCCAATGTTGATAGCAGCACTATTTACAACAGCCAAGACATAGAAGCAACTTAAGTGTCCATCGACAGAGGAATGGATAAAGAAGATGTGGTACATATATACAATGGAATATCACTCAGCCATTAAAAAGAATGAAATAATGCCATTTGCACCAACAGGGATGGACCTGGAGATTATCATACTAAGTGAAATAAGAGAGAGAAAGACAAATACCATATGATATCACTTATATGCAGAATCTAAAATATGATACAAATGAAAACTTATTTACAAAACAAAAACAGACTGACAGACATAGAAAACAAACTTATGGTTACCAAAGGGGAAGGGAGTTGAGGGGATGATAAAAATCAGAAGTCTGGGATTAACAGATACAAACTACTATACGTATAATAGATAACCAACAAGGTCCTACTGTATAGCACAGGGAACTAAACTCAGTATCTTGTAATAAACCATAATGGAAAAGAATATTAAAAAAAAAAAAATATATATATATATATATATATGTATAACTGAATCACTTTGCTGTATACCTGAAACACAACATTGTAAATCAACTATACTTCAATTTTTAAAAAGTTAAAAAAATAATAATCTTCTGAGAGCCTAATTCACTCTTTTAAACGTTTCTATCGAGTTATAACACATCTTAAGTGTACAGCTTGAATTTTACACACGCATGCCCACGAGGGTCACCACCACCCAGATGAAGATATAAAATGTTTCCAACCCTCCCCGACTCCCCATGTGCCCCTTTCTAGTTAATACCTGCACCCTCCTGCCCTCCATAAGACCACTCTTCTGACTTCTACGATTTTATTAAGATACAAAAATGAATGTCAGATTTGGGTGTGGAAGAGGGAAAAATCAGCCCTACCTTTTCAAGTAAGCATGCACGTTCCCGAAGCCGTGGTACTTGGCTAAGTACACGAGCACCCCAGTTGCACACCGCCCGTCTCTCTGCCGACAGAAGCTGCAGTTGCAGATCCCGCGACATGGTGGGCAGTGCCAGCTCTGAATAAGCATGAAAAGGCACCATTAAGTTAAACCTCACACTGCCGCTTACTTATTTACTCCTGTTTAACCTTTAAGATGGGCCTGATCAATTGCATTCAGATCTTTTTAATTATTAAAAACCTCGTAACATGGTTAACATCAGTTAGTCATGCATCACGTTCCCTTAGGAAATCCCACGGAAAAAGTTCCACGGCCACTAGCAGGGCTAAGTGGGGAACGGACTTCCCCGAATGGCCGGGTCGGGAGCACTCCAGAAGGGCTCACCACGACCCAGCGCCAACACTCTGAATGCATCTGCCTTCCCCGAAATGAATGTCCCACAACACTAAGGGCTCAATCTCTCTCTGGCCCTATCAGCTCACGCCAGACTCTCGAGCCCCCAGGACCACCCCTTCGAGGCACGTACTGGGTCTAGCAGGGCATCCCTGACTTCTTCACCGTAACGGTTTCGAAGGCAGGGCCCGCAGAACTGGCCTCGAACGCCCCAGCACTCTGGGTTTCTGCAGTTTGTCTTGGTATCCATAGTTTTCTGGCGGCACTGATGACAAGTCGTTCCCTGCAAATAATAAGCAAATAAGAACCAAAAACAAAAACACTGCTTTCTGTAGACAAAATACTTAAAGAATGTCCTTCTTTGGGAATTCCCTGGCAGTCCAGTGGTTAGAACTACACGCTTTCACTGTGGAGGGCAAGCCGCACGGCCAAAAAAAGGAGGAATTTGACTACAAAAAAAAATTTAAAGAAAAAAAAAAAAAGAATGTCCTTCTTTGTGGGTAAAGTCTCATATTTTCTCTTTGAATCCTAGTTCACATCTATACACACATGTATACAAAAGGACATGAAAAGTATCTCAAGCATGGTGATTTCATTCAACTGGCAGACGCAACACCTTATGTTAGCAAAACTACAAAAAGAAAAGATCTGTTTGGGCTTCCCTGGTGGTGCAGTGGTTGAGAGTCTGCCTGCCGATGCAGGGGACACAGGTTCGTGCCCTGGTCTGGGAGGATCCCACATGCCGCAGAGCGGCTGGGCCCGTGAGCCATGGTCGCTGAGCCTGTGCGTCCGGAGCCTGTGCTCCGCAACAGGAGAGGCCACAGCAGTGAGAGGCCTGCGTACCGTCAAAAAAAAAAAAAAAAAACTGTTTATCTTTACCACACAACCATATCCCCAACACCGATCTATGTAGGCACACGTTAATAGATACTTAGGTTGAATGAATCAATTTCCAAATTAAGAGAGAAGATTTAATGCTACTGAAGACTTACTAAGCAACTACTGCTACTGCAAACTTACTAAGAAAGCTAAATCCCAAGGACGCTACAAAACTCTCTTTTCTTACATGAAAAAGACACACAGGCACACATCCCATATGCTAAGACTGTCAGAACATTAGCAAAATGTCTCTCTCACAGACGTGTACATTTCCAGACATCATTTAGAGGTTCTAACCAACGAACGGTTATAGATCTTCTCTCGAGAGTTGCTGCAGATGTTGTCCAATTCTTCCTCCGTGATTTCGTCCACTGGGCGAATTATATGGGGAAGGGCCATGGATCCGGGGCGACGACTTCGGGGCATGTCATCTTCCTGCATAATGAGAAACATGGAACAGAGTGGCCTTCCTGGCTCTTGCCAGCTCTGAATCTCAAGATACTCGCTTTGTCATTTCTTCAGAGAATTCAACCTGGAAATCATTCTTAGAGCTTACGGAGAAGGGGAGAATCCTAAGTTTACTAAGGATCATGGGACAACATCATGGAAATGACTCCTACGATTAAGAAAAGCCCAAGATAATTTTGATCCTCTTGCCTGCTAGCAAGAACCATCAAAATAAGCTGATGTGGGGCTTCCCTGGTGGCGCAGGGGTTGAGAGTCCGCCTGCCGATGCAGGGGACGCGGGTTCGTGCCCCGGTCCGGGAAGATCCCACATGCCGCGGAGTGGCTGGGCCCGTGAGCCATGGCCGCTGAGCCTGCGCGTCTGGAGCCTGTGCTCCGTAACAGGAGAGGCCACAACAGTGAGAGGCCCGCGTACCGCC
This sequence comes from Phocoena sinus, assembly GCF_008692025.1. NCBI lineage: Eukaryota > Metazoa > Chordata > Mammalia > Artiodactyla > Phocoenidae > Phocoena > Phocoena sinus. The sequence continues at coordinate 60,292,784 of NC_045769.1, forward strand.
AAAAAAAAAAAAAAAAAAAGCTGATGTGGCTTTAACCGTTCTGGAGTGTTTGAGAAGAACATTTCATATGGATCATTGGTGTTGAGGCGGTGTGTGCTTCTGTGCTGTGTCCATGACCCTGGGCCCACAGAACATGACAAACAGAAGAGAAAGCATAAAAGCGGAGAACTCACGTTCATGTAGCCAGCCACGGGCTTCCTCTTTCTCACCAACATGTACTTATCCTCTTCCTCCTCGTCCTCCTCCTCATCCTCCGTGGGCGGGGCACTGTGTGACCCAAGGACCCGAGACCTCGACCTGGTGAGAGGACGAGCTCTCCGCTCAGGGTTTCTCCTGCAGGAGACACCTGGGAATGTGCGCCTTCGGGGTGTCTTTGGACGCTGAACAAAACACAGAGGATTGGACCCGTTTATTCCAGAATGAGAAGTGGCACCTTCTCCTGAACCAGGTTGTCTTTTAAGTAAAAGGAGTACTCCACTTTCCAATTTCCTTCAGCCTCTCTGTAATGCATGGAAAATGAGCCCAGAAATGATACAGCCATTGTAATTTGGCTTCTGTTAACACCAAACCTGGTTTCTCTCAAACTGAGGGATGATCTATTTATGCTTTACTCAATAAAGATGTAAGAAAGAATCTCGTTCTCCAAAAAAAAAACCTTTTCTACAACATCTCTTGAGCCCTGAAACATATTCACTGTTCCTATACTGCCCAAGAGAGAAATGTATGTATGCTTTTCCTTGTTCTATTCCTGCTCACGGAGAGGCGGAAAAGGAAATCTTTCCTTTTGTACCACACCGGACACACCAGATTCCCCTGAGTTGCACCAGCTTAGTTTCCTCAGGATATAATCACATATATTAGGCCATGACTTGGTTAACAAATTGTTTTTGCTTTCTATTTTTTCATTCTCAGATTTTAAAAACATCCATTACCATGTAGGAGGAATCTGCCAATGCTGGGGATACAGAAAAAACCATTTTCGATCTTTATTTCCTACCCCTGAGGGTCTTAGGTTTACTTGGGTGGGAGGAAAAGAAACAACCAATCAAAAGAGGTTTGAGGAACTTCCCTGGAGGTCCAGTGGTGGAGACTCCGTGCTTCCACTGCAAGGGGGCGCGGGTTCGATCTCTGGTCCAGGAACTAGGACCCCACGTGCCACGTGGGTGGCCAAGGAAAACGGAGGGGGGTGGGGTTTGAGCCCCACAGGAGCTTGGCATCAGGGGACAGGGGCACCCCTGGCCCAGGGTGCAAGGAAGAGGTCCCAGAGATCTGTCAGAAGCTTTCCTCTATCACCTCTAAGTCTATCTACAAGACCACATGAAATAATGAAATTGGACTTTAAAATCAGACCTGCCCATTTAAAATCAGACCTGCCCATTTAAAATCAAACCTGCCCAAAACAGTACCATACAAACAAGGATTTGTACTTACTGAACTGGAGCCAGGCAGGGAACGCCTTCCAGGGAAGGAGCCAGGAAAGCTTTCTAATTCTGACATTAGTTTTGCAAGCTAAAAAGGGAGGAAAGTAAACAGAAGTTATTGGTTTAGAATAACTACTGAAAACAAGTAAATTCTGGAAATCACAGTAGCACGTTTCAAAGAGCTTCTGATTTCCCCTATACATCTACCAAGACTTTAACAGATTAAAAAAAGAAAAGTCAGTTTAGGGAAAGAAACACATTTTAAAACATATGCTATGAAAATTTCAGAGCTACATGGAAAATAATTCTTATGACAAAGATATAAGCAACAAGTGGCTTAGAGAAAAGCTGGGAAGAAAGGGAGAGTTCTAATACATTCAAAGTCAGATACCCACCATTGCTTTGTTTTGCTGTATATTTAAAGCCCTTTTCTCCAAAAAATTCATGCCACTTTCATCTTCTGAATCAGAATTGCAATCGGTCACAGAATTCTCTGAGGGTTCGGAGGGCACTGCTCTCTCGTTGGCGGCTCCCCTGGTGTTTCGAGTTGGAAACTTCATGGCTACCCGGAGAGGTCCGGAACTTCTGCACTGACTGCGGGTCCGACAGCCGGCGTGGTCTGCCTGCAGCCTCTAGTCAATCAGGACAAGTGAGGCATTAATGACTTGCTGATTGTTGCACAGTCTGCAAGAGTATGACTACAAAATATGCCTTTGGAACAAAACAAGCTTGCAGCAAATACATGTGCACTGAACACTTTAATTGTCAAGTTAAATTGACAGCTCTGGGTAACAAAATCAAGAATTACAAATAAATACAACAACCTGAGTGTAGTTTAACTCAGGGAGCCTACAAGACACATTGTTATAAGCCACCTTCACAGTCCCTAGGCCAGTGGTTCTGAGCCATTTTTTTAATGTGAAAATCCCAGCTCCCTTTTTCATTTCTTTAAAAATAGAATCTTTAAGCATTTTTAAAAGAATTCCCCTAGGAGTAAATATGTGTGCTCTCATAAACATGATTTCAATGCTTATGGCAATACTAAACTTTATTAAAAGATGTCTCAATGCTCTGTACTACTTTTTTAAAAAACTAGCAAAATATATGTAACATAACATAAAATGTTTCACTTGAACCATGTTTAAGTGTACAATTCAATGACATTAAATACATTCATTGTTCTGCAACCATCACCACCATCCATATCCAGAACTTTTTCATCTTCACAAACTGAAACTCCATACTCATTAAACAATTACTCCCCATTCGCATCCCCCTCAACCCCTGGCAACCACCATTCTACTTTCTGTCTCTATGAGATCTGACTACCTCCCTCTCTTATCCACTTTTTGTAAGCCTAAAATTTTTAAAATCTCAGATTCCAAAAGTAGTATGTTTCCATCATTTAAAATGTATGAAACTTAGCCACTGGGGAAATGCAAATCAGAATCACAAGACATCACTTCCCACCCACTAGCAGAACCAAATCAATAAGTACAGCAAGGATGTGGAGAAACTGGAACCCACACACCCACTCTGGTAGGACTGTAAAATGGTGCCGCCACTTTGGAAGACAGTCTGGCGGTTCCTCAAAAGGTTAACCATACAGACTACATGACTCAGCAATTCTACTCCTACTGAAGAGTGTATGTCCATACAAAAACCTGTATGCACACGTTCACAGCAGCATCAGTCCTAACAGCCAAAAGGTGCCAACAACCGAAACGTCCATCAACTGATGAATGGATAAATAAAATGTGGTATATTCACACAATGGAATATTATTCAGCAATAAAAAGATATGAAGTAAAAAAAAAAAAAAAAAGATATGAAGTACTGACACATGGAAGAACTTTGAAAACATGCTAAGTGAAAGAAGCCAGTCACAAAAGACCACATATTGTAGGGTTCCACTTCTAGGAAATGCCCAGGATAGGCAAATCTATGAGACAAAATAGATTAACGGTTGTCAGGAACTGAGGATATTGGGAAAGGATGCAAAGTGACTGCTGATGGGTCCAGCATTTCTTTTTGGGGTGACAAAAATATTCTGAAATTGACTGTGGTGATGGCTGAAAACAAACAAAGAGAGAGGAAAAAAATACCACCCATAAAGTCCCAGAAACGGAAGACGCATTTTTTAAATTCCAAAATCCCCACCGTTTTTTGTACTATTCCTATATTTTTAGTGTGCATGGGTTGAAAGATATAAAATGACAAAACTTTTATCAGTTCTTAAGCCTTTTAATCAATTGGCATTTTATCAATCGCAACAAATAGCATCTACAAAGAATTGAAACATTGCCCGGAAATGATTCAGGCTATAGACAATGTTGGGTGACATCCAGATTCGCAGATCAGCCCCTGCCAATAACTCCAATACATACTGATTCAGACCAACATCACCTCTTAGAGGAAATATTACATTATCATGAAGTTAGACAGTGATAAACATTCGCTGGTCAGGCGTTCTCACTTATGTCAGTGCCGCTCAAGTGTGGTCCCAGGCAGTGGACCCGTGTCAGACCACAATGAGCTAAAGAGCACGCACCTGACTGCAAATCAACAGCTTGTCGAGAAAGTCTTGCTAACAGAAAAACGTGTGCAGAAGTAACCAGCATGCTCGGGGAGAGTGGGACCGAGGTGCGTCAGCGGCAGCAGTGTCCTGAGCAGGACAACAGAGGCTAGAGGTAAGACAGCATGCACAGGAAAAGCCAACAAAGGAGCCAAAGTGGAAGCAGGCAGGGCCCTAATTGTCATTACCTGCACTTAAGCTCCTGCATGGGAGTTATCACAGGCTTTCCGGATGCAGGCACAGATCCACTACGGGAACCGACATTTACTGAAGGCCTACTCTGTGTCAGGCCCTGGGCTGGGCACTTGAACTTAAATGTGAATGTAGCTCATCTTGAGGACACGTGTGCTTCCTCTGATTAGGCTGGATTTCTGTAGCAACAGAAATCTGCAGGCGGGCCAATTCTATCTTACCAGTTTCCAAGATTTTCAGAGACTACAAAAATGGTCAAGCTTTACAAGTAGAACTACATTAGCAAAAAACTGCTTTAAGACATGAAGAAAATACTCTTAAAACTTTTTAAAAGATCAACAAAATCTTGTGGCATGACTAAAACGAAAATCTTAAGGAAAAAAAAAAAACTTTTTAAACAAGTATGTCATGCCTCTAAAGGTACCTTATTTCTTGAAATTGGTGAAATTCTCAAACTCACCATTCCATCTTGTATCTCACTCTCTGAGAAACCGCAAAACGATTCATCATCAGAGTCGGCATGAAAAATACTGGCCAGTTCGTTAGTGACATCTGGCCTTGGTTTCTGTAAAAATCCACAATGGTCTAACACATCTTGCACCTCACTTTCTGAAAAGCCGCAGAAAGATTCATTATCAGAGTCCTCATAAAAAACATTTGCCAGTTCTTCACTGATATCTGACCTGAATTTAGGTTTCTGTAAAATAAATAAATAAATGTGGTTGTGCATTTTTTTTTCCTTTTTCAAGAACCAATTTTCCATAAACCGTGCAGAGAGCAAATCACATTTACAAGTGCACTACAAGAGAACAGCTTTTGTTACAAAGAAAAATGGTTCAGAGGTTTACAAATGATTTCTGAGTTGTTATGGCAAATCATCAGGCATGTTAGGTTAGGCGACATTTCAAAAGGATAGAATAAGTAGCTAATCTACCTCCAACAATTACTACCTAGAACCACAGCAAAAAGTGAAATGAAATTGCAGTGCATACTGTATTTTCATAACGGCTGTATAGAAATGTAAGCAAAAAGCAAGCAGTTTTAATCACACACAAAGCATCTGAGGCATTTTGAGCACGGCAGACTCCATTCTGTTTATTCTCAGGCTGCACTTACTGTGTTTGCAAAATTATCAGAAGCAAAGCTGTCACAACTGTCATCAGAGGATGACGAGGTTTCCATGGAAATCAACTTCACATATCTGAATTTCTTGAAGTTCTTCTTTGCTCTGCGATCCTTTTGCTGCAAACAGAAATGACAACACTATTAAATGGGTTGCTTACCGCAGAATCTAACGAAAGATACCATTTTTGAGTTGAGTAGGTTCAAACGGCACAGAGGAGATATGCCCACTTCTCATACCCTACACAGAAAAAGGCGGGTTTGCAATTGCTACAAAAATTTTTTTCAAAACCAGGTACTATCCTAAAAAGAGATCCCTGTGAAGGAACATTATAACGACAACTATCAATTTTTTCAAATATCTGTAGAGCTACCCCTTTACCCACCTTAAGAGCCCCAAACTCTTAACATTATTATACTGAGCTCCCAAGGCATTAAAGGCTAAACTCCTAAAATCTGCCCTTAAAAAAAAAATTAAACTGTACTTCAAAAGTACAAAATGGTAGTGATTTCTCTCCCTCAGCCAAAATCAAGCTAATGAGATCTCTCTATGTAAGCTTTGGGCTCTGTACTGTGATGCTAATTTCCCAAACTGTAAAAACTGGGCAGCACCTCTACTTTGAGATGGCAGGCTTTCAGCCAGGCCTGTGCCAGTCAGGAGGGGTAGAGTGATTTCAGCACAAGTCCTTACAAATCAAATATTATCGACCCAGTGAACAAATGTACAGGAGCCAAGTTAAAGGTCAAACAGTCCTCCAAACCCAGGTAGAATGCCTGATTCCACTTCAGGGCTCTATTAGGCTGGCCAGACATTCAGCTCTTTCTGCAGTCCCCTTGCTGCACAAGTCTTAAGTTTTTAGAAGTCCTTTCATAAGACACAAATGGCCTGTGGATAGGAAAATGCAGCCTTCATTCATGAACACTGAATAGCCTGGCACTGCTCCTCAGAACGTGCAACTGGCATCAATCTCATGTAAGAAGATGGTAGTTTCTACCATTTCTTAATACTTAATGAGATTTCTTAAATGTTGTATTAGTAGTTCCTATATTTTTCTCTTCTGAAGTATAGCCATGGAGTAACAGAAGTGACTCCTTACACTGAAAACTTTTGAAAAGGCAAGCTCTGCTAGGGGTCCCACAAAAATAATGCCAAGATGTGAGGTGTCGGGTGAACAGAACATTCTGACCTTCCTTCTATACTTAACATTATGCATTTCTCTTGCAAATAAAATTATTTTCATGATCATGGGACCCAACCACCCAGTACTCCTCAACAGACTCCATTCAATCATCTTAGGAAGTTTTAGTCTTTTGTCCTTTTAGAAAGGCAGGCAAATGTGATAATAGGTAGAGGTACTACCTATTAAAGGGGATCTCAGAAACTCCCCATTTTCCAGATGAGCAAATTAAAGGCTGCAAGGAGGTGAAACAGATTGCTCAAGATCACAGGGTTGGAAGGAGTCTGCAGTCTCCTAAAACAGCAAAGCTCCTTGCACTACTGCAGGAATTATCACCATTCACTCATCAGTATACCTGCCAGCAGTCAGACGCCCAAGATAGCCTCAAGGGAGGCATTCTATTGGAAGCTCGCAGGGAAATTCCTTCTGCGCTTTAACTAGTCACCACATGCCAAGAGTTAGTTATCAGGCAAATATATATCTAGAGGAAAAGACCTAGAAAGAAGCGAGGCAAATGATCATGGTTGAGATGGACTTTCTTGGCAGATAGGTAATAACTAACACCACTTAATAGGTGTTTTTTTGTGCCAGGCACTAAGTATGCTTTCACATTAATTCCTTGCAACAAAGGTGGAAATTGAGGCTCAGAGCGGTGAAAGGAACTATTCAAGTCCCACGATGGCCCAAATTTGAATCCAGGCACGTCAGAGTCCAAGTCCAGCTACACATGTCTTTCTTCATGCCGAAAGCCAATGCCCAGGTCCATTCAGGAGAGCTGTCTCTGAAACCACGCCCCCAACACGCCCTCTCCCACCCACCCCCAGGGAATCCCAGCCTTCCCACGTGGGTCCCTTACCCATATTTATTTTAAGCGTGTCACTCTCTTCCTTTTCACCCAACCCCCACCCTCTAACCTCTTCTGGGGCAGACCCTCCGTTCCGGTTTCCGTTAGAGCAGAAAGTAACGTTCCATCAGGGCTACGTCCTGCTGCTGAGGATGGTTGGGGGGTGGGGAAGGGAGTGGGAAATGAGCAAACGGTCGGCGAACCGTTCAGACCAAGTCCTTCCGCTGCACTAAATCACCGCCTGGGACTAGAAATGCCCCCTCAAGTGTGCATAACCCAAGTTCTAAAGAGACCGATTTGCAAGACCTTTAAACTCCAAACCCCAAACCCTCAGTGGTTAGAAGCGCCTGCCGGCATGGCTGATGCAAAAGCGGGCGGGAAGCGCGCCCAAGGACCCCCAGTGCGCGCGGGGTGCGCGCGGGAAAGGGCCCGGACGCCGCAGGGCGGCGTTCCCCTCCGCGCCCCGCGGGCAGGGCTGCGTACAGCGGACACAATGGGCCCCCCCCGGCCAGCCCCCAGCGCACGTGCACCACGGGCGCACGTGGCCTCGAGCTCCCCGGGGCTGCCAACCATCCTGCAAACCTCTCAAATCTCCGGACCGCCCGCGCGCCGGGTGCACACGCCCGTCGGGGGCAACCCCTAGTCCCCGAACTACCCGCAAGTGCAAAACATCAAGGGCTTGCCTCAACGGGCGCCGCCCAGGACGGCCACCAGTTGGTAAGGGCACTCCGCCGCGGAGTTGGAGGGGGTCCGCCCGTGCCCAACACCCACCGCGCCCATCCCGCGCCTTCGCCCGTCCAGCCTCACCGGCACGCGGCGAGCGTCCATGCTGGCGGCTGGCGCTCTGAGCGCTGAGAGCTGAGGAGCCGCGCGCGCCTCCGTCCCACCACGCAGGAGCCCGAGCTCGACCAGCGCGGGCCGGCGGGCGGGGCGCTCAGAGCCCGGGCCGGAGGGGCGGGGCGCGGCAGGCTTTCCCGCGTTGGGGCGCAGGTCCTGCCAGCTATGGTAACGGTCCACCCGCGCGAGAGACCCACTCGGCCCCGGAAAAAAAGCGGTCCCCCCAGGTACCCTGAAGTCCTGTGATAGCCGTGCAGTCCCCTAAAATCCTTCTTGGAACTGTGGTGCCTTGGGAGCTCCAGGACCACTCCTCTTTACGTAGCTGCACGGTCCCGAGCGAATGGCGCGAAAATGGGTCGTATTGCCCCGGGGTTAGCAGGCTGATTTGCATGAATTCCGGGGCTGGGAGAGGAAAGTGGAGATGGGAGTCGTGGAGAGCTGCGCTGGCCTCCGCATTTAGCACTTTCCCTGCGGTGTGCGGTTTACGTTATATAAAATAAAAATCAAAGAACCAAGCACGAACTCCACCGTTTATCAGCCCAGGCACTGTCCCTAGATGTAGCACCTCTTATCTGGTAACCGCAACATTATCTGAAGCAATAAAATGAGTTAAATCCTGATCTTTCTTTCCAGAAAGCACGGGAAGTTGTTTTATATAAGACTTGTGGTTTTGAAATGAGAAAGGGCTACTCTTAGTTAAGACTTATCTATGGGATAATAAAGTCTAGAAATTATAGAAGAATGGAAGCTAAAGACTGTATTAATGTGGTTTGGAGTTAACGTTCTTCGTCAAAATTTAGAATTACCTAAGTCAGAATGAGCCTGAGATTTTTCATTGCCCTTTGAAACGAACCTGACATTACGACGAAATACAGTGTGAGGCTTAAAAAAATTTTTTTGTAGAGAACAGGGGGAAAAGTTGCTTTTAGAAGAAAAAGTAAAATAAATTGTGTTGCTTTAAAAGACCTTAATTATAATCTTACGTTTAAAACAAGTGCTTTAAATGAAGCATTCGCTTTCTCCTTCAAAACTTCTCTTGGGAATATTCCTTTGCAGGGAGAGAGCATGCGTGAACACACTGCGTTCCTCTCCGGGTATACTGAATACAAAAACTTGTGAATAGTCGATGCACGAGAACGTGGATTGGAAGAATCGTTAAGGACTTGATCGGAGTTTTCGAGCCTTTCTACTACACGCCTGATCCGTGGTCACTCTGCCACAGAGCGAGGAACAAAGAACTCAGGGTCTGGAAGGTAGGCGGCAGGAGAGTTTGTTGGTCTGTCTGGCGAAATTGCTGGCAGTAGCGAGCCCTCAATAAATAGTTGTTGAGTAAATAAACGACTGCATGAATGGTGAATGAACTAAAATCGTCGTTATGTCCTTGGGAATACAATCTTGTGCCACTAAAATTAAACATGTGAGAATTTGGAATTGTTAAACTACATAAAGTAGGGGAAGATTAACTCACTTTGCCTATTTCTTCTGATAAGAGAAGTATTAGTCTTGCTGGGGCACCAGAATATAGTTTACATATTTTTTAAGGTTAAGATCACTGGTCTATTAGTCTTTTTAGTAATCAGGAAAATGCAAATTAAAACAGAGATACAGTTTCACTCAGACTGGCCAAAAATGTAAAGCCTGTTAAGACCAGGTGTTGGTAAGGATATGAGGAAATCCCTGAAATGATGTTATTAGTGTAAATGTTTCACTTGGGAGTGCAATTCAGGAATATTTAGCAAAACCGCTTCCAGACATATACCCTAAAACTAAGTTTTTCATGCTGCAAGTGAGAACCCATTGGCAAATTGTGAAATCAATTTAGTGGGTTGCAACTAGCATATTTTCTTCTTTCTTTTTGAAATAGAATTTTAAAAATAAGAGTAGTGTGAGTATTGTTTCCTGAAGCGCTTGTGCCTGCCTGTGTGTGTGCTGTGTAAAACGCGTACTTCTTATTGTGCTTCACCGTCAACAAAGTTTCCAAGCTACTGTCCTGGAGAAGGTACATTATGAGTCTTGTACTGATGCTCTCTCCTTTATTCGTTCAGCTGAGGCTTGCCAACACCCATGACACCAGGCACTATTCTGAGAACTGGGACATAAAGCCCAGGAAGTTGACATTCTAGTGGAGGAATGGAAGTAAACAATAAGATAATTTCAGGTGTGATAACTTCCAAGAAGGAAAAAGTAGGATAGATGGATAGGAAATGAAAGAGGTACCAATTCAGAAAATAGAAACAGAAAAAAAAAAAAAAGAAAATAGAAACAGGAAAGGAGGTGTTATCTGATCAGGAACCTGAATAAAAATAAGGGAGGAAGCCACAGGAAGATGAAGGAAGTGCTGGTATCAGGCAGAGTGAACAGAAGCCCAGTAAAGGACCATACTGGACTACAGAAAGCTAGGGAAAGAGAGGGTGAGGGGACAGATCACATGGGGCTTCCCTGGCCATAGGAAGAGGTTTGGATTTTATATCAGGTATGATAGGAAGGATTCTGATGAAGACAAGACCCAATCAGACTCCATGGGCTGTGTGAACTATAAACGAAAGGGGGGCAAGAGTGAGACACTTACGAGCCCCTGGAGGAAAAAATGATGGATTGGACTAGGGTGATCGTGGGATGGGGGGAAGTGGTCAGATTTTAAGATGTATTATTTTGAAGGTAGAGCTAACCAGACCAGAAGAGTGGATGGTTCATTCACAGTAGTATTTGTGTATCGTATTAAAATATTGCCAACAACCTAAATGGCCCTCAGAAGGGAAATGGAGACATGAACAGTGGTGTATTCATACAATAGAATTTGAAGTGTTCAAAGGAATGGTATAGCTTGCTTGCATCAATGTAAGTAAATCTTAAAGTTGAATGGAAAAGCAGATTGCAAACATTTCTGTAAAGTATACCCCTTATGCAAATTTTAAACACAAAACATACGTAAGTTGTGAAAGTATATAAAGACGTGCAGTTGGAATAGGATACAGGTTAACTCTGAGGAGGGAAAGATGGAGGAAGGAGGGGAGGGGAGGGTCTTCAATGTATGAAGCAAATATGGCAACATGTTAAATGTGAGTGGTAGATACATAAGTGTCTTTTATATTTTCACTTTCTGTGGGATTTTTTTGTATCTGAAACATTTTATGATAAAAAACTTTTTAATTTTGAAATATTTGTTATGTCAGTCAAGATATATATTGTAGTGTTAAATATGCGGTCCCTTTATAGGGTCCTATAAATTGGAATACGAGTTAGTCTTGTAATTTTAGCCATCTCATAAAGGTTTTATGTCACTACGTTAATCATGTACGGGTAAATATGTTCATTTTGAATGAAAGACACAAAATGAGTAAGAATGGAAATTCAGTGTGCAGAGATGAGGGCACAGGCCAGAGCAAAGGTAATAGGTACATACCTGACATTTCATAAGCACACACCTGACATACACAGACAGGATCTGGTACAAGGGCTGTAAATACAGCACATACTCAGTAACTACTTATTACTAGCCAGAACGATTGTAGGAGGAATGTTAAATCTGTAAAACATTCTAAAATACCAGTCTCCTGTTAGAGAGCTTTGAACTCCTCAGGCCATTATGAACTTTCAGGATGGTTGTGTGCTGTCCCATAGCTTTTATTCACTTTGCACAAAGAATTCCATTTCTTATTATTAAGTATGATACTTGACCCTGAGGTTCTGATCACTAATAACAAGGTGAGCTGAAGTCAACCTTGACCTCTAGATGTTTGGTTTTAGGACAAAGAATGCAACAATTACTAACATGTTATCACTTTTAGATGGATTTCAAAACAAAGCTAATGTCCCAGTAGGTGTGCTGCTCTAGTCCCACACACCTTTCCTTCTTTCAGGCAATGTAACTGGAACCCAAGCTGCTCTGTAAACAAGAGACCTTCAATAGCTGCCACACACCCAGGAACAAAGGACTGGGGAGAGCTGTCATTGTATTTGTGGATACAGGCAGGTTGCAGTTTGTCAGGTGACTTATTTTAAATAACCCCCTAATTATCGATCTACGCGCCCCCCTCCCCCCACCCCCACTCCCACGCCCCACCCCCACCCCACCGCACCCCACGCCTGCTTTCAGGATGCACAAAGGCAAGAAACCCAAAAGGTCTAAGTTACCCTTCTGCAGCCAGAAGCCACTCTGCAGGAGGGTCCAGCCCATGACCACCCTGGCTCAGTCAGATCCACAAATCCTACCCCTCGAAACCATATTGGTATGTTTGCTTTTAATCATACGTCAACCCCATTTTAAGTAGGTCAGTTTGCTGACATCTGACACCTGATGCGAGAATGGAATATGGAAACATGAATGCAAACCTGGCCATTTTTAGGGAGAAGAAATATTTGTTTTCTCATGGATAAGCATTGTCCATTGTGAAATACTTGATTGCTAGTGTTAGAGCACCATTAAACACTGGATGAGATAAAGTCAAGTTTTAATTACTGAATCAGTCGGTTCCAACATTATGGACACTGAATTATAACTACAACCTAACTCTGCCTACATTTTTATGATCCAGACTCCCCTTTAACTTGTTCTCCTTCCATAATTTTTTTAAAAATTTGCACTTAGCAAGGTTTTTGTTTGTGCTCAAGAGTTTTTGGGTTGTTTTTAATTTGATCATCCCCCCACATACACTGGAAACAACTGGAGTGTACCAAAAAAAAAAGGTGTGAAAATTTTCTGGTTTTTTGCTACATAGACAACTTATTGTAAACTGTCCTAGGTGTGAATTTTCCAGATCATTGATTTCTTCTTCAGATCTGTTCCTCTTAAACAACTCTGTGGAAAGAGAATTGCTGTAGAGAGAGGAAGTTTAACTGTTAGCTTAAAGGAGACTTGAGGATTGACTATAGATTGGTTAAAAATTGAAGATATTGGTCAGGGCCCCACGGAAGAGCCTAATCTGAACATTGATCCGTAGAGTTCAAAACCAGTCCACCAGCAGTCCTTAAAAAGTTAAACAGAGAATTACGATATGATCCATCAATTCCACTCCTAGGTATATACCCAAAAGAATTGATGCAGGGACTCAAAGAGAAACTTGTACACGCATGTTTGTAGCAGTGTTATTAACAATAGCCAGGAGGTGTAAATCATACAAATGGCCATCACCAGATGAATGGATAGAAAAAAATGTGGTATGTACCTACAATAGAATGTTAGCCTTAAAAGGAATGAAATTCTGATACATACTACAATATAGATGAACCTAAAGAGCATTATGTTAACTGAAATAAGCCAGACACAAAAGGACAAATATTATATGAAGTACCTAGAGTAGAAAAATTCAGAAACACGAAGTAGAATAGAGGTTACCAGGGACTGAAGGGAAAGAGGGAATTAACGTTTAATGCATGCAGAGTTTCTGTGTGGGAAGATGAAAAAGTTCTGGAAATGGACAGCGCTAATGCTTGCACAACACTGTGAATGCACTTAATGCCACTGAATTGTACACTTTTAAATTGTTAAAATGGTAAATTTCATGTACATTTTACCACAATTTTAAAAATAAAAAAATAGCAACAACAGTTCACCAAAAATCTGGACTCCACAAGGATTCATGGGGTCAGGTTAAAGGTGCGGGGAGTGAGGAGCAAAACCATGTCCCCATCCCACCCTCTCCCAGATTTCTAGACAGAAAAAATTACCGTGGAAAATGTGATAGAATTATTAATAGTCCAAAAAGTCATCATAATTCACAGCTCCTTTTTGCTACAATAGTGTTTCACGATTGCAATTTTGGGGGACTTCCCTGGCGGCCCATCGGTTAGGACTCGGCGCTTCCACTGCAGGGGGCACAGGTTCGATCCCTGCTGGGGGAACTAAGATCCCACAAGCCGCACAGCGGGTGGGGGGGGGGAAGATTGCAATTTTTTTAAATAAAAATAATTTTCATGATCATGACACATAATATCCATAACTCACAAACATGTCCTCTCTTCATGGGCCACCAGGAAGAAACAAGGAGAAAACACCCAGCACTGTCAGTCTGGCCGGGGTGTACAGAGATCCAGCCTTGGGAGAAGAAGCATGCCTATCCCTTGGTGAGTGTCCCCCAGTGTTAAAGGAAATGACCCTGACAGATACTCAGGCTACACTGGGAATCTCCAGGACCTATGGATTTGGGGCCCAAAGGGATGTTTTGGAGTAGGACACAATGATTCCACTCAAATGGTCTTTAAATAGGCTGATGAAACTTGTGCCTCCTGGGGTTGTAACTCAGAATGGACTGCTCCCTTTGGCGTTTATTGAAAGAATTGTAAAAGTGGGCGGTGGGAGAGGGGGTTCTTTTCCTGTCTCAGCAAGACCAGCATCTGCAACTACAAGTGCCACCAAACATCCTCATTAATGACTGAGGAGATGATGAGGTGATGTGAGTAGTACTATAGCAAGGAGCTTTGCCGAGTATCACTACCAGGCAGTGGCGCAGACTACCAGGCACCAACAGGTGCAATACAGACGATTTAATGGCAACCAAGGCGATCACAGGAACCCGTTGGGCTAGAATTGCAAAGGCCTAAGGAGTTTAGGTTGTATCCTGAAAGCAATAGGGTTTTGAGCAAAGGAACAATATAGTAAAATTTGCATTTTAGAAAAATCACTCTGGAAGGATAAAGAATGCACATGAAGGGGACAAGGAAGCTGGATGCTGGGGAAACGGGAAGCTATTCCAGCTATCTAGGACACAGAATGATGAAGGCCTAAATTAATATTGTTCTGGTGGGATGAGAGGGAGGGGTGAGCATAAAACAGGATGTAAGAGATATTTAGGAGGTCAGAGAGAACAAGAATATAACCAGTGGGAGAGGAGCATAAAATGGTAGGATTAAAAAAGAGATTTAGAGTGCTGTCGCTAAAAGAAAAAAAATCTCATTGATGTCCTCGAAAAACAAGCCAATGAACTACATTCATAATGCTCTGTAAATCTGGAGATATATTTTGAAAGCTGTGTGAAAAATCAAAAACCATGATTATAATTCCAATGATCAAATAGCAGTTAGAAGTAGAAGTGCAACATTGGTCCTCCAGTTGAAATTATATAATTACTAGGGTTATAAGAAAGTATAAGACAGATCCCACATTAGTGTACTTTGCTCTGTCTATAGATATCCACTATGTACCTGGTGCTTTACTAACATATATTAACATAAGGCAGGAAAATAGGGGATCTGGTTTTCTTGGGGCAAGGCTCATGGTTAGCCGATCTCATCCCTATAATTACTTTAATTCTTAGAAATTTATTTTTTAAATTTCCTCATTAACTAATAGATACTTATATACTTAATATACTTACATACTTTAATACTTTCATACACTTTAAAAAGTAGTTAAATAATAAATATCTAAATAATATACCAGCAGTGTTGATGGTGGTTAAAGGTACCATTTATTCCATAGGTCGTAGAATGGCAAGAAAGAATTGTAGCAGAACTAGAGATGAGATGATAGTGCCAGGAGGTTGTGAACTTAGACCGAGAAGCACCTTTGATATTGCTCCATGATACTGTCTCTTGATACAGTAGTTATGATTTTAGGCGCTTTATTTTAAAAATTAGGAACAGGAATATAACTTTCTGAGTAGAAAAGTGATATTTAAATCATGTTGGTCTGGGGTGTCTCTGAAACTACACAGTGGAAAAAGTTATGGGCTTGGCAGGCTCAATGATAATAGCTAAAATGTACTGAGCACTTACTACATACATGCCAGACATGTACTCATTTAATCCTCACACCAATCCTATAAGGCAGGCTTGGTCCATGCTCTCTATTTTATAGATAAAACACAAAAACTGAGAGAGATCAACTTGCTCAAGGTCATAGAACGTGTGGTGAATGGCAGAGCTGCTATTTCAACCCCGACAGAGCCCACACTCTACTGTTATATTGTACCTGACAGCATCTGAATACCCAGCCCCACCTGCTTAAGCATCATGTTTGATACCAGGTGATAATGTTTCCCTGCTCCCAGCCACCACAGATTAGACACCTGAGATAGGGGCCGCTGATCCATAATACCTTAGTGGTCCCATATACATACGTTCACATACACAGGTGAATTTAAGCCAGTCATTTTCTTTCTCTTAGCTTAGTTAATACCAAGAGATAACACTGGCCAATGGTGGGATTGAAGGCAAATAAATGATGCTCTGAGTCCACGGCAGACCAAAGATTACTATGAGCCAATGTTATGAGGGAGCAAAAGAGACCAAATGGCCAGTAAGAAAAGAGGGTTGCTTAGAGAAGCAAGAAGAATTATCCAAAACTCAAAAATTTAGAAACTGTACAAACTGCCTGTCTTAGTTCTAACAAAGATACCACAGACTGGGTGGCTTACACAACATTTATTTCTCATAGTTCTGGAGCCTGGGAAGTTCACAATCAAGGTGCCAACAGATCTGGTGTCTGGCAAGAGTCTGCTTCCTGATTTGCAGATGGCCCTCTTCTTATATCCTAACAGTGGAGAGCAGAGATAGAGAAGCAAGCTCTCTCATATCTCTTCTCATATCTTCTTCTTCTCATATCTTTTCTTCTAATGGCACTAATCCCATTCATGAGGGCCCCATAACCTAATTCCCTCCCAAAGGCTCCACCTCTAAATACCATCTCACTGGGGATTAAACATCAACATACGAATTTCAGGGGATGGGGGCCACAAACATTCAATCCATAACATTGGCTTCATAAATTCCTAATTGGAAATTGGTAAAGCCTGGTTATTCTAGTTACTGTCTTTCAAAGTAAGAGTCTGAAAGATCTAGTCTAGTTTGTAACCAGAGTTGTTATGGAAATCCCATCTCTAGGATAAGAGCTTGGTCAAGCTGGGTCTGTTTGGACTCCTCTTTTACAGATTAGAGACTGGAAGGCTGGGTGTGGTGTTGTATGGGGATCCTGTGGCTGCTGTAAGAAATTACCACAAACTTTGTGTCTTAAACAACAGAAAGTTATTCTCTTAGTTTTGGAGACCAGAAGTCTGAAATCAAGGTCTCAGCAGGACTGTGCTCCCTCCAGAAGCTCTAGGGGAGATTCTGTTCCTTGCCTCTTGTAGCTTCTGATTGCTGTCCTCATTCCTTGGCTTATGGTTGCTCACACCAGTCTCTGCCTCCATCTTTGCATGATCTTCTCTGTGTCTGTGACTCCTCCTCTTGTGTCTCTTATAAGGACACTTGTCATTGGGTTTAGGGCCTACTGGGTAAACCAGGATGATCTCATCTCAAGATCCTTAACTTAATTACATCTGTAAAGACCCTTTTCCCAAATAAGGTAACATTTACAGTGTTTGGGTACTAGGACAAGGACATATCAATCTTTGGGGGGAGGGGGAGCACCACTTCTTTTCCTCCTTAGTTTTCTAATTTATGTTTGATGGTTGAAGAAAAAATTATAACATGTCTAATATGGGTCTAAATTTATGTGGTGGAAATATTTAAAACAATTATCAAATGGGAGTGTAAAGGGATATAAAAAGAAATAAAGTTTCTATATACTTCACTTGAACTGTTGAAATGAAAACACAAGCAGATTGTGACAAATTAGGTATAATAATGTATACCTAGAGCATACAGTACTAAAGATATACAAAGAGACGCACTATAAAATATTGTAAATAAGCCAAAATGGAATTCTAAAAAATGTTCAAGTAACACGGGAAAGCAGAAAAAACAAAATGGCAGATTTAAGCCCTGATAATATCATTACATTAAATGTAAATGGCTTAGGGGACTTCCCTGGTGGTCCAGTGGTAAAGAATCCGCTTTCCAATGCAGGGGACGCAGGTTGGAACCCTGGTCGGGGAACTAAGATCCCACATGCTGCGCACACCACAACCACTGAGCCCACGCACCTCAACTAAAGAGCCCACGTGCTGCAAACTATAGAGCCCATGCGCTCTGGAGCCCGCATGCCACAACTACAGAGCCCACGCACCACAATGAGAGAAAACCCACATGCCACAACTAGAGAGAAGCCCACATGCCGCAACTAGAGAAGCCCGCATGCTGCAACGAAGATCCCGCATGCCACAACTAAGACCTGAAGCAGCCAAAAATAATAAATAAATAAATGTAAATGTCTTAAATAAATCAATTAAAAGACAGATCGGCAGAGTAGATTCTTGAAAAACAGCCTAACTCTATGCCGTCTATAAGAAAGTTACTTATAATAAATTATCAGATGAAAAAAGATACAGCAGGCAAACATTATTAAAAGTAGGAGTGGCTATATTCATATCAGATAAAGGAGACTTCAAAGTAAGTAAAATGAACAAAGATGGAGAAGGACATTGTATAACGATAAATAGGTTAATCCACCAAGAACAGTAATCCTAAATGTGGATGCACACAACAATAGAGCTACAAAATATGAGAAACAAAAGATGATAGAAATGGATGGAGAAATAAACCCATATTATAGTTGGAGATTTCAACACTCCTCACTCAATAAGTGATAAAACTAGACAGAAAATCAGCAAGGATATAGAAGAACTCAACACCACCAACCAACAGGACCTAATCAACATTTATATAACACTCCATCCAACAACGGCATAATACACATTCTTTTAAAGTGTCCAGGGACTTCCCTAGTGGTGCAGTGGTTAAGAATCCGCCTGCCAATGCAGCCCTGGTCCGGGAAGATCCCACATGCCACGGAGCAACTAAGCCCGTGTGCCACAACTACTGAGCCTGCGCTCTACAGCCCACGGGCCACAACTACTGAGCCCACGTGCCACAACTACTGAAGCACGCACTCCTAGAGCCCGTGCTCCGCAACAAGAGAAGCCACCGCAATGAGAAGGCCGCGCGCTACAACAGAGTAGCGCCTGCTCGCCACAACTAGAGAAAGCCCACATGCAGCAACAAAGACCCAGTGCAGCCCAATTAATTAATTAATTAAAATAAAGTGTCCAGAGTAAGTATTCCAAGACAGACCATATCCTGGGTCATAAAATAAACCTTAAGAAATTAAAAAGAATGTAAATTACAGAGAGTGTGTTGTATAACCTTGATGGGAGTCAAACTGGAATTAAATAACAGAAAGCTAAGAGGAAAATCTCCAAACTCTTGGAGACTAAACAACACACTTATAAATAAGTCATGTGTTAAAGAGGAAGTCTCGAAGAAAATCAGAAAATAGATGGAACTTAATGAAAATGGAAATAAAACATATCAAATTTTGAGGGACACAGGTAAAGAAGTGTTGAGAGGGAAATATAACACTAAATGCATACATTAGAAAAAAGGGAAAGTCTCAAATCAATATTTTATTAAGCTCCCACCTCAAGATGGAAGAACAAATTAAACTCAAAGCAACCAGAAGGAAAGAAATAATAAAAATTAGAGCAAAAATTATGAAACTGAAAACAGAAAAGCAATAGGGAAAAATCAATGAGACAGAGATGGTTCTTTGAAAAGACCAATAAACTTGACAATTCTCTAATAACACTGATAAAAAGAGGTTAAACAATTTCCAATGTCAGAAATAAAGCAGGGGATATCACTACAGACCCTGCAGACAAGAAAGGGATAATAAGGGAATACTATCAACAACTCTACACACATATATTTGACAACTTAGTTGAAATGACCAGTTTCTCAAAATACCACGACTTGCCCAATATGAAATAGATAATTTGAAGATCTTATAACTCAATGTAATTGAATGTGTAATTTTAAAACTGCCACAAAAGACACATCCAAGCCCACATGGTTTCACTAGAGATTCTACCAAATGTTTACAAAATTAAGACAAGCTACAGTTTGGGAGAAAATATTTCCAAACTGTGTATCTGGGAAAAGACTAGTATCTAAATTATATAATCAACTCTCAAAACTCAACAGCAGAAAAGCAAACAATCCAATTTGTGTGTGTACAAAACACATGAAGGGTCATTTCATAGAAAAAATAAATATATGTGATACATAAGCACATGAAAATAGTTTGGTATCATTAGCTATTAGGGAAATGCAAAATAAAACCACAATGAGATTAACACTATATACCTATCAGAAAGGTTGAAATAAACAATGGTAATACCACCAAATGCTGGTGAGGATGGAGAGAAGCTGGATCATATATTCCTAGTGGGAATGTATAATGACATAGACACTCTGGAAAATAGTTTTGAGTTTCTTAAGAAATAAAATATGCGGGGGGGAGGGGCCAGTGTGATGAATTGGGAGATTGGGATTGACATATATACACCAATATGTATAAAATGGATAACTAATAAGAACCTGCTGTATAAAAAAATAAAATTCAAAAAAAAGAAACAAAATATGCAACTACATAGGGCCCAGCAATTGCACTCCTGAGCATTTATTCCACAGAAATCAAGACTTATGTTCACACAAAAACGTGCTCATGAATTTTCAGGAGCTCTATTCATAATAGTAAAAAACTGGAAAAAAATCCAGATGTCCTTCAGTGGGAAAAAGTTTATACAAACAAGGTATATCCATACCTTGGAATACTACTTATCAATAAAAAGGAACTGGGCTTCCCTGGTGGCGCAGCGGTTGAGAGTCCGCCTGCCGATGCAGGGGACACGGGTTCGTGCCCTGGTCCGGAAAGATCCCACATGCTGCGGAGCGGCTGGGCCCGTGAGCCATGGCCGCTGAGCCTGCGCATCTGGAGCCTGTGCTCCGCAACGGGAGAGGCCACAACAGTGAGAGGCCTGCGTACCACAAAAACAAAAACAAACAAAAAAAAGGAACTACAGATTAATGACAATGTGGATTAATTATGAGAATTATGCTGGTGAAAAAAGCCAATCCTAAAAGGTTATCATTTATATAACATTCTTGAAATAATGAAGTTATAGATTAGTGGTTGCCAGGGGTTAAGGAGGAGGTGAGGGCAAAAAGGAAGTAGGCACAGGTATAAAAAGGCAACATGAGGAATCTCTGTGGTGGCAGAAATATTCTGTATCTTGACTGTATCAGTGCGAATCTCCTGGTTGTGACATTGTACTATAGTTTTGCAAGATGTTACCATTGGGGGAAACTGGGTAAAGGGTAGATGGCGTCTCCGTGATTTTTTATGACTGCATGTGGATCTACAGTTATCTCAAAATAAATAAAATGTTTAATTAAAAAATAAAACTGTTAAGCTTAAAAAAAATACTGAGTAGTTATCTGTAAAATAAAGGTCTAAAATAAAAATACTGTCCCTGGGCTTCCCTGGTGGCGCAGTGGTTGAGAATCTGCCTGCCAATGCAGGGGATACGGGTTCGAGCCCTGGTCTGGAAAGATCCCACATGCCACGGAGCAACTGGGCCCGTGAGCCACAACTACTGAGCCTGCGCGTCTGGAGCCTGTGCTCCACAACAAGAGAGGCCACGACAGTGAGAGGCCTGCGCACCGCAATGAAGAGTGGCCTCCGCTTGCCACAACTAGAGAAAGCCCTCGCACAGAAACGAAGACCCAACACAGCCAAAAATAAAAAAAAAAAAAAAAAAAAAAAAAATACTGTCCCTAAATCAGGCCAATTAACTTTTTTGCAAAGACACAGAGACAAATTAAATCAAATACAAGACAAATAAGTGCTTATGAGGTTCTGCTCCAGTAATGGTGTAGAGCTCCTATAGGACCAACACTCTTGGACAAAAATCAGTTGCCCAAAGGCACTAGAGAGTGACCAAAAGAAAACAGGAACTGCAAAGATGTTTATAGTTGGAAAAAGGGAATAGCTGTGTGAATTTCCCATTTTTATGTCCTTTTACCTGAAGGCAGTCCTTAGTTGGCACAAGACAGGGTGGCTAAAACTCCAATAGAATCCTGCAGTCTTACTGGTTTGAAGAACCAGAGTTTGAAATGGAAACAGCAATTGGAGACTGAGGGGAAATCTCAAAAAGAAGAGTCATAAACGGGTTGCCTCAAATTCTGCATGTAAATTCTGCCCAAATCTTTGGCTGATTCCTAAACTACATGTGCATGAGAGATCCAAGAAGTTCATCCATGGCTAAAAAAACTAAGCAGAGATTTCAGCTGCTACCAACTACAAGGGAGTCTGAGTGTGGAGTTTGAAGCAGGCCCAGTTAACCTCCTGTTAAAACAAATAATCAAGACTCTTTGGAAGAACAGAACAGAATCCAAAGTGTCTACAATGATTATTTATAATGTTTTGAATAAAACCCAAAATCACTAGACAAGGGGGAAAATACTCATGACTCAGGCAATCAATGCAGACTGACCTCAAGATTCCCCAGATGTTGAAGTTAGCAAAGAAAGATGATAAAACAGCTATTATAACTAAGCTCAAGGACATAAAGGAAAATATCTTGTAATAAACAAATAAAAGCTATCAGGAGAGAAATCAAAGTATACAAATTGAACCAAATGGAACTTCTGGATTTGAAAAATAAAATAGGGAATTTCCTAGTGGCGCAGTGGTTAAGAATCCGCCTGCCAATGCAGGGGACATGGGTTCGAGCCCTGGTCCAGGAAGATCCCACATGCCACGGAGCAACTAAGCCTGTGTGCCACAACTGCTGAGCCTGTGCTCTAGAGCCCACAAGCCACAACTATTGAGCCCACGTGCCACAACTACTGAAGCACGCACACCTAGAGCCCTGCTCCATAACAAAAGAAGCCACCGCAATGAGAAGGCTGTGCACCACAACAAAGTGTAGCCCCTGCTCGCCGCAACTAGAGAAAGCTTGCATGCAGCAACAAAGACCCAATGCAGCCAAAAATAAAAATAAATAAATTTATTTTAAAAAAGAAAGAAAAAGAAAATAACCTAAATAAAATATCTAATGGATAAACTTAAGATTGGAGATGATGTCAGAATAAGTGAACATAAAGATAGGTGATTAGAAATTATCCACTATGAAGAACAAAGAGGAAAAAAGATTGGGGAGAAAAATGGAAAAAGAATAGAAAAGGGACTTAGTGACCTATAGAAACAATACAAAAAAATTCTAATATATGTGTAATCAGAGTCCTAAAAGGAAAGCACAGAGAGAATGAGGCAGAAAAAAATAGTTGAAGGAATAATAGCTGAAAATTTCCCAAATTTATAGATTCAAGAAGCTCAGCGAACCCCAAGCAAGAAAAATACAAAGAAAACCACATCTGTGATGTCCTTTGTAAATTTTCTGAGAACCAAAGATGAAGAGAAAAATCTTAAAAGCTGTTAAAATATATATATTATATACAGGAGAATACAAAGGCCACTGACTTCTCATCAAAAGTATTTGTATTTCCAAAGTCTGTGTTTTAGCATAATGCAATTTTAGCATAGTACCAGCTAGAAAAGACAGTATAAGGATCATGTCCATGACATGAGGCCCTTAACAGAATTGTCAGGAATTTTTTTCTTCAGTCCACCCTTCAAAATAGATCAAAGAACCAGTTACTCCACAGTGAACTGACTAAAACCCACTTACTTAAGAAACTAAAACTGTGCCTTCATTATATAAATAAATAAATATTAACACCAGGTAGTCATACCAATCCTTAAAAAGCCAGGGTAAAAAGGACTGGTAGCAGAGAGTTTAGAAAAAGGAGAGCTGATTAAATTGGATTATCATCCTGATAGCCCCTTTTCTAATCTCTCTTCAATGCTGCCTCCCTGGGGGTTTATTTTCTTTAGAGTCTTGGATAACAAAAGTGTTACTTTCCAGGTGATATCGACCTGATCTAGGACTAGAGTCAGATGACTTAAAAGAAAATTTATAACCCTCCTCAGGATCAAGATCAATGTAGAAAAAAAACAGAAAGGTAACAATAGACATTTCTGAAACTGAAGTTTCATCAGAGACATTCAAACAAATGAACTTATAGATGTATTTTAAAGCTACCTTCACAATGGTTGGAAATAGAAAGCAAACATCAAATAAAAAACATAAATCAGAAGTGGAATTGAACAGGTTATACTGACTCTTATAAAATTTAACAACCTATAAGGATAAAAACCAAAGAGAGAACCTCTTAGAATGGCTGTATTCTCAACAACATTTTACATTAAAGTTATAAAACCTGATTCTTACAATGGCACTGGACTGAAGGTCTTAAGCCTTTGAATTCTCTAATCTCTATTTCCTGTCCTGACTTCTCTTCCTAACGCTAAACTTCCATTCACCAGTGTCTCATGGTCACAGGAAGTATGTTATTGAAGGGCATTTTCCTAACTTCAGTATTCCCAGCACTGTTGTCTTATGTTTTGCCATAACTGTACAATCCTACTATTACTTATTAGTTTTCTTTACATTGACTCACACTTGTTTTACTTGTATAAAAATTAAAATTATAGCTACAACTGGAAAAACAGTATAATTGGCCATCAATAAAATGATAGATGGATAAAATATGAAACATGATTATTAAATTCTAACTAGATTTTATTGTCTTCTGAAGTCTGAGACATGATCTCTTGGACAAAACAAAAAGTGTGATGTTAAATAACATCATCAAACTGAGGCTTTCTCACTGATGTGAGAGAGACTTTGAAAGGATTAAAAGAGAACTGAGAGTTATGGTGTTGATAATGGCAGAATAACCAGCACTAGAATAACTCTCCCACAGATAACAGTCATAAACTGTGGATAAAATGTAATTAACTATTTGAAGATACTGGAGAGGGGCTGAAGCAAGCAAAAACGGGAGGGGCCTTCAAGCCTTAAAAGAAGGGAACTATACTCACTGGATGAGATCCACTCATACAGAATGTTCCCATGTCTAGGGGAGCTAGAACTCAAGCAGAAATCTGCAGTCTTACTGGCTTGTGGTATCAGGCTAAAAAGCTAACAGAGAGGGGCCTTCCCTGGTGGCGCAGTGGTTGAGAGTCCGCCTGCCGATTCAGGGGACACGGGTTTGTGCCCCGGTCCGGGAAGATCCCACATGCCGCGGAGCGGCTGGGCCCGTGAGCCATGGCCGTTGAGCCTGCGCGTCCGGAGCCTGTGCTCCGCAACGGGAGAGGCCACAGCAGTGAGAGGCCCGCGTACCGCAAAAAAAAAAAAAAAAAAAATAGTGGAATTGAATTAATCACACCAATAATTACAGCAAATGTAAATGGACCTAACAAACCAACTAAAAGACTGGAATTGTCCAACTGAATAAAAAAGGAAGACCTAACTATGTGCTATCAATGAAAGACTCCCTTTATTCTATTTCATTTTTTTTTACTTTTGGCTATGCCACATGGCATGCGGGATCTTAGTTCCCCAACCAGGGATTGAACCCATGCCCCCTGCAATGGAAGTGCAGAGTCTTAACCACTGGACCTCCAGGGAAGTCCCCAAAAAGAGACCCACTTTAATACAGGACAAATTAGACTTCGAAACAAAATGTATTACCAGAGATAAAGAGGAATATTTTATAATGATAAACGGATTGTTTCACCAGGAAGACATATCATTCCTAAATGTATATGAACCTAATAGCAGAACTTCAAAACACATTAAAAAAATCTGACAAAGCTAAAGGGAGAAATAAAGAAACAATTGTAGTTGAAGATTTTAACGTCCCGTCTCAAAAACTGATAGAATTAAACCAACACACACCCACACACCAAAAAACTAGGATATGGAGAATTTGAAAAACACCATTAAGCAACTTTACCTAATTATATAATTAACATTTATAAAACATTTCATCCAGCAACTGTAGAGTAGCAGAATGCATGTTCTTTTCAAGTGCAAATGAAACATTCATCAAGATACACATTATTCCAGGTTATGAAATAAGTCTCAATAAACTTCAAAAGGAATTGCCATTGTACCTAGTCTATTTCCTGACCACAGATAATTAAATTAGAAATCAACATCAAGACATCTAGAAAAGTCTCACATATTTGGAAATTGAACAGAACAGCACACATCTAAATAATCCATGAGTCAAAGAAGAAATCACAAGAGAAAAAAGGTTTTGAACTGGATGATGAAGAAGTACAAGGCAGGTATCCCCCACTTTCCGGAAGTTTACTTTACAACCTCTTCGCTTTTACCTGTTTTCCACACTGGAAAGAAAGCCAAAGAGGATTTTCACTTTTACAAAAAAGTGAAAAATGAAAATAACGTACAACACTTATTTTGCAGCCAGCTGCCAGCCACCGTTATAGAGGTGGCACTGCCAACCTCCTTCCCCGGGAACTACACCCAGCATCAAGCCGCCACAGATTTGAACTGTGTCTGTGCTTTATCTCAATTTATTTTGTGCACCAGTTAGCAAGAAGTTAAGGTAATTGCTTTTTCACTTCACACCATTTCAGCTTGCCAAACGTTTCATAGAAGCGCTCTACTTTCAGATAGCGGAGGGGAAACCTGTATCAGAACAGGTGAAATGAAACAATGGCAATAGAAATCGGAATGGTGATTGCCTGTGGAATGTGGGGATTACCTGAAAGATGGCACCGAGGGATGACCTGTTCTCCAACTAGGAAAGATGTGACTTTATCAGACTGTTTTTGAGGAACAGTGGTTCCATCATATCCTGTGACTCCCAGTGTTATATCTCCAGCTAAGACCTTTCTCTGAACTCCAAACTCGTATATTAAGTCAGCTACTTGATGTCATTTTGAACATAACATGTCATAATAGATCCCCAATTCCCTCCTCAAAAAGCCACTCATCTCCAGATCTTTCTACCTCAGTAAATAGCATCATCATCTACCCAGGTGATCAAGCTAAAAACCAAGTATTAGTCGATAGTCCTCTCTATCCCTTGTTTCTCCCTTCTAATGTGTCACCAAATACTCTTGCTTTATTTCCACAAATATATCACAAATCCATCCACTTTTCTCCATCGCCACTGCCATTGTTCTAGTCTATACAGGGGACACGGGTTCGTGCCCCAGTCCGGGAGGATCCCACATGCCGCGGAGCGGCTGGGCCCGTGAGCCATGGCCGCTGAGCCGGCGCGTCCGGAGCCTGTGCTCCGCAACCGGAGAGGCCGCAACAGTGAGAGGCCCGCGTACCGCAAAACAAAAACATAAAGAAAACAATCCTTCATTAGCTTTCCACTGTTCCAGCCCTGCCAAACTCCTCCATCTCATCCTATACCACTGGCCCCCCTTGCTCAACAAGATTCAGCCACGGAAACCTCAGGCTCATAACCACCTAGAGTTCTTTGCACAGGCTATTCTGTCTGCTTGAAAGGACCTTTGTACTTTGATTCCTTCTCTGCCTTCAAGTCTAGGTTCAAATGTCACCTCCCCTAGGCCCTGTATTACATTCAGAAAGCCCTCCCCTCAACCCTATTATGTTCTATGTCAGGACCCTATTGTCTCCACAGACCCTCTCAGAATCTGAAGTTTTCATGGTTATTTGTTTACAATCTGTCTCACCCACTACTCCCAACATACACACACACATATCCAAAACCTACCCAGAATTTAAACTTTAGGAGAGCAAAGACCCGGTCTTTTTTTTTTTTTTTTAATTTTATTTTACTTATTTCATTTTGTACAGCACGTTCTTATTAGTTATCTATTTTATACATATTAGTGTATATATGTCAATCCTGATCTCCCAATTCATCCCACCACCCCCCGCTGCTTTCTCCCCTTGGTGTCCATACGTTTGTTCTCTACACTGTGTCTCCATTTCTCCCTTGCAACCAGTTCCGGTCTGTCTGATTCATGGTCCTCATCTTAGTACCATGACTGATACAGGGGTTCAGGACATGTCACCCCAAAATATGCCACTCTGGCATTTATTTTTCATTAAAGGTACTGGAGAAACAGCCAGTGCAAGGACACTGACTCTCCTTTGTCCCCTGGAAGTAGGAGATAAATCTCCTGTGATGAGAAAAGGACTAAAATAATGCCATTTGCAGCACCATGGATGAACCTAGAGATTATCATACTAAGCTAAGTAAGAAAAAGAAAGACAAGTATCATATGATATCACTTATATATGGAATCTAAAATACAACACAAACGAACATATCTGTGAAACAGAAACAGACTCACAGACATAGAGAATAGACTTGTGGCTGTCAAGGGGGAGGGGGAGGGAAGGATTGGGAGCTTGGGATTGTTAGTGCAAGTTTGTGTGCCCAACGCAGAGTGAGGCCAAACAAGCTGAAACGTCGGAATCTGGAACACAGAAAAAGGTTTATTGCAGGGCCATGCAAGGAGACGAGTGGCTCAGCCCAAAAAAAAAACCCCTGAGCTCCCCAAACACTTTCACCAAAGCATTTTTAAAGGCCAGGTGAGGGGGGGGGGGTCGCAAGATATGTGATCAGCACATGTAAAAGTCTCTAACTGGTTGATGGTGAGGTAACAGGGTGGTGTCATAGGGGTTAACATTATCTATCCTTAGGCTCCAGGAGGCCTGGGGCTATGTGCTCATGGTCATCAAGTAGTTAACATCTTCCATTTGGTGGGGGGTTTTCACATCTGTAAAACAGCTCAGGAATGTGCATCAAATACTGTTATCCAGGTACTTCAGAGAGGAGCTAAAGCAGAGGATATGGGGGAAGGCTATCCCATAGGGTCCTGCTCCGTTAGTGGATTAGCAGATGCAAACTAGTATATATAGGATGGATAAACAAGCTCCTACTGTATAGCACTGGGAACTATATTCAACATCCTGTGACAAATCAGAATGGAAAAGAATATATATATATGTACAACTAAGTCACTTTGCTGTACAGCAGAAATTAAAAAAAAAAAAAATCTCCCCTGTGAAAGGTACCTTCCCTGTACCTGGAGGGTAGAAGGCATCCTCACCACAAGATACAGGGAATCTAGGGCCAAAAAGACTAGATAAGCAAATCTTGGTACTTCCTCACCATTTACTACTTCTAGCCCAAACCTGTTTGTCTTGTCAGTTCTTCACAAATCTATTGTTTCTTTGTCTAAAAGTTAGAAAAGCTTCCTGCTCTGGTCACGTCTTTCAGCCTCTTATCTTTGTGGGGCTTTTGTATATAGGAACAGAATTAAATTTTCCTCTTGTTAATCTTTTTATTACAGGGGAGTCTCATTCAAGAACCTAAGAAGGGTAGAGGCAAAATTATTTTTCCTCCTCTACAGTGATGTATAGTAAATGTTGAATAAATTAAGATAACACCTGGGGATGCCAGGACAGCTAACTGAGAGTTTCTCCGTTATAGTACTTATAACAAACCTATTTGGACAGTCTCCTTTTTGTTAAAACCTAGCAAGGCTTCTTTCCTTTCAGTGAAAAAGAGGTTACATTTGTCACTTTCATTTCTGACAACTGTAAAAAGGAGAAATCACCCAACACAGCCTGGGAGGAAAAATAAGTCTCTGGACTAGGATTTTGTAGGCTCCTATAGATAGGGAGGGGAAGAGCGAAAATAAAAGATGGACAAAGAATGAAGGAGATGTATGGAGTGGCTGAATCATCTCCCTGCCTCTGGTCCCACTGCCAACTGCCCACTCACCCACCCAGATTCTTCCCGGTCAGCGAGCGATTTTAACACACACACACCACATAGTTCCCCTATTTGCAATACCTCAGGGGCTCTCCATCTGCTACTGAATAAAAATTCAAGAATTTCAGCCCAGCTCACTTACGTATTGGTTTTTATTTGTTTGCCCTTTCCAATGACTGCCTGTTTTTCATTCCCTCTTAAAACTCCCACCATCCACCATCTACTCTATCACTTAGTGTTCTTTTTTCCCTTTTCCAAGACTTGGCTACATTGCCCCAGGAACCCATGGAGCCACCTTTACAGGCACTCTTTCTCACTTCCTCTGCCCAAGCTAAAGATGCCGGTGTACCTGGGGCTTGTTCTAGATTCCCTCCTCTATCCACACACTCTCCATGACCACACCCAACATGCTTGCCTCTTTTCTCTCCTTTCCTCCTCTATTCACCCTTTTTTGGGCCAAGTCTTTAGAGTTAGGGAGTGTCTTTCTCTTTAAAAGAAAGGTGAGGGGCTTCCCTGGTGGTGCCGTGGTTGAGAGTCCGCCTGCCGATGCGGGGGACACGGTGGTTCGTGCCCCGGTCCGGGAAGATCCCACATGCCGCGAAGCGGCTGGGCCCGTGAGCCATGGCCGCTGAGCCTGCGCGTCCGGAGCCTGTGCTCCGCAGCGGGAGAGGCCACAACAGTGAGAGGCCCGCGTACCGCCAAAAAAAAAAAGAAAGGTGAACAATTTCACAGGCAGAGTGAGGGTGACACCCGAGAGCAGTATATTTGTCTATACCCTTTCTCCCTACAAGCTGGGCCGCCCTAGAATTGGCAAAGCCTCCCCAACCCAGCTACAAATACCTCCCTCTGCCGCCTAGTTTTTTCACCTGGCCCCAGGCTAACTCCTTTTCTCAGAAGGTGGGCCACAAATAGCAATGAGAAACAATAGGTATTCTTTTGTCTTAAGTGGTTTATTTGCATTTTGAAAAAACTTCCTTCCTACCTTCCTTCCTTCCTTCCTCTGTCTCAAAGAGCTTTTGTCTCACCAAGAAATGTCCTCTAAAAAAAAAAAAAATGTCCTCTGAGAGGTCATTTTCTATCTCACTTTCTAGACTTAGTTAGGTGTTCCTTTTCTGAGCCCCCATCAAGACTTGTTTTGTTTTCCACTCTCTCCTCCGCACCACAGCCATTAAGATCCTTGAGAACAGGGACGTAGTGTTCCAATGCCTAGCACAAGAATGGCAAGGGACTTTGATTTTTGAGTGCAAACTCTAAGAGATTGGTAGTGGTTGCCTGGAGCACTGAGAATGACCACGATCCTGGGGGGGGGGGGGGGGGGGGGGCGGGGGGCGGGTAGAGAACAGCAGCCGCCCCACTCTAGAGCTTAATAGGAATTGTTGGAGCCCAGAGTAGGCTGCCCCCAAATGTGCCTCAGTGGCATATTCATTGTTTTAAATTAAAGTTACTTAAGAAATGACCAGGGGGCTTCCCTGGTGGCACAGTGGTTGCGAGTCCGCCTGCCGATGCAGGGGACACGGGTTCGTGCCCCGGTCCGGGAAGATCCCACATGCCGCGGAGCGGCTGGGCCCGTGAGCCATGGCTGCTGAGCCTGCGCGTCCGGAGCCTGTGCTCCGCAACGGGAGAGGCCACAACAGTGAGAGGCCCGCGTACCGCAAAAAAAAAAAAAAAAAAAAAAAAAAAGAAAGAAAGAAATGGCCAACACAGAAGGGACACTGTGACCCTCCTTCCTTTCTCCCTGAAAGCAGGAAATAAATCTCTCACGTGAAAGGTATACTTCCGATAGGGATTGAGTAGGATAATCAAATAGCTTAGAAACCCCATTAGGGGATTGTAGCTAGAGAGGGAACTTTAGGGGGCTTTGGGAGACCACAGTAAGATTAATGGTCACTCAAGAAAGTAATGGGAAAATGCTGAAGCAATGTGGGCTTGCTTGACTCACGAAGCAGAACAAGTCACTTAGCATCAAAGCCAGATTGGTTTGCCTAACAACAAAATCAAGCTAACTTGATTAGCAACAAAATCGTGCACCAGAAGCACGAGACAAGCCCCAAAACAATAAAACAATGGTGGCAGGCATGAGACCTACATCCTGCCCAGTGAGCTCAGTAAGTTAATGACCCTCAAAACATGCTCTTTGACCCCTAGGACATGCTCTTTGCACAATTCCCTTAAAACAATAGTGAAGAATAAGATGTCATCAAGTTAATGATCCCCAGCACATGCTCTGTGCACACAAAAAAACAATCATTTATAGAAAGGTGACGTTTCAAAACGAAAGACCCTCATGGTACTGAGACCTGAAATAATTTTTCCAATGTGCCATGACAGTCCTGACCTGACCATGTAGGGACGAAAAACCCAACCCGGAGGAGGAGCTGATGATGGAAACGTGATGTCTACTCAAGAAAGATAAAGAAGGTCTTCTCCCCACACCTTCCTTTGATTATAAAACTGTAACCCACTAAGTATTCGGGGCAGCGCAAAGCTTGCCTGCCTGCTTGTAAGCCTCACAAGCGTCCTATTCTAATAAATCACTTCTTACCTATCACTTTGCCTCTTGCTGAAATCTTTCCGTCCTGAGACATAAAGAACTGGGCTCCTTGGAGCCCAGAGATATGACACCCAACGATTTCACCCCACCTCTCCCTTCAATTCCACTATCCCTCCTTTGGGCTACTTATTTACCAACCTCCATGTGACCAGGGATTTGTCATTACCCTCAGGAACTTTTATGCCCATGCAAATGACCCATCTAACAGTTTACCTTCAGATTTCCTCAATCAGATTCTCTTGATCTCCAGATTCTTCTCACACCTCAGAACAGCTCCGCTCTCAGAATGGTCAGCTCTAACAGCATGACTCAAGACCACTCGTGTCCTCTCTGCAGCTTTCTCACTCCCTTACTTCCACAAGGCCTGCTTTATATTTTATCAAACATGCTGTCATTTGACTCTTTCTTTTCTTGCCCTCTGGCAAGTTGGATAGAGCTTTCATCGCTGGCCTAGACCTCACGGTCACTGCTTCACTCTCTCACCCCTAGCCTGAGCGCCTCACACCTTGGGCGGCTGCCCTTAAGGCTTCCTCTGGCAGCTGAGCACTGTTGTAAAAGATCAAAGGATGATGAAACTAGTCATCATTTTAGATGTATGACGGCTAGTTTCAGCTAGATTTTCAATGCCCTTAGTTAATGCTATATAGGGTTCCAAGTCAGTTCAAGTTCCTTCATTAAATCCCACCAAGGTGTACCCAAACCACTCACTCCTTTTTTGCACGCGGGCCTCTCACTGTCGTGGCCTCTCCCTTTGCGGAGCACAGGCTCCGGACGTACAGGCTCAGCGGCCATGGCTCACGGGCCCAGCTGCTCCGTGGCATGTGAGATCTTCCTGGACCGGGGCACGAACCCATGTCCCCAGCATCGGCAGGCAGACTCTCAACCACTGCGCCACCAGGGAAGCCCTACTCACTCCTTTTTATCACACCTTTTACTCTACTCTTACCTTCTTTTCTGGCTGAGGATTCCACCTCCTACTTCAGGCAGAAAAAAGATGCAACTTCTCGCCTAGTTTCCACCAACAAACACTTCTGCGGTTTCATCTATTCTCAGTTAACCTCCTTATCTTCTTTTGTTCGAGACTGTTTTTCTGTCTGTGGTTTAGATCAGTGTTCTCTGAGTGTGGCTCCCAACCTGCAGCTTTGGCCAAGGCCTTGGAACTTGTTAAAAATGCAAATTGCGATTGGCCCCGCCCCAGACTCGCTGAATCATTCACTCTAGGGATGGGCCCAGCAGGCTGTTTTAACCAGCCCTCCAGGCTATTCTGAGGCAACTGAAGTTTGAGAATTACTTTTTTGTAAACTTGCTCTTTCATATATCTGCATTCTCTTTTTTCGTGTAATATTTCCTCTGGGAATTTATTCTGTTAAAAGAAAAAGAGACAACAGCCTCCAGATGGAGTCACTTGAGCTAAGCTCCACATCAGCAAACCAAGACTCGGTACCTAACCTAATTGCAGTTTCTGCCTCTCCCAGGAATGTAACCTTTAACTAGCCAGTCCGGAATTGCCTGGTCAGTACTAATGAGGTAATCCACCGGGTAGACCCCTTCCATCCCCCATGGGAAGGTGACCTTGCCTGAAGCAGTGCGTGCTTTCCTTATCCCTGACCCTTTCTGCCCTTTTTTTTTTTTTTTAAAGGTGAGGGGCAGTAAAGCTAATTTTTTTTTTTTTTTTCGGTGTGTGGGCCTCTCACTGCTTTGGCCTCTCCCGTTGGGGAGCACAGGCTCCGGACGCGCAGGCTCAGCGGCCATGTCTCATGGGCCCAGCCGCTCCGCGGCATGTGGGATCTTCCCGGACCGGAGCACGAACCCGTGTCCCCTGCATCGGCAGGCGGACTCTCAACCACTGCGCCCCCAGGGAAGTCCCCTTTCTACCCTTTTGTACAGCTCCTCGGAGTTCCTCTCTATCTACCTATCGGGATGCTGCCCCGATTCATGAATTGTTGAATAAGGCCAATTAGATCTTTACACTTACTCAGCTGAATTTTGTTTTTTAACAGTTCTAAGGAAATCAGCTAAAATCGGGTAATGGTTTTATACACACAGATGTTCATTACAGTATTATTCATAACGGGGAAAAATTAGGAACAAGCCCAATGTCCACGATGGTGAAATTCTTAAGAAAGGACAATGGCATATAAGCAGCAGTTAAATGATGTTTGTCGAGTATTTTTTTTTATTATACAGGTAAGTGATTATGCTATAATGTTAAATTTAAAATTTTTAAAGAAAATATGAAGTTGTATATAAAGGCTGGTTTACATGTTGGCTTTAATACCAGCAATGATCCATGCTCCCTTCCCACACTTCACTAACCCCACAGTAACAGGGGTTGTTGTTTGCTGGTTTTTAAAAAGAGAAAATCAAAGAAATTGGGAGAGGAAACAAAAGCAGTAACATTTTACAAACTGGAAAAGAATGGGTGGAATGGGAACCATCTTAAGAAGATGGATTCCTACAGCAGAAACTCACACACCAAGCAGTTATACTCCAATAAAGATGTTTAAAAAAAGAGATTAAAGCAAACAAACAAACAAAACAAGAAAATGGATTCCTCTTACAGGGCAGAATTCCCAAAAGACTCAGAAATTGGCAGCATCATATACCTTTCTGAAGAGGGGTACAGGTGAACTACAAAAAGGAGGAATGGTTGAAATTCAGTGTAAGGAGCAATTGGAGCCCCAGGCCCCTCCCCCCTTGGAACCCCCAAGTGGCTGCCTCTCTCCCGAGACTGAGGTTGATCACCTGCAGAGGTTAATATAAAGGGCTTCTGAAGTGAGGGACTCTAACTTGAAAAATTGGTGATTAATAACCATTCACATGTTGAAGATCAACTCCCAGGCTCCCAGACCTCTGGCCACCAGGCATGAACTGTTGTGAAAGGAAAATCAAAATGAAGTTGGTATCATTAAAAGAGCTCTCCAAAATGTCGCTGGGCAGCTGCTAAGGATGTGTGACTTATGCACATCTCAACCTGAATGGAATCTGACCTTTTGACCTGATGAAGGCATCCAGAACACCTGCCAGAAACTCAAAATACTGTACTTATCAGACCCTTACCTTAAAATAACTCATGACAGTCTAGCTACTTATCAGACCCCTACCTAAAACAATCTGTGATTCCTTAAAAGCAAATATATTCTGATGCAAGTCAGAGTCCATCACAATTCTCACCAGGCAACTTTCAACAACGTCATGGCCTTTTGTCTTTATAAGCCCCTGACTCTTTCTCTTCCTCACAACACTCTTTTGGGGTTACCTGAATCTGTGTGTCCTGGATTGCAGTACTTAAAAGCCCAAATAAACCATCTGATTTGCAGCTTGCTGTGTTTTTGTTTTTTTTTTTTTGTAGTTGACACTCTCCATGCAGGGAAAAAGAAAAGTATCTTCTGGGTACTTGTGTAATAAGTCCAAGAGAGAAGGACTGACCAGGATTCCTCCAGAAAACAGCCCAGCTAGATCATCTCTACTGGTGCTTTTCAACTTATGGTGATAATACTTTACTACATCATGAATGTATTATGGTAGGTTGTGTCCACAAAACAGAAAAGAAAAAATGAGACTGTATCACATATAATAAAGGAAAGTATTGTCAAAGTACTGTGAAGCTTTTAAGATCCACATACACAGGGTCATTATGTAAAATGCATTTCTTACTGTTCACTTGGTCAAAACATGTAGAAAACCACTGCACTATGGTGAGATCACAGCTGATAGGCTACACTCAAGTGTTCAGAGCTTCCTATCAGCTTTTCTTCAAAAGATGGTACTGGAGGAAAGCATGTAATATGAAAGAGACAGAAAACAAACAGAAAAATAGAGAAAAAGCAACTTGGTGAAAACAGAGACTCTGGGGGGGGAAATAAACATTGGGGGAAAAAAGACTATATTAGTATCTGCAGATATGAGAAGATTTTAAACAAGAACAGATTGCTCTGAAGAGGGAATGTTCAGAGCACAACAAAAGGAAAGCTTTTCAAAACAAAAAAAATTGCAGAAATGAAAACTTTACTATAAGTGTTGGATAGATTTGAGGCGACCTTGTTCACCTTTGCATCCCTTTCTAGCACCACGTTCTGCACAGATCAAATGATAATGAAAGATTTGTTAAATGACTGACTCACTGAACTAATCACTATAAGTTAAGAGAGGTTACAGATTTGCTTAAGGTCACGTGGGTAATTTGCAGAGCTGGTATTGTAAACCAGGTCACCCGGCTGGAAAAAAGTCTTTCTACCACACCAGAATAATGCAATAAATAGCTAAATACTTAAATATATTTTGTTTCATGAAGCACGTGTTTTGTTTGCCTTTTGACATGTGGTAGGAAACAGTAGGCTGAGCTGGTGTGACATTTGAACATTGGTGTTTTTATCCTGAAAAACCATCACTTCAGTCAAGTTGATAGTATGAGCTGCTCTGTGCCTGTTATTTTTGTGGAGTTATTGGATGGTCAAAGGATATTATCAATGACCCTGAAGAGGAGAGAGCTACTGTCTAGTGAGAGAAGACCAACCTACAGAAACAATGAGATCAGTTTAACACTTTATTATATATTCTGGATTAAAATCAATTGATTAAAAATATCAAGTGACACAATATAAATGTCAGACTGTAAGTGGTACAGAAAGTTTTAGGAAGGAAAATCAAACTCTCTGTGGCCTGGGTACTCAGGGAAGGCCAGAAAGTCACTTGGGAGTTGTCACCTAGCCTGGTACCTCCTACAGATGAGAGGCAGATGGACACTGGGGCTACCTCTGCAGTCTTTAGATAAAGCGTTCTGCAGCTTTGCAGCTGAGTCTAACGTTGGGCCTATACTCTTTTTCTTTTTAAAAAATTTTTTTTCAATTTTTATTGAAATATAATTTATTTACAATGTTGTATTAGTTTCAAATATATAGCAAAGTAATTCAGTTATACATATATATGTATATATATATTCTGTTTTAGACTCTTTTCCATTATAGGTTATTACAAGATATTGAGTATAATTCCCTGTGCTATACAGTAGGTCCTTGTTGGTTATCTATTTTATATATAGTAGTGTGTAGATTTTAATCCCAAACTCCTAATGTATGCCTCCCCCTGCCCCGCTATCCCCTTTGGTAACTATAAATTCATTTTCTATGTCTATGAGCCTATTTCCGTTTTGCAAATAAGTTCTTTTGCCTTATTTTTTAGATTCCACATATAAGTGATAATATGATATTTGTCTTTCTCTGTCTGACTTCACTTAGTATGATAATCTCTAGGTGCATCCATGTTGCTGCAAATGGCATTATTTAATTCTTTTTTGTGGCTGAGTATTCTCTTTTTCCATACCAGACGTTTACACACGGTTAAATATAATCTCCACATACTGTTATTAACTTCATACATATGAAACTCCTCCTCTATAACCCCCAACCTGTCACAACCAACAATGTGATTCTCAGAGTTCTGGAAGTTTATTAGTATAAAAAATTAGACAAAAATATTTCCACATTGCATGCAGCCCATCACAAAGTATTTCTGCTGATCTCTCATTTTTTTAAGGGTAGAGAGCATGGTTATTTTCTTCCAATTTATTGATATGAAACGGCAGGAGGTCTTTTTGGCTCAGGTTTTTTCCTCTTAATTTCCAAATAAAGCAACTTGTTTTTTCTGGCTGGGAGTAATAATAGTAATTAATAGTAATTAGGTTAGAGGGCTTGTCACTATGGAAGTAAAAATTCAAATGAATATCTTTGAAGCACATCCTCAGTATCCTTTGGAGTCGGGTTTGTGGAAAACACGGGCTTAAAAGGCAAAGATTTGATCCTCAGCAGTATCACTTACACCTGGCAACAGAATCATCAGAGGTGCCAGGCATAGAGGTCCAGGTTTTGAGTGATTAGCACGGGAGGCGGGGGAGCTGTTGAGGGAGGAGCAAAGAATGTCTGAGAAACTTTGTGCCCTTCCATCAGCTCAGCAAGTTTCTAGATAATGGTTTTTTTAATATATTTTTTTGGCTGTGCTGGGTCTTCGTTTCTGTGCGAGGGCTTTCTCTAGTTGCGGCGAGTGGGGCCACTCTTCATCGCGGGGCGCGGGCCTTTCACTTTCGCGGCCTCTCGTTGCAGAGCACGGGCTGTAGGCGCGCGGGCTTCAGTAGTTGTGGCTCGCGGGCTTTAGAGCGTAGGCTCAGTAGTTGTGGCACACGGGCTTAGTTGCTCTGCGGCATGTGGGATCTTCCTGGACCAGGGCTCGAACCCGTGTGCCCTGCATTGGCAGGCAGATTCTTAACCACTGCGCCACCAGGGAAGTCCCCATATCTTCCTTTTTTTAATTAATTAATTGTTTTAAATTGAAGTATAGTTGATTTACAGTGTTGTGTTAGTTTCATGTGTACAGCAAAGTGATTCAGTTATACATATACGTGTGTGTGTGTATTTTTTTTCAGATTCTTTTCCTATATAGGTTATTACAAAATATTAAGTATAGTTCCCTGTGCTATACAGTAGGTCCTTGTTGTTTACCTATTTTATATATAGTAATGCATATGTTAAAGATATTAGATTATAATAAGTACATTTTTAACTAAAAAAATGATACAAGTAA
This sequence comes from Phocoena sinus, assembly GCF_008692025.1. Taxonomy (NCBI): domain Eukaryota; kingdom Metazoa; phylum Chordata; class Mammalia; order Artiodactyla; family Phocoenidae; genus Phocoena; species Phocoena sinus. The sequence goes on from NC_045769.1 coordinate 60,331,440, forward strand.
TTCACCCTCATTTTTGAGGTATTATACAAATAAGCAAAACAAAGATAAAATACAAAGCACCTGCTATCTAATCACCCAGAGACAAAATTAATATTTTATTGTATATCCTTCCAGACGTTGTCTTTTCTCTTTCTCTCTCTCTCTCTCTCTCTCTCTCTCTCTCACACACACACACACACATACACACACACACATGCACACACACACACACACACGTGGGTTTTTTTAGTTGTCTTTTTTAGGTAATAATATTAGGTTGGAATAGTGGGGATCCATTAAAAATTTACAGAATTTTATTCAATGTACTGTCGACTAAAAAAATATTCACAACCTAAAAGTTGAGAGCTATGTTTTATTCAGCTGGAATTTTTAGGACTTCAAACCCGGGAGACAACATCTTAAGCAACCCTGAGAGAACTGCTCCAAAGAGCCGAGGTGGGGAGCCAGGAAATATAGGAGTTTTGCAACAAAGGGCAGGTGGTCTGAGCATCAAACGATTACTGTTAATTAAAGAAAACCAGATATGTCAAGTTAAGGAATTTAGCGCTCTTCTGTATATGGGAAGATGCAAGAGTCTGGGTTCACTGAAATCACTCCTTTGATGTACACCTCAGCCATCTGGGGCCAGTATCCTGTGTTTTCATATCCTGCGTTTCCTCAGAGCTCACCGTGGGGACTGGCTGCAGTCTAATGGCTATTAGCTGGCAGGTATTCTTTTCCTTCCTGAGTTCCCTCAGGGCTCACCAACTCACCATTGGCTGTGGCTGCAATCACTGATGAACTGTGACATCCTTAGCTTACTGATAGGGCAGGCGATGTTCCACTTATCGGTACCAAGCCATCATGGTATGTAGTGTTTAGGAACATACAAACTTGTACAACCAAGTCCCAGCTATACAACCCTTTAAAAATAGCTGAGGCCTGGAGGCAATAAGTATATTTATTTTGGGGTGGGCGGAAACTGACCGGATTACAAAATTTTAAGGAATTGAAAAATTGGCCCACTACTAACCCAGTCTCCTTAAAACAATATAAAAACAAAACAAAGAAAAAGGCTCGGGAGAATGGTTTAAACAAAGAAGATTAATAAAAAGACTAAAACAAGTAGCTGGAATATAGTTTTACTGCTTCTTTCTCAGGCCTGGCCATTTTAGAGTTTTAAGATCTAATAAAATACTGCTAACCACAATGGTAACAGCTATAATCTACTGAGCCCTTGGCAGGAGCCAGCTATAAACTGAGCACTTTACATATAGGCCCTTTTGTCTTTTAAAGATACTTATCTCACTCCTATTATGGAGTAATCTTAGTGAAATAAGGGCTAAGCACTCTGCTTTCTAAGGTAACGTAGGGGAGGTAAAATAATTTTCCTCTACTCTTCCGAGTTCTTGGCTAAGACCCCTCGTCCTCATAATAAAGACAGATTAACAGGAGAAAAATAAAACCATTTTATTACGCACATTCATACTGGAACCTAAGATTTGAGACTCAAAAGGCAGCCAGACAGGTGAGACTTAAATGCCATCCTGATCTAAGGACAGAGATGGGAGCTGGGGCTTCAAAGGGGGAAGCAACTCAGAGGAAGGTGGGAAGAGGAAGGTTTGGTAAACAAAGGTTGCCCACCACTGCAGGTAAGCCTCTCAGCTGAAAAAGCAGGCCCCCTTTCTAATGTAAATTTCTTTATAAACGAAGATTTCCCTTTACCAAAGGGTAACTGCTACTGTTTTCAGAGCCTTCTTTGCATCTGCAGTTTCTTTAAAATGATCCCCTCAAAATAATTCTTATACCAAAGAGACAAATTTTGGGGTGGCACATTGAAGCTACCCTTCAGTAAGGAGAAGAAAAAATATTCCCAGAATGACCTCTTAAAAAAAATCGATTTTCATTTTGTTTGGTTTTAGTCTTTACAGTTCTGTTTACTTTGGTAAATGAGCCGGTACTTTCAGTGGTGGATCCAACAACCAGATGAGCTAAGCTGAGCTCCTCCTTAACCTCAAGCCAGCCTGACTTCGGCAAATTTACAAATTTGCCCAATGTTAAAGGTCAAATCCTGGAAGTGCAGAAAGTGGTGGAATTTATTTCCCACTCCCTAGCCTGTTAATGGTAATGTTTTGGTTTTCAAAGGCTGCAATCAGCAAACTCGGGAACGATGATTTGAAAAAGAGAGTGTATTGATAATCATTGCGTTATTTTTTATGTTTTTGTGTTCTTAATCATTTGTTTTTAAACTAGAATCAATGTAAAGTCACTCTTTTCAATCTTGATATAGCATCAGTGCTAGGGAGCTATAGAACAAATATATCTTTTAGATATGCCTAGATTTTTTTGAGTAAAATAACTTGTTAACAATTTGAGATACGCCTCTCATATAACAGAGTGAGTGACAGCGGGGATGGGGGGAATAGCTATCTTCTGAGAAATTCTCTTTTAAGATATGCATAAAATTAAAGAGCGAATTTTCCCTACTAGTATAAATTGTATGCTTTTCTCCTGTTAATCTGTCTTTGTTGGTTTAATTTTCAGACCCAGCCAGGGACCCTAAGAGGGTCGAGGGAAACTTTTTCCTCCCCTACAATATCCATTCTTTTTATTCTGTAGCTATGATGGCAGTCAGTCTTACAAAGACAGTGTTGTGAATGGGACCACAGTAATCTGAATTAAAGATTAAACTTAAGCTCCAATTTGGATAGCACTCTAGATTCTTCTAGATTTCTAGGGAAATCTTTTCACCTCTGTAGAACAGAGATAAGGGTATTCAACGCAGTGGTGTTGCCGGCTCTGGGGCCAGCCTTTGTGGCTTGGTTGTAAAGCATTGCATAAAGGGAAGGCATTGTTACATGTGATACTTTTCCTGTCTGTGTTTGAGAAACCTGTCTATGTAAAAATGATGGATTGAGAGGGGAAGAGGAAGGGTGTTTTCTTTCAAGGAACCTAAGGAAGGCAACTCACAGTAGAACACTCTAAAATACAAAGGTTTCCACCAGCATGGAAGCTGTCTTTTATTGAGAACCAAATCACCACAATCATATCCCAAGCAAAATGAACTGTCTCTCTTTAAGGACAACAAAAAGCTCTTGAGATAATGCCTGGACAAGTATCATTAATTCATGATTCCTGTAATGGACACAATAGCGTCACCCTTCAGGGACACTCAGCAGCCTTTCATCCTGAAAAGCTGCCCAGCTAAAGAAACTTATACAAGACAAAGACATGGGAAAAACAAAATGGTAAACAAAACAAAACTGAAGACAATTCAGTATCTGAGGAGTCTAATCAAACATTGAACAAGATAATGTTTATAAAGCACTGGGCACATAGCAAGCTAGAGTAAAATTGTGGTTATAATTATTGCTACTACTGAGAATGGGAGAGAGAAAAAAGACAGGAAAAAGAAGTTGGAATACTATGGAAAACAATATGGAGGTTTCTAAAAAAAATAGATTTACCATATAATCTAGCAATTCTACTTCTGAGTAGAGACCCAAAGGAAATGGAAACAGGCTATTGAAAAAATATATGCATTCCCATGTTTATTACAGCAGTATTCTCATAGCAAAGATATGGAAACAACCTAAGCGTCCATCAACAGCTGAACGGATAAAGAAGATGTGGGGTGTGTGTGTGTGTACACACACACACACACACACATACACACACACACACACACACACAATGGAAGAATATTATTCAGCCACGAGAAAGGAGGAAATCCTGCCATTTGCAGTAACCCTGGATGGACCTTGAGGACATCATGCTAAGTGAGATAAGTTAAGACAGATAGACAAATGCTGTATGATATCACTTATATGTGGATTCCAAAAAAGCCAAATTTGTAAAAACAAAAAATAAAATAGTGGTTAGCAGGGGCTGAAGAGTAGGGAGATATGAGAGTGTTGTTTAAGGGTATAAGCTTGTAACAAGTAGTAAATAAGTCCTACAGATCTAGTGCACAGCACAGTGAATACAGACAACAATATATTCCATTATAATCTTCAAACTTACTAAGAGACTAGATCTCGATTATTCCAACTACTAAAGAGAAATGATAATTGTGTGACATGATAAAGGTGCTAATTATTATCACAATGGCAATCATATTATAATATATAAACGTATCAAATCAACATGTTGTACACCTTACATTTACAATGTTATATGTCAAGTATATTTCAATTAAAAAAAGAAAAGAAAGCCACAGGTGATCCAGGTAAGCAATGAACTGACAAGCCGCTGAGAGCAGGGAATAGGAAAGAAGACAGGTGTAAAAATCTCATCCCGGGCTTCCCTGGTGGCGCAGTGGTTGAGAGTCCGCCTGCCGATGCAGGGGACACGGTGGTTCGTGCCCGGTCCGAGAAGATCCCACATGCCGCGGAGCGGCTGGGCCTGTGAGCCATGGCCGCTGAGCCTGCGTGTCCGGAGCCTGTGCTCTGCAACGGGAGAGGCCACAACAGTGAGAGGCCCTCATACCGCAAAAAAAAAAAAAAAAAAAAAACCTCATCCTGGCTCTGTCACCATCTTGCTGTGGTCTATTTTTTTTAGTTCAGTTACAGATGACTAGGGATCTAAGTTCCGTGCACTTGGCATGAATAAGTCACTTCCTGTCTTAAGTAGCTCACAGATTTCTTTATATTTCAGTGCCTTGTACCTACCATCTGCAAATTAGTAGAGTTGACCTAAATCAGTGTTCCTCAAACTTGAGTAATGTATGGTATCCTTTTAAACAAAAAGAATTCTTATATTCTGCCAGTATTACTAAATTATTTTGGTTAAATGTTACTTAAAAAAAAACACCACCACCCAGAAAACCTCCTTACCTTATAGTTGTCGTTCAACTAACTATACAACCCAAACAAATTTACAAGCTAAATATAAATAAAATCAAGATCCACAGACTTAGGAAATAAACTTATGTTTACTAAAGGGGAAAGGTGGGGAGAAGGGATAAATTAGGAGGTTGCGATGATCATATACATACTACTACATATAAAATAGATAACTAATAAGAACCTACTGTATAACACAGGGAACTCTACTCAATACTCTGTAATGACCTTTATGGGAAAAGAATCTAAATAAGAGTAGATATATGTATAACTGAATTTCAGGTGCTGTACACCTGAAACTAATGCAACATCATAAATCAACTATACTCCAAAAAAAAAGACATTCTGGGGAATTCCCTGGTGGCCCAGTGGTTAGGACTCAGCACTTTCACTGCTGTGGCCTGGGTTCAATCCCTGATCAGGGAACTAAGATCCTGCAAGCTGCGCGGCATGGCCAAAAAGAAAAAAAGACATTCTATAAAAATAAATAAATAAAATAAAATAAACATTTCATTAGATATGAAGAATGATGTCTTTTGAAGTGAAGTTTCTGTCTCCCTCACGAGTACAGTGCCCTCAACTACACAAATTCTGTCATCATCCTCCTCTGTTCAAACAACTGGAAAACCAAACTGTTAGGGGAACCACTGACCAAAACCACCTGCCCTGGCCAGGCAAGAGAGTAGCCACTTGCATGAGTTCTCTTACAACAGGAGGTCCTGGAAAGGAACGCGGAACTAACAAGCTACCACCAACGGGGAGAATTCGGGAAAGGTCAAAAGGAGAGAGGAGACTCCAGTCCTTAGGTCCTACCAACCTCCCAGAATCCTTCTCGCTGGAATCCATCTTGGCACGTGCCACCAGGAAGGACCCTGAGTCAGAATGATTGGCCAGAGACCACCTGGAAACTAACCCCATTACCATAAAACCTGAGACTGCGAGCCACGTGGCAGAGCAGTTCTCCTGGGTTCCCCTATCCTGCTGCCCTCCACCCCAGCACTCCTTCCCAATAAAGTCTCTTGCTTTGTCGGTACGTGTGTCTGCTCAGACAATTCATTTCTGAGTGTTAGACAAGCAGCCACTCTTGGGCCTTGGATTTCCGCAACAAAACCACTGAATGCAGTGGTTTTGGCATAAATGCAGTTCATTTGTATGAGTAAGTTTTCCTTTTTTATCATTAGGCCACCAAAAGTATGTTAACCTGATTTAGCATCAACAAAAACACAGACTCAAACCCTGAAATTGTACAGCAGTACATAGGTTTGAGGAGGCCGAACAGGTGATCCAAAATACACTCATATCTTTTTAGATTATTATTGGACTACAGACAGAAAACTTTAAAAAGATTTTTAAAGGATGTGTGACCTTTAGAACACATCTGACTCCAGTCCGAGGGACACTTAGGGATACTAAGTCATCCCTAAGTCCTTCCTAGCTCTCAAATTCTACAAACTCTATTTCTACTCTTAAGAAGTTTGTCCATGACGTTCCTCACAGTAGACGCTCAATTAGATACTGATTTAAATTGATTACCCTTTGTACATAGAGTTGTCCAGTCTGTAAAATAATAGAAATTATATACATTGGTCTCTGCCCCGGTTCCTGGCCCAGAGCCATAAAACCCTTTCCTAAGTGAGAAGAGCATTAGCGGCGTCTTTTGTTCTAATATTTGACCTTTGACTCTGGTTCCTGACACCAAGCTTCTAGATCCTTTGGCATTTCCTGGGTGACAGGAATGCCTTTTGCACTAATGAGATGATTCTTGGTAAGCTCCTGGATGGGGCTGGTCACAAGAAAGACAAAGTCATGATTAGAAGTTTGGGATTTTCAGCCCCACCACTCGTTCTCCAGAGGGGAGATGGGCTGGAAAAGGATCACGTCTGTGTGATGAAGTCTTCATAAAAGTCTCAATAGTATGGAGTTTGGAGAACTGGCTTGGTGAACACATGGAGGTGCTGGGAGAGTGGCACTTCTGGAAAAGGCATGGAAGCTCCGAGCCCCTTCCCACATACCATGCCCTATACAGCTCTTCCATCTGGATGTTCATCTGTAGCCTTTATATCATTTTGTAATTAGCTGGTAAACAATGAGTAGACTGTTTTCCTGAGTTCTCTGAGCTGCTCTAGCAAATTAATCAAACCCGAGGAGGGGATCATGGGAACCTCTGATTTATAGCCCACTGGTCAGAAGCACAGATGACAACGTGGACTTGCAATTGACATTCCAAGTTGAGGAGTGTGGGTGGCAGTCTTGTGGGACTGAGCACTTAACCTGGGGATCTGACACCATCTCCAGGTAGACAGTGTCAGAATGGAGTTGAAATGTAGGCCACCCCTGCTGGTGTGGCAGGACTGCTTGGCGAGGGGGAAAAAAACCCACCCATGTGATGTCAGAAGTGTTATGAGTGTGATAGTAATGTGAGAGTAAAGGAGAAACATAGGAGTGGCGTAGGTTTCCTACTCACAAGCCAATCTTTTTTTTTAATAAATTTATTTATTTTATTTATTTACTTTTGGCTGCATTGGGTCTTCGTTGCTGCGCGCGGGCATTCTCTAGTTGTGGCGAGCAGGGGCTGCTCTTCGTTGCAGTACGCAGGCTTCTCATCGCAGGGGCTTCTTTTGTTGCAGCGCACGGGCTCTAGGCAGGGGCTTTAGTAGTTGTGGCTCATGGGCTCAGTAGTTGTGGCTCACGGGCTCTAGAGCACAGGCTCAGTAGTTGTGGTGCATGGGCTTAGTTGCTCTCAGCATGTGGGATCTTCCCAGACCAGGGCTTGAACCCGCATCCCCTGCATTGGCAGGTGGATTCTCAACCACTGCACCACCAGGGAAGCCCCCAATCTTTTTTAAAAAGCAGACGTGTTTATCCATATAATTTTCTTGGTACAGTTCTTATAAATTACACATACAAAGACTTACTAAATTCAGCCAATGTGTTTGAATATGCCCTTCTAGCAAACAGTGTAGATTAGACATTAGAGAATAAAAATGTGCTGGAAGAGTATGCCTATACCCTGTTCTAAGAGACATGATGGCAGCTGCCTACCCTTGCAGCCTACATGGCCATGCTTTCTATTGTTTGCCATCCTCACACTTCTCTCTTCACAGGCCACAGGACCAGGGAGGGTACCTGCCCAGCCTAAGATCAACTGAGCAACCTGGGCCTTCTCTAGTCTGTCTCAGAAATATGATCTGGGCCAAGTCGATTCTCTCTCTTTTGGGACTTTGAGACAAGGACTATGGAAGGAATTTAACAGTTACAGGTGGGAGTTGCAGCTGAAAGTTCAGAAAGTAGCACGAGGGATGGGAAGCCCCCTGTTGGTGCGGGCTGAAATATGGGGGAGCAGCAAACAGCCGACGCTGGTGGCTTGGAAAGCAGCGGCGTGGGGAAGCTGAGTCATTGACGGTGGAGCTTGGGGCAAGGAGCCAGCAGCCCACCCCAGGCCCTTGGAGACACCTTCCCTCCAGTACCAGCCTTTGTGGGGTCCTGGCCTGGTACGGTGCCACTTCCTTAATTACCTTGGTCAGATAGCTGACTTCTACGCCTCAATTTTCTCAATTGTAAAATGGAGATAATAATAGAATCGACCTCATAGGTTGAGGAGATTAAAAGCGGGAAGGGCTTAGAACTGGCACGTCATGCTCCATCAATAAACGTTAACTCTAATCAAAATTATTTCTTCCATGGTATGTTTTATATTACATTACAATAAATTTGTGTTTGAACAAGCTAGCTTGGGATGCCGTTTCTTATAGAGAAAACTCAGTCAAATAAGCAGGTGGTGCTATTATCCTTTGAGTCTCCTTGGAACTTCATCTGTGTGGGTAAGAAGAAGGGGATTTCTGAAAACTGACCATCTAGCATTGGATGGCTCATTTTCAGTAAATTCATTTTGATTCTTTGATAGAATAAGACAGTGATTTACTATAGTGGCTTAAATTTAAGGAATGGTCATTATTGAGTGTGTTACATCAGATGGAGGAACTAGTAATTTTTAGACTTTTTTTAGACAAAGACAAGTAATTGGGTAAGCTAAGTCCTGGGAACTTCAAGTTCAGAGCCGCAGGTCCCCCAGGCAAGGATGAAACACATACAGTCAGAGGAAGGGGTGGTATACAGTAGGAGCCAAAGAACTGTCAAAGGAGCAGGGAAAGAATTATTCCTGCCTCACAAAATAGAAGCTTTCTCTTTTTCCATTTTATGTTTCGATCTCTTTCTTTCCAAATTTCTAATTTAGTCCATAGGGAAATAATTCCGCCTACTTCTGACACTTGTGTCTGAATTGACAATGGAAATCAGAGAGAACGCAGGGCCTGTGCCTAACTCACGAGGACCCCAGCAAACTTTTGCCTGACCGAACTGAGCATTAAAATTCCATAAAACAAATGCTTTCTCTAAACTACCATAAAATCCAGAGGGAACTGACACAGGCCTGATAGAAGAAAGAGAAAATGTAATTGCCTGAATGTTTTGGTTTTAGAAGCATTTAGTCACACCTAATCCATAATGACTCTCCCAATCTCTATGGAGACTTAAGAGGTCCAGCTATACCAAAATAAAATAAGTGTTAACTTACAGCTGCTGGACCTCACAAACACCAGTTTCACACATGATTAAACATTTCACAAAGCACTGCTTCCATGAGAACAGGGTAGGGAAGAGCCTAGGCTGGGGACCTTGAGTGCTGCCTTGCCTGTAACTGGCTGAGTGACTGGGCAGACACTTCACCCTTACAAGCTTTGGTTTCTTCATCTGTAAAGTGAGGACATTGAACTTTGGGAGATGGTCTCCAAGATGCCTTCCTGCTCTAACACTCCGTTGAAATCTGCTCAGGTTCAACATTTAGGCTGGGAGAAAATATAAAACAAGCAGAAAAGGCAAAGCTCAGGAGAGGAGATATCAATTTATAATTAGGGAGTACAGAGATTTTAATGGTGTCTGTGGTAGCCAACCTGCAAGATGACCCTGTGATTCTCACCTCCTGGTATTCACACCCTTGTGTCATCCCTCCCGTATGGAATAGGGTGACCTGTCTAAACAGCAGGATATTACGGGACATGCCTCAGTGTGACGTCTGAGGCTACATCAGAAAAGACACTGTGGCTTTCACTTTACCCTCTTGGATCTTTCTCTCTGGGGGAATCCAGCCACCATGTCATGAGGATACTTAAGCATGTGGAAAGGTCCACACGAGGAGCAACTGAGGTCCTGTGCCAACAACCAGCTGCATGTGAGAGAACCATCTTGGAAGCAGAACCTCCAGCCACAGTCAAGCCTCTAGATGAGTGCAGCTCCACTGAACATCTTGACTGATGCTTTATCAGAAACCCAATCCAGAGCCAGCCAGCTAAGCCATTCCTAAATTCCTGAACTACAGAAACGATGTGAGATAACAAATGTTTTTTCTTATTTCAAGCCACTAAGTTTTGGGGTGATTTGTTACATAGCAATACATAGCTGTTAGAACATCTATAAGAAAAATACAGTTGCTCTTGTAGAGTGTTTATATAACATGCACTGGCTATTCTCACCTTCATTTCTTAATTTATTCACTCATCAGAAAATTTATTCTGTTCCAGACACTGTGCAAGGTGGTAGAAATTCAGGAAAAAAATGAAGTTTCCTATCTTCAAGAAGCTCATAATTTGGAAAGCTGGGGGTGGCAGGGGACGGTGGGAAATCATAAGTGCTTATAACAGATGCCACTTTGATGTCTCTGCCTTAATATCGCATTTTCTGTTTGTGCCAGAGTTCTGAGTACATACACTTTGGCTGTGACTTCAGTGGTCGAAGAGAGTGCTCATCAGTTACTGCTACATGACTGCTTTTGGTTTTAATAAAAGTGATCAATACCATCAGCTCCCCCTTTAAATGCTAATGAATGCTTTAACACAGCAGATGCAGACATACGGTACACTGCAGATTAAAATTAGGCACAAAATTAAATTGCTTTACACATAGCAAAGGAACCAGTTTGGACATCTTGATCATCAGCCACAGTCAGCTGACAAATCTTGAACTGTCCTCGCACTGAGGCTAAGCCTTCCCTGTCTCAGCCAGGACAGGCATCATCTGGCATCAGGAGTGCACCTGGAGCCCATGGGTATGAGAAGGGAAAACTGCCAGGTCAGACTTTCAGTAAAACTTCACGTACTTTTAGAAGCAGTCACAGCAGGACTAGAGAGGGCACTGGTTTTAGGAACAATTGATATTCATTTAAAAAAAAAAAAAAAGAACTCTGTGGGGAGGTCCCTAGTGGTCTAGTGGTTGGATTCTGCATTTTCATTGCTGTGGCCTGGGTTCAATCCCTGGTCGGGGAACTGAGATCCTGCAAGCCTTGCAGTGCGGGCAAAAACAAAAAACAAAACAAAAAACCCCCAGCAAACTTTGGGTCTCTGGAAAGGAAAGCCATATAGTGAGATTCTATAAATGTCTAACAGGACAATGTCTGTGTGTGAATTTCTTGAACGTACTTAATATTTCTATTCTTTTTTATTCCTGTGACACGCATTTCTTGAGATTTGGTGTTTATAGTGCTATACGAGATACAGAAATTCAAAATGGAAAATGAGCACAGTTTGGGCTTCCCTGGTGGCGCAGTGGTTAAGAATCCGCCTGCCAATGCAGGGGACACGGGTTCAAGCCCTGATCCGGGAAGATCCCACGTGCCACGGAGCAGCTAAGCCTGTGTGCCACAACTGCTGAGCCTGCGTGCCACAACTACTGAGCCCATGTGCCACAGCTACTGAAGCCCGTGCGCCTAGAGCCCGAGCTCCCAACAAGAAAAAGCCACTGCAGTGAAAAGCCCGTGCACCACAATGAAGAGTAGCCCCCACTCACCACAACTAGAGAAAGCCTGCATGCAGCAACAAAGACCCAACACAGCCATAAATAAATAAATAATAAAAAAGAAAAGAAAATGAGCACAGTTCACTATGATCCAAAGGGCTACTTCTTGGGAAAAATAGGCTGGCCTTTCCCTTGGAGGCCTTGACACACCCAGAATCTGCGCTCAGTGATAAGCCCCCCAATTTTTTTCTTTTCTTCTTTTTTTTGGCCACACTGCATGGCTTGCAGCATATTAGTTCCCAGACCAGGGGTTGAACCTGGGCCACAGCGGTGACAGCACTGAGTCCTAACCACTGGACCACCAGGGAACTCCCAATAAGCCCCCAAATTTAATCAGTGTCTCAGAGTTGTTCTCAGGGGCCAATTCATATTAGCAAAGCTCACAGGATACTGCTGTAAAAATCAGAACGGCCATTTTTTTTTAACACTAGAAATGTAACTCTAAAGTGGATTGGAGGGGACTTCCCTGGTGGCACAGTGGTTAAGACTCTGTGCTCCCAGTGATTCTTAAACACGTTTTTCAAGGTGCAAGTAATGCAAGTTTCCATTCCTGGTCAGGGAACTAGTTCCCACATGCATGCCCCAACTAAGAGTTCGCCTGCCACAACTAAGAGTTCACCTGCCGCAACTAAGACCCACTGCAACCAAATAAAAAATATAAATAAATATTAGAAAAAATAAAGTGGACTGGAGATTCCTGTTAAGGTCACTTAATAAACATGGGATTAGTACAAGAATTTAGATGATTTGATGGCTTGTTAGCCTGATTAATATATTAATCAATTAATGCATTCATTCAATAAACAGACTGAGTACCAACTATGTATTGGAGATACACTGATGATCAAGATAGGTGCAGTCCCTGCCTTCATAGAGCTGATGGTTTAGTGAGGAATACAGAGAAGCAGACGGGGACAATTTTAACAAGGGGAGATACATCTGATTAACTACAAGGTCCTATGTGAACACATGAAGAAGGGCCTGGGGATCAGGGAGGGCTTCCTGGAGGTAGTGAGGTCTTAGCAGAGAGCTAAATGATGACTTAGCTAGACAATGCAGGGGAAGCTGGGTGGAGAGAGTAGAAGTTTTGAAGGCAAGAGAGAACATGGCAGCGTTTCAGTTTGATTGCTGTGGGGAGAGGCAGACAGTGATGTGGAAAAGGTAAGCAGGAGCCCAATCATATGACCGTCTCCACAACAGGTTTATATTTCCCTAACCAAGTGGATTCTCACAGCTGTTTGGAAGGGGCTCTGCAGACAATATATTGTCCTGCTTACTGGTCTCCAAGACGATTGGGCAGATCATGCCCTGTGTGAAGGCCTGGTGTGGATAGTATTGCTAACCTTTTCCTTTGTGGATCACCCTATTCTGGCCTTCTAAGGCTGACCGCCTCTGGCTGTCCCCAAACCCACCCCCTAAGCCTCCCACTGCCTCTAGAAGACTCATGCTCTCTTTGGATGGCCTCATGCCTCCGGTCTGATTTTTAAACACGTTTTTCAGGTCCGGGAGGTATTGCGATGTTTGGCCTTCCATTGATGAATTCTTGGAGGTCAGTTGTATTTTCCTACCGTCAAGTTCTTGGGCAGCACTGCAGTGTCCTCACAGAGCACCTTCAGGGGAGTGGGAACACAAGGGTTAAGCAATGGTGCAAGGGACTGTGTGATAAAAGGCCCAAGAGGAGTCCAGAATGGGTCAAGTGGCTGGAACTGTGGACAGAGGCCTTTGGGGAAACAGGACGTCAGCTGGACCGTGAGGGCTGAGTGAGGTTCATCTAGGTGGTAGGGAAGGAATTTCTTTGGAAGAGTTGAGTAAACCGAACATCGGTTATGGAGAGTAAATCTTGATTTTAGTTTTGAATGAACTATGAGGTCACAAGTCTACTTATTCTTTAACTCTCTTGATTTGCTCATGCATTATTTGGCCAGCCAGTGAGTCAAAGGGATAGGAAAATTGAATGAGGGGTCACTGGTGCCTGCTAGGCTAAGGCCTTGACAATTTTGACCATGGATCTGTCATTTTTTTCCACCTCTGCAATCTCATATACCAGTTCCAGGAACAGCAAATAGACAGAGCTGGGTCCAGATCTTATGCTCTGACTTCCCCAGGCCACCCTGGCTTAACTGCAGCTTCTCAAATCTAAGTGATGGCAAGAGATTTTATAAGCCTCCTCACTACAGCGTCTCTAATTTCAAATTTCAATGATGTTGCATTCTGAACAAGCTGGCACAACCAAATCATGGTTGTAACTGAGCAGTTTCTGAGAGCCAGAGTTTCAGAAACATGCCACGTCTACAGCAACTTGTTGAGGTGAAATGCTAAATTACAGAGAAGATACTTAGAAGGCTTATAAGATATTTGGTATTTCTGAATTGGAATAGCTGCAGTTAAGTCAGAATACTCTGAGCTGTGTGCAGGATGTTTTGACCCTGCCATTCTGAATTATTGGACACCCTGATCTTGATGTTTTGACCCTAGGACTTTTTTTTTTTTTTTTTTTTTTTTGCGGTACGCGGGCCTCTCACTGCTGTGGCCTCTCGCGCTATGGAGCACAGGCTCCGGACGCGCAGGCTCAGCGGCCATGGCTCACGGGCCCAGCCGCTCTGCGGCATGTGGGATCTTCCCGGACGGGGACACGAACCCGTGTCCCCTGCATCGGCAGGCGGACTCCCAACCACTGTGCCACCAGGGAAGCCTGACCCTAGGATATTCTGACTCTATATTTATGAGTAAAATATTGTGATCAGAAATCTATAACTACTGAGAAATGTTTGTCAAGAAAGAATGTCATTGGGCTTCCCTGGTGGCGCAGTGGTTGGGAGTCCGCCTGCCGATGCAGGGGACGCGGGTTTGTGCCCCGGTCCGGGAAGATCCCACATGCCGCAGAGCGGCTGGGCCCGTGAGCCATGGCCGCTGAGCCTGCGCGTCCGGAGCCTGTGCTCCGCGACGGGAGAGGCCACAACAGTGAGAGGCCCACGTACCACAAAAAAAAAAAAAAAAAAAAAGAATGTCATTATGCCAATTTAATTCCCTGATATTCTATCCAACATAATAAAATTTTCCCATTTTTATATTAATTTTTTTATTGTATTGATCCTCCCCCATGGGATCAGTTCTTTTCAATGTAAGTTTTACAATGAAGATTTTGTATATCAATTTTTCTGTTGTTCATACCAAATATTACCAGTTATCACTTGTGTCACTGTGAGTCTTCTTTTGTAGCAGTTGTTTCTTCATCCAATTGTCCCATTTCAGATTTTACTATTCTAAATTTTACCGTGAATACTTTGAAACATGGCAATTTAGGGACTTCCCTGGCGGTCCAGTGGTTCAGACTCCGGGCTTCCAATGCAGGGAGCGTGGGTTCCATCCCTGGTCAGGGAATTAAGATCCCACAGGCCACGCTGCGCAGCCGAAAAGTAAAACAAAAAAACAAAAAAAAAAAAGGCTGTTTAATTTGTATTATTTTTATGAACTACATTCAGGAATTGGTTGAAAATAATTACCAGGTTATGTTTATTTCTAAAGTATCCTTGATAAATAATCTCTAGTTCTCCTTTCCATATTTGGGATTATTCAATTATTCAGGTTAGTTCTGTAGAATTGCTAGTCTGGTGACTGTGCAAAGAGCAAAAATCCCGCTTTGTCTGGGCAATGCCTGGAGTGACGACTGCCTCTTTGGTAGCAACCAGTATAGACTCAGCTGTTCCAGACTTGATCAGAAGCCTACGAGGGTCGACCACATCACCCACACATAGAGGTGCCCAACTCAAAGAGATACTTTCTTAATTTATTCCTACTATAATTTTTTTCTCTTAAAATATCCCTGGTGTGTTTTTTTGGTGGTGTCGGTGGTGGTTGTTATAAACTCAGCCTCTTGCAACTGATTTAACTTGATGGAAAAAAAAAAAAGTCCCGTTCATCCTTGCTCTGTCCTTGACTTACATTCATCTTTCAACCTGGCAAGCAATTTGTGGTGAATAAGCATCGTTAGAAAAGAAAGATAACATCCACTCTTATTATTTCTTCACAAGCAAGAGGCAGACTCCAGATGTTCTTAGTTTGGTTTTGGCTGGGAGCATTGAGGTGACAAGTATTTTTTCATGAGATCTTATGTAGTGGTCAGTTTTGTGCACTGTTGGAATAACCTCTTTGTGATCAGCTACTGCACTAACTAGGGATGAGGTCATGAAGTCATTTTACTACCAGGCTGGATTCTCTAACAAATAGCCCAAGAAAGCAAGAAGAGCGGAAACAGCATGAAACAAGCAATCACTGGCATAATTACCTTTTAAACCAGAGTCTTAAATAATTCCCCAGAATGGGCATTTTATTTAATAATTAGAGCCACATTTTGTGCTCCCATCAGAGTGACCCAGTTAAGAATACATTCAGCTACTTATCCAGACATTCTTTTTTTTTAAAACAAATTTATTTATTTGTTTATTTATTTTTGGCTGTGTTGGGTCTTTGTTGCTGCGCGCAGGCTTTCTCTAGTTGCAGTGAGCAGGGACCACCCTTCGTTGCGGTGCACAGGCTTCTCATTGTGGTGGTTTCTCTTGTTGCGGAGCACGAGCTTTAGGCGCACGGGCTTCAGTAGTTGTGGCTTGTGGGCTCTAGAGCGCAGGCTCAGTAGTTGTGGCGCACGGGCTTAGTTGCTCCGTGGCATGTGGGATCTTCCTGGACCAGGGCTCAAACCCATGTCCCCTGCATAGGCAGGCAGATTCTTAACCACTGCGCCACCAGGGAAGCCCTATCCAGAAATTCTAATCAAAGAAAATATTTTATTGTTTATTTGGAAGCAGCATGCTATGAAGATAGCATACTTTGTATTAGCTCACTTTTTAAAAAATTAAACATGAACAAAGGACAAAGGGAAAAAAATAATTGAAAACAGACTGTGGTTGATACAAGCTTCGTGAGAAAGGATCACAGTGGAGCTTAAAACCTTAGAGAAGTTGGTTATCCATGGTGGAAAAGAGGACCTCGGTGTCTGATGTCACCATTTCCCATCGCTTTTGCTTGTAAATGCAGATGGCAAACAATAAGAGACAACTGAGTTGTTGGATTGATGTTTAGGTCACAGCTTCCCTCGCAAGTAAAGGTCATTTCCTATAACCTAGATTTTAATGCTGCCCAAATGCAGTTTGCACCTCCAGGCCCCAAGCACTGTATTAGAACAGGGCAGCTACTCTGGGAATATACGCATGTACTTGAAGACCAGTTTCTATTAAAAGAGACCTCCCCCCAAGCCCCCCGCCATCCCCAGAATTGCCAGTGTGTCATGTGGATTTCTACAGAGCATTGAGAATCCTATCCAGGCCAAAGGACACTTGATATTCAGGGTTAGTGAATGTGGAACAGAATCTCAGAAGGTACTGAAAGTAACACTTATTCTTTTGACATATAATATGTTCGTTGCCACCTGACCCTTTGATTTGTAAAAATATGAATTTCCCAAGCTGGATCCCACAATTCCTGTCCTAAACTGCAGGAAGTTTCCGCCCACCCGTACCATTCACCTCTTGACCCCCAGCTGCTTACGGCTTTCTTGCTATAAGGATGGTATTTACTGTCTTGCTCTAACAGGCTGTTGGTAATTTTAAATTTCTCTGGCTTTTAGCTTGTGATGTTATCATCCCGTTCTGTGTCTGTTTTCTTTTAGATTTTAGAGTGCTGACATCCCAAGAGGACTTCATGGACCGTTGTATTCCCCTCTTTGCTCCTCCTTTGGCAAAATACAGAAAATAATATTCAAGGGCAGTCCCTGGGAACTTTGGGAAAGAAATAACCACAAACCTCCTAGGCAATTGAGATCTTTGGTTTCTGGTGAGTCTTAAGGTATGATATATGGCATCATAATCAACATTAAGTTCAATAACCTTTTTTATTGCCTAAAAATGACATGTCAAATCAAGTTGGCTCTGACCGTGATAAAAACCCAAATATCTTACTAAAATAAATACTAACCAGCAGTGTGGGGATTGGGTAAGGCAAGTGAGGCACTTGCCTTGGGCACAAAATTTAAGAGGGCATTAAAAAAAAAACACCTCAGTAATCGAGATAAATGATATTTTAATGCAATATTTTTAAAAGAGAAAATTAATGCAAAAATTACACGATGAAAAAATATCAAAATTCTAAATACAGGATCAGTAACAGTGCCTTGCCAAGCCATATGGGAGCCTTAGACAAAAGGAAAAATCAGTAATACTTACTCTGTCTTTATGTAGAATTTCGATTCTTTATCACAGTTATTTCGCATTAATTTTCATTTATTTAAATATTACACTAGAGGGGCTTCCCTGGTGGCGCAGTGGTTGAGAGCCCGCCTGCCGTTGCAGGGGACACGGGTTCGTGCCCCGGTCCGGGAAGATCCCACATGCCGCGGAGCGGCTGGGCCTGTGAGCCATGGCCGCTGAGCCTGCGCGTCCGGAGCCTGTGCTCCACACGGGAGAGGCCACAACAGTGACAGGCCCGCGTATCGCAAAAAAAAAAAAAAAAAAAAAAAAAAATATTACACTAGAATATTATTTATCTTGATTACTGAGCTTTTTGATTCCTCCCCCTTAAATTTTGCACCCAAGATGAATGCCCCATTTAAGATAAGTTTTTCCATTTAACCTCACCCTAGTCTAGGCCCTGCTAACTAGAACAGCAATGGCTAGGGTAATAAAATGGTATATTCCCTCCTCTAAAGATGTTAATTCAGGGAAATAAAATATGTTTGGTTATATTTAAGTCTAGTTACTTACACTGGACAACCAACACCCATAATCTGGCCCTGTTTTGGCTATAGTCTCACTTAGAAGGTATTTCCCAAATCCAAAAAATGGAAAGGTTGTCTTTTTGTTAATTCTTTTGGAAGGCAGCACATTAGCAAAATCCATTACATTAAAAAAAAACGTGCTAGGAAAAGCTCAACCAGTTCAATTCATCAAAAGTTTCTCCTTCCACGGAAGTTTCCTCTGGGTCTTTCTCTGTTGGTCTTGGCAGGAGAGGGCCTGTGGGGTTTTCTCCGGTATTCCACCCTTGTCCATCCCCCTTCGCTGACTTTGCTTTCGTCTTCATTGGCTCGTGAGTCGGTGTCTGTGCGCAAAGGCATCCCTGGGATGGTCCTGGGTTGATGGGAGGCATTTGGGCTTCTCTTAAAGTCAGGTGACTGATGAGTATTGAGTGCTGACTGAGAAACCCTGCAGAATTTGCCAGAGTATCTTTCTCTTGAAGGAGTAGAATGCTGACTTTTTCCACTGAATCTTCCTCTGAGAGAAGAATTGAGCGATAGGCTAGCATGATTGTATTTGTTCCTGCTTCTATCTGAGTATCGACCCCTCTCTAAAGAGCTGTCAGTATTAAGACTGGAAAAGTCACTATCCCTGGAGTTGAGATGCAGAGAAAAGAAGTCTTTGGTCAGTCCATACTGAGTAGGAGAGGAGCTTCTGGACTGGTTTATAGGTGTTATCTGTTGGTACTTAATGGGCACCTGGGTCCGTCTCACAGCAGCCGCATAGGAGTCCTGGTCATTGAGATAGGGGAAGAATTGTGATCCCAGGATGCGGTTGCTCTGGGAGCGCTGTAAGGAGGTGTTGGATGCAATCTGCCGCAGCCTCAGAGTATCCAGCCACTGGCAATCAGCACCTGTGGAAGAAATGGAAATGAACATCCTTGAAGCTACAGTAAATCTGCATGCCTAATTCACAAGGCTGTCTCAGGATACTTCAAGCCTATTTGGGAAGCTCAAAGTTTTACCGTTCATAGACATTCTAGGCTAGTTATAAGGACATTTCCTTTATTATTATAAATACTTAAAAAAAATAAGGACATTTATACTTACTGAATTTATGCTACATGCTTGGCACTGTTCCAAAGGCTTTTTGTATAGTATCTCATTTAACCCTTCAAAAATCTTCTCAGGTCAATACTAATAATATCATTCTAGAATTGAGGAGACCAAAGCTTGAGAGGTGAAGTCACTGGACCCACGGTCACTCAGTTAATAATCTCAGGTCCTTCTGCATCTAAATCCCATCTTGTTCCCACTTAGCCATGTTGTCATTTCTAGAAATTGCTGTTTCAGTGTCTTTGGATGGCAGAGGTATGTTTAGTAAACAAAAGGCTTTTTGCCAACCAGCACTTTTAAATCCTCAAGAACCCTAAATGCAGATAAAATAAATTGGGTTCTAATAGTTGAAACAGCTAAACATTGTTTAGGAGAAAGACTGTTCATATCTCCAGAGGAGAGATTCCTGAGGTTCAGGGATAAGAAATGTTTTCTGCATGAAAAATGAAGCTTCATGGCAAACAGGAAGAAGTTATGGTAAAAGA
Source organism: Phocoena sinus (assembly GCF_008692025.1). NCBI lineage: Eukaryota > Metazoa > Chordata > Mammalia > Artiodactyla > Phocoenidae > Phocoena > Phocoena sinus. The sequence goes on from NC_045769.1 coordinate 60,351,431, forward strand.
AAATGGTTAATTAACAAGAGCCATTTAGTAAGCTATATTTCAGTGAATGAGCAACTTCCTCACACTTAAGACCTCTGTCTTCCCAAGGGCCTGAGTTGCCCTCATTCTTGAGTTCCCTGGTGTCCTCACTGAGCTACTCTGGCCGTGCTTGTGCCGATGGAGCTTCTGGAGAGGAACAGAGCATGCTCACCTCCCTCTGCCAGCAAGCAGCCTCCCTCACTGCTCTGCACAGGTGACTCACGCCTCTCAGGTGAGGGACGCATCCAGATACAGGCGACCTCCTGTGTTCAGACACTCCTCACAGGCTTCATTCAACCACCACACGCCTTCTTCCCTTCATTTGGACTTCTCTGAAATCCTAGCTTCCAACAGAGCCCTGATTTTGTTCAGTGTCCAGCCCCCTCCATGGAGCCATGTGCATGGGGGAAGCTGACCACATCTGGCTCTAAGGCAGACTTTGATTAGTCCAAGCCAGACATAGCGATGCCATGGTCGGGAATGCACAAGGTGCTCAGCTCTGGCCATAGCAACCTGAAAGGTAGTCTGCAGGGGGTTTCTAAGCAAGTCTTTCTTACTCCAAAACATGAGAACAGGGAAAGGATTGACCTCTCATTTCCTGTGGGCCTTATCATATATTTTTTTTTTTACATCTTTATTGGAGTATAATTGCTTTACAATGGTGTGCTAGTTTCTGCTTTATAACAAAGTGAATCAGTTATACATATACACATATATCTCTTCCCTCTTGCGTCTCCCTCCCTCCCACCCTCCCTATCCCACCCCTCTAGCTGGTCACAAAGCACCGAGCTGATCTCCCTGTGCTATGTGGCTGCTTCCCACTAGCTATCTATTTTACGTTTGGTAGTGTATATATGTCCATGCCTCTCTCTCACTTTGTCCCAGCTTACCCTTCCCCCTCCCCATGTCCTCAAGTCCATTCTCTAGTAGGTCTGTGTCTTTATTCCCATCTAGCCCCTAGGTTCTTCATGACTTTTTTTTTTTTTAGATTCCATATATATGTGTTAGCACACAGTATTTTTTTTCTCTTTCTGACTTACTTCACTCTGTATGAAAGACTCTAGGTCCATCCACCTCACTACAAATAACTCAATTTCATTTCTTTTTATGGCTGAATAATATTCCATTGTATATATGTGGCACATCTTCTTTATCCATTCATCTGTTTATGGACACTTAGGTTGCTTTCATGTCCTGGCTATTGTAAATAGAGCTGCAATGAACATTGTGGTACATGACTCTTTTTGAATTATGGTTTTCTCAGGGTATATGCCCAGTAGTGGGATTGCTGGGCCATATGGTAGTTCTATTTGTAGTTTTTTAAGGAACCTCCATACTGTTCTCCATAGTGGCTGTACCAATTCACATTCCCACCAGCAGTGCAAGGGGGTTCCCTTTTCTCCACACCCTCTCCAGCATTTATTGTTTCTAGATTTTTTGATGATGGCCATTCTGACTGGTGTGAGATGATGTCTCATTGTAGTTTTGATTTGCATTTCTCTAATGATTAATGATGTTGAGCATTCTTTCATGTGTTTGTTGGCAGTCTGTATATCTTCTTTGGAGAACTGTCTATTTAGGTCTTCTGCCCACTTTTGGTTGGGTTGTTTGTTTTTCTGTTATTGAGCTGCATGCGCTGCTTGTAAATTTCGGAGATTAATCCTTTGTCAGTTGCTTCATTGGCAAATATTTTCTCCCATTCTGAGGGTTGTCTTTTGGTCTTGTTTATGGTTTCCTTTGCTGTGCAAAAGCTTTGAAGTTTCATTAGGTCCCATTTGTTTATTTTTGTTTTTATTTCCGTTTCTCTAAGAGGTGGGTCAAAAAGGATCTTGCTGTGATTTATGTCATAGAGTGTTCTGCCTATGTTTTCCTCTAAGAGTTTGATAGTTTCTGGCCTTACATTTAGGTCTTTAATCCATTTTGAGCTTATTTTTGTGTATGGTCTTAGGGAGTGATCTAATCTCATACTTTTACATGTACCTGTCCAGTTTTCCCAGCACCACTTACTGAAGAGGCTGTCCTTTCTCCACTGTACATTCCTGCCTGCTTTATCAAAGATAAGGTGACCATATGTGCATGGTTTTATCTCTGGGCTTTCTATCCTGTTGCATTGATCTATCTTTCTGTTTTTGTGCCAGTACCATACTGTCTTGATTACTGTCTTGATTACTGTAGCTTTGTAGTATAGTCTGAAGTCAGGGAGCCTGATTCCTCCAGCTCCGTTTTTCGTTCTCAAGATTGCTTTGGCTATTAGGGGTCTTTTGTGTTTGCATACAAATTGTGAAATTTTTTTGTTCTAGTTCTGTGGAAAATGCCAGTGGTAGTTTGATAGGGATTGCATTGAATCTGTAGATTGCTTTGGGTAGTAGAGTCATTTTCACAATGTTGATTCTTCCAATCCAAGAACATGGTATATCTCTCCATCTATTTGTATCATCTTTAATTTCTTTCATCAGTGTCTTATAATTTTCTGCATACAGGTCTTTTGCCTCCTTAGGTAGGTTTATTCCTAGATATTTCATTCTTTTTGTTGCAATGGTAAATGGGATTGTTTTCTTGATTTCACTTTCAGATTTTTCACCATTAGTGTATAGGAATGCCAGAGATTTCTGTGCATTAATTTTGTATCCTGCTACTTTACCAAATTCATTGATTAGCTCTAGTAGTTTTCTGGTAGCATCTTTAGGATTCTCTATGTATAGTATCATGTCATCTGCAAACAGTGACAGCTTTACTTCTTCTTTTCCGATTTGGCTTCCTTTTATTTCCTTTTCTTCTCTGATTGCTGTGGCTAAAACTTCCAAAACTATGTTGAATAAGAGTGGTGAGAGTGGGCAACCTTGTCTTCTTCCTGATCTTAGTGGAAATGCTTTCAGTTTTTCACCATTGAGGACGACGTTGGCTGTGGGTTTGTCATATATGGCCTTTCTTATGTTGAGGAAAGTTCCCTCTATGCCTACTTTCTGGAGGGTTTTTATCAGAAATGGGTGTTGAATTTTGTCCTTTCTCTGCATCTATTGAGATGATCACATGGTTTTTCTCCTTCAATTTGTTAATATGGTGTATCACGTTGATTGATTTGCGTATATTGAAGAATCATTGCATTCCTGGAATAAACCCCACTTGATCATGGTGTATGATCCTTTTTTTTTTTTTTTTAATTTATTTTATTTATTTACTTTTGGATCTGTTGGGTCTTTGTTGCTGTGCGGGGGCTTTCTCTAGTTGTGACGAGTGGGGGCTACTCTTCATTGCGGTGTGCAGGCTTCTCATTGCAGTGGCTTCTCTTGTTGCAGAGCATGGGCTCTAGGCACGTGGGTTTCAGTAGTTGCAGCACACAGGCTCAGTAGCTGTGACGCATGGGCTTAGCTGCTCTGCAGCATGTGGGATCTTCCCAGACCAGCGCTCGAACCCGTGTCCCCTGCATTGGCGGGCGGATTCTTAACCACTGCGCCACCAGAGAAGTCCCTGTATGATCCTTTCAATGTGCTGTTGGATTCTGTTTGCTAGTATTTTGTTGAGGATTTTTGCATCTTTGTTCATCAGTGACATTGGCCTGTAGTTTTCTTTCCTTGTGACATCTTTGTCTGGTTTTGGTATCAGGGTGATGGTGGCCTCGTAGAATGAGTTTGGGAGTGTTCCTCCCTCTGCTATATTTTGGAAGAGTTTGAGAAGGATAGGTGTTAGCTCTTCTCTAAATGTTTGATAGAATTCGCCTGTGAAACCATCTGGTCCTGGGCTTTTGTTTGTTGGATTTTTTTTTTTTTTTTTTTTTTTTGCGGTACGCGGGCCTCTCACTGTTGTGGCCTCTCCTGTTGTGGAGCACAGGCTCCGGACACGCAGGCTCAGCGGCCATGACTCACGGGCCCAGCCACTCTGTGGCATCTTCCTGGACCAGGGTGCGAACCCGCGTCCCCTGCATCGGCAGGCGGACTCTCAACCACTGCGCCACCAGAGAAGCCCTGTTGGAAGAATTTTAATCACAGTTTCAATTTCAGTGCTTCTGATTGTTCTGTTCATATTTTCTATTTCTTCCTGATTCAGTCTTCCACGTTGTGCTTTTCTAAGAATTTGTCCATTTCTTCCTGTTGTCCATTTTATTGGCATAGAGTTGCTTGTAGTAATCTCTCATGATCTTTTGTATTTCTGCAGTGTCAGTTGTTACTTCTTCTTTTTCATTTCTAATTCTATTGAGTTGAGTCTTCTCCCTTTTTTTCTTGATGATTCTGGCTAATGGTTTATCAATTTTGTTTATCTTCTCAAAGAACCAGCTTTTAGTTTTATTGATCTTTGCTATCGTTTTCTTCATTTCTTTTTCATTTATTTCTGATCTGATATTTATGATTTCTTTCCTTCTGCTAACTTTGGAGTTTTTTCGTTCTTCTTTCTCTAAGTGCTTTAGGTGCAAGGTTAAGGTGTTTATTCAAGATGTTTACTGTTTCTTAAGGTAAGATTGTATTGCTATAAACTGCCCTTTTAGAACTGCTTTTGCTGCATCCCATAGGTTTTGGGTCGTCCTGTTTCCATTGTCATTTGTTTCTAGGTACATTTTTATTTCCCCTTTGATTTCTTCAGTGATCACTTCGTTATTAAGTAGTGTATTGTTTAGCCTCCATGTGTTTGTATTTTTTACAGATCTTTTCCTGTAATTGATATCTAGTCTCATAGCATTGTGGTTAGAAAAGATACATGATACAATTTCAATTTTCTTAAATTTACCAAGGCTTGATTTGTGACCCAATATATGATCTATCCTGGAGAATGTTCCATGAGCACTTGAGAAAAATGTGTATTCTGTTGTTTTTGGATGGAATGGCCTATAAATATCAATTAAAAGTCCATCTTGTTTAATGTATCATTTAAAGGTTGTGTTTCCTTATTTATTTTCATTTTGGATGATCTGTCCATTGGTGAAAGTGGGGTGTTAAAGTCCCCTACTATGAATGTGTTACTGTCGATTTCCCCTTTTATGGCTGTTAGTATTTGTCTTATGTATTGAGGTGCTCCTATGTTGGGTGCATAAATATTTACAATTGTTATATCTTCTCCTTGGATCGATCCCTTGATCATTATGTAGTGGCCTTCTTTGTCTCTTCTAGTAGTCTTTATTTTAAAGTCTATTTTGTCTGTTACGAGAATTGCTACTCCAGCTTTCTTTTGGTTTCCATTTGCATGGAATATCTTTTTCCATCTTCTCACTTTCAGTCTGTATGTGTCTCTAGGTCTGAAGTGGGTTTCTTTTAGACAGCATATATATGGGTCTTGTATTTGTATGCATTCAGCCTTATCATATCTTTATGTGATGACTGTGAACACGAGAGGAGCTAGGCTGAGGGCAAAGGCAACATACTGAGGATGGCAGAGTGGAATGAAGGAAAGGTTCATTTCTCATCCTTAACATGGTTGAGCAGCTTATCTTACTGCACCTGGAGCCCGGCCTACCTCTGGACTTCTTGTTATGGAAGACAATAAATTTTATTATAGTTAAAACCTGTGTTGTTGGGTTTAGAGTACTGCCCAGGATCCTGGGCCCCGTGGCTAGTGGGCATTTAAAAACACCTAGTCTGGGACTTCCCTGGTGGTGCAGTGGTTAAGAATCCGCCTGCCAGTGCAGGGGACACGGGTTCGAGCCCTAGTCCAGGAAGATCCCACATGCTGCGGAGCAACTAAGGCCGTGCACCACAACTACTGAGCCTGCGCTCTAGAGCCCATGAGCCACAACTACTGAGCCCACATGCCTAGAGCCTGTGCTCCGCAACAAAAGAAGCCACCGCAATGAGAAACCCGCACACCAAAATGAAGAGTAGCCCCCGCTCACTGCAACTAGAGAAAGCCGGAGCGTAGCAACGAAGACCCAATGTAGCCAAAAATAAATAAAATAAATTAATTTAAAAACAACAACAAAAGACACACCTGGTCTCCTTGGCAAGGAGTCCTTATAGTAGAGGACACAGAAGCTAGGCTCTCATAACTCAGGGACACTAGCCATCAGGGTACTCTGTTTCCATGCCACCAAAGAACCTTCTGTTATGGCTTCTCAGGTATATTTTCTTATTGGGAAGAAGAGGCACTGATAAGAAAACATGTGTTTCTGGTTCGTTGGGGAGGTATGTTTCTCACGGTGAAAAGTGATTTGCATGGGGTTTTATGCATCCATCTCCTGCATGTTTGTTAGTCTGACTCTGGGTTGTATTAGAGTTTCTGGACCTGCAAAGGTGAAGGTCAGAACTTCTTCCCTGAAGCTAGCAAATAATGACCAGTTCAACAGCAAGTCAGCCTGCCTTCCTCTGTTATTTCTAAATGGTTTCTTTATAGTGTCTGTAATTACTGTCACCACTACCCAGCATATGTATTTCATGTTTTCTCTTTCTCTATCCTCCCTTCTTTCCTTCCTTCCTTCCGTTTATTTTCCCCCTCACTCCCTTCCCCTATCATTCTTTTTTTTTTCTCATTTTTTGGCCACACTGCACAGCACGTGGGATCTTAATTCCCTGACCAGGGATCAAACCTACATCCCCTGTAGTGGAAGCTCGAAGCCTTAACCATTGGACCGCCAGGAAAGTCCCACCCCTATCATTCTTATGCTTTGATGGATCCATGGTGCTCCGGACTCAAGAGGTCGCCCCAGTGACAGCAGTGATTCTACAGGAAGGTTTGTTGGACATGGAAGATGATTCTTATCTTTATCTACAATTTTGGAAACTAAATATATATGTGTATAAATATACATACATATTTTTATTTACCAATATAAAATAATCACTAATTTTCATCTTTTATGGTAGTTATCCAAATATTATACTTTATTATAATATGTCCCTATTTCCAAGCCCATAAATACTACTTTCCGTATAATTTGTGTATAAAACCCAATATTCTAAAAAAGAAGAAGGAAGTATTATATTAGAAATCTATGTCAATTCACAGACTGACGCTTATCCCTGGTCTGAGGATTTGACATTTCCGCTTTGGAACATGTCTAGTGCACAGCTGACTTACTTGAGTCAGACCTGCTTCCAGGGTTGCCCTCTGAGTTGGGGAATAACGTCTGGATGGCAAGCTGGACAGCTTTCACTTCATCCTGAGGTTTCGTTCTACTCCACTGAATTGAATGGATGTGCTTAGTGCTTTTTGGAGCTCTAACATCGCTCTGTACAAAAAAAAAAAAAAAAAAAAAAAAAAAGGGAGAGAAACCCACAACCAAATATACTCACGTTTATAAAATAGGAAGAAAGGAAAACCAGGTTATCATATCCCTTCAGTGTAACTCCTTAGAACACTATCATAATGCATTAGGTAATATATTTGCACGGTTTGCCTGAATATGGTAATCTGATTAAAAGAAAGATTTTAACTACTTTAATCCTTAGTGGACTGTAGTAGTTAAAAAGGTGGTTGTCTTCTCTAAGAATTTGTTAGTTGGCAAGTCTCGACTTACCTCTTCGTTTAATAAGTAATGATAAACATAACAATGTCTTTTGTTTATAGTAGTTGAACTCAGATATTTTGTTGAATAAATAAAAATCTGACCACTATTTTGCCCAGGACTGCCTGTGATCATCCTGGGTAACTGGGTGAGTGTGGGTAGGTCAGTGGGACTAATTACCCCCATGGGAGGGTACAGGGTAACAAATGCAAAAGTGAGGCAGGATAGAGAATTAAGAATAAGGATTAGAAAAAGGAGAGGACGCCGGATGAAGACACACCATTTTCTTTGTCCTGTGCTCCCCTTCATCACCAGGTGTCACAAATCAGACTAGATTGAAGAGCCTCAGGATTTGATACAGTTATGAAAATACATTTTTTAAAAAATCCTGAAGTGACTGTTACAGACACAAGTAGCGCATCATCATGGAGCCTGAGAAGGAGGAAGAAGGAGAGGAGGAAGAGGCAGGAGAGAGAGAAAGAGAAGGAAAAACTTGGTGAGGTGTATCTCCAGAACTAAGGCAGGTAGAGATGAAACTTGGCTGTTACGACTGTCCAGTTATTCAAAGAGGGCTTTTCCTTAGTAGTGGGGGGGGGGGGGGGGGCGGCGGCTGGTCAACAGGCTCTAGAATAATCCAGATTCCAAGTTCCTCAAGACCAGTCAACTTCTTTTATTTAGGTTCTGTGCCCTGCAGGCAACGCTTTGACAATTAATGCTCTTTCTCAGGTGCCTCATCCCTGACAGGCAGTGCACCCTGGCTGATGAGGATAAATCATTGCCGTTGTCCTGATTAGCTTCCAGCATCGGGTCACCCTGGATAAGCGGACTGTCCAGGGTTTGGATTTCTCACGTTAAAAAGCCACACCCTGGCATCTCAGAAGACCATCCCAATGCAGCAGTGCACAAAGTCCCACTCCAGGCTGACTTCCCCCACCTCACTGCTAGGAAGGGAACAGATAGAACAGGAAGAGTGGAAACTGTATTCACAGTCAGAGGACCTGGGTGTGACTCCACCGACTCTCACTGACTACCCCAAACCTCGAGACCGCCTTTCATCTCTCTGAGCCCGTTTTCCCTAGCTGCCAGGTGAAGACAATGCTCCCTATTTTTGACTATTTGCACATGGTTAATGAGATAACACAGGTGTAAACTCCTCTTACAGTGCCTAGGTCATGGCAAATACTTATTAAATGTTTCTTGGGTGAATAAATGAGTGAATGAATGAGGGCATGTCCTATTAAGGGTAGCTGCATACTAATATCTCCATGGCTGCCAAGACTCTGCTGTAACTGTTTCCCTCCACCCCGTTCCCCCAGGGTTTCTCTACCTCGTGAAGCAGATTTTCCCACCACCATGAAGACCTTGCTGATTTTTAAAACATAATTAGATCATTTAAAGCAGCAGACTACTTAAAACACCCACTGGCTTCCCACGGTGCTTACAGTAAATCCAAGCTCTTCACTGCGGCTCTGGAGGCTGTAGGCTCGGCCCCGCCCACCTCTCTAGCCTTGTCACGCCCTCTGTGCTTCAGGAACTTGCACTTGCCCTTCCTCTGCTGTTCCTTGTTGCCTCCCCCTCGGAGAAGGAGCCTTCCCTCACCATCCAATCTAACGCCCCGTGTCTCACTATTTTCTGGTTCTCACTTATCACTCTGAGATTACTTATTTATCATCTATCTCCCCCCACTGGAGTACATATAAGCCTCGAGAGAGTAGAGATTTAGTCTATCCTAATCACGGAACGTTACTCGTTGGTAGGTATTTGCTCAATATATGAAGTTTAATTTTAATAGCACATTTTTCTAAAGTATACGTTTTTCTATTTTTCCATATATAAAATATGTGGAGTCTGGTTTTGATAGTAGACCCCCCTTATGGTAGTAGAAGTTGCACTCTGTGAAGAATTGCTGATCTACCTTCACCCCTAGACTCTAAGCACCAAGAAGGCAGAGCTCTGTTTTGGTCACTGTTCCGTATCCCCAGTACCTCACACATGCATACGTGGTATGCGGAAGGTGCTCAATCATTAACTGATGAATGAATGAATGACTACCTCAATCTCTAGGCAAGTGTATCCCATTCTCAATCCTTCCCAACACTTCGTTAGAATAATTGTATTGATCTTCCCATACTCGTGTTGGTTAAGTAGTTTCTCTTCCAATAAGTTTTAAGAACTCTGAGGGAGCAAATAAATCCCTACGGAGAAACTGATGGTGAAGCCAACAGGTGCCCACCCCCTGCCAAGCTTACCTCATATGTGACTGTGCATTCTACAGTCTGATTTTCCATTATTCCTATAATCCACTTCTCCATTACAAACGGGGGCTGAAAAAAACAAAAGTTAGGATGGGTGTAGTGCCATCGTACAGCCTGCCCTGCCACAGGCGCAGGTTTCTTGGAGGCCGGCTGTGCCGTACACAGCTGGCAAACAGGGCGTGATTCAGGTTATCATGAAAGCCATGATGTCAGATTATTAGGAAACTCATGTTGGTTCACATGTGATTACTTACAACGTGCTAATGTCTAATGTTTGGGGGTTTGGTTTCATAACATATCCTTTCCTATGTTTGTGAACAGCTAATCTTGTCTCCCACAATCTTCTCTTTTCCGATACATCACTCAATCCAATCATTAGGTCATTAACTCAAGCTAATGTCTGGAAGCCTCAGCGGAAAGTTTTCTCACCATTAAGAGAAAGCCTTAACAACCTTAGCAGACCCTAAAGTGACTTTTTTGGGTGCAAGCAGTGGCTGGTTTAGCGGCTTCATAACCACCCTGCTATCAGGCTACCCGGCAATGCTACAGGTACAAATGAAACTGGGAAGACATTTCTCCACTATATTAAAATAAATGAGTAATAAAGAAGCCTATGCCTTGGATCCTATTTTAAGTTTGATGAAAATGGTCTTTATTAGAAGTGAATCTCCACTCTCTTCCCACCCCCCAACCCATCATTCCAGGTTTAAGGCTGCAAATGACTGGCCATGAGATAGGCACAAAGCAAATGTGGTAGAGATTTAACTGGGCTTTTTTTTTTTTTTTTTAATCAAGAGAAAAACAAAGAGATTTTTATTAACATGTATACCTCATGTATACACAGGAGATACCCAGGGAAAAATGAGTAACTCAAAGAATTCAGGATTAAATGCCATCTTTATAGAGAAAGGGGAAGAGGGGGATGTAGGCCTCTCGGAGGAGAGTAAATGATTTTTAGGAAAGATGAATGGGCCCTCAGAGGGACAGACGGAAGGTTTGTGACAAAGTTTGTCTGGGTATGGAGTCAACTTCTAGTCTCTCCTGTGACAAGAATCAATCTTCTCTGGTTTTTTTTTTTTTTCTTCCTTAATGAGGATTTTTATTATTTCTGTTGATGTTAAAAAGTTCTACAGATTTTGAACGGCCCGCCCCAATCCTGTTTTTCCCATAAGCCCCGTTAACGTTGCTGCATGATTTTGCAGAAGATACGGTTCCTCTAGAATGTCTATATGGCCTTAGAGCAGAAGCACCTGTATTGTTTTATAACTCCACCCCGTTCTTTTTGTTCTGAGTGACTTCCTTCCGTTATCAGGCAATGACTTGCTTCTCAGTGACGCTGAAGCCACTAACAACTGGCGGCAACCACAGATGGCACAGGTGGGGAGGAAAGAGAAAGTGTGTGTCCAGTCTCCAAGATACCAAAACACAGTCTGTCCCAACAGAATAAGGGAAAGGTGAAAGCAGATCACAACCTTTGTGATAAATAACATAACTTCCAGTTACTCAGGGCAATCCAACAAGGAATATGCGTATGTTTCTAAATTAAAAGGACTTGGGTGGTTAGCAGCCTCATGTCTGGGAAGCAAACACATTCGCAAGTCTAATGCTGTGGCTTTGAAGACTCTTTGCACTTCCCCACTTGTGTTTGTACCATGGCTCTTTGCTGCCAGCCCCATTTTCCTCACTGAAACCAAATACACAGTCAAGAGTGTACTAGAGTTAATGGCTATGTGACGTTTAGGGTGACTGTCCTATTGACATCATGGTTATTCACCTGAGTTGCTGAACTTCTACAATTGAAGTCTTATATGTATTTTTTCAGTATTATTGACAGATTTGAATTTTTCCATGTTGAAGAGAAGCTAAGCATTTCTCTAAGACTGTCTTCAGTGTTTTAATGGGCGTGCTTGTACCATTGACCCCAAAGTAGTAGTAAGATGCTCTCTGGCCACTCCGGGAATTCACAGGTGTGAACCCAAGGAAGCCACGAAGACTTCAACATGTGCCTCATGAATAATCTCATCTCAGTTCTTCAAGAAATTCACCACCACCAAGAAAGCCTTTCTCCTGACAAGTTTTTAAAAGTTGAAAATGACCCCAAATTCGAGGTAAACACTTACATCATTAGCATTTTATTTCCTTTAATAAATGATGGAATACACATAAAGAAATGTAGAAGAAAGTTAAAAAAAATTAAACAACACTTTTTTGTAGTACTTTTTAGTTCCCACGGCGTAAGTGGAATTTTAACAAAAAACTATTATGATCTCAATCTGCTAAATACAATGTACCTTTCAACAGCCAGCTTGAGGCTGAGCTGGTATGAGCATCACAGGCACAAAAGCACGCTGCTGCGGTATTTTAGTGTCTTTGTTTGATATCTGTGAATTCAAAAAAGCTTTTAAGCCGTAAATAGAACTCTACCTTTGTCATCTTTAAAATCTCTGCATCAGGTAGGTTAGTGTTGAATGTCACATCTTTGATGTAGGTTATTGCAATTTCATCCCCATCCATTTCCATATACATTTTCCACTTACAATCCTGGAATTAAAAGAAAAATTATAGAATTTGAGAAAGTAAAACCATTTTTTTTTGTCTCAATGTTTTATAACACATGACGTATTCTAAATACGTATTTAGAAGTATTACTGGAGTGTTTTTTTTTTTCTTTATCAATAAAAGGACATGAAATTAGATCTCTTTCTATATCTAAATAATCCCCAGGTGGGGCAGTCTTGAGACACCATTTATCAATCTAAATGTTCTATTATAGGAGTTGCAAACTCCACATCCTAAATGAGCAAGGTAGATAAAAATGAATAAAGCCAGGCAGTTTCATTACAGAGCCTTAAACTGTAATATTTCAAAATGGACCCACTTAATTTACATATTAAACATTGTAGGGATATTTTTCCATTGACCCAAAGAAATGTGGTCTTCCCACTTTTTTTGAAATATAAGTCCCTCTGGATCTACCTTTCACTTTTCCAGTGTTGGTAATGACATGGGTTCAAGAAATAGCTCCCTTTCTTCTTTTTTTTTTTTTTTTTTGCGGTACGCGGGCCTCTCACTGCCGTGGCCTCTCCCGCTGCGGAGCACAGGCTCCGGACGCGCATGCTCAGCAGCCATGGCTCACGGGCCCAGCCGCTCCACGGCATGTGGGATCCTCCCAGACCGGGGCATGAACCCGTGTCCCCTGCATCGGCAGGCGGACTCTCAACCACTGCGCCACCAGGGAAGCCCCCACTTTCTTCTTAACAGGAAATGTGAGGATGTACGGCAATGCATAACTGGCCCAAGCGTTGGGGTGGGGGTGGGGGGTCAGGGGAAGGGTTAAGGGACTCTTGGGATCTAAAGGGCAACTGCCCTAAAGGGACAGCCACCGCTCAGCTTCTGTTGATTGCTCCCATGTGGGAATATGAGTCTAGCCTTGCTAGGTCCTTTAATGATTTATGAAAAGTTGGATTCTTGTATGAAGCCTCTTGATTTTTTAAATGATGGTATGTTAATTAAATTTTCAGTAAAACCACGATGTAATGAAAGAGTGCTCTACACCATTAGTCACCAGGGAAATGTAAATGAGAACCACAATGAGATACCACTATATACATACCAGCTGGCTAAGACTGATAACATCGAATGTTGGCTGTGATTTGGAGCTACTGGGTTGTTGGTTGGAGTGTAAACGGTAAAATCACTTTGGGAAAAGTTTTGGCAATTTATTATAAAACTAAACATATATGTACTCTATGACACAGAAATTCTACTCCTAAGTATTTACCCAAGTAAAATGAAAACAGACTTGTACAGTATTCTCTGAGCAGCTTTGTCATAATAGCCAAAAAACTGGAAACAGGCCAAGTGTTGACCAACACTTTCATAGAATGGAATATACTCAGCAATACAAAGGAACTAATTATTGATGCATGCAACAACATGGATAAATCGCAAAAGCATTATAGCAAGTGAAATTTTGTATAAAAAGAACAAACTAAGGCTTCCGTTTACATGAATTTCTAGAACAGACAAAACCAATCTACAGTGGAAAATATTCAGAAAAGTGGTTGCTTCTGCAGATGGGGACTGACTGGGAAGGGGCATGAGGGGACTTTCTGGAAATGCTAATGCTCTATAGATAGTGGTTTGGGTTATACAGGTATATGCATTTGTTAAAACACAGCAAATGTATACTTCAGATATGTGCATTTCTTACTGAACTCTAGTATATTGAAGTATTTAGGAGGAAGTGTACTCGTATCTGCAAATTACTTTGAAATGCATCCAAAAATAAAGATTGATAGATGGTTAAGAAGATAGAGGGAGGGACAGATCTGTAATAAAGTAAGTAGATCCTGATGCTTGAATCTAGGAGTTGAGTATACAAGAATTCCTATAAAATTTTTTCAACTTTGCTGAAAAATTTATATGAAAAATTTAATAATAAAAATGTTGGGGTATAAACACTGTGTATGTAATTAAAAGGAAAAAGAGACCCATGTCTGTGCACCAAATTTGACCCCTGGACCATAAATTCATCTTCTTTCTTATATTATTTGAAGAATGAAGGATTCTGAGAGATTAAGGATAAAGCACTGACCACCTTCCATGCTGAAACCAGAACAGGCTCTCACACAAGCAGACCTGGAATGTTCCCTGAGCAAGCTCGGACACAATTATTATGGAAAAACGCTAACAAAGGGGCTGCTGAAAACCTGTTGGCTTCAATAGGAAGCTGGGGGCGCCCCATGTTTTAGGAAAGCTTCTGGACGAATTGCAGAACCAAGAAGGGCCCAGGCCTGAAGGGAGGGCCCCTCTTTGCCCAGCCACGTTCACAAGATGGACAGCCAATTAGTGAAGGAAAAGGTCTATTCAATAACGTGAAAAACTAGCTCTTGGCTAACACAAGTCAAATTAGTCGCTCAGAATTGACAAATCTCTCTATTTCTTTGTTTTGGAGCCACTGCTACCCTGGCAACGTGAGCCCTGAGATAACTGGGCAGGATAATCACTCTTTGGAGTCATGACTGCTCTTCTCTGAAACAGCAAGAGCCTCCTCAAGGCGGTAGCTGGAATAAAAAGCCTTAGAAAAGACAAGTTTACTTAGTTCTGTTCCTTGTGCCTGGCAAGTTTTGGAATGAAGTTAGTCAAAAGCACAGTTAAAAGACCTTGAATTGTGGTGCGAATGCCCAATCCCCTCTGCTTCACCTCCGTGACCTCAGGCCCCAATCAGACCCTGCCGAGGACAGGCTCAGGGGAGCTCTGCGTGGAGAAGGGTCTGACTGGAGGGAACCCAGGCTGTGGAGTGCTTACTACGCTTTCGGCATCTTGCTGGGTACTTACACTGTGCTCTTTTATTTGATATCCATAATGACCCTGCAAGTTAGCTTTATTTTCCCACCAGGCAAGTGAGAAAAATGAGGCTTAGACAGATTAAGGAATTTTTCTAGGTTTTCCTAGCCAAGAAGTGGTAGAGGTGGGATTAGAAAAGCACAAGGCTGGGGACTTCCCTGGTGGGTCCAGTGGTTAAGAATCCGCCTTCCAATGCAGCGGACACGGGTTCGATCCCTGGTTGGGGAACTAAGATCCCACATGCCATGGGCAACTAAGCCCGCGTACCACAATTAGAGAGAAGACCCAACACAGCCAAAAATAAAATTAAAAAAAAAAAGGCACAAGGCTGCTTGGCTCCAAAGTTGGAGGAGATACTAATAGGGAAGGGCAACTGGGAGGGTGGCAGGACAGACTCATTGGATGGTTGACAGAGCTCCAGAATGGGACCAGCTATTAAAGGAGCAGGAGCAGAGAAGACTTTGCTGATACAACCAAAAAAGCAAGCGGTCACAGGTCCTCCCCTAAGCCCCAACTTCTTTGTTTCCTCAAAGTCCAATGTGGAGAAACAGGATCTAGATATAGGGTTACAGTCCTTTTATTTTTTTAATTCTTTTCCTCTTAGCTGAAAGAAAGCCTTTTACCTGAACCATAAAAGAAGCTATCTTCTACAGAAGCCATAAAGCTATAATCAGAGAAGTGATAAGAGGGGCATTATTCATTCATTAAAAAGTAGGCATTGATTGTTACACAGATGGGAGAGAAAGAAAGGAAATATGCAGTGTTCATCCAAATTATTAATTTAATATGTCAAGGCCCTGATGTAACTCCTGGGTATTTTCAGGGTATGTATGATTCTATTGTTGTCTAGTTAAGAAAAGTAATCTACAAATAAAGTAATGGAATTCTTTAAATTCTGCTCAATTTTAAATTACCCTAAGGTATTCCTGGCATTTCTGTTACTCGGTGAGCCAAAGGTGTCCGAAAGCATTCTCCACAACTCCCAGGACTTAAACAACTTATTGAATTCCACAGGACCCCACTGCAGACGGGATGCCGCAGTGTACGGAGCTCTTAACCAACGGATCATTGGAAAGGTTTTCATATGAATAAGATGAATTAACTCATCAATAATATCACTGAAAATAACAACTGTGCATACTTATGAGCCTAATATAGAATTTTACAAGCACAATTGCTAGCTTTTCAGTTTCTTGGTAGTGATACGGACCAGATAGCGGGAATAGACTCTGATTTCAAAACCATTCACTTTTACCAGGGTGACCTATTGATTTTGGCTTGATGTGAATGACAGAAATGTGGGTATTGATTTCTGAATGGGAAACATTCAAGAGTTACTTTGAACGTCTGCGAACAACTCTTGATCTTGACAGGCAGAAATCAAAAGCAGACAGCTCTGTATTCTGAGAGAGCCCTGAAGGACTCCTTTTCCAAAACGATTTCACCCCTGGCAGTCTGCAGTGGTTCTGTTATTCACTCATTTGGTTTAAGGTGCTGAGAATTCCTATTCAAATGGAAACAATATAGGAAAGGATCATCACTGAGCCATTACTGGGGGAGCAAGACAGGGAGGAGGCGAAAGATCACAAGTTTAAAGGGCAACCACCTGAGCTGGAATCCCAGTTTTGCCACTTTCCCTACAACCTCAGGCAAGTTATATAACCTGTCTGAATCTTAGTGTTCTTTAATGACGAGTGGGCGGTTGTATTTAGACTCAATGAGATAATGTGAATAAAGGACCCAGCACTGTGCCGGAGCCAGATTTGGAGCCCCCAAAGAAGTGATTACTGTTGTTACCAATACAGGTCCCCAACAGAGCTCCAATCTGTTATGACATCAGCCAGCCCGTCATCTAGCAGCCATCTAAGAGAATGGGCGAGAAGGTAAGTGAGGCAGGAAGGTTCAAAGAGTGTCTAGAATAGGGACCTGGCCAGAGTGGACAGGCTGGATCAAAGCATCTTCCTTGGGCAGGAGTTTGGGGATCCAGAGGGCACTGACTGACACTGGTGCCGGGGACTGATCAGTGTTGGAAAAAAGAAGGTGCAGCCAAGTGGCGACACAGCAAAGACTGCCTTTATGAAATACGCAGAACGGAGAAACTTATATCTTCTTACATACATGGATTAGATAACACCAATACTGCCCTTTCCTGTTTCAACAGATCCTGATGCAGCCCTACCAACAGAAACCAGCAGATGTCCGGAGGGACAATGGCTGTGAAATGTGACTGACAGCCGGAGAGCCTCATCTTGGATGAGGACACTAAAGCACAGAGGGATGACGTAATTTGACCAAGATCACACAGAGAGCAGGTGGTGGGGTTCCGAACTAAACCAAGGGGGCCCACTGCGCTATGAAGAGCAGGTTTCCCCTCTGTCTTTTCTGAATCCTGAACTTGCCCTCTTATGGGTTAACAAGAGTAAGAATTATAGTACTTTCCGCCTTCCAAAGTCAACGAGTAGTCCAAATTATCTCGGTGAGTTCCTTTATAGGACTCCACGGCAGAGACTGAAATACTGAGTCTCTCCACTAAGTCCACCATAGTCCATTTCCCCCTCCTTTATTGAAAAAGATCATTGTTAAAAGTGTATATGGTGCCATTCCACTGTTTGTAAGCTCCTTTTCTTGACTGATTGGGCCAGGATCTGGAATCACAAACACTTCCCTCCAGTCCTGGCTTAGACTTTGCGGCTAGGCAGGACGGCCACTCTCCAAAGCAGAAACAACCTTCTCCCATCTGTTTGCACAAGCAAAATCATGGGGCAGGTCCTGACTACCATGGATTTTTTATTTCATAACTAGATTCCCACCCAAGAGGACATTCCCACTTTTCAAATTTGTACCTTGCACATCTCTAGGGAGTGCTAGTTACTAATCTATAGGGAAAAGGCAGTGACACAGCAGCCTTTGGGGAAGTTCTTCACTGAGGCTGAATAGCAAAAAACAGCTATCCAAACCTTTCTACTAGCTAGATAATCTGCCCCGCCGTGCAAATCTATAAGAAACAGATGGGATTCTGTTGGGGAGAGGGGAATTTTTGCATTGGAAACTGATGAAAAAAATGACAATTCTGTTGAGTGCCCAGGATATGTACCATTTCAGCCGCTGAAATACCTGGATAATTTTAGGAGCAAGTGTGTGGTTAATGGAGGATGAGAAAGCATTCCGTTTGAACTGCTTCAGCATTGCCAATTACGTGAAAAAATTTTCTGAATTAAGATTACTGGCCAAGTAAAACAGAAACTCTTACACTGTGAAGTTAACATCCTAAACAACACTCAGTTAATGCTAAGTTAAATATCTCTTTGTGAGAAATCATTATTACATTCTCTGCAAGCTGTTAAAATTCTTTGGAGTTCCAGGCTAATACATGGGATGCCAAACATACACATCCCTTCTCCCTTCCATAAAAAGAAAAAAAAAAAGAAGAAAAAAAGGAGGAAGGAAGAAAAGAAATAAAAAAAGAACTAATCAAGATAGAGGTAAAATTTCTAAATAGAAAAAGTGATTGAAGTTAGCATAAAAATTATACTTAAATATTATTTTAAGTTCTGGGCAATTCAGAAACAACAACCTCTCTTTCTATTTATTTTTTCCTACCAAGATTTTATTGCAAACATGAACATTATAGATAAACCTTTAAAAATCTAGGGCCAAGATTATTTAGGACATTTGAGAAGGAAACAGACCTCCACATTCGGCTTTCAGGCTCCTATAGATGACCATTACCTGAAGGTTACAGACATTAACATTTTTTAAATGTATTTTTTATTGAGGTATAATTTGCACACAATAAAATGTACAGTTTTTTTATTTTTGTGGCCACACCACTCAGGCATGCGGAACTTCCCCAACCAGGGATCAAACCCACGCCCCCAGCAGTGGAAGCGCGGAGTCTTAACCACTGCACCACCAGGGAAGTCCAGTGTACAGATTTTTAAGTGTACAGCTCAATTAATTTTAACAAATGTGTACACCAATGTAATTACCCAAACAGGTAAGATATTCCACTAGCCTAGAAAATTCCCTCATGCCCTTTCCCAGTTGATAACTCCTCCACAACCAGGGGCATCCACTGGTCCAATTTCTACCACCCTAGATTAATTTTGCCTGCTCTAGAACTTCATAAAATTGGGATTTTGTAGTATGCATGTGTACATGTCTGGCTCTTTTCACTAGGCATAAGTTTTTAGAGATTCTTACTTAATCCCCACAGGCTTACCCTGTTATAGATAGCACTGCCCCCACGTTACAGATGAGCAGACTGAGGCTCAGAAAGTGTAGAGATTTGCAGCAAGCTAACTTAGCTACACTGGGCATGCCCAGTCTAATGGAGGGGACACTGGTTTTTAAAATCCCCATCACCACCCTACCCATTCCCCATGACCAGAGAAAAAGTAAAATCACCAGAGAATGCCCAGGATTCTAGCAAAGAGGCCCTTCCACCTTAAAAAAAAAAAAGGCCTGTACTGGGGAAACATTTTAAAATCTAAAATACAGAGGTCAGAATAAACTTTTTAAGATTCAAGAGGGGGGGAAAAAAGGGAAACAGTCTCATAGCAGGCGACTGACTATTTTGAAATGTAAGAAGTCATACAAGATGAAATAAAAATACGATAGAAATGTTGGTCATGCTGGTATTAAAAGTAGTAAGATGTTGATGATTTAGGCCTCCGAAGGCTCCTTTACACGCGTTGCTATTATCTCGCTCAGCTGCTGAAACCTGCTGTTTTAAAGGCAGGAGAGTGGAACATCCCGAGATAGCACCTGGGTTATTTGTCATTATGTATAACCCTGGTACACTCTATTTTATTATGCTGCCTTTAAAAGGAAGATAATGCAAGTATGGTTAATTTGTTTCTCTTCTTTATCTATACAGTGTCGTGACCCATCACGGCTTTGTCCCACGAGATTTGTTTTTCAACCCAAAAGAAATCCACAAGAAACTCTCCCTAAAAATTCCATTAATAACCTCTTTCAGCGCATATAGGTTGCAGGGTCTGGAACTAAGAATGTTTTAATCTCTCCAGCAAAACAATGTCTCATAATGATGTACAGGACTATTGCTGTACTGATGAAGAATCATACATAATTCAGCACCTTTCACTTGGCACCACTGTGATGTCCTCATTAGCCGTGGCTCACAGTGTCTGTCAGATGGTGTCCATGTGAACGCAGGCATTATATTGTCTTTGAGATGTGCAGCTGCTTCCATGACACTGCCAGTATATAAAAACATGACGCCAGTTTGTTTTATTTAGTGCTAAACCTTCCAGTTTGTAAAAACAAGGCTGACACAGAGCCTGACATGAGGCAGTGAAAATAATTAGCTCTCATTTTCTCAGCCTCCTATTTCCTTCTCCCTGCTGTGTTCTCTTTCCACTAAACCACCACATGTCAGTCGAAATGGGAGGCAATTAGTGGGCTCATTTCAGTCCCCACAACTGTGCTGAAAAGAAAGTATTTATGATGGCACAATGAACAGCTGAAAGATTAAATAACATTTTCCTTTTGAAAAGAAAATGACTTCTAGCTAAATGGGCAATTTCTGATTATTCTCAAACAAGCCTAGAGTAGTTGGTTTTTAAAATACAAGAAAGGAAAATGAGTCATTTTTAGGTGAAAGAATCAAATAAAACTTGACACAGTAATGCAAATAACTCATGTTTTATTGCAAAATATGTAAATGCGTTATACTCTTAACAATGGCTTGTGTCTAAGGTCAGGGCAGACTGGTGCCAACCAGACACCAGTGGAGATAAGGTTGTTCTGTTGCCTTCTGGGGAGTTGTTATTTGAGTTATGCTTGAAAAAAGGACTTTAGGGATGATGTTAAAATAAAGTGAAACGAATCAAGTGAGATACACTTTCATACGATGCATCACACACTTGACTACCTGAAACATTGTTCAGATGTTAGTTGACATGTTTGGAAAGGGCTTCTTTCTTTCTTCATTCTTAAACTGTATTTGAAATTGGGAGGTACAAGGTATTCATCTTGGAGAAAAAGAATAGTAGGTCTTCCTCTTGATTTTTGAATAAATAAGAATCTATTCTATCTCAGACTGGGTTTCTTAACCAATATAGAAAGTGGTCTCGCTTACCTAATTACTGCTTAAATGTTTTTAATACCGGGAAATGGGCTGCAAGTAAACTTTCACCCAGGACCTTCAAAATACAAAAACAGCTCTTCTACCTATTAGATTCTCCTCCTACCTCCCATGTCTCCAGAAATGACTCTAAGAAATACAATTTTTGTTTCTTTTTTTTAGAAATAGAGTTTTTGGGAAAAAAACCCTAAACTGTCCTATTTAGCAGGCATTGTTTATTCTGAATCCAAATCCTAATGTTGATGTGGTTGTCACACATCTTTGCTTTCCCAACATAGTGCTTTTTTTTTTTTTTTTTTTTTTGCGGTACGTGGGCCTCTCACTGTTGTAGCCTCTCCCGTTGCGGAGCACAGGCTCCGGACGCGCAGGCTCAGCGGCCATGGCTCACGAGCCCAGCCGCTCCGCGACATGTGGGATCTTCCCGGACCGGGGCATGAACCCGCGTCCCCTGCATCGGCAGGCGGACTCTCAACCACTGCGCCACCAGGGAAGCCCTAACATAGTGCTTTTAATTTCATTCCAAATAATCTGTTCGTTTACAGTTGATTATTTCCAAGGTCTAATTTTTGGTTCAGAATACACAAGTCACTGTGAGTTATCAAGGCCTTCTCTCTGCAGAACTTACAGTGATTCCCAGAGACTTTTCAAAACCTGCTTCTGAAAGCAAAGATCTCTTTTATTATCAACAACTGCGCCTGTCATCATAAAGTTGCCAGTGATGGCTGTTACAACCGTTTTAAAAGGCAAATTTAAGTTCTGTTTCCCTGTTTGTATAATTATATTCTTACTTCCTACAAACTCAAATCCTAACTTGTGATTCATACACTGTGGTCAGTGTAGCTGTATGAGCCAATAGACACCCAAGGGGATCTAAGCCAACAATGGGTTCATTGGGAGCCTGGAACACTCTCTGAGCTAACTAAACATTTTAATATAGCTGGAAACCAGCAATAACGTGTTTGCAATTTATTTAAACCTATGTTTCATCAGGTATACTTCCTTGCTACTCATGATTTTGAAAGGAATTCATAATCTTGATTAAGAAGACTAAGAGTGATCCAATCTGTGCTGGAGACAGCCCTCATGAGCTGATTGCTTTCATCTCTTCCCAACTTCAAGTTCAGTGATGTCACATTGGCAATTTGAAATTGGCCACGGTAGGAGTATTGACGACATGGAAAGCTGCAAACACTACAAGTCAGGGCTGTTTCCCCAGTTATTAGACATTTTCTGGCAGGCCATTTCTACACATGACTATCAACCCATCAGCAAGGATGTACTGGACGCCTCTCCCAGTTTTGTTTTAGTTCTATAGGAGGCTGCCTGACCTGTATGACGAAGCCCATGGCCAACGCGAATTGAAAATCAGCAGCAAGTCATGTAGTCAAATTCCAAACTGCATTTGCTCCTTTGCTGTCAATTAAAATTTGTATTTCTTACAGAACCCTACCACTGCAAGCTTACATACTGAGGCACACAAACACACGTGTGTGTACATGTATCCTTCCCCCCAAAAATAGTTGGTCATGGGAAATAAACTTCCCTACACTGAATTTGTCATAAACGCAAGACATATCAAAGTAAGGCAAAGCAGGGGCTTCCCTGGTGGCGCAGTGGTTGGGAGTCTGCCTGCCAATGCAGGGGGCACGGATTCGAGCCCTGGTCTGGGAAGATCCCACATGCCGCAGAGCAACTAAGCCCGTGAGCCACAACTACTGAGCTTGCGCGTCTGGAGCCTGTGCTCCGCAATGGGAGAGGCCACAACAGTGAGAGGCCCACGCACCGTGATGAGAGGGGCCCCCACTCGCCGCAACTGGAGAAAGCCCTCGCACAGAAACGAAGACCCAACACAGCCAAAAATAAATAAATTAATATAAAAAAAAAGTAAGGCAAAGCACTGCCTTTTAGTTCTTCCGAAATGTACAAAAGGTGTTGACTTTTTACTTCCTTACAAAATCCTTTGTGCCCTGTTATTTTATTCATGTTTATCTATCCATTTATAAAAACTCCACAATAGGAAAAAAAAGCCCTATTTGGCAGTTTTTAATATTTATAGTGCTTTGAGAAAGGGCCTGGAGATTCAATTAAGTTTATTAAATGCCACATTTTATAAGCAATCTAATAGAGACGTAAAAGCACCATAGGAAGTGGGAAGTATTTGTGAAAAGCAGCATTTGTAACCTATAGCTAAACAACTGGAGAAGCAGAACTATTGACTGAATTTCTTCGGGTGGGGAATGGGAGAAGGGGGCCAGGTGCCAACAGTGACGGACGTAAGGAGGGAGGCAAGGGGGACGGAGAAGCCTTCTATTCCGATGGGGCCAGTTAGTGCTGCTTCCACCCCTTCCAAATGTCCCTCTTATTTTCTCTACCTGGTTCGCTTGCCCCTTCAAAAATGCCTCTCGAAAGGAAATCACAAGAGATGGTCATCTGGAGGGAGGTGGCTGGAGTCTGGAAGCCAGTCTCTAGTTAAGGGTCCACTGGACCCAGGGTGTCGTTTCCCAGGCTTCTCCCCTAAGCTCATCTCTTCTCTACAGCTGGTGATCCACTTAGACCCAAGGGAGCCCAGTTTCAATCAGGTTTCCTTGCCTCACTGGGGAGAAAAGGGACTAAGGACACGAGAGAAAAGTCTGTGACTGTCCAGCACACGCAAAGAATGAACGGCTCCTCGGAGAGTTCCCTCCTAACTCTGCTTTTGAATTTTTATGACACAAGGTCTCAAAAGGATCTCGGTGAGAAAACTCCCGGGTGAGTTGACAGTTTATTCCTTGGCAATTTGAGAATCAATGTTCCTGACTGGTGAGCTTATAAGAGATATAATAATAAACTCTATGCAGCTGAATATTTCAATAAAAAAGGGTGGTCGCCACCCTGGGGAGTGCATGAAGCTGCCTGAGATTCCAGAAGCCGCTTTCCTTCTGTAGCGAGTCAAAGGCCTTAGATTACAAAATGCAAGGCACTTTCCACATGAAACAAAAATAGTGGTGGTTTAGTATTAACTGACCAAAAAAGGTGTTTGCCTTTTTATTACCAATACACCTATTTTGGGGGATGATGATACTTTTCAAAAAGAAGCAGTATGACACCAAGGTTGAGCCCCTGGGCTGGACCTGCCCCTAACCAGGTAGGAACTCTGGGGGAGGAACTTTTCCTCTCTCCTCCTCAGTTTCCTCCTGGGCCTGCAGGGATACTGCTCCCTATGAGGGTGGATGGTAACAATTACACCAGAAAAATGTTTGCAAAGCACTTGCCACAATGTCTGGCTGAGGTATGAAATAATAATAATTACCATAAGCATTTCAAGCCCTTCGCCCAGGAAACTTAAGCTGAGAAAGACCCAATTTCTGCCAATACCACTGTCAACTTGGAGGCTCCCTCAATGTACATTGTTATTCAAATTAATAATTAACTTTACTCTTTAGAAATGGGTCAGGTAAATGGGTAAAACTTATTCTTAACTTCTTATTAATTAAAATTTTCAGGGAACCCTTTTGTCCAATTATTTCCCCTGCCAGGTTGTCTCAAAAAAGGAAAGGAAAGAGGATGTTTGTTTCATTTGTGGATGAATTCTTGAATTCCATATGGTGCTGGTGGTGAGGGCCTGGTCATCCTGAGGGGTTGGGGGCGGCAGCAGAGACTAAGTTCATGGGCAGGGGGTCACGCAGGTGCTCTGGACCACTGGAGCAGGCACAGGCTCCCAGACGTGAAAGGCTTTCCTTGGTCTGGTGAATCAACCTCACTTATGTGCCAGAATCCATCTAGTTGTAAAATGAGGCTAAAAAAAGAATTGAATCTGAATTCTTTGACCATAAGGGTCGACAGGTCTTTCTTACAAGAAAAGGCTTTATTTTCTACATATATTTGTATATTTGTGGATAAGGTCACATTTCCATTGTTTCCTCTTAGTAGGCCAGTTACTGAAACAACAAACCAATTTTAAGTGCTAGCTAACTGGTGGTCCTTTTCAGAGGCAATGGGAAAACATAGCTACTATTTTCATGATAAAGTCACTGTCATACATTATTCCCAGTGGCTGCCGTTAGAGTATATCTTTCATTTTAATTGTAAAAGAAAAGGTGAAATGGTCAAGCGAATCTCCCTGATACACAAACTCAGGTTTGGAGAGAACTTCCAAAACCCCAGTGTTCTCGTGTAACTTATTCTAGTCATGGAGATGGGGTAAAGGCTTCATCTTTTCCGTGAAGATGGGCTTATGGGAACTCAGTTAATTGGGATTTTGAGGATGACCTTTTTTCTTGGGTTCTACCTTGAAGGGTCAGGGTAACAAGGTTTTCATGTGGGGAATTTAAATTTCAATTTAAAGCACATTTGTGAGAAGATATTTCAAAATGTTAGGTTATAGTCTGACATAATTGGGTAGTTTAGACCTGGACAATAATTTACTCTAGGATTATTTTGTGGAAGTTTCCAGATGGCTTAAATATCTTGGGCCAGGTATTAGAGCTTAGCACATGTTTAATATATAGGTGATGATGAAGATGTAATTTCTGGTCTCAGCTCCGTCCTCTTACCCTAGGCTGGTAACACACTTTCTCTAATCAAGGATGACAATACCATGTGCCTTATGTATCTCACAGAAATGCCAAGGGGGACAAATGAGATGACATGATGAAATAACTTGAGCTCTTCAGAAAGAAGGACTCTCTAAGCATAAGTTTTAAAACATCATATTCAGAAAATTATTTGCAAACGACCATGAGCCTCTTTGAGCCCATATTCTAAACTCATCCCTTCCAAAAAAAGCTTTTCCTGGGAATTCCCTGGTGGTCAGGACTCTGCACTTTCCCTGCTGTGGCCCAGGTTCAATCCCTGGTTGGGGAACTAAGATCCTGCGAGCCGCGCGGCGTGGCCAAAAACTTTTTAAAAATTTAAAAGAAAAGGAAAAAAAGCTTTTCCTGATTAACCTCACCCATTCCCGTCACTTCTTTATTCTTTTAGCACCTTGGTGTTACATCCGCATTGTATATTTCACTCTTTTTTTTTTTTTTGCGGTACGTGGGCCTCTCACTGCTGTGGCCTCTCCCGTTGCAGAGCACAGGCTCCGGATGCGCAGGCTCAGCCGCCATGGCTCACGGGCCCAGCAGTTCCGCGGCATGTGGGATCTTCCCGGACCGGGGCACGAACCCGCGTCCCCTGCATCAGCAGGCGGACTCTCAACCGCTGCGCCACCAGGGAAGCCCTATATTTCGCTTTTGATCTATTGCATTATAATGTCATCTATCCAGCTGCTCACCTTAGAAACTGGGTGCCGTCCTGGCTCCTCCCTATCACCCCAACTCCAGCTAGTGACACAGTCTGATCAGTTCGGTCTGATCAGTTCCGTCTCAGTGTCCCTGGACACAGGGCACTTCCATGGCACTGCATAGCCTCAGCTCCTTGTCCCTTTTCACCTGGTTGTCTGCACTGCCCCACACAGGACTTTATCACTCTATCCCGAGCCCTTTCCAATTCATCCTTCTCTGTGCTTTTGAGAGATCTTTTTAAAACGCAAATAGAATCCTCTCTACTCCCTGCTTAAAACTCTTCAAACTCCTTAGCTCAGCACGTAAAACAGTTCCTTTTCTGGTCTCCAGCCACTATTCTGGCCTTAACTCTCCCCACGCTATTCCACCTGCTCCATATTAAAGTTGCCCCAGAGGGAGCGATGCTTGAGTTGAGTTGTGAGGTCCTATAGAAATCAGTCCACAGAAGAGCTGCCTGTGTTTTCCTGGCTTCTGAGCTTTCGCACATGTTGTTCCTTTCGCCTTCAATGTCTTCTCCCTACCTAATAATTCCTGATGGTTTTCAAATTTTAGTTCAAGTATCACCTCTACCAAGAAGACGTCAAGATCCTCTTCTGACCCCTTTCTACATCACTTCAGTGCTCATCCACTGCGATTTCACTGAATGATGTGCGTGATGTTGTAAAAACTGCATCATTCTGTATTAAAACCATTCACTGATCTTGTCTATTCCCATAAACTATGGGTTCCTTGCAAGGCAGTACTATACTTTATTACTTTGCATTATGAGCATCTGGCATTGAGCCAGACACACAGTATGTCCTCAGTAAATTTCTGCTGAGTGAATGGATGAAATTATTACTCTGCATGGGTGACCAAGGATCAGCAGATAATCGAAAGTTGCAGTGACTTTAGGCCTTGTGGATAACCAACGACTCAAGAAGTCTATACCATCATGGTGAAAACCAGACCACTATATTTGGTCTCCAATATCATTTATAGCTTCTGATTTTTACTAACTATGTACCTATTTCAGTTTTCCACATTAACAAGTCATTTCTTTGTTAATTGAAAATAATTTTCTTGGTTGAGATTACTCTTGACAAGTCTATTTCAGGAAAATTCTTCCCTCTTCTTTTACCCCATCCAAGCCATAAAAATGTTTAAACACAGAGTACTCATAAATAAAGTGCCATAGAGTTGAACATCCCCAAAAAGGCAAATTAAAATGTGCTATTTATTTACCATCAGATGGACCTGGGGTGCCCACAGCTACAGAATCTCAGGATTGGAAGGGCCCTTGCTTATTGTTGGAGAGGAACTTACTCTCTTGCCCCCCTTTCTGGTAGCTGCTTCTAACAACAGGCATGAATAGACAGTGACCCATTCACAGAGGGAAAAGAAAAGTGTTCCTATACCAGACACCTAGAGTCAGAGCAGCTTTCACTCAACCAAGTTCTGTGGCCCAAACAAGGGAGGTTAAGATTTCCATTCAGCGAGAGCATCAATATACCTGCAGTGTTGCAGGTAAAACACTCTGTCCAGTGTCTAGAAAGAGCATCTTTTTTTTTAATATAAATTTATTTATTTTATTATTTATTTATCTTGGCTGCGTTGGGTCTTTTGCTACTGTGCACGGGCTTTCTCTAGTCGCAGTGAGCGGAGGCTACTCTTCGATGCAGTGCACGAGCTTCTCATTGCGATGGCTTCTCTCGTTGCGGAGCATGGGCTCTAGGCACACGGGCTTCAGTAGTTGCGGCACGCGGGCTCTACAGCACAGGCTCAGTAGTTGTGGCGCACGGGCTTAGATGCTCCGCGGCATGTGGGATCTTCCCGGACCAGGGCTCGAACCCATGTCCCCTGCATTGGCAGGTGGATTCTTAACCACTGCGCCACCAGGGAAGCCCAAGAAAGAGCATCTTTTGAAGCCCCTGGTAAAACTAACCCCTTGCAACAATTTCCAGTCATTCCCAAGTGCTGGTTCCAGGAATGACCTGGGGTAAGCATGGTTTAATTAGTGAGGGCCAGTGGGCCAGCTGAGCCCCACCAGCTCTCCTAGAGCAACGGGCTCATGTTGTGAGGAGTTGTTTTTACAAGGTCTCTTTGCAGCATCAAAGGAAAGGAACCAATAGTGCAGTAGTTAAGAGTTTGGTTCTGGGGTCAGAGAGGCCTGCGTCAGATCCGTCTTCTGCTACTTGCTAGCCATGTAACCCTTGGACAAGTTAATTGGCCTTTCAGAGCCGTAGTCTCCTTATTTGTAAAATGGGGGAAAATAGCACCTACATCTGAGTCCTGTATGCCTGGAACACGAGTGGTCAATTAATAGACGTGATCACTATTACTGGCTATTCATAGTAATCCAAAGTAACAAAAACCTATTATGATTCCAATTCATATGACACCTAGCCCACGTAATTTGCCCAGACTCTAAACATAACATGAAGTAGCAGCCTGACTGAATGAGATTTGGTCAAATGTCCTGCCACCCCATTTAGCGTTGATAATCTAGGTTTCCATTTTGCCTACAGTTCCATTCTTGCTGTTGTTCTACTCTCGATATTATAAAAGTGATTCCCCTTAAAAAACAAAGAAACTGGAATCAGGAAGCTGTGACGCCAAGAAGCATAAACAATTACTCTAGTGTCCGTGCCCCCGACCTTAACACTCCCCACTGCCCACCATGGTTTGCAGTGCGTTTCCTTGAGGGTTTGGGTGGCCTCACACAGGGCTCTTCAGCTGAATGAGAACGATTCCTAGACTGGCTTACAGAGGCAGCTGGCAGCCTTTCAATTAAATTCTATTTTATAAAGTCTATAAATTTACTCAGAATCATGTTACCAGCTGGTAGGGGGTATATAAAACCACACAGTTCCAGGAGAGAAAAAGAGTAAATTAGACTGAAATTGATCCAAAGGATTTAAAATATGATTTACCTGTAGGCCAGTCCCTGGTTTCAAGTGAAAACCAAAAACAAGTTCAAGGTTCACTATTTTTTCCTCATTTTCTTCAGGTTCACCTACTGAGTCCTGAAACAGAAAACTAAGCACTGTTTATACTACATAGTGTTTTTACTTTTACTTACCATGTAAAGGAGATGATTTCCCAGCACTAGTTTTTCCATTCTAATCTACTGCTTAATTTTTGGTTATTTTGGAATACACTACAAATTCCAATTACTAAAAGCAAGAGAAATGACATATTAAGCCTTTGAGAACTTTGCCAAATGATTCGTCTCATGCACTGCAAACTGAATGACACCATCTTACATTTTTCACAATGCATCTTGCATTGGGCAATTTTACCCCAGAAATGCACTTCGTCCCTGGAGATGCACAGAGACTTCACCTTGAGAGTTTCACAACACTCAAGATATTTACACCCTAATCCCAAAGAAGAATTATGCAGTTCCTAGAGCATCTGTGGATAGAGGGCCAAGCAGAGGAACAAATGAATCTTCGTGGGCTTAGAGATGGAAAACCAGAGTTGGTGGTGAATGAGAAGAGTTCTGTATATTGTTTGCAAGTATCTAGTAATTTTATAACAAACTATGCTGTATACCTTTAGACTATATTCAAAATAATATGTTAAATATACTAATATGTTATTCAAACAATAAAACTTCTACCCCTCAGTGCAAGTGGCAATCCAGAGCTTAGCGTGTGAATTCCTTCGGTGGCTTCCATGTCGGACAAAGGTCTCCCGAGCCAGGTGGGAGGCCAGAGGTCCTCACCTACAATGTTAGCACTTATATCCCCTAGCCACTAAGGTGACATGTGTTGTTCTTATCATGACCGTATTGTTAATATTTCAACTTGCAGGGAACAAGGTTGTTCCATTTATGCACATCCTCAGCTTCACTCAAAGGGCCTTTTGTTGGACAGATATGATTACATTTCACTTCAAACAACGGTTTCCGACATTGGCAAATTTAGGTGTGGATGTGGCTGGTACATATGTCAATAAAAGTAGCATATTCTCAGTAAGAAAAACCTTCCTTACCTTAATGAGTGGTGGGAAGTGAAACAAGTTTAGGTAATCGTGGGTTAACTTCTCAATGGCCGACTGTAAAAAAAAAAACACAAGAAACCCACATGACTTTATTAATGATCCGATAATGCCAAGAAAGGATTAAATTGTTGCCCACATGTAAAGGCATTCTTTATTTACGTAGTTCACAAAATACCTTGGGGATGTTAATATCCAACATCTATTGAGAATAAACCTGGTTGTTCAAAGTATTATAGGTAGTTTATAATTATTTAATGGAACAGGAAGATATTTTAAAGATGTTTAATCTCAGAGGAAAAAATAAATAAAACCGTTCTTCAAATACCGGTAGAGTATAGTAGTGAGAAGTTAATATTCTACTGTACAGAATGCAGTTGTCACCCCGAGTAATTGTGGGAAAAACAACAAAGAACATGAATATATCACCAGAGGCTCTCATTAGGGCTGAAATCTCACTAAAGGGTTTACTGCATTGAAAGGGCTTTTCTGTGGGTTTGTGTCCAAAGCTCCCTTCCCCAGTGGAGGACAAAGGACTCTTAAAGGAAAGGAGGACAATTTAAATGATGATTCTTGTTTATACTCATCAGGTATAATCCAGCTTTTCTGTGAACTGAGCATATCACATAGAGAGTAAAAAAGTACCGATGTAAGAAAAATTAGATGCATTTTTAAAAAAGTGAAATGAGGGCTTCCCTGGTGGCGCAGTGGTTGAGAGTCCGCCTGCCGATGCAGGGGACACGGGTTCGTGCCCCGGTCCGGGAGGATCCCACGTGCCGCGGAGCGGCTGGGCCCGTGAGCCATGGCCGCTGAGCCTGCGCATCCGGAGCCTGCGCGCCGCAACGGGAGAGGCCACGGCAATGAGAGGCCCCCGTACCGCAAAAATACAAAAAAAACAAAACAAAACAAAAAGTGAAATGAAAGCTGTTGACACATCATCCAATAATGAGCACTTGTTGGATGTTAGGCTCTATTCCTCCTTCAAGGTTCCTCCACAGAGGGCTTCCAGGCTCGGGTGAGGAGGACGCCAAGACAGGCTGAAAGGAACAACCAAGTAGCAAAGGGCAGGTGGACAGACTGTCCACTTTGCAGTTGTATAATCGACCATCTGTATAGGCTGAGAGACTCACTCGTTGAGAAGGTGTACAACAATGCCCTGCCTTCCTCAGTGAGACCGCAGAGAATCGAGGGCACTTTCTCACCCTCTGGATGGGTGTGTGTGTGCGTGTGAAGCACTGTCACAGGACCAGGCAGGTTCTTCCAGTCTGGAGGTCCCCTTGCAGCGTCCCATCCCGAATGGCCCAGCTTGAAGGATTCTTTATCCTCGTTGCCCCGAGAGTATATGAAGGATGCTCCCAGACCTCCCATGGAAAGGGCCGTTTCCATGACCCTTTCCCCTTACTCTTTCCCTCTCGTGTAAGCTTATTTGTCAGAAGTACCCAGGACCCAGCTGAGTTTAAGAGAGTGTCACCTGTGGGCCAAGCCCCCCACCCCTGCCCACTCCTGGGGCGGCCACTGTAATAGGGCCCTGGCTTTGGCAGAGGTGTAGGGCCCGCACGCCTGACTTTTGAGACCCACCCCCCCCAGGGACTGACTGTCTTTCTGTGCACATACAGACTTTTCCAGGAGGGAGTCTGCGGTCCCTGCAGATGCTGGCTACATCCCCCCTTTGGAGCTCAGGACAGACACTCCGCTCCCAAATGCCAAGACTCTGAATTAAGAGAAGCTGTATATACATGTTTTCTCTCTTTTCTGGGATGTAAATTCCTTAAGGGCAGGAGTCTTTGTTTCTTCGCAGGCCCAGGACTGTGATCAGTAGGCATCCACTGGATTTGCTGAACCATAATCAGTAAGTTTGGACATCGCTTGCTCTAACGATACCAACCAGCACAGAGGGGCACTTAGACAGTCGTAGGCTGGGTCTGGGAATATTTAAATCACCGAGGCTGTTGAGGAGCTATCACAACTTGCCACCCCTTTTCCTCCTGACTGCTCCTTAAGGAACGAGTCCTATTTCAAAGGCAGGAGAGGGGAAGGGGAGTTGGGAGCATCTTTTTGGCATCTGCTAAATAGGACAAGATTTATCAAATGTCTCTCTTTGAACCCTGAAACTTCTCTGTACCAGAGAGAAGAATTTTTCCTACTGTAGCCCATCTAAGCCAGCGTTGCTTTTCAGGACGGATTTGCCCACAGCTGGAGGTTGAGATTAAATTATTTACCATCATTTAAGATGTATGTTTATGCACGAGGTTTCCTGCCCATCTTGTGAGAGGGAGCAGGTGGTAGGTTAAGGCTAAGCCATCATCTAAAGGGTGCTGAGGGGCTGTAAGGATGTTCCTTATGTGGATTCAGGGCCCATAGGACAGAAGTGGATGTGTTCTCTTTGGACCTCAGGGAGGATTTCCCTGAAAAAGCCTGGTATCAGTAGCTCCAACTGAGGCAAAGGGGAAAGTTGTTGGCAAGTTGGTAGAGCCTTTGTCAAGATGTGGATTTGGATAAGAAGTTGCTTTTTCTACATTTCCTTCCCTTTAAAAAAAAAATATTTATTTTATTTATCTATTTATTTTCGCCATGTGGGGTCTTAGTAGCGGCCTGCGGACTCATAGTTGGTGGCATGCATGCGGGGTCTAGTTCCCCGACCAGGGATCGAACCCGGGCCCCCTGCATGGGGAGCGCGGAATCTTACCCACTGGACCCACCAGCGAAGTCCCTACATTTCCTTCTTTATTCTATTTCTCTTCTTTCTAACCTGTGTCCACCCTTCCGTCTACCCACACTGGGGTTGAGGAGGTTTGGGGCGTAAACTCGATTTCATTGTAAGATCTCTCTTGAAACAGACCTCTGAATAATAACAAGGTGTACACAGATGCCAGCAAGTGTTATTTGGTTTGAGTAACTAAAAAGCAAAACAAAACAAAGAAACGGAAAAACAGAACTGGTTGCTAAACTACAAAAAAAGCAACAACAACAAAAACAGAGGTTTAGCTTTGAAAGTGTTTAAGGGACTTCCCTGGTGGTGCAGTGGTTAAGAATCCGCTTCCCAATGCAAGGGAGACGGGTTCGAGCCCTTGTCTGGGAAGATCCCACATGCCGCGGAGCAACTAAGCCCGTGTGCCACAACAACTGAGCCCATGTGCCACAACTACTGAAGCCCGTGTGCCTAGAGCCCTGCTCCACAACAAGAGAAGCCACTGCAATGAGAAGCCCGTGCACCTCAAGGAAGAGTAGGCCCCACTGGCCGCAACTAGAGAAAGCCTGTGCACAGCAACGAAGACCCAGCACAGCCAAATAAATAAATAAATAGATTTATTAAGAAAAAAAGAAAGGAAAGCTTTCAAGACTGAAGTTCTGGGGGGAAATGTTAGGATTTCCTGAGAAAATGAGGGATAAGGGTACACATAAGGTGGTGTCTGTTCTGGGTAAAATTTGGAAGATTGCAGACTTCACTCAGTCTGTGGACACGTCCTGGCATCGTTAGGGGTCCCTAATGGATATCCAGCCTCTCTGGCCTCAAAGCAAGTTGCCTCCTGTTATTGCCGGGTGGGCTGGCAGCTCTGCAGGCGCACACGGCTTTAGTGCCACACGACGCTTCTTCCCACACTGAGGCCCCTCCACAGGCAGAGCCCTGCCGCCAAAACACCTCCTCCCCACACCCTTCACCCACTTACACCTCCTGGCCCTTCAGCTCTCAACTCCATAACTTCTGCACAGAAGCCTCCCCTCAGCCCAACCTCAGCTCTCCGTTGTGGCACTTCTTACAACTGCCATGTTACCATTTTTGCATGATTAATGACTGTCTTCTCCACTAGACTAGAGACTTCCTGAGGGCACGGGGGTTCTATGCAGGTGTATCCACGTGACTTCTGCTGGACCAGGTATTAACCCTTTGTTCTGGGATTATGAAGAGGGAGTAGGGGTCCCATGGGGGCAGCAGCTAACGATCAGCTGGTATGAAGTATTTCCAGACTGTGACCACCAGCTCAGCCTCTAACATGACACATGACCTACTCCACAGTAGAAGCTCAATAAAGATTTGCTGACTGAATGTTCTCCCTTTCTGAGGTACCTTTAAATGGATGATATGCCCCTTGGAGACGATGCCCATGTCTTTCAAGTCTTCTTCCTCGAGAAGAAGCAGTCGCTTTCCTGTAATGTTGTTTTCCTTAAACAAGTTCGCATATATGCTCATCTCCTCCGAAGTGTCACCTGAAGGGAGTGATTAGAAGACAGAATAAAATTAGACTCAATCACATCCCAAGCAAAGTTAACTCCATGAATTAAGAAGGTAAGTTTTTCCACTTGCCTTTTCTGACGAGCTGCTGAACCCAAAAATACTGTGGAAGAGAGGACATATATGGTTTTGAAGATTCATTCATGGTCAGTGGCCAGACTTAACAGTAAAACACATAGTTTTTCAATGGATTAAAATACCTTTAATTCTTGCTAAACCACAAAGGGAAAACAGAAGACTTTCTCTTTACTGTTTTAAAACTTCAAGGTTTCAAATTGGAGACATCCTCCCTTTGGGGGTCTTGGACCCTTGAAGGACCATTGGTTTTCCTCCTTATTTGAAAGATATTTAAAAATCCTTTCAAGAAGATTCTTACTTATAATGCTTTTTCCATTCATGTGCCAGTGGTCCCCTGGGTTGTTGAAGGGCACTGGTTTACCCAGGAATTGTATGAGTGAGAGGGACCACACGGCAGTGGACAGAAAGATGGATAAAATACGTCCTCTGTTCTAGGCCTGGTCATGAAGTAGCTTTGTGGCCCAAGACAAGTTAAAGTGTGGAGCTTCCTACACAGAATGAGGTTGGACCCAGCAACCTCAGTCCTTGAAATTTCCCTTGGCGTGTGTTTACCGTAGCCTCTCACACTATCCAGGTGAAGGGAGACAGAATGGGGGGCCACACCCAGGCCCACCAATTCTCTAGGGAGCCCTTGACCCTGGAATTTTATTTAAATGCTTTGAAAACCACTCAACCTCAGAGCAAAGACTAAAAATAGCTTTTAGAGCTCAGTGCCTTTTAAAACACTTCCTCTCAAATGAGAAGGGCCAACTTTGCAGCTGGGGATAAAGGCATTATATGGAGGCCTGTGAAGAGGCGAGCCTAAGTCCTCTGTCCTTGTTAAGCAGGGCTGGCAGGAAAGTTAGAATCACCAGGACTCAGGGAATGGGAAATGGAGGCAACTGGTACCAGCATACTTCCCCTGCAGAAGCCACAGAGACGAGCTCATCTGAAAGCAGTATTACTTCACCAGAAGACCAAGGGCTGGGAGCATATGCCCTGGCCCAGAAACCAGTTGAATCTGGTAAACCTTCCAGAGACCTTCCCAAGAGTTTCTAATAATGAGTTTGACTTTGGGGTACCTAGTCTGTTTCCTGGGGTGTGGGCCTGCTGAGGCTGGCATACAAACTTTTATTTTTTCCTTTTTCATTTAATGAAACCTTGAACTTATAAAATGGACCTGGACAGGCAAAAACCCCTGAGGTCTCTGACCAAGAATTCTTGGACCTGTTTTTCACTTAAGGAAACAGATACAGAAATATAACAGGCTAAGCAGGATTGCTCCTCAGGGTCTCTACCCAGACTGTAGGGTGTGGGATTTCCTTTGGACTTAACTAGTCTGTTCACATCTTCCCCCAAACACGGGGCTTCTCCGGCTCCCGCTTCAGAGAATGTCTGGGAGCTCGGGTCTATTCCTTCTTGGGAAGGTCAGAGTAAAGACGGTAAAATGAACAGGCCTAAGGCACTGCCTCTACCAGTTCTTTCCCCACCATGGTTCAAGTCCATCCCTGGTCTTTTGGGAAAACTTAAGATCAATTTTTTTCCAAGTATGTTCATTTAGTATCCTGGATCCCCCCTTTAACTGGTATTCATTACTGTATCCTGGAATACCTTTCAGAGCAAATAGGGAGGTGGAATCCTCTTGTAAGATTTGAAGAGATACTTGCTTTGCTCGAGGCCTTATTTTAAATCATTACTGCATTAAAAATAGAAAGACATGGAATTTGTCAACTTCTCCTACTTAACACTTTCCTAAGGCCCAAACCCCTCTCCCTGTATTTTTAACTTGTGGACAAATTTATGAACTACCCGCCCAGGTTAAATGAGGCATTAAAAGAAGCTGCTTACCACGTCCTCTTCTGTCCAAGCACCAATCTCAAAGGAAGGCAGCAGCTGCATGGGAAATATGAATGAAATGGAAAAAAAGAAGGAATATTATCACTGTCTTTTTGGTTTATCCCCACACTTTTCAGTATTTTAGCTCTGGGCAGCTAAAACCAAGCAGCTCTGGCTTGGTTCCTCCTGCAGGTGGCATTGAATGGAAACCAGTTTTCCCAACCGTTAAGGACTTTCTCAGGGTTCCAAAGATGTTGCCCACAGAAGCCAAACCACCTCTCAGTAACAATTCATTGTGCTTGGTGAGCCGTGACAATGGGACTCTGCACATCTTGGGATTTTCCACTCTTTGTACTTGGCACACTGAGAGTAGTTTTACCTCCCATGAGAAGGCCTTGGCAGTCAAGGAATTTCTGACGTTTGTCAGATACCAGAGCCGTCTTCGGAATTCTCAGTCAACACGAAGATCGTTTGATCATTAATGAAAATCCCAAA
This sequence comes from Phocoena sinus, assembly GCF_008692025.1. NCBI lineage: Eukaryota > Metazoa > Chordata > Mammalia > Artiodactyla > Phocoenidae > Phocoena > Phocoena sinus. The sequence goes on from NC_045769.1 coordinate 60,388,455, forward strand.
GCAACCACTTGGTAACCAGATGTTTTACATGCTTATTTTTAGAGGGGAATTTCTAAGTGTTTAAATGTCTCAGTTGCACTATATTTTTAAAACAAAATATTAGAAGGACACGTAAAATTGGAGCCGTCCTAAGGAACCCAGGTTGCAGAGTTGCTCTAACTAAAACTAAACTAAACTAACCTCCCTCCCTGGCAAGTATACAAACATGAATGACAACTCTGCAAGAGGACTCCTGCCTGCCCAATTTCAGAGCCAAAGGACTACTGGCTTCAATATATGCTCCATGGCCACAGACTAAATAGACACCTACGTAACGGGAAGAAAATCTGTGTCTTGTGACTTGAATTAGTTTGCTATAGCCATTAGTTTTAACCAGCTTAACCTGCCAACATGGTTGGATTGCTCATGAGGCAACATGGCAAAGTGTCTTTCAACACGTGTTACAAATAGTATTTTTTGTGCGAGTTGAAAAAAAAAGAAGTTGGCTTTGGTTACTTTTACCATTAGTGTAAACATCAGAGGGTGGGTGAGTTAACCCTTCTAATCTGCAGGTATTTTAAATTCACATGCTCAAAACCTTGCTAGGAAAGGCATGCCCCGGCCTTCAAGGAGCTTTTAATTTAAGGTGTGGGGGGGGGTAAAGTAGGTATGGACTATACCTTGGGAGGAGTTCAAGGCCACCTTCATTTTAGTTTCCTCAGTGCCCATCAGAGTGCCTGGCACACAACACCCGGTAAATTTTTGTTGAACAGTTTGTTGAATGAGTAAAACTGAAGGGTGCATTTACTATGATGCTAAATTCTCTGGTATAGAGTTCAATGTCTATGGCTATACCACGGAAAAGGGAGGGTTTCATAGACTGCCGTGGGGGATGGAAGGCATAGTGGCTTGAGCTGGCACAGCAGGGCTAGAAGAGAGGTGACTCCTGGTGAGAAGCAACAAGGCAAGACACTGGCAGTGGTGGAGGCGGGACAGGAGGGAAGGATGGGCACGGCACGTTTGCTCAACGGGAGCTCCAGATACAGTGTGCGCGTGTCCAAGGATCAAGGGGAACTGCAGCCAACTCTAGGGGGCCAGGCAGATTTATTTTAAAAACCCACTAGTTACAATAAATCTGAATGCATAGAGTTTGAGACGTACAGATAAGTTGCAAGGGTATAAATCGCTACCACTCTATATGTACTCCGCTACCCTCATGTGCTCCGATTCCCACAGGACTGCCCCTTCCCTCCTCTGAAATACCTGGTGTTTGTAGTCACATGCACTCACCTGCTTTAATAATGCAGAAACGAAAGTGACTTGAGAAACAGGATCTAAAACTGAACTTGATCAAAGAAAATACATGACAAGTTTTATTTCTTCACGGGGCAGCTGGATACAGCTGCAGAAGCGTCATTTGCTTTTCCCATCACAGAATCAAATGTGAAATAAGGAACTTGTTTGATTAGTTTAAGAAACAACAGACTGCTTTACTTTACAGAGCCGTTTAAGGCTGCATCAAGGCTGGCTTTTAGAAGAAGTGAGGGTGTATGGAATGATTTGATTTGTATATAATTCCCAAATGTTGTGCTGAACAAAATTGATAAGTATTTCTTGAATAAAGGTTGTAAAGGAAACAACTAATCAAAACCAACATCTTTGGTTTTCATGTCCGAAGGAGAGGAGAAGAGTTGACTTGTGCTCTGAGGGTGGCTCACCAAGATGACGCCAAGGGAAAGGCGCTGGATTCAGTGTGAGACTTGCTCCAGCAGGATTCTTGCATGCTGCTTGCAAAGATTAGTGAGAGGAAGGCTGGAGCCAGGCACTGCTTCAAGACGGTTTGAATTTGGCAGAACAGGGGAGAAGAGTTAATATCTCCAGCCACAGAGTGGCTTCCTATTTCCTCTATGTCTGCTCTACCTTGTTAACATTATCAGTGTATCTGCTATAGGGTGAGTGCTAAGCTTTTCTGTCTCTCTTTGGGGATTTAAAAAAAAAAAAAATCCACCTTGTGACTGCCCCATCACTTTACAAATTCATTATTTACACTCCAATTGATTTCAGGAGAGAAGCTCACACTCATGGTCATGCGTGTGATAATGATTCCTTCAAAGGTTGTTGGGAATCCAATCTAACAAAGCTCTGATATACACAATAACACATAACAAAGGGATTTACTGTCAAAACGTTTATTGCAAAATGGAGTCTTAAAACAAAGGAAAGCAAAGAAAAGTTCACATCAAAATGAAATGTATGACACCAACTTGGATTTCTGAATACATTGTGGACTTTGTGTTGGAATATCAAATTCCAACAATGAAGTCAATAACTGAGGAGTCTTACCACACAAGAATAAAATTTAATCTTCCATACAAACATGATACACGATTTTGGCATAGGACTTGCTCAGAATAACATTGCGATAGAATAATTGAGAAAAACGTTTTGTTAAAAAAAAAACCAATAAGGTGATAATGTCATCTATTCAAAGCTCACACTCAAAGAATATAAATATTTTCTATCATTTAGTACAAAAATTTTAAAACAGTGCAAAAGCAAGATGTGCAGTGTATTGTACCTGACACTAAAAGGTCTATTATTCTGCACACAATATAAAATAGTTAATGTAGGTGCCTGAAACTCTAGCCCTGAAGTAAATAATCACATGCCAGAAAGCTCCTCACAGGCAATAGAGTGCAAACTAAGCTGGAGTCTGAGGAAACATAGCTAGTCCTCCAGATGTCCTGGTAGACGCTCATTTCTCATCAGACAGGCTGCATCTACAGCTATCAGGCTATGTTACAATCAAAAGAACAGAACAGATTCTTCTCTCTGGAAATGCTTAACATCTAAACAGGAAAACAGTCTTACCCCAAAGCAGCAAAAGGTACCTGATTATAGAAAAATTGTGCTTTATTATGTATGCGGTACAGTAGACTGCTAGTTTCAAAAGGCAGCAACAAGTCGAGTGTATCAAAAAAAAGGATCAAGATTTAACTCAGAGTAAGTTTTACAATTGTCTTTCATGAAATTCTTACCACTCCAATGAAACCTCTGAAAAGCAAAGTTGTGTACATCGTAGTGCCATGAGAAATCGTTTTAGATCTCTCCCAAACCTTCCCCCACCCCAATTCCTTGATTTTCATGGGGATCAAGTTTGAATTCCCCAGCTGGTGTTAAAGTCTAACAAATCTACTGCATATTAAAAATCACTGGCTAATAAAAAGAAACGAAATTGAGTTATTTGTAGTGGGGTGGATGGACCTAGAGTGTGTCATACAGAGTGAAGTAAGTCAGAAAGAGAAAAACAAATACCGTATGCTAACACATATATATGTAATCTAAAAAAAAAGGTTCTGAAGAACCTGGGGGCAGGACAGGAATAAAGACGCAGACGTAGAGAACGGACTTGAGGACACAGGGAGGGGGAAGGATAAGCTGGAACAAAGTGAGAGAGTGGCATGGACATATATACACTACCAAGCGTAAAATAGATGGCTAGTGGGAAGCAGCCGCATAGCACAGGGAGATCAGCTCGGTGCTTTGGGTCCACCTAGAGGGGTGGGATAGGAAGGGTGGGAGGGAGACAGATGCAAGAGGGAGGGGATATGGGGATATATGTATATGTATAGTGATTCACTTTGTTATACAGCAGAAACTAACACACCATTGTAAAGCAATTATACTCCAATAAAGACGTTAAAACACAAAAACAGCAACAACAAAACTGATCTGAAAAGTGAATTAAAAGCTGTATAATTAACATCTTCATTAGAAATTCTGTCTATGGCTGATAAATATTTCTTTTTAAATTTAATAAGGCTAATAATAGAGTCTAAAGTCTTCTAAATCATCTTCATAGATCAAGTGAAACCACTTTAAGATTCTGTTTATATGATGCAGATTTCAGGGATGTTCAAAACCCTAGAAAGACACTGATTTGGAACAGAAAGTAAAATAGCCAGTGCCCTATAGTAATTACCTATAGCCCAATTTTAGGTTAGAACATTGCAAGCGTATCACTGAGGTTATCAATTCTGCTGTGTCCAAAATCTCTGCAGTTTCTTGATGGCAGAGTATTGAGCTATGACCATCTCTGGAATTTCTGTGAGGAAAATGGCAGCAGTCGAGAGATTAGAGAAATATTACCTGAATGATGGTAAACCTAGGTCTGGGTTATTACCTTTCTCTTTGGGCCTTATTTGGCTGCTTTTACTAATGCACCAAAACCTTATGTATAATCCTAATAGATCTAATTATTATTATACATTTTTATTTAATGTAAATTTTTTTAAATGTCCATCCCATTCATTTCATACGTTCTAAATTTATTTCCGGTTACCGGTTATTCTCAAATGAGAGACAAGGTTTACACTCTTTTTTTTTTTTTTTAAGGTTTACACTCTTACATAAGGTGCACAGATCCCAAAATCAGCCCACAGAGATTCCATTATGGGTAAGGCCTTTCCTGACCACACTTTAAAGTCCACAACACTCCCCTATGGGCCTCATCCTTCCCTGCTTCGTTTCCCAGCGTGCACTTATCAAATGTTTACTACATGATGCATTTGTTCTGTTTGTTGTCCATCTCCGCTTGCTAGCCTGTAAGCTCCACAAGTGCAGATTTTCATCTAGCTGTTCCCTAGAACGGTACCGGGCGCAAAGGAGGGGCTCAATGAATACTGGTGGGATGGATGACTTTACCTTGGCCTGGGAAGATGTGCAACGACAGGCTGTGAACTACCTGGTCTCTGGCTCTCCTTCAGGTTACATGGCACAGAGCCCCAGGGCATGCTGGCAAGTCAAGAGCTGAAAACCATCCCCTCTGCTCCACTCCAAGACCTTCTGCTTGAGTGGCTCGTCTTGAATCAAGGAGGACTCCTCCATGTCTGAGTGCAGATAGGATGCCTATTTATGTTTGCACCTGTTTGTCACCAGCAATATAATATACTGTGGTGTGTGTGTATCTGTGTCTATGTTTGCATAGACATAGGAAGTGTATCAGATTGGGTATGTGGGGAACCCATCTTCTAGGGGAAACGTTTACCTCTTCTTTCTGTGTTTGCCTGGTCTGTGGGTGGTAGCAAGGCCTGCAAACACCTCAGACTAGCTAAACCTTGCCATGTGCATGGTCTTCAAAGGGCGACAGAGTAGATTGGCTCGTGCAGCTTACGTTCTAAAGATGTTCTCTATCTTTCCTGAAAGCTATTCACTTTAACTTTCATCTCATCCTACTCAACAAATATCACTTGAAATTGATAGTTTCGTTTTCCAGGTTACAGAAACCACTTATTTTTCAGTGTCTTTTCACTGGCATAGTTAACAGTAGCTAACATTAACTGACCACTTACCATTGGCCTGGTATTGTGTTAAATGCTTTACATGTATCATTTTATTTAATCCTCACAACAATCCTTTAGGTAAGTACTATTACCATTCTCAAGTTAAAGGTGAGCAGACGTACAAGTTAAATAATTTGCCCAAGATTGCACAGCGATTTTGAATCACGATCTGACTCCAGATCCTTCTATTTATCACTATTCTATACAGACTGGTCTCTACATTTCACACCCAGAACATTTTATTAGTGATTTTTCTCTAAATAAAGCTGGCACAGAGTACTGATCATTTTGTGGTATGTTCCACCCTTAATGGGGATTGGAAGCATGTCATGCTTCAAATTCCAGGAGGCTTTTTATGATCAAATATACTTGGAAATAATATTAGACAATATCTATGATGATATCCTTTCTTAAATCTTCTATGGGCTTCCCTGGTGGCGCAGTGGTTAAGAATCCACCTGCTAATGCAGGGGACACAGGTTCGAGTCCTGGTCTGGGAAGATCCCACATGCCGCGGAGCAACTAAGCCCGTGTGCCACAACTACTGAGCCCGCGTGCCACAGCTACTGAAACCCGTGTGCCTAGAGCCCGTGCTCCACAATGAGAGAAGCCACTGCAATGAGAAGCCTGCACACCGCAACGAAGAGTAGCCCCCACTTGCCGCAACTAGAGTAAGCCCGCGCGCAGCAACGAAGACCCAATGCAGCCCCCCCCAAAAAAAAAAAAAAAATCTTCCATAAAAAGAACCACCCAAAGTACTTTGGTTTAATAGTCAAACGAACGGCACTGCTTTCAAATTTAGACTGAAAAAAAATCTTTCTTTGTTCTTTTGCCTTTCTGTATGTACATAACTACAAATGTTTTGTAGTTTTTTAATAAAGTGTTTTATAGTTTAAGCAAGCTTTGACAATTCTGTGATAACATTCTGAGAATATCTCTCTGGCTAGCTAGGTTTTCAGAGCAGCACCTACATTTACTTCTCTTTAACACCAGCATGGCTGAGTCAGGGTTAAAAAAAAGAAATCTGGAAGGCTAGATCTGCTATAAAAAGGACCCTTCATTCTGCACTTTTGCCTAAGTAAGGACAGCTTATCTTTGCTATTCTTTTTATAATATTTAGTTCCGTCTTTAAAATATCTCTACATGTATTTAGAATCCAGGATTCTCATACCCCTCTGGAAAACAAACACACACGCATACACTCCTGCCCCCATATTAACACTCACACTGCCTGGAAGTGTGATCCCTTACCCTCTCTTTCTCTTTGTGTAAAGTATAAGCTAAGCCTTAGATGACAGTGTGCTGTTAAGAAGCTTCTGGGGCGAGCACTGGTACGGAAGTGCCACAACACTGCTGTTTGGTTTCAAGTTAGAGTATTTCTCCTGCAAACGTACTACTGAAAACATCTCTTGGGTTTTACTTTCAGTAGTCGTGCTATTAAGTATTAAAAACCCTCAGCACTTAGGTATTTCTGGAGAAGTATTTGTTAGAACCTCCTTTCATTTCAATTTTTTTATTGTTAGATTTTGTAGTCACTATCAATTATTTCTGACAGTATGGTGTATTGCCATAAGGGAAAAAAAACATAGTATGTTACAAGAAAATCAAGTGTCAAAGAAGAATTACGAGTTAAGAGTGCTTGTTCAAAATGTAAGTTTTTTAAAGCAACTGAATAAATCAAATCAAATCAAACTATAATGTATTCATTTTTAGAAAGCCAGAATGTCATTAGTTAAAAAATGCTATATTACATGTAGAATCACAAGTTTCTATAATCAGGCACCACATTTGCTGATTCATTGAATAGACCTTTTTGGCTTAATCCCCTCCCCCCTTTTCTGTAAGCAAAGACAAATCAAAAGTAAAATCGTAAAGAAATGACTGTCATATTAATGTGATTGGCCTAAAAATGCAGTGCTTGGTTTTCTACCTCCTTACTGGTTTTTGTACAGACTGAGATAACAAGTTTCTTTTGTTTTCCCGGACATTTTCAATTTTAATACTTTGCTCTCTGCTTTCATTCACTATTGTTATCCATGTCATTGTCTTCCTCATCACCGTCATCATCACCATCATCATCACCTTCTGACAAGTCAAAATCACTGAACCCCAGGGCCATGTTGACCTTCTTCCCCCTTCTCTTAGATGTAGTTTTGGAAGAATTCTGCTTGGCTTGCATGTTTATCTGCATCCCAGAATGCATCACAGCTCCCGCTTTGTTCATTGAGAAGATATCCCCAAAGCCCATCAGCATCATGGCCTGCAGACTTTGGTTCATGCCATGGCCCTCCCCGTTACTTGTTGCTGTGATCTGACATGACATCTCTGCACTGTTTGACTCCTCTGTCTTAGATTCAAAGTAAGACTCCTCAGACATTCTTGCAGCAAGAGGCAAGAGAGGCTATCATGAGGGAAGAAAGGACAGAAGTAAAAAGAGAAATTAGGACCAATTTATACCAAGGAAACAGATACCACAAAATTAGTGGGTGCTGCACAGAAGGTAAACGATTAGTGAAATAAATGAATGTAAGGGATTATTTGAGAATTTATTTAATGGCAGGTTTGGCTCCAGCGCGTTTACCATAATTTATAAATGACAGAGTAAATCACAACCAAAGGTTTGCAAAGCACCACAGCAAGCCAAATTTCAAATAGGAAGGAAGTTGTAAGTTTTAAGCCCTCATTTTCCTTAAAACAAAGTAGTTTTTAGAATTTCTCTCAATTTTTCCCAATTTGACTTTCATATGGAAACATTTAGTTAACTATTATATTAAAAGAGAAATTAAGTAGAGATTAAATCTCGAGTTAAAAAAAATAAACAAGAAACCTTGGACCAAAGAAGAAAAGCTTAGAGGAAGCATAAAAACAGTTTAGCAGTCAATTGGGAGATTTGGGTCATTAGCTACCTTTTTAGCTAGATTAAGTATCTATAAACTAATAAACAGTCTAGAATTCACTTGTCTCCCTTTTTTATTTATTACAGCCAGATATAATACTTGTTATCCAATTTATGAAATAATTCACTTGTAAACAAATTCTAGATTGTCTCTAACATTTAAGTTATAAACAAGTATGTAAATACATGTGAAAATTGGGAGGAAAGGAAACTAGTATTAATTTAGGTTGTTACCTTTGTCTCTATTCTCTACAAGTTTCCTTCTTTTAGCAGAATTTTTTTCTAGGAATTCTTCTCAGAGCGGATACAGACATTTATTTTCACTCTTACATAATTATTTTAAACAGCCAACCTATTTCCATAAATGTTGTTCATTTCAGGGGTAAAACTTAGGATCTCAAAGTGTTACTGCCTCTTCCTTTGAGAAAGAAGCAAATTAAGGCTTATATTTTGATGCTGTTTAAATAAGGGTAAAAAGTAATATAATTCTGGGATGACCTTCATATTTGCATGTAAAGGTACGTTTTAGGACCAATTTCCTAATTTTTAAATTAAAGTTGGAATCAAGTTTTTTTAAAAAAAATCTATCTTAACTCCATTAGGAAAAGACCTCTACAGTTATTAGTTCAATCAGAACTTCATATAATTCAACTAAAAAGCAGAAGTTACATGGAAGAAAGAAATTGTTTTAGATCCTTTAACACCGGAAATGGGCTATTACTTTCCTTGCAGTCAAATTTCTCAGCCTCTTAAATTTGTTTTCAATTGTTAGATACTCTCAGGATCCCTTTGCTGCTTATCTATTTTATTATTTCATAGGTCTTTCCTCACATTATGTTAAGATCTCAACAAATGCCTCTCAAATAAGCTATTATTTTTAAAAGAAGTAAAATTTCGACATCAAGCTACAACAATCATTAAAAATAAACATTGTTCATATTTGTGTATGGAAAATTCACCTTCCCAAATATCTTTAACTAATGTTTTAATTTCAGGAAAGAAAGCAGTGTCCTTCCTTGAAATAAATGCAGTAATACAATTTTTTATGACGTTACTTAAATATTAAACTTTTATAATTAAGATGAGGCTACAGAGAAAACCTCAACCTCCAGTCGCTTCCTTTTAAAAAAGGTTTATTCTATCAGTCTCTCAGAAACCTCATTTAAAGTCAACTAGAAACTGATGTGAGGATAAAAGAAAATATCTACTTATAAAATACCTGAGCACAAACCTTTCCTTCAGAAATACCAGCTCTATGAAGAAGAGACATTAAAAGCAAGTTCTGTACAGAAAGAAAACTTAGCCTTCATAAGTAAAAAAAAGGAAGAAAATCTCATTGACATCGTGCTGCATGCTGTCCATTGTTAGATGGTAGCCTTCAGAGCAGTTCCTTTACAGAGAGTTTTCTGCATTTAAAACGCAAGCATACAACCTACTGTGCACTCAGAGTTTTTCATCATTTATTATACAACTGCGTTACTAATAGCAATAATGTGTGCAAGGCAGCCCATAATTTCTTAGCAAAACTAATGCCAGTAATCTAAAGAAAGGTTCTAAAGCATACTTTAATGGGTCCTTTAACGTTTTTTCTTAAAATGCTACATTTAGAAAGAGTCAAGCCATGCAGTGCTTTATAGCTTAAGATTTCAACGTACTTAAAAAATCCCCACAACCCTCAGACTTCAGAAGATGGTCATATTTTTGCCTCTCATCAGCTCTGGGAGAAGCAGTGTTCCCTTGAAGATCCTTAAGGTAATGCTTTCTGAGTCTGCCTCTTGGTACCAATTCAACCAGAACAGGAAACTTTCCTTAACTCCTTGAGAGCCAAGTTAAAATTCACTGAACTTATAAGATGTGGTACTGTTTTAATGTCCCATGACAGTCTTATGCATAGCAATTCAGTTCTTACTTTGGGATTCCCTGGATAACCAAAGTCATTTTTGAAAAAGTTAAATCGGATAATAAACATTTAACTTCACTGTATTTTCCTTTTTTGGAAATCAGGTTATTTCTCCACATAAATTGGAAAAGGAGGCAAACTATTTTATTCTTTAGACACTGGAAAATACTTTGCAGTTGGGCATTGGCTGCTAAATGGAGATTAAGACTTTTAAAAATAGGAAAGTTTTTTTTTTTTTGCGTACGCGGGCCTCTCACTGTTGTGGCCTCTCCCTTTGCGGAGCACAGGCTCCGGACACACAGGCTCAGCGGCCATGGCTCACGGGCCCAGCCGCTCCGCGGCATGTGGGATCCTCCCGGACCGGGGCACGAACCCGCGTCCCCTGCATCGGCAGGCAGACTCTCAACCACTGCGCCACCAGGGAAGCCCAGGAAAGTTTTTTGAAGATCACAAAGTGAAGGGCATTTAAGAATTTTTTTTGGTATAATCACCATAGCAACTATCAAAAATGAATTTAAAGTACATAACAAGTGTACTTTTAATCTTATTATTACTTGTGATCTTAAAGTGGACATATATTGCCCATTAAAAACCCTGGAAAAGCCAATGATAAATTTATACTTAATTCCTAAAATAATAAATTATTTAAAATAGGGAAGAATGCTGAAATTTGACTAGATTTTAATATATCATGTTAACATATAAGCTCATGGTAAGTATATAAATAGCAAAATCCTTACAAAGAATTTTTATCTTAGTCCAAATACAGGACTTGGAAAAAAAACCAGTATATTTTTTGGTGGAGTAAATACTGGACGCTTGTCCTGAGAGAAGTCTTTTTCCAATCTTTTGCTGCCCATGATTGTGACCCAAGGAATATTAATTCTCGTCATTTATAGGTCATTAAGTTAGCTCTCTTTCAGAAGGAAAACTCGGTTAAGTTCTGACACATCAACGACTTTCTCAGACAGCTAGCTTGCCTTGGTATAACATTTATTAATTACCGACGGACTCTAAAGAGTTAATCAGCCTTGAGGCACAGGCTCTGGGGATCTAGCAGATGGTGTGAAAATACACTGAATTTTATTTTTGTAATTCTAATACACAAATACACTGACAGAATAACAGTTCTCAGAGAAAAAGCCAGAAATAGGCTAAGCTTTCCTTCTAAATTTCTGGCATTTTGTTAATTGAAAAGAGATAGGAGCGCTACGGGAGTGTAAATGTGGATCCTTTAATGTAGAGGCACGAGGCAGGAAGTGAGGAGGCAGCAGGGGAGGGGGGAGGGGTGCCATGCTGCCATGCTCAGCCAGCCTCCTAAGTATGGGATCCGTGAACCCTGCAGGGAACACTCACCGGGGTGTTGGACTGTTCCGTCAGCTTTTGCTCCCACATCTTTAGCCGTCTTTCTCGTTCTTTGAGCTCCTGCTCTTTAAAGCTGAGGTCACGTTCTAGTTTCTTCAGCCTCTCAAGAGTTGCTTCAATTTCACACCTGCACAGGGATATAACTGGTTTAAGTCGCAACTTTGCTGAAGAGGTGTTACATGCTGAGGGGTCCATCACAATGCTTAATCAAAGGAAAAGGCTAAACCTGTGCTTTGAAACCAAACAGTAAATGAGCAGAGAATAGGAAATCTTTCATACTTTCATATCCTTCAAAATCAACAGGTAGTTTCTAGCTTGGAAACATAAGCTCAGAATACTTTCTCAAAGCAGTGAAGAACCACTGGGTGGGGCCTGACCTATGGAGCTGGTGTCTTGGTTTAGCCATTTAATAAATGCTTATGGTAAGGAGTTCCCTGGCAGTCCAGTGGTTAAGACTTGGGCTTTTGGGACTTCCCTGGTGGCGCAGTGGTTAAGAATCCACCTGCCGGGCTTCCCTGGTGGCGTAGTGGTTGAGAATCTGCCTGCCAATGCAGGGGACACGGGTTCGTGCCCCGGTCCGGGAAGATCCCACATGCCGTGGAGCAACTAAGCCTGTACGCCACAACTACTGAGCCTGCGCTCTAGAGCCCATGAGCCACAACTACTGAAGCCCACACGCCTAGAGCCTGTGCTCCGCAACAAGAGAAGCCACTGCAACAAAAAGCCCGCGCACCGCAACCAAGAGTAGCCCCTGCTCGCCGCAACCAGAGAAAGCCCGCGTGCAGCAACAAAGACCCAACGCAGCCAAAAATAAATAAATAAGTAAGAATAAATTTATAAAAGAAAAAAGACTTGGGCTTTCACTGCCGTGGACCCAGGTTTGATCCCTGGTTGGGGAACTAAGATCCCACAAGCCGCACGGTGCAGCCAAAAAAAAAAAAAAAAATGCTTACGGTCATCTGGCTCTATTATATATTATCTCATCTTATTCTCATTACAGCCCCAAGAAACAGGTACTAATCTCACAAAGAGAGAGATGGGAAAATGACACTCCAGTTATATGGTCACTGTCATACCACTAGTAAGTTCACACTCCAGTTATATGGTTCACTGTCATACCACTAGTAAGCCTATTTGCTCAAGTAACTGACTGATTAACTTGACTCAGTCTCCTCAGTTGTACGGGGTGGTAGTTATCTTCTGTCAGGGCTCCACAAGTTGCCTGATCCTAATAATTACCTGGGCAAAACATACAACAAAACATAGATTCCTAGGACCCTTCCTCAGAGCTCAGGATTCAGTAGGGCTGGGTAGGCTTAGGAATCTCCATTATCTGAAAGAAGAGCCAGGTCGTTTTTTGACAATCAGGCAAGTGTGGGAATCCTGGGCCGGATGAACTCTAAGGTTCCTTTTAACTCTAATAATTTTAAAAGCAAGTTAGTTCCCTCCTTAGTCTCTATGGGCTGACCAACCTCACCACCTGGAACAATACGTCCAGTTACAGAGACCTGTGCTTTATAGGAACTGAAATTGGTAAGATGGCTCAGGGCAGGTTTTTTCTCCTTCAGGGCTGTCATCATGTTTAAGTCTAAATTTATGCTCTGAGAGTTGGAAGTTCTTCCCCTTCAGTTTCTGAAGAGCCTGTGAGAAAAGCAACGGTAATGAGAGACTGAGAGAAAGAAGGAGAGACCGAGAGGGAGGGAGGGAAGAAGAGAGAAAGGAGGAGAGGAAGCAGAGCGAAGGGTGGAAGGAAGGGTTAGCGAAGGCGCAGAGGGAAGGACGCAGAATAAGGAAGGGACTGGAAAGAAAAGTCGGTTGGAGATTAGCTGCTGAGCCAACAGCTGCTCCCATGTGCCCCTGGGACACACCTACACGTCCGACTGTGCAATCCTGGTTGGGACTTTGACTACAGAAGGTAGATGCCCCCAGATCTAAGTTGATGACTGTATGTAGCCAAAGTCTGCTTTTTTATGTCCAGGGAAAATCAGAATAAGTGGACAGCTTATCCCAATGCCCTTGTAGATATGAGAAGCAGATGAAGGAAAACAAAAAGGTTCTGGGTATTAATTGGCAAAACCCAACTCCGAGTACAGCTACTGAGGTGTTTCTGGACTTGGGCTCCTCGTTTTACTTCCCTGGCTGTCTGCAAAGTACCTCAGAGCAAGGGAGGCAGGAAAGTAAGTGGAAAAGCCTCTGCTGTCAACCCCGTCCCTTTTATTGGTGCCATCTGAAAATGATAAAGCCAGGTAAGTCAAGTCACACTAGAGTCCCTAAGGAAAAGCAGTGAATCAGCCATCTTTCAAAATGATGACTGTATCATAAAATCCAAATTTTATCCCTGATATTTCAGACAAAGTATTATGCCCATTTATAAATAAGTGTTTTCAGTTTTCAAATGGAGGACTAAAGAAAAAAACACAGTGTAGAAAAGCTTAGGTTAAAACTTTTGTAACAAAAAAGAAAGAATGAGCCATCTTCAATAAATGAGAGGGTGAGAAAAGGAGGCAGCAGAGTTGGGCACACTCAGTGGGATACAGCAGGGGCCTGGGCACACTCAGTGGGATACGGCAGGGGCTGCTGCCACGTGGTGCTTCCACCAAGCCCAGTCCCAACTCTTTTGCCAGGGAGACTGAGCTCACTGGTGTTCTTTTTGATCAGGGTAAATGGCCAACGCATGCAATTTCACTTGTAATTTAAGCCAAGGATTCATCTCAAGTTCCAGCTCTGGGAGCCCACTCTGATTTTAAGCCCTTCTGGAAAATACATCAACAGTTAAGTAAAGCTAAGTAAGCTGAGAGCTGTCACAGAAAAACAAAAACTGAGTAAATATGCTCCACAACGAGACTTTCCCAGACGCCCTGGGATATTGACAGCAGTGGTCCAGGTCCTACACCACAAGAGCTGTAACCCAAACCTGGATGGCAACACAAAGACAGTTGCTCCCCTGGCTGTTCCCTCTGTTTTTCTTGATGCACTGTTTCGCATCAAATGCATTGGCTGATGCCCTTATATAACCCTCCTGTTCTAAAAATATAGTTTAATATGTTTTAAGTTGATGAAAATTTTCCCTATGTCAAAAACAGGCAATGAACTATAATTATCTTCTTTTACTAGACAGAAACTTACTTTGAAATAAAAGATTAATTCATAAAAACAGTTATATGTATATTACATGAGAAATAGATAATATATATATTATATTTAGTGTTATATATTAAATGATTTGTGCTAAAATCCAAATTGCAAAGATTAGTTTTTTAAATCTCTGTGTTTCTTTTTTTTTGGTTGTTTGTTTTTTTGCGGTACGCGGGCCTCTCACGGCTGTGGCCTCTCCCGTTGTGGAGCACAGGCTCCGGACCCGCAGGCTCAACGGCCATGGCTCACGGGCTCAGCCGCTCCGCGGCATGTGGGATCTTCCTGGACCGGGGCACAAACCCGTGTTCCCTGCATCGGCAGGTGAACTCTCAACCACTGCACCACCAGGGAAGCCCTCTGTGTTTTGTGTTTAAGAAGGCATGCCAGAGTAAGAATATTTTGATCACCAAGGAAGAATGCAACCAGCAGAATGTCTTACCAAGAGACAGAGACCCTGAATGCACTATCACAGCGACATGAGGCTCACTCAGTGCAGGTGACCACAGGGCTGCAGACAATCACAAAGGGCAACGAGAATTGAAAACACGACCAAGAGGATGACACATTTTCTGTTCTTAATGCTCGTGGCCACTATTGCTAACAAGTCAATAGGAGGAGAAACAAGGTGAAGATGTGATGAACAAGGAAAGGTCTGACACTAGATTTCTTGCCTATCACCTATTAGGTAAAAGGAAAGAACATAGTTCATGTGGTTTTTTTTTTTTTTAATGCGTTACGCGGGCCTCTCACCGCTGCGGCCTCTCCCGTTGCGGAGGACAGGCTCCGGACGCGCAGGCTCAGCGGCCATGGCTCACGGGCCCAGCCGCTCCGCGGCATGTGGGATCCTCCCAGACTGGGGCACGAACCCGTGTCCCCTGCATCGGCAGGCGGACTCCCAACCACTGCGCCACCAGGGAAGCCCGTTCATGTGGTTTTTAATAACCTAGTTTTAAAAAGAATTTTCAGAATAATCATTTAAGTTTCTAAGACTAGATGTTCCATCTGGTTTATGTGTAGAGGAAGCGCCACCAGCAAACAAGCATTTGTCAGAAACACCAGAGCAGGACGGGAGTCCGACTTCACTGATACTTGTTAACTTCCTACACACACTTTGGACCCTAGACGCATGGTTTCAGACACCAGATAAAAGTCAGGGGAAAGAGAGGAGTGGTCTGAATGTGCTGTCCTTTGAAATATCCAGATGACCTGACAAAACATTTCCTTCTTTTGGACACTCGGCACGTTGAGTGGGATAGTTGTTTTGCCCTAATCATCACTTAAAACCTTCATGCCCTTGGGCTTCCCTGGTGGCGCAGTGGTTGAGAGTCCGCCTGCCAATGCAGGGGACACGGGTTCGCGCCCCGGTCCGGGAAGATCCCACATGCCGCGGAGCGGCTGGGCCCGTGAGCCATGGCCGCTGAGCCTGCGCGTCCGGAGCCTGTGCTCCGCAACGGGAGAGGCCACAACAGTGAGAAGCTGGCGTACCGCAAAAAAAAACAAAAACAAAAACAAAAAGCCATCATGCCCCTGTGATGCTTCTCTTTGCTAAAAGGGAATCCAGTGGAGGGCATGACACTGGCCACAAATTCAGGGACAGCACTGCACAGCGTGTGCGCCACAGCAGGCCCGTGGGATCAGACCACCTGGGTGCCAGCGCTGGTTCTGTTTCACATGGTATAATCTTGAGCAGGTTGTCCAACCTGTCCAGGTCTCGCTTCTTGCACCTGTGATGTACACGCTAGGGTTGCTATGTGGATTAAAAAAGATAATCCAAATAAACTACAAGCATCTGGTTAAGAATTGATAAACGACAGCTGTGTTCGTTATTGTTACTCTAATTAATATGATTATTATTCCCCACGTTTTTAACCAATTACCAAGTTCAATTAAAACAGCTCTGCTGCCGCTCAAACTGTGGTTTAGTGCTTCAGGTAAAGATATGTATTCTTTCTCCAGCTCTCAGGATTAAGGAATTCCTGAAAGACAGCCAATGAGGAAGCCCCCTAGGCAACTGTTTGCCTTTTACTAAAATACGTTAATGTATTACCAATTTTATTTCTCTCATCTTTTTAGCTTGAAGAATTAAAAAAAATAAATTTGTGATTCAACGAATTCAGGTTTATTATACAAAATAAAGATATACACATAGAAAACACTTTCCCATAATCTCATTACCCAATGATATGTAACACTGACCTTTTTATACTTTTCTCTGCGTGCACATACATGTACACATAAATATGTGTTTATTTTAGAATAAATGGAATCATTCTGAACGTACTGGACCGTAGCATCCATTTTTGAATCGTTTATCAGATCCGTAATATCATGAAAGGCTCCATACTATTTTGTGTGTGGGGATATCATAATTTTCTAAGTCAAAAAAACCACAAAAAAACCAAATCAGGGCTTCCCTGGTGGCGCAGTGGTTGAGAGTCCGCCTGCCGATGCAGGGGACACGGGTTCGTGCCCCGGTGTGGGAGGATCCCACATGCCGCGGAGCGGCTGGGTCCGTGAGCCATGGCCACTGAGCCTGCGCGTCCGGAGCCTGTTGCTCCGCAACGGGAGAGGCCACAACAGTGAGAGGCCCGCGTACCCCAAAAAAAAAAAAAAAAAAAAAAAAAAAAACCAAATCAATCTTTTATTTCACTTTAAGCTCATCTCCAGTTTTATCATTCTAAAGGATGTGATAAACAAATGTCCATACATTCTTGCACAACCTTCCCGTTTATTTTCTTAGGAATGAAATGGCAGTGGGAGAGGTGTCTGATCTGTATAGCCAAACTGTCCTCCAAAAGGTAGTATTTTCCCACCAGCGAAGGATGAGGAAGTTTGTAACACTGGATATTTTCATGATACAAATTTTTGCCAATCTGATGAATAAATTATGTTCCCTTTGATTTGATTGCTAAATGAGGTTGAATACTTTTCACATGTTTATTGGTCATTTGACTTCTTTTTTTGGGTAATGCCATTTCAGGCCCTTTAATATGATATTTTAATTAAAATGTTATTTTAAAGACAGAAGTGGTGGTTTTAGAGTGTGATCTGGGGACTCAGGAGAGCTTTTCAAAGGTTAAATTGGTTTTCAGTATAACATCAAGACATGATTTACCTTTTCTACTCTCATTCTCTCATAAGTGTACAGACTTTTCCACAGGTTCCACGACATGGGACAGTACCATAGGCTGAATGCGGAAGCAGGATTTATTACTGTCTTTTAAATGAATCAATAACTACATATTTAAATTTTTTTCTCAGTTCTAATTTTGAATGTGGTAAATACTGACAGATGTAACTCATTTAAACAAAAGCCCTTTGGAGTCCTCAATAATTTTGCAGAGTGTAATGGAGTCCTGAGACTAGAAACTTTTAGAACAGATGATCTATTATATAGGAAAAAAGCTGTAACACTATGGCATCTGTCTTAGAAATTTATTGATGGTGGGTATTGCTTTTGGTCTTATGGAGGTTTTACATTTTCATATAGAAAACTTACCAACTTTCCCCCTATTTTCTGATTTTGTTGACATACTTCAAAGACTCCCTATCTCATGGGTATTAATAGTAGTATTAAAATCCTACTAATCCTTTGGCCAACAGATCAAACAGCAGTTCCTCAGAGAATCCCCTTATTAAACCCTCAGACTAGATTAGATTTCACGGTTATATACACTCAGACGTCCAGTAATGTTCTGTCATAATACTTATCAAAATGGTAATGAAAGTTATTCGTAGATTTGTGTTTAGTAATCCAGTACTGACACTCCATGTGCACTGGGGCTGTTCCGCTCATCACCAGAGCCCAATACTAAAGGACACCTTTCCCCAGCAGAGGTTCAATGAATATCTGAATGAATGAATGTAAGAAGCACATTTGTCAAAGCAAACAAATTAACTTACATATTTCTATTCTTTTGTGTAATATTGTGATGTCTTTTAATATTATTACCACCGTGGTATTTCCTTCTCCAAATGTCTGTTGAGCAACTGCCGTCGGTATTCAAGATACGTTCTAGAGGCTCCAGTTACAGCAAGGAACAAAAGAGATGATCCGACTCTCTTACATTTTAGCCAGCGAGACACACATTATTAAACAACAGATTGCAGAACTACTTATCAATTTCAACTGCAGTAGAAGCTATGAAGGAGATGCTCTCAGGGCACATAAAGTGGAACCTCAGCTGGTCTGGGGTCAGGAAACACCTCCTTAAAGGAGTTTTTTTCAGCTACTATTTGAAGCAGTAGTAGGAGGAGCTAAGTTGGGTTTGGGCGTCAGGGTTGGTGTGTCGCTGGGATGAATTTTATACAGAAGATACTGCATTTGCAAGGTATGAGGGAGAAATATGCATGTGTTGAGGGACCAACGTCAAAAATTAAGGGGTAGAATGATGCTCTTAAGATGAGGTTGCTGAGGCAAGAGCACGGAGGGTGTCATGGATCTTAAGTATTTTGGCCTTTGTCCTAGACTAATGGCAGCCCCTTATACTGATTTAAAAGGGGAGTGATCTGATTAGATTTGTGCTGATCGCTTAACTGTAGGAAACAAATATTACTTACATGTTTTGTTTTGTTAATTATTTCAGCCCAGAACAAAGTCCCTCATACACACCTAGACTCCAGCAAACAGTATTACTTTTTTTTTTTTTTTTTTTTTTTTTTTTTTTGCGATACGCGGGCCTCTCACTGCTGTGGCCTCTCCCGTTGTGGAGCACAGGCTCCGGACGCGCAGGCTCAGCGGCCATGGCTCACGGGCCCAGCCGCTGCCGCGGCATGTGGGATCCTCCCGGACCGGGACACGAACCCACGTCCCCTGCATCGGCAGGCGGACTCCCAACCACCGCGCCACCAGGGAAGCCCCAGTATTACTTTTGTATCACTAAGTAAAAATTCATTTTAACTCACTGGTCCTAGAGATTCCCAAAGAATAAAAAATAAAGAAGGTTATTGTAAAACACCAAACAGAAAGCCCAAAGAAATGTGTCATCCCAGGAGTAAACGATTGTCTTTTTTTTAAGTGCCTGCAGTATTCATTTGGTATCGGCAGGTGGCGCCAGGCGTCACGTTACTGCCATAGCTAACAGGAGCAGAGATGAGTTACTTAAATCTCTGCTGAGTCAGGGAGGAATTATGTCAGCTTCCAAACATGCTATTTATATTCGTGCATCATGTGACCCGGCTCCAATGTCTCATCTCGGGCTTACTTCTTCCACTCACACAATACAATTCTCTCATTACTAAGTTTGTTTACACCTGAAAAAATTTAATAGGATTTCTAACATCAAAAGCTTTCTTTTAAGCGTTTTTACAGTCTCCTTAACTCTTCCATCAACAGATACAGCGCTCTGCATATTTCCAAGCAGACAGTATTTTTATTTCTCACTGGACAGAGGCCAAAGTTTCCTAACACAGAGTGCATACAGAGGAATGTCAGGTAACCGTCTTTTATCTCAGAAGATACTGTTTTAATATGCTTTCTAAATACTTAGACATATGATAAAGCAACACTCTTAGCACTTAGAGGAACACTCTTTGCTTACATATGAGAGGGAGGGCTTATTCGATCTCCAAAATTTTCTAACACAAAAACACACGAAAAAGCCCCAATTTCTAAGGAATCAGGACTGTCATCAAGTTTCCAGGTTCTGTTCCTGGCTGAAGCTACTCATGATCCCTTAAAGTCAGATGATGTGACTCGGATGCGAGGCACCTACCTCCACTCTGCCTTATTGTGCAGGAATGAGTTACACTGGTCAGGAAGGTTCGTGTCGTGCGACATGGACTCCAGGATTGAAATGATTTGCTTGAAAGACGGCCGTTTCTGAAGGAGAAAAAATAATCACTTGTTGGGATGCAAGAAAGTAGATCTTTAAGAGAAAATCCACAGGTATAGTAATAAGGTCAAGTCACCTTATTACTATATAAAACAAAATAAAATATGATGTAATGTCCCGATTTAGTTATTTTACAACTGTCAGACTGCTGAGGTTTAGGGAACCATACTTCTTATTTTCAACCAGTTATTCATAATAGACTCAGATGTCATTTTTCTATTGTGTGGCCTAAGGTTGGAATGATTATAGTATTTTTCCAGGTAAGGAAAGTACTAACTAATTCTCTCTTTTGGGTATGATTAAGGACTCCTAAAAGGAAAAAGTTAAGTCTTTTAAAAATCTATGTGATAGGACTTCCCTGGTGGCGCAGTGGTTAAGAATCCTTCTGCCAGTGCAGGGGACACGGGTTCGAGCCCTGGTCCGGGAAGATCCCACATGCCATGGAGCAACTAAGCCTGTGCGCCACAACTACTGAGCCTGTGCTCTAGAGCCCACAAGCCACAACTACTGAGACTGCGTGCCACAACTACTGAAGCCCACACGCCTAGAGCCTGTGCTCTGCAACAAGAGAAGCCACCACAATGAGAAGCTCGTGCATTGCAATGAAGAGTAGCCCTCACTCACCGCAACTAGAGAAAGCCCACGTGCAGCAACGAAGACCCAGTGCAGCCAAAAAAAGAAAGCTATGTGATAGAAGCGTCCCTGTGGTGCAGTGGTTAAGAATCCACCTGCCAATGCAGGAGACACAGGTTCGAACCCTGGTCCGGGGAGATCCCACATGTCGCGGAGCAACTAAGCCCGTGTGCCACAACTACTGAGCCTGCGCTCCAGCCCATGAGCCACAACTACTGAAGCCCACACGCTCAGAGCCCGTGCTCTGCGACAAGAGAAGCCACCACGATGAGAAGCCTGCACACCGCAAGTAGCCTCCCACTCACTGCAACTAGAGAAAACCCGCGTGCAGAAACGAAGACCCAACACAGCCAAAAATAAACAAATAAATAAATTTATTTAAAAAAATCTTTGTGATAAAGCAAGTATAGTAAAAGTTAACAGTAGATTCTGGGCGATGGGTATACCAGTGTTTACTGTAAAATTCTTTCAACTTTTCCATATGTTTGAAAATTTTTATAATAAAATGTTGGGGGAAATCTACTTATTAATCTAGCAGAACTTATAAAATTTCCTAAACCAGTTGCTCAGAGAAAAATTCCCCAATTTTAAAGCCATCATAACTTCACTGTTCTCAATGTTTATTCCACATTAAAACTAGTTTTGATGCTGGGAAACTCTCAGGTACTGTTTACTAGAAATTGAAAAAGGAGTGGTTAGATGTATTTCTTTAGCTAGCAAAAACTACCCTAGTCTCTCTCTTTAGACTCTAGCCAAGATTGAGACAAAAGGCTTAAACAAAAATGGAGAAAGATAATAAAAGGATGATGTACATTCTCTCTTCATCACACCTCATAATTATACCATTTCTGAACAAATTACCGTTGCAGCAATTAAAAACATGCATTTTAATTTAGGAGCACAAAAACAAGAAGGAAGAATGTTGAGGTGGCTTGCTCTCAGGACTTGAGCGCTTCCTACATTAAGAAAAGCAATTTTTCTCAGGAATATAAAACTGGGATATTTATTCTGAGTTCTCCCATTATTGTTCTCTTTCAAGGGTGTGTGTGTGTATGTGTGGGTGTGTGTGTTTTAAAAGAGGGCATAAGTAGCTAAATGTCACTGATTGTACACTAAGCCTTGTAATAAGCAAAGAGAAAAGCGCCTTAAGTAGGAAATTTGAAAAAATTCTGTTTGTCTTCTTTGAATTTGTTCCCATTTTAATTTCTCCCACCATGTGTCAAGGTTGCAAAAGGAAAAATGTTTTAATTGTTTGTACAGGAACTAATTATATAATAAATATAGGATTTTCATTTTTCATGGAAAAGCAGCAGGAGGAGCTGACAAATTTTCAAAGAATAATATTGTTCCCTACACTTAATCATTCTTTTTTTTTTTTTTTTTGCGGTACGCGGGCATCTCACCGTTGTGGCCTCTCCCGTTGCAGGCTCAGCGGCCATGGCTCACGGGCCTAGCCGCTCCGCGGCATGTGGGATCCTCCCGGACCGGGGCACAAACCCGTGTCCCCTGCATCGGCAGGCGGACTCTCAACCACTGCACCACCAGGGAAGCCCCACTTAATCATTCTTGAGATAAGGTAAAACTTTTTGTAATTGGATGGCAAGTATCCCTGAAAAAATCTTAATTTTATAGTTAGAATATGCTCTCAGATGGAAATTATCAAAGTGAACATTTAGAAGGTATCAACAATGTAGAATTTTGTGTTAATATTTAATGAGTATTCTGGTTACAGAATACGGCATTTGGTCTAGGATCTTCCTCCGAAGCGGTCTAGGTTCCTTTTATGTATTATGTAGGCTTTGCTTACTTAAAAAGGCACAACCAGAACAATTTATTAAGCATCTGTATACATTATTTGTTATTTTTGTTTTATAGATAAGGAAGGTCAGTCTCAGAAAAGTATGACTTGCCCAGTATCACACAGGAAGCAAGTTACAGAACCAGGGTCTATGCTCTTAAACACTTCAAAATGCTTCATCACATGATGGTAAGACATTACTTCTTATCAAACTCAGGGCTTTAACTATTATTTTTTTCTCCTTTAGAAATATCATTTTAGAACTTGAACCAATACCCACCTTTACTTCCTTCTTTTCTTCAAAAAAAATTTTTTGAACACCTGGTGGAAGCCACTGGAATGATCTAACATTTATTTACCTAATAGCAGCTTTCTCTTGTATACATTTCTACCTCCTCATTGCAAAAGAATATATTTCTATAGGTGAGCTGAATATTTTAATCTATGTGTTAATACTCTAGAGCCTAAGGACTGAAAAAAAAAGAAATAAAATATATTTTAACCAACTATTGCTCTATCTATGGGCATAGGACTGGCACCAACTCCTGGTTGAATTGCTATATACTTCTAGCCAGAGAACTAAAATGTGCTTCTCAGGAAATAGACCTTGCTCTGGCCACTTGAGTCAACAAAAAATTGTACATCTACTCACTGAATTTACGGAAGATGCTATAGGGAAACAAAGAAAAGCTAGCTCTATTCCCTCATGGAGCCTGTAATCCATTTAGGAAGAAAAGATATTTTAAAAAATGCAACAGCACAAGATGAGGCAGTAGCTCAGATTATGGTTTTGGAAAAGAAGTAGTTAGTATGGACAGGGGTAAACAGAATAACCAGGGAAGGCTTGATGGTGAAGTAATCAGGGGAGAAAAGAAAAGAAGGAAAAGAACATGTTCAGGGAATAAAGAAGGTGTGTAAGGTGTGTCTAGAGGACAGAGCAATGAGAGAGTTAGAAATGTAAGCTGGATGCATAATCAAATCAAATATAGAGGGCATATATTATTTGTATCAGAATAAAATGCCATGAATTTAGGAAATAAAAATTGATCTCAAACATTCTTCATACTTCTCGGGGCTAGAACACAAGATTCCTCTGACCCTAAGAAAGGGTCAGCTTACTACATGTTCAATAGAGACATGCCAACTTCATGGTGTCAACTCTGGACCTAATGTCCTTGTTGTGTAGGTGTTTACACTATCATTTAATTAATACATCATAAATGTATATTCTTAGAATTTTAATTAACATAGTACAGAGTTTCTGATTAAGAAACTCAAAACCTGCTTTGCATACTGAAATATAATTAAAATTACAGAGATCTAGTTGCATTCATCTAATTCAGCACACATAACTTCAGGTGAAATTTCTACTTGAGCATCAGAGAGAAAAATACTACAAAAATTACCAACTGGGCCACAACGGACATATAAGTGGTAGGGTATGAAAAGGGTAGTATTTTAATAGTATAAAATAAATGTTCTACAGAAAGCTTGCAAATAGCCACTTACAGTTTCCACTGGATTAGTTGCAAAGTGCAGGCATTTCTCTTAATGCTTAAAAATCCCCATATTCTAAAAAATCACACACTAAAATAAGGCCTACACCGGGGCAGGACAGACCATTCAAAACCTATCAACTTTGTCATAAAAAAACTAATGAAACAATAATAAACCTACATAAAAATACTAACAGTTTAAAAACTGTTAAGTTCCTTAATAAAAAACAATACTAAGTAAATGTAGGACTCTTTAAAAAAGGGTGAGGGTAGTCTGATGAACGGGAGTGAAAGCAGATGGAGGCTGCTGGTTCACCAGGCCAAACGCACAAGGCTGGGGAGAACCAGCAACAAACTCTTCCAAGACAAAGCACCGCTCATCCCAGCCAACAGGGAGCACGTGGGGCAGAGGGACCTCTCCGGTCCGTGTCCCTTGCTGTGCTACTGGCTGCACTACTGTGCTTGGTGTTCAGCTGTTCTCGCTTGTGGTGTGGAACAGTGTGCTGAAAACCACTACTCATGATTCAGCATGAATTCTGCCTGATACTAACACAATCCCCATACTCACCAAGTGTTACGAGTTACTCCCACTAGACAAAACGCACGTTTCCATATTGGTGAATTCAATCAACCCAAGTTCGAACAGGCTATTGAACCCGAGGATGGACGGGGGGTTCCTGACTCAACTACGCCGTTTGATATACGGGACTTGAGCATCCGTGGATTCCGCTGGGGTTCTGGAACCAACTATCCCCCCCACCCCCCACCCCATACCGAGGAACTGCTGTATATGTTATCATCATTCATTCTTCTTGGGGGTCATACAGGAACTGCATTTAAATTAAGGGAGAAATTCCATTCTTAAATCTTTCTTTTTAGATCTCTATTTAAAAGGTCGGTTTGTAATACACCTATTTCCATGAAAAACCGGACAAATTTGAACTATAAAATTTTAGTTCCTTTCTTGAGAGTATCTCTTTTATTATTATCATTTTAATTAGTTAATTATTTTTTGGCTGCGTTGGGTCTTTGTTGCTGCACGCGGGCTTTCTCTAGATGCAGTGAGCGGAGACTACTCTTCGTTGCGGTGCATGGGATTCTCATGTGGCTTCTCTCATTGCAGAGCATGGGCTCTAGGCACACGGGTTTCAGTAGTTGTGGCACGTGGGCTCAGTAGTTGTGGCTCGCAGGCTGTAGAGTGCAGCCTCAGTAGTTGTGGCGCAAGGTCTTAGTTGCTCCGCAGCATGTGGGATCTTCCTGGACCAGGGCTTGAACCCGTGTCCCCTGCATTTGCAGGCGGATTCTTAACCACTGCACCACCAGGGAAGCCCCCTATTATTATTATTTTTAAAATATTTATTTATTTATTTTTGGCTACACCGGGTCTTGGTTGCGGCACGAGGGATCTTCGTTGCAGCACGTAGGATCCTTAGTTGCGGCATGCGGGATCTTTTAGTTGCGGCATGCGGACTCTTAGTTGCAGCACACATCCCCGACCAGGGATCGAACCCCGGCACCCTGTATTGGGCACGCAGTGTCTTACCCAATGGACTACCAGGGAAGTCCCTTGAGTGTATCTCTCTTATTCCAATATTTAATCTGTGAGGATCTTTTTAATTTTTATCTTTTTATTATGGAAAATTCCAAACATACGCGAAAGTACAGAGAACAATATAATGACCCTCTATATACCTGTCACTTCAAAAATTATCATGGATGACGGTATTTAATCTATACCATCATCCATTTCCCTTCACTTTATTTTGAAGCAAATCCGAGACTCGTCTATCATTTTACCTATAAACATTTCTGTATGTATGTAAGAGTCTTTTTTTTTTTTGCGGTACGCGGGCCTCTCACTGTTGTGGCCTCTCCTGTTGCGGAGCACAGGCTCCAGACGCGCAGGCTCAGCGGCCACGGCTCATGGGCCTAGCCGCTCCGCAGCATGTGGGATCTTCCCAGACCGGGGCACGAACCCATGTCCCCTGCATCGGCAGGTGGACTCTCAACCACTGCGCCACCAGGGAAGCCCTGTAAGAGTCTTTTAAACAGACCTTTGTGGGGAAAGGAAATGAGCCATTCATGCTCGAATGGGATAACCACATGAAAGCCTTAATTTTTGGAATTTCTCCAACTCTATTGTGATAGCTTAAAAAACATCACTGAAAGTCCACAGGGAGTGTGTATCAAGATTCTCTAGAAGTGCTACCTTTGCCTGGTGTTTGGCTAGAAAGGCAATATGGTGTAGTGGTTAAGCACAGGGACTTATGTCAGCTGGTTTGGCTTCATCCTCCAGCTCCACCACTTACCAGCTGTGTGGTCTTGAGCTCACTAATTAACCTCTGTGTTCATGTGTAAAATGAAGATAATAACACTACCTAGTTCACAGAGATATTCTGAGGAATAAATGAGTTAACATACATAAAATGCTTGGAACAGTTCCTGGCTTACAATAAGCACCTTGTGCTAGCATCTGTATAACATGGAGGTGCAACAGTTACTATTAAAGATTAAAAACAAGGTAACAGAATTCTTTTTTATTGACTCAAGAATGCCAGAGTGCTGTAAGAAAGACCCAGTAATGATTTCTAGGGATCAAGACAAGTAGATGTCAACAGAAAGCCTTCACAGTCAATCTGGGGCTCGGAAGAACAGCAACCCAGTTTTGCTTTGTAATGAATTTTATTACCCCAAGTTTTAAAAAGTCAAAGCCAAACAAACAAGTGAAATTTCAGAACAACAACAACAAAAAATATATATATATGTGTGTGTGTGTGTGTGTGTGTGTATACCTTGGCATCAGCTTCCCAACACTGATGTAACAGTTCAGCAAAACTCTTGGGGCAACTGCTTGGAATGGTTAATCTCTGTAACAGGGAAAGAAAAAATAAATCAAAACAAAACACAAGGATTTTCTCTCTAAAGGAAGGAAATTCTAATTGAAAGGTATAAAAGAGTTAATTTAGTAGCATAAACAAGACATAAAATTTAAAACTTGCGTTGATTAATATGTGACTGGTGAGAATTTACATTTAGGTTCATAGCATCTAATCTCTAAAGACACTTTACCGTTTTCCTCCAAAGAGGAATCACAGTGGATGAAGAAATAGGGCTCAGCACAACAAGTGCAACAAAATATAGAATCAAGTCTAAAAGAAACCAGTACGAGAGGGGCAAGTTGGAACTTAAATACTAAATCTAAACCACACATCTATCACTGTATTTTTATAGACAACTATGAGATATGCAAACAGGCCAGGTAACTAGGAAAACAGTTCAGCTTTGGCAATAGTGTACAACTTCTGAAAACATCTTGAGCACAGAGATAATTTTAAAGAAGTGTGCATTCTCTCAGCAGCAAATGAGACATTCTGAATGGATGACTCATTATGGCTTAGTTTTGGTCAAATGCATAAATTATAAGGACTTGATAGAACAAAGATTATGTGAGGGTTAGTCTTGTTCTAACATTGTACAGCAGTGGTTCTCACAGGACATGTAATGCCCCCAGGGGCAGTTTACAGATCTACAGAGACATTTTTGTTTGTTTGTTTGTTTGTCTTTTTGCCCCGTTGCAGAGCACAGGCTCCGGACGCGCAGGCTCAGCGGCCATGGCTCACGGGCCCAGCCGCTCCGCGGCATGTGGGATCTTCCCGGACCGGGGCACGAACCCGTGTCCCCTGCATTGGCAGGCGGACTCTCAACCACTGCGCCACCAGGGAAGCCCTACAGAGACATTTTTGTTTTAAAGTCTGGAAGGTTGCACCTGGAGCAGGTCAAGAATGCTGGCCATCTTTCGATATATAGTAAAGCCCTGCATTCCACCAAACTTCAAATGCCCCAGGTGCATTCATGTGAGTAAAACAAGAAAACAATGACGCTTATAATTTTCTGAGCCTTAGAATCTGATTTATAAATAGAGTATTTTTAAAGATATTTTAAAAATACACTGAACATTCTATGAATGCAACTACTAAATAAAATAAATCAAGGGCAGATTGATTTTTGCATTATTCATAACCTTACCAAGATTTTGGGAAAATGTTGCCTACAACAGTGTTGCTCATGGTACTGGAATCATTAATACAACTCATTTCTACTCTGCATTTGTAGCTGTTGAATTCTATTTATCCATAGGTGGAAGCATCTAAAACCTCCATCATCACCTCTACTGTTGGTATGCCTGAGCATTTACACGTTGCAATACATACTTACTTCTTCCTTATATTACATTTAGAGCATCACGTTGACTTAAAATACAATGTTGTACTACCTCCGAATTTCATTTCAGGGAAGAAGACGAAGCATTAACATGGTTGTTATAAAGAGAGCATTGGATGTGATAGAGCTGAGAACCTCTTTACTAAGAAGATTTATTTTACAGTATTTTTTGCCAAGAAGTTTTGCAAATAAAAAACAAAACAATTTAGTTGGCTGTGGGGGAGGCTACGTACAAAACTAGAAAAACAGTTGCCTTGGCAAGAAAACAGACAATCTATATTTGGAATAAAAATAAAAATAAACCAAAATAAATAAAACTTTAAAGTAAAGTAAAAAAACAAAAAAACAACTCTCCAACTTAGAGGCTACACTAAGCATTTTTCAACTTCTGGTCTTGTGATTTCATAGAATAGAGCAAGATGTAGAAAATGGTACTATTATTTTACTGTAATGCAAACTGGAAACCTTTTGATGAAGGTCAAAAGGAAAATCATGTGTTTACTTAAAAAAAAAGTAAGATGGTTGGGGATGGCAACTAATAAAAACAGTGACTGCAATTATGTGACTGAGTGTACTCCATGTGTAATGAAAAGTAAGTTTTCATAAAAGGTAACATTTTCAACATAACTTTAGCACAACATTTTCCCAAGAACTGAAATGTGAACTGGCTGAATATGGATGTTGATCTTTTCTTACTGACAAACTTTTTAGATACCACATGTAAGACATTATAAAAGGAGACATAATTATTTTAAATTATCTGAGATGGTCAAAGATCAGTTAAATCTAGACTCAGACACTTCATGTAACGGATTATTTTGGTACACTAAAAAGTACTTTAAAAGAGAATCTAAAATATTTAAGTCCTGATTACATAACTGTGGGCATTCCTAATTCATTAAAACATCCTGAAATAACCAGATATTAGCACCAGGTTTGCAACACTACTTAAAACTTAAATATTTTAAAATAAAACACTTTCAAATTTAAAATTAAAATATTTCCTAATCACTAAATTAGGCATGATATTTTTTAAAAAGATCATATTCTTTTTTGCACCATTTTCAACATAAGATGCAATAATTATTTTTTAAGTCAAGTTCATTATCTTTTTTTAAAGTGTAGTCAAGAACAATGGATTAAGTTTTTGAGGATTTCTATGTTAACAAAGAATAGTAATTTTGCTACTTAGAATAAAACATATTTAAGCATTTATAAAGATAGGAATTATAATGCCAGAACACTCTGAATGACTACTAATTGAGTTTTATGGAAATTACAAAGGCAGATAGACACATCTGTAAGGTTTTTAAAATTTATTAGTAATACCCTCTTAATTTCATGCTTTCTATGAGTTCACTGTTTGCTTTGTAAAGTTTAACAGTGCTTTATGGATTCTAGTTTCAATAGGATTTAATAATAGGAAAAATGATCGTTTGAAGACTTTATTTCATTATTAAGGGTTTGGAATTAAAGGTCTTCAGATATAATTTTTAGAAAGTATCGATCTTCCTATAGATGCAAAAAGTAATCCTAAATGGTGAAACCAAATAAGGTCTAGAGTCTGGTTAACAGTAATGTATCAGTGTCAATTTTCTGGTTTTCATACTATACTATACCTATGTCTCACCAGTGGGGGAAGCAGGGTGAAGGGTACACAGAATTCTTTGTAATATTTTTGCAGCTTCCTATGAGTCTAGGATGACTAGCATTCTAGTGTGACTAGCTCACATTTAAAATGTCTCTCTGAAAGTTTAAACATGTCATCCTTTATTTCAATGAGGCCTCTTAAAAAGAACTATAGCTTTCTCTTTTCAATTCAACAGCGCAAGGTATTCCAGAGTAAAAATAACTAAAATAAAATAACTGGAATTTGAAGGGATTTTTACAAATTGTATTTAAGTCAAAGTCTCAATTTTATTGTAAAATAAAATAAATTCTTGGGAATTATTTTAATGCTATCTCAACAGAATTTGTTTTGGTAATAAGTGCCTCCATTTATGAGGTAGAATGAAGACATTTTCTTGAATGATGACAATGGAAACTACATTTGAACTTAATTTCCATATTCTGATAAATGAAATAAATATGCAGAATGAGAACAGACAAACAAATATCCTTGTAATACCCAATTTTCATTAGGTTCATTAGAAAGTTGAGAAAAATTACTTCACCGTGTGGGTTTCTTTCAAATGACTATTTCATTTAATAAATATAGTATGCGAGGCATTTGAAGAGTCTCCATCTGTTATTAGGTGATCATGAGATCACACCATGGACACTCTACTTTAGGGGATTCCTGGGGAGAAAGGGGGAGATGGCCTCCTCATGTAGCCTGCTGAGGAGATTCTGAAGGTTATTTATGGGGGACTCTCAACCCTCAAGTCAGCTACTCAAAGGCAGCTTCTAAATTCATTTTTCTCTTTGTTTTTAAAGTGCTTTAGATTCACACCTTTTCTGCCCTCCTTTAAATGAAATATTTTAAAATATTAATTAGTCTGTCTTATACATATTTGGAGGGTCCAGTCAGCTTTAAAAAAAAATTTCCTCCTAGTTTATCTTGAAACGATACAGAGGGAAAAAAATGACATTGAGTGTTCTGCTCCAAAGTCAACAGAAGGTCAATAATCTTCTTCACTCTATTTCTCAACCCAGAACTACACGTCTAATCATCTCACTGGCAAAAGAAACTGAACAGAATCAAGTGGGTTCTCATACCATGAGATAATCAGTTACCCTGTGTGTGAGGTCTGATTTAATAGCACACCAGGAATAACCATCCCATTTAATTAAAACAGAACAGCCTCTGTGAAACAATGAGTAAGACACATTCTTGAATATAACATCTTTTTATTTTTCTTAAATTGGCAGCTCTCTCCCATCAAGTTCAGCTATCATGAACATTTCATCCATTCTCAATGGCTCAGGAGGACAAATTAATAAGGTAACCATGAATTATGTGATCTAAAATATGGAAACTTGGTTTCTCTCAGTCAATAGCAGCTTTTTGATTGATCTAGTTTGCTCCTGCACTCACGTGGGGAGCGGATCAATCTAATTCTTTTAAAGCGTTAAAAAGGGAATATTGCTACATATTCACCGTTTTGCAAATTATTTTACCCTAAGCCTGCACCCTTCCCTTTTGTGAAGGGCACAGATAAGATGTGGAAATGAAGAAGTTTTGTGAAATAAAGTTGTTTTGCAGCCTTGCAAAGACAACTGCATGCTTCCATTACTTGATCTAACTTCTCATAATACCTTGATAATGGATGCTTCATCCTTATGCTGAGAATTTCCATGGCTGTGCGTTTCAGTCACAATTTTAAACCTTTCAAAATGTATTTGCTGTCTTTGATATGAATGTACCGTGTTCTCTGATGTTGGCTCATGGGTCCAACTAACGGAAAGCCTCAATTTGTGGGAAGAAGAAAAGCGAGGCTGGGGACACAGCACAAACGGTGTTTACGCCACTGAAGTTCTTTTGAAATGGAAAGGCTCTGCATGAAGAAGGGAACAGTTATGCCACTGCCTCGCCAATTCCAGTGAGGAGCTCATCTTCAATGTAGTGTTCAACGTAGGTGGCAAAACTGTAATTTTTCCCTTTTTTGAAACTATTTTTTCTTCTTTTATTTTTGAAATTCTCATCTAAGCGACAGTTTCTTGTACTATAGTGACTCCTGCTGGGAGAGGTAAGTTGAAGTAGCTGAAGGTCTCTTACAGATATACCAACTCCCGGACAGTAAAAAAGATGTCCTAAACGCAGGAGATGGAGTTAAAACTGTTCCCCTACCTTGGACGCAATGGCTTCTTTCATCACTAAGAACAAACCCCTAGGTTTTACAATTGAGACTGAGAAACTAGTACAGTACTTGTACAATTTTTGATCTACAGCATCACGACGTGAAGCTGCAACAATTAGATGTAAAGGGTCCATTCATGAGGAATAACATCACTTTGACCCTTTGTGTTAGCTCCTACTGCTAATCTTTCCATAAGCGTGAACTTACTTTCAATTTGAAGAAGATGAAAAAGTCTTTTGCAAAACCCCAATACTGTTTTCTGATCTATGTACCTGAATGGAGGATCGCAGTCTTACCTCGTTTTTTTCCACTACAAGCCAAGCTACTTGTAATCCTTCCAGACCTTTAAAGGGGGCCTCCCTTGTTAGCATCTCCCAGAGAACCTGGAACAAAAAGAAAATGGAATTTTTATTCTTGTACTTCATATTTTTGGTATATTACTGGAACTTTAACATTTAACTGTACCCAGTTACCAGGCACAACCAACTCCATCTGTAGAAACTTGGGCAAAATGTATATATTCGTGCAGAGGACTTCTTCCATATATTTTTTATATATATTTTTTTTAGTTGTTGTTGTTGCTGTTCTTTTTTTATATTAAAAACAAAAAATCTGGTCTAGGAATTAGAATGTCTAGAGCCAGGCTTCAAAGTTTATGAAACCAGTGGGCCTCAGTGATTTAACTTTATCTTGTAAATTAACAGAATTCTCATGTATCACCACAAACTAGATTTTATATTTTGTTGGTCAAAACTCTTTTGCACCTTCAATCTCTGATAAACGGCTCTATAAGATAATAACCGGGAATTCAACCATATTTTCAAAGGTTCAATAATGGTCTCATAAAAAAAAAAAAAAATCGAGGGCCCAATCCAAATCACTGGCTAAACCACTTACTCCACAATGGCAGGTACTCGCCAAACTGTAACAGTTAGATTTTGGGCTTTGGAGAAAATCTCTCTCAAAATGAGTCAGTCTAAGGGATTCATTTTCCTCCACCTACCACATAATTCATTATACTATATTCTAAAATGTAATAAACGCCTTATATATATACATATATATAGGCTGTGTATGCGTTCATGCGTGTGCAAATTTATGTTTGTGTTACCTCTCTGCAATCCTTGAGATTAGCAGGATTAATAAATTTGTACTGAAGCAAACTGATGCTGGAAATGCTGAAAACAGCCAATGATTTTGTATTCTCTTTAAACTCTGAGTAATGGAGATTTTTACATTCAGTTTCTTTCTCTATTTATACACATGAGTATTAAGATTTGAATCTACCAATACTTTTGTGAAGTGCAAAAACAATTATAATTTTTTCAATGATAATCGTAATAATAACAACCATTATCATTTATTGAGTGATTATGTTCCAGTTACTCTGTTAAACCCTTTTGGTATGCTATCATGATTAATCTCAATCCCATCAGAGAGGTATCATTCTCATTGTACAGATGAGGAAACTAAGGCTTAAGGAAGTTAAATAAACTTGCCCAAAGGCACTGAGTTACCAGGTGGCAGAGCTAGAATATGAATTTGCTGTCTCACCCCTGAGGGTCAAGGTCTTGACCACATGTAATTGTAGAGAGGGAAGAGCTACAGTGTAAGAGAGAATGCAGCGGGCCCTACTTTCGGTATGGAGCCACGGCAGAAGCGAATTCAGCACCTCTGATTTACACTTCTGTTGTTCTAAAAACAAAAACAAAAACCCACTTCTAAATAAGAATGTAGATTGAGGATATATACACTATTCAAGGGAATCCAATATCCACTATTTCCTCAGCCAGCGCTCGGTCTTATTGGAGCCATAACATGTTAAATGAATTCTGGCTAATACGAAGATAATTAGCAGCAAAATCAGGGAAACTGGCAGACGCTGCTCAAGCAGGAGGAAAAGAAATTCACGGAAACCTCTTTGGGCTTTTAATCAAGTGTGTCAGGTACTTCTTTAGAAGAGCTACTGAATAATCCTATTCGAGTCACAGAAGTGCTTAGGAAAAGGTAAGGGGCATCCCAGAAGGGGATGATTCCAGCAAACACTGAAAGTAAAGAAAGGGTGAGAACTAGAACAGGTGTGTGGTAACCTGACACAGGGCGGCACGGGGCTGGGGTGGGGGACAGAGGCAGCAAGAGGGCTGAGCAGGAAATGAAGCCCCTCAGTTTGTTGCAATTACCACCCTCCCGGTGGTGGGATTGGGGAGGGGAAGGCGTATGAAGGGCAAGTAAGTGAATGGATTTGGCATTCCTAAGGAGAATGGGAAGAATGACTGCCTCAAATAAATCTGATGCCCTGGACCCCCAAAACGTCTGGATAAGCAGCCTTGCACCCCTCCTTCTGGAGTCGGGCCTGCCTGCACATGCGCACACATATATACGCACAAAGGTGGCCTGGGTTTTGTGGGGTAAGATGCAGAACCAAGAGCCTGGGGAGTGACACCAGAAAAAGATTTATGTCATTCTTTATCCCAAAATATTCAGTTGGAAAGTGTCCAAAAATCTAATAAGACCCGAGTTATATTTCTCCGAGGGTTCTAATCCTGGAAAAAATAAGATAGTTTCATTCTACTCCCTCTCTGTGTCTCTAAAGAGCTACCACAGCTGAGGGAGCCACTTGATGGATGTGAAACTGGCAAGAATGGCGGGGATGGTGTCCTTAACCACTGGGTCCTGAAGCCCAAATGAGGTCTTTAGTTTAATTCCAGGATCAGCACATCTCAAGATTTCCTATTATTTATTCACCATTCAGAAATGTATCAAAAAAGTAGGTGGTATGAGATAGGACAACAGCTTTTTCTACTGAACAAAATGACATGTGGCACAAAAAATGTAACTTTGTGGAGGAAGTCACTTAGAGGTCAAAAAGTATATTAAACTGTGACTGAAAATATCAGTTATGGAAAATGCAGGCCAAACATTATTGTGATCTTTCACCTTAAAAATATTTTCCAACTCATTTTATATTGAGACATCCCCATGTTTAAACTGGGTTCACAAGGGAAATTTCTATTTTCAGTTTACAGAAGAGAAACTTGGACAAGGCTGTGTACTTTTCCTGCCTTTTCTTTTACAAACAATGGAAAGCCATTACCTGAGCCGGGCTGGTTCTGGAACAGGGCTCAGAGACAAGTGAGGCAGTGATGCTCGCTCTTAAGCTACTCTATTTTCAAAGCTGGTTTTGGCTGAGAAGCTTCTGAGAAGGTAATCCTTTCTGCATTGGCATTAAGGAGAGCTTTGTTTTTAAAGAGTGGCTAGGTCTTGAGTTCTCAGAAGGCTAATTCTTCAATGATTTTGGCTCTCCTGAAGTCTTTTCTTTTTCGTGGATAATATCCTAAACACTCCTGGTTTAGTCCTTCAAGAGAAGTCACCAGAAGGGGGTAGAAAAAACCTACTGCCTTATAAAACAGAAACAATTCCCTGCCTAGCGAATACCAGCGCAGAAGCAAGGATCACAAGATCCATTTCTGGCATTTCACCAGCACGTTTATTTCAGGGCTATACAAGGCTGGCTAGTCTCCTCATGTGTTAAGAAGAAACAGAGGTTAATTAAACTGGGGAGGGCTAGGGACTTTGAGACTATGAAGGGCTAAATTCTTATAGCAAGCCTGAGAAAGAAGAATAAAAAGCAAACATGTATTGGGGTTTGGGGGATGGGTTTCAAAAAAGGGACAACTGTTTTTTATGTTCTTATTCATCTGCGTGTGACTGCTCTGTGGGTGGGAGCTCAATTAATGGAACAGGCTTTTTAATGAACCCTGGTAT
Source organism: Phocoena sinus (assembly GCF_008692025.1). Lineage (NCBI taxonomy): Eukaryota > Metazoa > Chordata > Mammalia > Artiodactyla > Phocoenidae > Phocoena > Phocoena sinus. The sequence continues at coordinate 60,424,619 of NC_045769.1, forward strand.
GTTTTCTGCAAACAGATGCACCTACTGACAAAGGAGTTCTGGTTACTCACCTGTTTTGAAAGGACATCAAAAATTCTAAATGCCCGCACTGCTCTCCTAGATAGATATAATTTTCAAGGTTTATGCACGATAAACTTCTACAGCTAACATGGCCCCTACCTTAATAACTGTCCTCTACTGCTCTTTTAGGGACATGTAACGCTATTTTCATTAAAAAAAAAAACAAAAACTGATTGTTTAAACAAAAAGGCTCAGTAAAGCATACCTTGTACTTTTTCTTTCACTAATGGTGTTAATTGACAGTACTATGGGAAGGGGTCAGAATTAAATAAAATCCTGATTTGTCATTTATAATTAAATGAGCACATGTGCACTCTTCTGAATGGAATTCTGCTGATGCAGCTATGGGGTAAGAATAACCAGCATTCTGAGTAAACCCCTCTCTTTAAGATAGCAAAAGAGTAGCCCCTGTTTTAAAACTAACATGCAATGGGAAAGAGTGAGAATTGTGGTCCCTTATCAAAATACTAGGAACCGTTCTTCAGCCATGTGGCTTGTCTTCCAATCTTGAATAAGAGGGTTCCACAGGGGTCTCAAATGTCAGTCCGCTACAGATGGCAGAGTGGTTTTACCGGTTTTAAAGAGTTGTAAAAAACAAAAGAATATGCAACAGAGATTGTAAGTGGCCCTCGTAGTCTAAAATATTTACTATCTGGCCTTTATAGAAAAAGTTTGCTGGCTCCTGTTTCCACAGGATAAAATGAGACACTGGTCCCAAGGAGCAGGCAAAGTAAAACGTAAATTGCCCTAAGTTGGTGTCTAGCACAGTGCCTGACACAATAAATAGATTTTTGCTTAAAAATGAGGAACATAGGGCTTCCCTGGTGGCACAGTGGTTGAGAGTCCACCTGCCGATGCAGGGGACACGGGTTCGTGCCCTGGTCCGGGAGGATCCCACATGCCACGGAGCGGCTGGGCCTGTGAGCCATGGCCGCTGAGCCTGCACGTCTGGATCCTGTGCTCCGCAACGGGAGAGGCCACAACAGTGAGAGGCCCGCATAACGCAAAAAAAAAAAAAAAAAAAAAATGAGGAACATTACTTCATTAAGAGGAAATAATCTCACAAACAGTCTTAAATCGCAACAAATTTCCCCATTTTCAGACTCCCCAGCAGATGATTTGTAGAATGGTTAGAACGTAGTAACTTTTGACATACGGGACCAGCTTTAGAATATATTTCTTCAGGAACTTTTGTTTTTTTCCCTTTCTTTTGATAAGAATTATTTTATCACTGTCTAAAATAGGTTATAGCCTTCATTATTAGAAGCACACAGAATTAAGGAAAATTAGGTATTTAACCTGATGCTACTACTGTCTTCCAACTTTTACAATTCTAGCCTTTCATCAAAAACATATATTTCATTCATGAAATGATTTTTTTCAATAGCCAACAAAACTGCTATTATATTAATTTGGTACACATAAGATGTAGTAATGATTTAGAAAAAGCTAGCTAACTGAAACCAGCCCAGAACTTACTGAGGCTAGCAGTAATTACCTAGAGACTGATGAACTCTAAAGAAAAAGGAATGGGTTTGACAGTGTTGGTCTCCTGTGCTATCAGCTGTCACCTTCAGTTGAAAACACAGAAGTTCAGGAAGAAGAGGCATGTTGATTTGGTCTACAGTTAGACTGCTTCTTCCCCATTATTATGAAAGTCTCCTTTTAAGAAGTTATAAAATAGAGAGGCAATATGATCAGGAGATGAGAGGCGAAGACAGGGGGTTCCAAACACTATTTTGGACTTTTTAAAGGAAATACAGCATTTTTAGGGATAAAAAACTTATCCTCAAAAAAGGGCAACAAATTCCTTCGTCCACCAAGAAACCTCCCTGCCCACTCTCCCCTCCCTGCCTCTCCTCCCCCATTGCCCCCACTTCCTTCTCTCTGCTAATTCAGATACAACTTATTCCTCAAGAATGATCCATCTCAAAACTCCTCTAGCAGCTTCTGCTCCTTCACTTCATTCCTGTGGTCTCTCTTCCTTGAGCATCCCACCGGCACATTATTCTGTTCTTGTAACTATGTTGCTCTGCTGGTATTCTTATGTGAGACCTTAGGTTCATGGTTCAGACAGCCATTGCAGCAGACATGGGCAAGGCTATGTGCTAGATGATAAGCACATTTTCTTCTGTATTCTCCAGAAATTCACTAATCAGTTAAATGGTTGACATTTCCTGTTAATTAACTCATTTGGCAGATCCATTGGCGGTTTCTGAGCAACACATGACAACGAAGTCCTGTTCCACATTGTATCCACTGACTTGCAGAGATATTCTACAGACATATGTCCACCCAGGAAGGCCCTCTCCACAGGAGGGCATCAGGCCCAACACTATTTTAGGTTCCATCTAAATTTGCTTCTTGCAGATGGCACTGGCTTCTTCTCAACACAGGACAAAATAACTCAGATGCATAAAAATGATCAAAGTAAACCTTCTAGTAATTAGAAAATATTCTCTCTGTTGCCACTGCTCTGGGCATTCCACCAGCAACAGCATCATTGTTTTAAAACTGGGTTAAATTGTCATACCCCGCTTCTGCAAGTTGTTTGCTTTTTGCATGTCCTTTAGCAACAAAAAATAAGAAATGAACTCACCACACCATAGGAATATGTGTCACAAGTTTCAGACACAGGGAGACTCTGGATAACTTCTGGAGCCATCCACGGGAAAGTCCCAACCAAGGACATGTGCGTTGTGTGGTTGTGGAACCGAGAGGCACCAAAATCGCAGATCTGAGAAAAGAGAAACGAGTATCAACTTTTTACTCACTGACTAACAAAAGAATTACCAGTCACAAAACCTACATCTGAAATTAATGAAATTTTTAAAAATTAAAGAGTCCTACCTTCAACACCCCATCAGCAGCAATAACAACTAAAAGGAAAAAAAAAATATAAATTATGAAACTCATCTAATTTGAGTTATACTGAAAAATATTATAAACTTCTATTTCTATCTTCCATATGGCATTATGAAAGGTAAAATTAAAGTATTTACTGCACTGAAGATTTTGTAAAAAGGAGCTGACATTAAAATAAAAATAAAAAACTAATTCTATGAGGTGCTGATTAAAAAAGGCTTCAAAACACTGGTTTAAATTAAATGCAGCTTCAAAACACTGGTTTAAATTAAGTCCAGCAAGAAAGGCATAGATTAGTAGTAGTCAAGAGAACCAAATTTTTACTTGGGTTCTGCCACTAGACTGTCAACATGATACTGAGGAATAATTAGCATTATTACTTCATGGTATATATGGTTTTTCCTCCCAGTTGAAGAGTAATTTTTCTTGAAGGCAGAGATAATACTCATTTATTTACTTATTCATACATTCATTCATTTAACAAATATTTGTTGAGCATATACTATGGGCAAGGCCATGTACTATGTTCTAGCAGAGGAAGGTGAGCAAGACTGACATTGTCTCAGCTCTGGTAGAGATTACAGTCTAATGGTAAAGACAGTTAAACATCTATAATAGAGTGGGATAAGTTCCATGATGAGAGGCATGGAGATTGCCACAGGACCAAAGAGCAGTCTAAGAAGTCAAAGTGTAAGGAGGCTGAAGTTTCCTGGAAGAAATGATGCGATGCTAACCAGAAAGAGGAGACCTGGGGGAGGAAAGCAGTTTTCTAAGCAGAAGAGTGAGCTTGTGCAAAAGGTCAGGAGCAGAGGAAAAGGCACAGCCCAGGTCCAGAAGAGCCTTTGTGAGAAATGGAAAGGCAATGAATGATCTTAAGTGGAGGAATGAAACGGTCAAATGTGCAGAGGGGAACAGAACACAGGTAAGCAGATCACTGTGTGCACCAGTGTTGTAGTCCAAGAGAGATGAGGATGCCTGCACTAAGGCTGTGGCAAAGGACAGGAGAGAAGTGGACCGAGTCAAGAAACAGGAAGCAGAATCAACTGGGCTTGGATTATTGGCTATGGGAGAGGAGGAGGAGAACTCAAAGAGGAAATAAAATAGAGGCCATACAGCATGATGATTAGAACAGGAGCTCTGCAATCGAACTGAAATTCCTTTTTATTTGATTACTGGATTAGGCAACTGGTATTGTCACTCACTGAGAAGGGAATGAAGGAATAATTTTTTTGGGGGGTAGGCAGAAGATGAAAAGATCAACTTGGACACAGTACATTTTAGTACACAGATTTATAATGTTAGACTTTTTAAATGAACACTTATTAATCTTATGATAAAAAAGTAGAAGTATTTTTTAAATAACTGAATATAGTATTAACCATATTTATATATATATATATATATTTTTTTTTTTTTTTTTTTTTTTTATGCGTTACGCGGGCCTCTCACTGTTGTGGCCTCTCCCGTTGCGGAGGACAGGCTCCGGACGCGCAGGCTCAGCGGCCATGGCTCACGGGCCCAGCCGCTCCGCGGCATGTGGGATCTTCCCAGACCGGGGCACGAACCCGTGTCCCCTGCATCGGCAGGCGGACTCTCAACCACTGCGCCACCAGGGAAGCCCATATTTATATTTTTATTTGAAAAAATGTATAGCTTATTATATATAGTATCAAATTTACCCTTAGGCTATTTCTGTGTATTGGATCATGCAAAGGTTATTTTCTCCACTTATCAAGGTCATTTGTAACAGCTAATAAGTATTGCTAAACTACCATGTTCAAGGCACTGTGTGGCTTACAAAGGAAAGGCTAGAAACATTTCTTCAGGATTCTGCCCTTGGCCTTCTCCCTTCTTATGCTCTTATTCGCCCACTCCCATAAAAGCCCTAACTACATCTTAACACTCTCAAATAGATCTCAGCCTCAAAACTATATATCTATCTGCTTGTTGAACATATTCACATACGTATCTTGTGAGTCACTGCAATGGGAAGCCTGTGCACCGCAACGATGAGTAGCCCCTGCTCACTGCAACTAGAGAAAGCCCACGCACAGCAACGAAGACCCAACGCAGCCAGAAATAAATTTACAGTTTGTGTAGTTACTTGTTGTGAAAACACATACACACTGAAACAATACAGATCAAACTTTTAACAGTTTTGGGGTGGAGGTGGAGACAGAATAGTAGGACTTTCATTTTCTAAGTTATATAGATTTATTTATTTAGTTATTATATTTATTTATTTTTGGCTGTGTTGGGTCTTCGTTGCTGTGCACGGGCTTTCTCTAGTTGTGGCGAGCAGCGACTACTCCTCTTTGCGGTACGTGGGCTTCTCATTGCGGTGGCTTCTCTTGTTGCGGAGCATGGGCTCTAGAGCGCAGGCTCAGCAGTTGCCGCACATGGGCTTAGTTGCTCCGTGGCATATGGGATCTTCCCGGACCAGGGCTCATACCCGTGTCCCCTGCACTGGCAGGCAGATTCTTAACCACTGTGCCACCGGGGAAGGCCGCAAACTGTAATTTCTAAAAATGGGAACATTCTCCATTGTTAGTCTTCATAATGACATCTTGGATAATTTAACCATTCTCCTCTCATGGGATATATAGGATATACTGGTAAACTAGATTAAAAGGAGAGATGTTAAACAACTTATTTAGATTGAAACTCTGAGCAAGAACTGAAAATGTACAAAGTCATAAAACTCTGATACTTCCTGCTAGATTCTGTATTATTTCCTAATGACCTCCTGCTAGCCAATATATATTAAAAGTATTTAGCTCCAGGAAGCTTATGTCTAAGAAAAGCCAAAGGATAAGTGATGAAACCTAGAAAAGGGCAAGAACAATCAGCCAGAGTGAACTGTCAGGGTCAGGGTGCTGGTCCAACCTGGACTGCTGAGGAGTGGCAGCTGCTGACAGCTTCCCCTTCTCCACCCCCGCAAGCATCAAGGTCCTGGGCAGCTGGTTGGATTCCTGAGTTCTCTTCCTCGGCTGGCCATGACTACCCATTCTAAGGATCACACTATTAGCAGTTACCCATTTTAACTGCAGTGATTTAAAGATTTTCTAAAAATAAATTGTTTTCCTCCTCCTCCATACTTAGAAGAATCACTTAGAAAGCAAGTAAAAAATTAAAGCATGTGAATGAATTGATAGCAAGATTTTTTGTTTTTAAGTAGCAAACTCTGAGTGCTGGCTAGCTAAATAATCCCACTGCCTTTTTCCATTAATTTTCAAGTGATGTAATGGACAAAGCATTCTATTACCACTCCTACTTGAAGGTAACATCTAATCCTGCCATTTAAAAGTGCTCACTCTCCGAATTATAAAATACAGGATCATAATTAAACTTTAGGAAGTAGAGAAGAAGAAAAAGAAAGCTCTTACTTTCCAAACCTGTGCTGATCATTTTTGGGCACTCCTTCGGGTAATGTGAGTGACATAAAAAATTTACACCAAATAACTCAGGAGTAACAAGAACAAACCTCCAAACTGCTAGTACAGAGAGCCATCTAAAAATAGAAAAACTAGAAATACACAACTATGTGCTTTGACCAGCAATGCCTGTTTTAGAAGATGATTCTAGAGAAATAATTAGGGATGTGTTGAAAATTTCTACTGAGAAGTATTAACTTCAACATTTCTTATCATAGAAAAAATAATGTAAACAACCCAAATGTCCATATTCTGTGCTACTTATACAGTGGAATACTATGTAGCCTCTTGAAATAATGTGGAGGATTTTAACATTTATTCATAGAGGAAAGATTTTCACAGTATCAGCAGTGAGTCAAAACAGCAGGTTACAAAAGAGATGGAAAGCATGATGCCTATTTCTATACAACGGTGCATGTATTTTATAAGAAAATAGGTAAAATAAAAACATATGACTACGTTACCATTTCTTGACTTGAGATCTCTGTGAATCACCTTGACAGGAGCCTCCATGTGTAAATAGTGCATTCCTTTTTTTGTACAAAAAGGAAGAAAGGCCTATTAATATAATTTTTCAACATTGCATCAGTATTACCTTTCTATTTTAAACATCAGTATTACTTTCCATATTTTTGCAAAGGATTTAATAGCAAAAACTAAATTCGTGTGCTCTGTTCTTCCATGATGGATAAAATAGGGACAGGATATGCCCATATTAAGACAATTTATATGCTAAGAAAAATTTATGTGCTTTAACCTCTTAGAAGTTGGAATTTGATTGTGGATAAAGCTAGCTTCTTATAATACCCAATAAGGACACCTTAATTTTCTGGAGTCTGCAAGAAAATAGCACAGATACTACTGGAAGAAATGCTCCAATGACTAAGGTATTCTATACTACCAACTGCCTTCTAAATCAGCCAAAGTTCTGACCAAAAATTTCAGTTTACATTTGCATGTCTGCAGTTACCCAGTGAAGCTTGGTTTCTCAGTACTCATTCCAGTAAGACCCTGGGAGTGGAGGTGGGGTAGGGGTGGGGAGAACTGATTGGATTCATTAGTTGTGGTTGGTAAAGGATTTGGGGATCCTCAGATAGAAAAATATACAGTAGTTACAAAATATTTTATTCTTCTTACAAGGATAAATCTTCGACATAATATATATTTAAATGTACTCCAAAATTCTCTACAACATATTGAAAATCGGGTTACTTCAGTAAATTGGATGTATATAGAGTTTCATTATTTTGAATTAAATAATGACTCTTTCCCAGTATTTATACAGTCTATCCCCTTAGAATAAAGAAGAAGAGCATTTTCTACTGAAACATTTCCTCTATTTCTCAAGTTGTCTTTTCTAAACAATGGAATAGCCCCTTACCCCAATCAAACAGGTTCCTTTGGTTAATGAACTATCTTTTTTTTTTTTTTTTTTTTTTTTTTTGTGGTACGCGGGCCTCTCACTGCTGTGGCCTCTCCCATTGTGGAGCACAGGCTCCGGAAGCGCAGGCTCAGCGGCCATGGCTCACGGGCCCAGCCGCTCCGCGGCATGTGGGATCCTCCCGGACCGGTGTTCCCTGCATCGGCAAGCGGACTCTCAACCACTGCGCCACCAGGGAAGCCCTAATGAACTATCTATTAAAAAATAATTTAATAACTAGGCCTTGGTTCTTTTTTTTCAGTATATAGAAAATTTCAGTTTTATAAAGGCTAATTTTAAAAATAATCTATTATTTTCTACATTCTGATTATTATATAGTGAAGAATCATGAAAGAACAAAGAAAAATTTCAAAAAATTTAAACTCTTGCCATATAAAGATATTACTGAAGAGTCAACAAAAGTATTAGTAATTCAAATGATCTTAAATAAGATATAACTGGAATAAAAGAAAAATTTCTTCTAATATTAAGTTCTACATATTCTAAGCTGTGAAAATTCAAAAGCTACAACTCAGGTAACTTTTACTAATTTTTATGACAGAATTTCATAGTTATTTCTCTTTGTCTTTAAGAATCAAATTCCTGAATAATTTTTCAGGTAGAAACGAATTAACTATTAGAGGTAGACCTAGATCATTTCTACATTTGCTGACAATAAAGAATTTCAAAAAACGCTCAAGCACAGAAGCTTTAAATACAGGCACTTTTCTTCCTCATGGCAGCTATTACGAGAAAAAGTGTTGTAAATTATTTGTGTATAACATATAATATACATTTATAGAATATTTAGTGTATATAAAAAATTGTAATCAAAATCATATAAAATTCTATTTAATGTGTTTTTATAGAGCTATCTACAATTCTGTCTGCCTTATGTTTATTGCAAAACAATAGGAATGCTGAAAAATATTTTCATCAATTTTAAGATTCAGAGTTTCCTAAAAAAAGATTTCACAGGAGTCACTGGGGAGATTTGGAATCAATGATGACCATTTGGAGATTGGATCCTGGTTTATTTGCTTTAATTGTTCCTTTTACCCATTGTTGACTGACCTGTAGCAATTTCAGCTATACTGGCTGGTCTGCCCTCTATCCCTCTTCCCACCCAGAAAGAAGAGAATCTTTTTTTTTTTGCCTTTTAGGAGGTTTTCTCTTTGCAGTGATGTTAAGCAATGCCTATTTCAAAATGCACGAATCCACTCTTATTTGAAATGAATTATTCATCCTTTGATTTCTCAACATCTTGTTGCTTCAGTGGCTTCAGTCATGGTCAAACTGAAGGGCACAGCTGAATTCAAAATGGAATCAACAAAAATCAAGCCTTCCTATTTCATCTCCAAGTTCTACACATAGCTTTATCAGAGAGGGTAGAAGTCATTCTGAAAGCACTGATTACTTCTTCCTTTCGTAGGCCATTTCAAGTATTAAGTATTACTTGTGACTACACATAAACAAGTCTCTTCTCTGCCTCACGCTTCTCACCTGAGTCCAAACACATCAGAACTTGCCTTTCAGATTAATTCATCAGCCACCAAAAAGTGATTTTATTACCGTGTGGCTCTGGACACTCCCATTTTCTCCATCCCTATTTTTTACCTCTAGTTCCAGTGTGCTATTTAGTCCTGTTCCTTTTCTTCCTTGTACTTCTGATACAGAGTGCCAGGGCTCTTGAGAAACCACAGGAATGACTGAGCTGATCTGGAGCCAAAGGACTTGCCCTACAGACAGGGACTGTTGCAGGGGAAGGGACCAGGAGGGATGAGGTTTACAGGCCGGGGGCCAGAGAAGCTTAAGTGGAGGGTGTACAGCTGGAAGCTGAGTGACTGGTGTCGGTTGATTTGTTTGCTGTCTATCTATCTTAAGTGCCATTAAGTAATAAGATGGGTGTAATTGGCTGAGCACCCTAAATGCAAATGTCTGTAAGGTGAAGTGTTTTAAGTCAAGGACTGCTTGTATATGTATTTACATTTCTGTAAGTGTATTTCCACAATGCTTCAGGCAGTTTCCAATAATAGCACATTACCCTGCTTACAAACAGGTGGCCTACTGATATGCAGAGAAGTGGCTATGATGCTACATGAAAATGTCTTGAAGAATGTGAAATTTTAAGGCTGATTTGAGACGTCTGATGAATGAATACACAATTAAGTTAATTAACACAGCCAAAGCCTTAGGTATACCATCCTAAACACAGAGCTTATTATTCTTATAAGGTAGTGAAGTATCATTTAAGCAGCAGCATTTAGCATGAAACTTTTTTTTTTTAAATAATTTTCACTTTCTCCATTTGAAGAATTTGGCAGGTGTTGATGAAACTTAAAGCAGACAAGATAATTCCCCAAAGGAAAGGCTATTGCTTTTGGAAGTCCCTGTGTAACTTCCCAGTGAAAGCAAAGTATGAACTGCTTTCCTTATTGGATGCTAAATATTCCTTTATTTGCTTTGTAAAGAGATGTTGGTAGAGATTGGAGCGGCAAAATGCAAAGGAGTTAATTGCTCCAGTAAAATTTGGAAAGACTTGCCTTCTGGGGGTTGCTAGAATACAAACGTAACCATCAGCATTCATTAGATTAAGTTGTTTCCAAAGCAACTTTGACAGTTATAAATAAAACTCAGAAACATTCAGTTAGGAAAATGGAAAATAAAAAGATAAAAATAAATGGAATTTAAATTGCTTTAGAGAGCATTTGTCTATGCAGGAATTTATGAGGGAAAAAGAACTAGGCACCTTGTTTAGGCATATTGTGTATTAAAAATATTTCATTTCCAAGGGTGATTTCCAAGTTTACATTAAATATAAAATAAAATCTGAATTGCTTTTGCATGGCAGGATAAATAAAAAAATTTTTTCCAAGTGGTTACTATTTTTAGCATATTATTATGTATCCGAAATGAGTAGAACTAATCCTACAGTAAGTCATGTTTTCTGGATACTGCATCTAAGTAGAGACCTGCAGCACAACAGAATTATAATCTTGGGCTTCCCTGGTGGCGCAGTGGTTGAGAGTCCGCCTGCCAATGCAGGGGACACGGGTTCGTGCCCCAGTCAGGGAAGATCCCACATGCCGCGGAGCGGCTGGGCCCGTGCGCCATGGCCGCTGAGCCTGCGCGTCCGGAGCCTGTGCTCCGCAACAGGAGAGGCCACAACAGTGAGAGGCCCGCGTACAAAAAAAAAAAAAAAAAAAAAAAAAAGAATTATAATCTTTCCATTTAATGTATCAAACAAGCTGGCCAATTACAATGTCACAAAATAGGGCAAAAATGCTGCCTTGGAGCCACTGATTTTGTTGGAACTTGGTTTTTGGTAAAAAAGAAAGGAAGGAGAGAAAAGGAATGCAGGAGTAGAAAGGCAATGATCTAAAATATTATGTGCACAGTAAGCTGCAGAATTCTTGCTACTTTTGGTCTGAAAAAAGAACATCTTAAGATACAGAATAAGAAATCCTCCGACTAAAGTCACCATGTCAGGATGCTCTCCATCAATTCTGTAAGAATACATGAAGCATTACCTTTGGCTACATCAGTGGCCCAGGTCATAATGTGATCCATGTCCATCTCTTCACTTCTGTTACTGTTAATGTAATCATACAGTGACCCCAGAGAAGCATATTCTATTTTCAAAGGAAACATAAGCATATAATTAAAACCAAGGCACATTTCAGAAATAAGACTTCATAGTTTCATTGGGAAAATGTGTTAAATAATTTAACAAAAGGCATTAAAAGTTTATAAAAACTGTTCCATGCTGTTTCTAAAAGTTTCTAAAAGTGAATATCATCCTGGTAAGAAATCTGTCAAAGACAAGACCACTAACAGAACGAATAATAAAACTTGAGCTGACAATGAAATCCAAAGACATTCAGATGGAATTCAGAAACACAAGGATGTTGCAAGAATGTATTTGAAACAAAGGTAGGCATGAATATAGGTATTTCTTCAAAAATTTGTTATTCTTATGAGATAAGATGAAACACATGAGTCAGAGGGTTTATATGACAATGCAAACAAATCAGTATTTGTTGCATCAGGATTTAGAAGAGCCCTCAAATTTGAAGCACAAAAGGCCAAGAAAGTGAGAACATTCCTTTAAAAATGGCTTTGAGATATAAATTCTCTATCTTAAAATTCACATACTGTAAGTGTACAATTTGATAATTTCTATGATCCATTTTCAGTTTACTTTTGTGTATGGTTTGAGGTGAGGGTCTAAGATTTTTTTCTTTTTTTTGCATGTGGATTTCTAATTTTCCCAGCACAGTTTGTTGAAAAGACTATCCTTTACCCATTTAATAGTCTTGACACTTTTGTTGAAAATCAATTGACCATCAATGCAAGGCTTTTTCCCCTAAATTCTTAATTTTGCTCCATTGCTCTATATGCCTGTCCTTGTGTCAATACTGCACCATGCTAATTACTACAGATCTGTAATAAGTTTTTTTTTTTAACATCTTTATATAATAAGTTTTGAAATGCGGCAAAGACCTTAAACTTAGATCTTTCTTAAAACTGGTTTGGTTATTCCAGTCTTTTATATTTCTATGTGAATTTTAGGATCACCTTGTCAATTCCTTACAAAAAATGTCTGCTGAGATTTAGACAGGAATTGTTTTGAATTTGTAGATCAATTTGGGAGAACTGCCGTCATAACAATATTGAGTCTTCCAAGCCACGAACATGTAATCTTTCCATTTATTTAGATCTTTATTTTCTCTCAGCAATGTTTTGTACTTTTCATTGCACAAGTCTTAACACTTCTTATGTTAAATTTATACCCCAATACTATTAAATTTATACCAAAGTACTATTCTTTTTGATAGTACTGTGAATGGAATGGTTTTTAAATTTCATCTTTAGACTGTTCATTCCCAGTATATAGAAATACAATTAATTTTTTTTTTTTGCGGTTCGCGGGCCTCTCACTGTTGCGGCTTCTCCCGTTGTGGAGCACAAGCTCCGGACGCGCAGGCTCAGCGGCCATGGCTCACAGGTCTAGCCGCTCCGCGGCATGTGGGATCTTCCCGGACCAGGGCACGAACCCGAGTCCCCTGCATCGGCAGGCGGACTCCCAACCACTGCACCACCAGGGAAGCCCCCTACAATTAATTTTTGTATATTAATCTTGGATCCTTGTGACCTTGCTTACCCTGTTTATTAGTTTTGGTAGTTTTTTGTGGATTCCTGGGTGTCCTGAGTCTTAGAGAATCATGTCACATAAGACAGTTTTACCTCTCCCTTTCTAACCTGGATGCCTTTTATTTTCTTTTTCTTGCCTGATTAAACTGACTAGAACCTCCAGTACAATGGTGACTAGATGTGACAAGAGCAGAACCTCATTTCCTTGTTCCCAACCTTAAGGGAAAAACATTCAATTTTTCACCTTTAAGTAAGATCTTAGCTGTGGGTTTTAATAGATGCTAATTATCAGGCTGAGAAAATTGACTTCTATTTTTAGCCTGTTGAGATTTCTTAGCGTAAATGGGTGTTGTAGAATGCCAAATGGTTTTTGTCTTTTATTCTATTATCTATTATGATGCTTTATATTAATTGATTTCAGATGTTAAATCAACCTTACATTTCTGGGATAAATTCCACTTGGTTGTGGTGTATAGTCCTTTTTATTGGTGGCTGTATTCAGTTTGCTAATACATAGTCAAGGATTTTTGCATCTATGTTCAGGAGGGACAGTGGTCTGAAGTTTTCTTATTATGTTTTTATCTGGCTTTGATATTAGGATAATACTGGCCTTATAGAATGAGCTGGTAAGTGTTTCTTCTTCTATTTTCAGAAAGAGTATGGGAAGGACTGGTGTTATTTTTTCTATAAACATTTGATAGTATTCACCAGTGAAATAATCTGGGTCTGGCGTTTCATTATGAAGATATTTTAAATTTAAATTTCTTTACTTATAGTTCTGGTCAGATTTTTTGTTTCTTCTTGAGTCAGTTTTGAAATTTTTTATCTTTTCAGGGATTTGTTCATTGCAACTAAATTGTCTAATTTGTTGGCATAAAGTTGGTCATAACATTTCCTTATAATCCTTTTAAATTTCTGTAGGGACTGTAGTGCTATCCTCTCCCTCATTCCTGGTTTTGCTAATTTGTATTTTCTTTTTTGTTCGTCAGTCCAGCTAAAGGTTTGTCAGTTTTACTGATCTTTGCAAAGACCAAACTTTTAGTTTCATGGATTTTCTCTATTATTTTTCTGTTTTCTATGTTATTGCATTCTACTCTAATCCTTATTATTTCCTTTCATTGGGCTTGCTTTGGGTTTATTCTGTTATTTTTGCAATTTGTTAAGGTTGGAGCTTAATGATCAATTTCAGACCTTTTTTTTTTTTTTTTTTTTTTTTTTTTGCGGTACCCGGGCCTCTCACTGTTGTGGCCTCTCCCATCGCAGAGCACAGGCTCCGGACCCATGGCTCACAGGCCCAGCCGCTCCGCGGCACGTGGGATCTTCCCGGACTGGGGCACGAACCCGTGCCCCCCGCATCGGCAGGCGGACTCCCAACCACTGTGCCACCAGGGAAGCCCAGACCTTTTTTTTTTTAACATAGATGTTTAAAGCTATAAATCCCCCCCTAAGTATTACTTTATCTGCCACCTATAATTTTGATATGCTACATTTTACTTTTCTCTCTGTCCAAACTATTTAAAAATCCATTGTAGTTTCTTGACTCACTGGGTATTTAGAAATATGTTGTTTAATTTCCAAATATTTGGGAATTTTCCAGGTTTCTTTCTTGCATTAATTTCTAAGTTAATTCTATTGTAGTTGGAGAACTTTTTCAGTCCTTTTAGATATATTGAGATTTATTTCATGGCCTAACTTATGTATGCTAAAGAATGTTCCATGTGCCCTTGAAAAGAATATGTATTCTTTGTTGGGTGGTGTATTCTATGTATGTGAGTTAGGTAGAGTTGGTTGAGAGCGTTTGTCAAGTCTTCTATATCCTTGCTGATTTTCTATCTAGTTGTTCTCTCAGTTACTGAGAGTGGGGTAATGAAATCCATTATTGTTGAACTGACTATTTATCCTTTAAAGTCTGTCAATTTTTGCTTCATGTACTTTGAGGACCTATTGTTAGCTGTATATACATTTACAATTGCTGTATCTTCCTGATATGCTCATCCTTTTATCATTATGAAATGACCCAATTTATCTCTAGTCATATTCCTTTTCTTAAGCCTATTTTGTCTGAAATTATGATAGTTACTCCAGTTCATGGTTATTGCTTGCACGGTAGTACAAAATTAAGGTTTCCAAAGATCAAAGAAAAGATGGTCCACTATTGTATCTTTTCTTTTGACTTTGGAGATTGAGACTCTAGTCACCCCATTTCTCTGTAGATCTGGGAGAAAGATGTTCACTTCCCTTCCAAGGGAAATAAAATGGCAGCTGCCTCTTGGACTCTGTTCGAGGTCTTATAAGCAGATTTTAGAAAATCTTCTCTGTGATGAGAAGTTTCAGCAAACACACATGCACAGGTGCACACATACACATACACACTCTCACCCAGAAATCATCAATTCTAATCCCTTAATTCACGTATGAGAAAACTGAGACATAGATCATCAGTGACCCACCTATGCAGCTTTGGCAGAATCAAGACAAGATTTCATCTCTCAATTCCTATTCTGGTGTTCATTCCATTCCATCACTCTGATAAATTATTCTTTCAAGTCCTCAGTATGAGTGACAACAGCTGCCTGCTGTACCTTTCTATTAACAAGTACACTCAGGTTGGAATAGATTCAAGCCATTCAAGATTCCCCCCTCAGAACCCCAACATCTGAGAAAGACAATGAGGTTCTAAAGAGAGGGAGCTAGCTAGGCGGGGTGATCAAGGTGTGTGTGCCTGTCTCTTTCTGCCTTAACCTTCCCGTACTAAGACTTATTTGTGTTCATTTCAAGAGGCAGGGCAAGTGCTATCATCCCCTATCCATTTTATCTTCCACACTTGACGCAGTTCGTGTATGTATGTCATCTCTCAGCATCTGTGGGGGGTTGGTACCAGGACCCCTTGCAGATACCAAAATCCACAGATTTTCAAGTCCCTTATATAAAATGGAGCAGTACAGTCGACCCTCCACATCCGTTGGATCTACAGTGTGCTCATAGGCTTCTTGCATACAAGAAGAGGAGATTCTGTATAAAATCAAATTGAGAAATGTATACCACTGTGGTTCTACCACTAGCTGGGTAACCTTGGGAAAGTACTTACGTTAGAGTTTTAGTTTCTTATGTGAAATAAAATTACTTTATTTCATAGGGTTATTCTAACTATTAGATGAGATAATTTATAAGGAAGTACCTAATCCAACCCTTTTTACTGAGGGTGTTTTGTTATTTTATATAAAGACAATCCAAGTCCTTAACCTTACAGTAGAAGAGAGGGCTAATCTTTTAAGGTTTTCTTGTTTGCTTTGTTTTGATCAAAGAACTGTCATGATAAAGAACCTGGTCAAAGTTACGTATTGTAAAATGGAGCACTATACTTATCATAGACCTGAAGTTGCTCATTGGATTATACAAATATGAGTATAAAGTGTTAAAAATATGTGCCTTTCTGTGTTTTTATACGGCAACATTTTCTGTGTGCTCCTTTTTGGAAAGGGTATTTCCGTCAGTTATAAACTGCTGCTCCAAATTATGTGATCATTTAGATCAAGGTCATTATCAACGCAGATGACCAAATCTGAAAAATATTCTCATGTCAGAGGCCTTGAAGAAAGAATGCTCTAATGGGATTAAAATGCCTTGCAAAGAATTATAACATGAATAGCTCAAGAAATCTTAATTTGTAAAAGGTCACAGAGTTACAAAAAACATCGCTCATTTCAACTAATTAAATGAAATTTTAGTTAAATGGCACCTTTAAATATTGGTAGTGCAGCTGCGAGTGCATTTAAATAGCATTTACGCAGATATAATTAGCACAATTAAACATGGGTAGAAGTGGAAACACCATTCTTAATTATATTGATATAATCAGTTTTATTAATGCTTTATAGCAACAAAAGTGACATCTGACAGTAGCACACAATTCATGACAGAACCTAATATTAAGCATTTTAGCATATTAAAGAATCTAAAGCTAGGTAATTGGGGAAAGAAAAAAGTCAAATAGAGTTCTTACCTGTGACGATACCATAGTTGGGAGGTTCAAGAATTACTCCGTAAAATTGGATGATGTTTCTGTGACTGAGGACACTGAGTATTTCTGCCTATACAAAAATCAAATACAAAATTGCATAAAATTTCACATTTATAAAAGTCTCATAAGTTTCCTACTCAATTTTCTTTTACATACATTTACAAAGATGTATATGTGCTCAACAAGTATGTGATGCTGATAAAACTGTCTTTGGCAGCACTCTTGACAGATTAAGAATTTATATATTGAAGCTTTCTGAAAAATTTAAAAAAGAAGTGGGGTTGAACTGGCGGCAGAAGAGGTGCTTACTAGCAAGCTGGCATGACTGACAGTGGAAGGGGATGACTAAAGAGGGGAGATGCCACATTTATTTACAGTAAAAGCCCTCTTCCTAAAAGTCAAATACATTTTTTCCTGCATAATATTTCTTTTGGGAGACTGCAATAAGACTGAACTTCTGTCGGTTGGATGAGTAGTCATGACAAAATTACGGCAGGGTTTCTTAACTATTACTGGAATAGATTCAGGTAATACCTATTTATATTATTTATCTAACCATTTATTTAAAATATATTATTGCTCTCGTACCATATGCAAAGTACTGTAAAGGACAGACACGTGGATTCTTGACCTTCAGTGGTGATTTGATAGGGAAGCCAGACTTTACACTGTGAAATGTGTTAATTATTAGAAAACTGTACTGCAGAGTGTCATGGTAAAAAATACCGTTTATTAAACTTAATTGTTTTTAATTTATTTATTTGTTTATTTTGGGCTGCATGGGTCTTCATTGCTGTGCATGGGCTTTCTCTAGTCGCTGCAAGCGGGGGCTACTCTTTCGTTGGGGTGCACAGGCTTCTCGTTGCGGTGGCTTCTGTTGTTGTGGAGCACGGGCTCTAGGCCCACGGGCTTCAGTAGTTGTGGAATGTGGGCTCAGCAGTTGTGGCTCACGGGCTCTAGAGTGCAGGCTCAGTAGTTGTAGCACATGGGCTTAGTTGCTCCGTGGCATGTGGGATGTTCCCGGACCAGGGCTCGAACCCGTGTCCCCTGCATTGGCAGGTGGATTCTTAACCACTGTGCCACCAGGGAAGCCCTAAACTTAATTTTTAAAATGAAAAATAAAAGAGGTACCACAGTGTATATCTGCTAATGTCTACAGGAGGATGTTCTCTAGATTAAGTAAATTACATGTAGTCATTAAAATTTTATTGCTTTTGTGGAGTTAAAATATGGCTAATCAAGAGTTAAAAGTACAATTAAAGTCAGCAATGAATAAAAATGGAGAAGCCTTGGTCATAAAGGAGACTCCCCTTTGGGAATTTGCACATTTGTTATACATTTTTCTTTTCATAGTAGGAGTTGAGTTTTCATTTAAAATGCTGTGAAACTTGTTTTGAAGGTGGTGTGACTAGATAGAAAACAGAAGGTTGAGGGTTGACAAGGGGTCAATGTGGGAACAAGAGAAAGGAACATTATTCGTGATTGGATGAGACATTTATCAAGGTTGATTTGACAGTTTTTTCTTTTAGTAATATAGGTGTTGAAGGGAGCCATCAAAACGATTCCTTAACATTCACTGAGCATCCACTGTGTGTAGAGGTTCTGTATTCATCAAACAACCTTCTCATAGTTTAGTTTTCCAAGTAGAAAGAAAATGCATTAATTGAGTAATAAATACAATTATTCATCCATATGACAATTCTATTTCTCATTAATCATAAATGACCTTGGTTGTAAAAATTGAGTTCATGTGAAGTTTGGAAATCATAAGCCCTCTATTTTTTTAAAAATTAATTTATTTTATTTATTTATTTTTGGCTGCATTGGGTCTTCATTGCTGCACGCGGGCTTTCTCTAGTTGCGGGGAATGGGGGCTACTCTTCGCTGCGATGCGCGGGTTTCTCATTGCAGTGGCTTCTCTTGCTGTGGAGCACGGGCTCTAGGCATGCGGGCTTCAGTAGTTGTAGCACGTGGGCTCAGTAGTGGTGGCTCACGGGCTCTAGAACACAGGCTCAACAGTTGCGGCACACGGGTTTCGTTGCTCCGTGGCATGTGGGATCCTCCCTGGCCAGGGCTCGAACCCGTGTCCCCTGCATTAGCAGGCGGATTCCTAACCACTGCGCCACCAGGGAAGCCCCAAACCCTCTATTTTTAAGTGGCAAATCAACTCTTTTGTGAGTAAAGCATGAGAGTTCAATGTGAGGAAGCATTAATGTTGGGACTAGTATTGGTCAAAATAGGGGACTGTTATCCTTTGGTGTGTTTTGGTATATTCTTTGGAATATCTAAATCCTGTGACCATTAAAAATGTTTGTAACAATAAAGAATAAATACAAGAATATTCTGAATCCTTGGAGAACCTTTTTAAAAAAAGTTTATTTATTTATTTTTGCTCATTGGGTCTTTGTTGCTGCACGCGGGCTTTCTCTAGTTGCAGCGAGTGGGGGCTAACTCTTCGTTGCGGTGCGCGGGTTTCTCATTGTGGTGGAGCACGGACTCTAGGCACGCGGGCTTCAGTAGTTGTGGCTTGAGGGCTCTAGAGCGCAGGCTCAGTAGTTGTGGTGCACGGGATTAGTTGCTCCGCGGCGTGTGGGATCTTCCCGGACCAGGGCTTGAACCCGTGTCCCCTGCATTGGCAGGCGGATTCTTAACCACTGCACCACCAGGGAAGCCCTGGACGACCATTTTATAATTCAGCACGACATGGGATTTTCAGTGTTCCAGCTAGTTTTCATGCTTACGTTTAAGATATTGACAAATTATACCCTGGAGAGAGAATTTATCTTTTCAGGTATTGGTAAGCATGTCTAACAGCTCTTGAGTAGGCATATGCTAATGACAAAACAACAACTATTATCTTGTGTCCCTTTGTTGTGCTCGTATTTTAATTTTTTCAGTTATAAAAAACTCTTGTAGTATGATTTGCAAGTAAAAGACATTTTTATGGAATAAGATTTTACGTTCCAATTTAATAAACTAAGAATTTGATTTAACATCTTGAAAACAACATGCTATTTTACAGTGCTATACTAGTTTCATGGAAATGGGCTAATAATAAGCAGAGGTAGATTAAATAAATAAGTGGTATTTGCAATAAATGAAGGTCAAGTGTCACCATGTTACTAATTCAAACAAGCTCCAACAGAAATACCTGGGATTAACTGAACTACTAAAACCTGTACTTGTAGCAGCCAGTAACTGATAGCAAGCATATGTATTATGTAGATTTGCCTTGATAGGCACCTGCTTGCCAACAGTTCATTAATGGAAATTGCTGAAGTAAATATGCAGCAAATAATTTTTCCTTAGATTGTTGTTTTCCAGATTTAAATTCTGGGATACTCTAGCAAATGGCCTGCACATCAAAATAATGGATTAGTGGTTTTAAAAAGTTCACTATTAAAAAGGAAACATAACAATGACGAAGGCTAAAATAATGCTCCATTGTACTGAAAACTGTAAATATCTTTTTACACTATTAAAACTAACAAAAGAATTATTTTTAGTACATATAATTTGATGAAAGTTGTTTGTTTCTGTTGTATTGATTTTATAGTTGCATTTTTATTTAACTGAAAAATTGATTTTGATTTTACGAGCTATACACAATAAAGAGTTAATTCTTAGGTTTATGTTTACTCAAGTTACACTGAAATAATAATTTTAGTCAACACTGGAAGTCCAGATGACTTCATTTTTCTACACAATGTATTTACATTTCTGTTTGCAAAATGCTATTGTAAGAACTCTAACAGATACTTGTATGCGGACTCACAACAGCATTATTCACAACAGCCAAAAGGCAGAAACCACCGAAGCATTCATCAAGTGATGAGCAGATAAATAAAACGTAGTAAATACAATGAGTATTATTTGGCCGTAAAAAGGAATTAAGTTCTGATACTTGCCACAACATGGATGAACTTTGAAAGCATTAGGCTAAGTGAATAAGCCAGGCACAAAAGGGCAAACATTGGATGATTCCACTTATATGACATATCTTGAAGCTGGCAAATTCACAGGTTAGAAAGAATGTAGATTAGAGGTTACCAGGGACTGGAAGAGGAAGAAATGGGGAGTTATCACTTAACATGTAGAATTTCTGTTTGGAGTGATGAAAAATTTTGGAAATAGATAGTGGCGATGGTTGATTTCAACACTGTGATTATAGTTAATGCCACTGAACCATACACTTAAATATGGTTAAAATGACAGATATTATGCTGTATGTATTTTACTACAATAAACATTTTAAACGTTTTAAAAATGTTATTCTAGACTTTTGCAGAGATGAATGACCATAATCTATTTACTAATCATCCAAGAGTTACACAACCCAAGGTCTAAAGATCTTTGGGGTAAATAAGTAGTTTTCCAGATCAGGACGTGAGGATTTAAGGAAAGACCAGGACAGACTACAGCAATTTAAACTCACGCTCAAAGATTCTCCATAAAATAAAGGATCCCAATGTGACAGACAAGTGGAGTAACCACAGGTCTATTCATAAAAATGTCTAGCAGTAATGTCCTTATCAGAGCACACAGATGTCTATACAGCTATTGTGTTTGCAGTAAGATATGTGACTGCTCCCATGGTTTCCAATCGGGGCTGGTTTCTTCTTCCCTCCCTCCCTCCTTCTTTCTTCATAGGAAAACTTATCAGGGATTTGGGGAGGAGGTGGGCACTCTGTTAATTTTCTTTCACCCGGCATTTCTAAGCATTTATGTGGGGAGATGACCCATTAGCTCAGTTGGCCATGTTTCCAGAACTCAACCAGCAGGTTCCAAATGGCTGATCCGATCAGAGAGAATAAGAGAAACTAAATATCATAATTTAACTAAATTTACTAAGTATCATAATTTAACTAAATTTAAGTTTAGGGGGTGGTTAAGTTTTAACATCCTTCCTTTAAAGTACTTTCAACAGCTTTATAATAAGGTTTTAAGTTAATTAGTATCTTCATCTTCAGAGCAATCCCTTTCCCTCTGTTCAAAACTTTTTTCAACCTAATCCCAAATTTTAATTTGTCTCTTTAATTTTGGAGAGCTACCACAGAACCCTTAAAGATTCTGAGTTTTTTTTCTTTTAGTTGAAGTATAGCTGATTTACAATATTGTGTTAGTTTCAGGTGTACAACAAAGTGATTCAGTTATATATATATTTTCAGATTATTTTCCATTATAGATTATAAAATATTGAATATAGTTCCCTGTGCTGTACAGTAAATCCTTGTTGCTTATCTATTTTATGTATAGTAGTTTGCATCTGTTAATCCAATACTCCTAATTTATCTCTTCCCCTCTCTTTCCCCTTTGGTAACCATAAGTTTGTTTTCTTAGTAAGTCTGTTTCTGTTTTGTATATAGATGCATTTGTATTATTTTTTAGATTCCACATATAAGTGATACTATATAATATCTATCTTTCTCTGTCTGAATTACTTCACTTAGTATAATATTCTCTAGGTACATCCATGTTGCTGCAAATGGCAATATTTCATTCTTTTTTATGGCTGAGTAATATTCCACTGTATATACATGCGCGCACACGTGTGTGTATATATATATGTATGTGTGTGTGTGTGTGTATATATATATATATATATATATATATGCCTCATCTTCTTAAACCAGTGGGCACTTGGGGGTTGTTTCCATGTATTGGTTATTGTGAATAGTGCTGCTATGAACATTGGAGTGAAAGATTGTTTGGGTTTTTTTTGGTTTTTTTTTGTGGTACGCGGGCCTCTCACTGTTGTGCCCTCTCCCGCTGCGGAGCACAGGCTCTGGATGCGCAGGCTCAGTGGCCATGGCTCACGGGCCCAGCCGCTCCACGGCATGTGGGATCTTCCCAGACCGGGGCATGAACCTGTGTCCCCTGCATCGGCAGGCGGACTCTCAACCACTGCGCCATCAGGGAAGCCCAGATTTTGTGTTTTTAAAGCTTGTTTTACATTTAAAAATATTCCATTGATACAGTCTGTATGTATTTATGTGATAACATATTAAAAATAAAGTTGGGTTCACTTCTTTTTGTGAAAGAAAGATACCTATGGCACTCTACTTATCACTATAAAATCAAAGCAGTAGTTTATGAAGACCCGTATCACGAGGCTGGCAGGCTCTATTTACATCTTATATTAGGAACAAGCTTTTCTCCCTGGTTGTCAACAGCTCTTAGCCGCTACATAGCAGCAGGACTGTGTCTCACAGGGTCCATCTTTCTGCCTGTGATGTGGTACCGACCACAAAGATAGTAGGTGTAAAAAAAAAATCCAAGGTACACTTCTACTGTCCACGAGTGTCAGCTGCTCCTCCTTGCCCTCTGGTGTGTGGTATTTAAAACATTCCTGATTTCTGGAGGACCTTGATTTCTGAGGTCCTCACCAATTCCAAGAGTCTATGATTCCATCAGAGTATGATAGTAAAAGGAAGAAAAGTGGCTCATCCAATCCTTCAAAAGGAAGCAGTCTCCTTACTGCACTGTGCATTCAAGGTCAAAGGCTCTCTCCAAAGACAGCTCTGTCTCCAAAATATCAATCTGATCCAGCATCAGTATAGTCCCCCAAAGTTCAAGAAGATATGAGATGAGCCCACATTTAAAAAAAAATTAAAATTACACATATAAGAAGAGAGATGGGGAAGAAATAAAATAACATATTGATTGTGGTTATCTGTAGGTAGCGAAAAGATCATAAATGATTTTAAATTTTTATATATTTCCCAAATTCTTTACAATAAGTCTCTATAATTTTTGAATCAGAAAAACTAATACGTGCATGTTATATGTAATATATATGACTAGAGCATATAAATATAAAAATATTGATTTGCATGGAAATTCTGATTTTTCCCTAGGATTGGGTCAGGAAGAGATAAAACTCTTTCCTTACCTCCCCAGAACTACCCTAGGTATATAAAAACTAGTTTAGTTAACCTCTGAGCTATGAGTTTCTCTTGATATGGCTCCAGAGCAAACTAGTGTTCACCTGGGTTTTTCTTTTTTTTTTTTTTTCACCTGGGTTTTTCTTGAAGAAGGCCATGGACTCTGAGAGGCCATGAGACAAAGGTGCTGGGCACTGAGTGCACCTATTCAGAGTCTGGCTCAGTGCTTTATTAAATCATCATCCTTCCTCTCCCTTCTGACATTTGCTCCTGTGGCCCAGTGCTCTTGAGGGAAGCCTTCCCTACGTTCTCATCTTGCACCATGTCTAGTATAATACCACATGAGGGAGAAAGGTTAGATGCTTTATATACCAGAAGTACTCAATAATATCTGAAGGGTGGATGAACAAATAGTATTTGATGATAATGATATTAAATGTGTTTAAGTAATTGCCATGGTAAGAGTTCATGTTAGGTAAATGTTTACTCTGAACAGGACAGTAAGAAGATTAAAATGTCTGTGGGTGTGGCTTTGCTTTAATAGTCATTCTGTTCTTTTACATGCATAAGGGTTACTTAAGGGTATTATTTTATAAGAATGACAGTCAATCAATTATACAACCATAGTAGAAGCCACATGGAAATTTATGTTCACCAGCTCGTTATTGATTTGAACTTTCAGAATGAAGACTTGGATGGCTACAAGTTGCCTCTTGCAGGCTCTGCCGTCCACAACAATCAAACAGGCAAAATTTCTTGACCGCCCTTCCCTGTTTGGCTATTCTCCAAGCATGCCCTCATTGCACTTTTTCAGATTCAGAATGCAGAGGCTTGCTTAGTCTTAAACCTTCCAGTTCCAGTTTTCTACCCAATGCATTTTACCATTTATATTTCCAAAAATCACCTCTGCAAGTAAGCCAGCTTCTTATCAAGTCCACACTTTCCATACCCACTGTGGCAGACACTCCTCTATGACACACTGAAAAATGGAGCCCTGATTCTCAGGAGTGGGGCTACATTTCACGAAGGCTTCTTTCTATAGAATGAATGTGTTCCCCTAAAATTCATATGTTGAAACCTAACCCCCAATGTGATAGTATTTGAAGGAGGGGCCTGTGGGAGGTGATTAGGTCATGAGGGTGAAGCCCTCATGAATGAGATTAGTGCCCTTATAAAGGTGACCCCAGAGAATTCTCTCACCCCTTCCTTCTGCCCTGTGAGTGCACAGCGAGAAGATGGCCATCTGTGAACCAGGAAGCGGGTTCTCACCAGAAACTGAATCTGCTAACAACTTGATCTCAGACTTCCCAGCCTCCAGAACTGTGATGAATAAATGTTTGTTGTTTATAAGCCATCCCACCTTCGGTATTCTGTTACAGTAGCCTGAATGGACTAAGACAGCCCTCTTCCTAGGCTTGGGCTGGTATCACAAAACTCTACAACAACTGAACCAGGCCTCTTATGAACAGGAGGGGTTCGAAAAGACAACACCACTGGTCTTCTCAGAACAGCATACCTCTTATCATTATCCCCACAGAGCCCAGAACTATCGGACTTAGCAGTGGAATGTAAGGGAAAAGGGGAAATTCTTGATTTAAAAACTCCTAAAACAGTAGTGTGTTTACAAGTCTATAAGGTCGAAATACCTGGTTCTTTCAGGCAAGAAGTGGGTAGACCTTCCCTTCCCTTTTAACTCTTTCAGGCTCTGATTATAAAGATAACTGAGGCAGAATGTTCACTCTCAGTAATCAGAAGATTTACATATCAGATCACAAGAACCAGGGTCAAGAAAAAGTTGTTTAATTCATTGCATTTTTACTCCAAGAGTATCATGGCTAGAGTCATTTTCCTAAAATAAAAATCTGATTCTTACATGTACGGCAAGATGGAAAACCAGCCCCCGTTCCTCCTAAAAACTCAGTGCTATAGAACAACTTTAAAAGTAGGCTTGGGGCTTCCCTGGTGGCGCTGTGGTTGAGAGTCCGCCTGCCGATGCAGGGGACACAGGTTCATGCCCCGGTCTGGGAAGATCCCACATGCCGTGGAGCGGCTGGGCCCGTGAGCCATGGCCGCTGAGCCTGCGTGTCCGGAGCCAGTGCTCCGCAACGGGAGAGGCCACAACTGTGAGAGGCCCGCATACCGCAAAAAAAAAAAAAAAAAAAAAAAAAAAAAAAAAAAAAAGTAGGCTTGGATGATTCTCAATCCTGTATTTAATCACCAGAGTCATACCCAGGTCATGCTCTTTGAGTCATTTTAGGCTTAATGAGACTCATTCAATAACATGACAAGCAGCAAACCTCTCAGCTCTGTACGTTCTCTTTCAAATGCTGCCCTTTAGGTATTCAGGGAAATAAAGAAGGATAGATGAACTGAATTCAGGTTCCATAATATAATACAGCCTATATTCCTCATGACATTTGAGGTCATGAAAACTTTTCCTTGGAAGAAAAATGGCTAGAAATACTAAGAAGGAAAAACAAACAAGTCATTCTGCTCACTCTTCATGAACAGTCAAGATGGAGCCATGTGGGATGCATTACAAATGTCACTGGTACTGGGAAGTCTAAATTGCTCAGTGGTTTTCCTGGGGTTGCAGCAGACTCACCACATGCAGCTGCTTGGACAGCAGCCTAGGCTCCCCTCCAGGGATCAGGCTGCTCTCTAGTTAAGTACATACCCAACTAAGGGCAGACTAACCTGGCAGGATGGAAGGGTGGCTGAAACTGAATGAAATAAATAGTGAAGATTTAAGGATAGGGATTTAAGAGATATCTCCAAGGCATAAAAAGGCGAAGAGACTTTAGATTCTTCATGCTCACAACAGAATATCACTGTGATGACATGAAAAAGTAAAATATATTATAAACAACCTGTATTCAGTTTGGGTGACAAAAGCACATTCAAGCACCTAACTTCCCACTAAACAACTTATGTAACTTGGTCAAAGAGATCACTTGGGGCTAAAATTACACAGAAAACCTCCCCAAAGAAAGCCTTTGAATAAGACTTGAAGTATGAACTAACGAAGGATTAGGCTTTTTTTTTAAATGAAAAGCAATATAATTTAATCAAAATCTAGATTAGGTGAGTGGAAATTTAAATTCTAATTACAAAATAGATGGCCCTGGAGCCACCTGGTCACTCTGGACCTTGTTTTCTTCCTAGAAAACTACTTGGTTGGACGAAATTATCTTCCAGATTCCTTCATGCTCTAAATTTCTTTCCATTTCTATATATAAAAAAAAACCTGATGCATTATTAACTACTTTATTCAGAGTGGGTGCTCAATAGATATTTGCTAAACTGAACTGAGGTAGTTAACTGTGGTGTGTTAGGACATCCTCTGGAGTCAAACAGGCTGAAGCATGAGTCTTGGCTATGCCACCAATAAGCTGGGTGATTTAAAGGAAGTTATTTAACCTCTCTGGGCCCGTCTCCTTAAGGGAGAACAGAAATCCTACCCCAGTGTCTAGCAAATACTAGGTGCTTATCCAATGCTAATTCCTTTCTCTGAAGGCTTTCCCCTTCCTTTTTAATCAGTTCATCATTCCGAGTCAAGTCAAGCTTACGAGCAAAGATCAGATCTCTTCCAGCAGTGGATTATACTTTCGTAATTGGTTTGTATTAGTTAGCTTCATATATTTATTATATTTGACTTTATGTTTATCTGTGTTTTTACCTAAATATAGCACTTTAATATTTCCAAAGCACTTATGTTATTTGACTCTCACAAATAAGTTAGATATTTTTTATCATATTTAAGACTTAAGAAAACTGGGTCATTGATTTGATTTGTGCAGGCTCATTTTTTTCCCAGGAGCCTAGTAAACGTCAGTAATAAAGTTTGCAACTAGGTCTTCTACTTCTGCCTCTTTTTATAAATTTCCACCCCCCTTTAAAAAAAAGTGCAATAAAATATGAGTCCTCTCATCTAAATATATATATTTTTAAATCTATTTATTTTTTAAAAATCTATTTTTTTATTTTTGGCTGTGTTGGGTCTTTGCTGCTGTGTATGGGCTTTCTCTAGTTGTGGCGAGCAGGGGCTACTCTTCACTGCAGTGCATGGGTTTCTCATTGTGGTGGCTTCTCTTGTTGCGGAGTACGGGCTCTAGGCGTATGGGCTCAGGAGTTGTGGCACGTGGGCTCTAGAGCACAGGCTTAGTAGTTATGGCGCATGGGCTTAGTTGCTCCGCAGCATGTGGGATCTTCCTGGACCAGGGCCGAACCCATGTCCCCTGCATTGGCAGGTGGATTCTTAACCACTGCGCCACCAGGAAAGCCCTCTAAATATTTTTTATTAAAAGTTGCCCTTGCTCAAAGAGATTCCAGTTTGCAGACTCCTGAATAATTAATAACAGCTAGGATGTACTAAGTGCCTAATATGCCAAGCACTTTATGTAGACTGCTTTTGTTTTTTAATGTTTCCATTTTTTTAAACATCTTTATTGGAGTATAATTGCTTTACAATGGTGTGTTAATTTCTGCTTTATAACAAAGTGAATCAGCTATACACCTACATATATCCCCATATCTCCTTCCTCTTGTGTCTCCCACCCACCCTCCCTATCCCACCCCTCTAAGTGGTCACAAAGCACTGAGCTGATCTCCCCGTGCTATGCGGCTGCTTCCCACTAGCTATCTATTGTACATTTGGTAGTGTATATATGTCCATGCCACTCTCTCACTTCGTCCCAGCTTCCCCTTCCCCCTCCTCTTCCATTTGTTTTTATTTCAGTTTGCGATCTTCTTCTTTTATTTTGAAATGTTTTATATTTGCTGTGAATACATTTGCTAATGCTATTTAATGACTTAGATCAATCTAGAGAACTAAAACATAATACAAATGTAATTTTAAAACGCATACTTTTTTTTGAGCAGAGGTACTTATTTATCTTTATTTTGAATGTATGTAGTATGAAGAAATTGAAGGAAGAAATGGAAGGGGTAGTTAAAGAACTTAATGACAATAATCATATTTTAGAAAGGTAAGTAATGCAAAAATCATTCTGCCTGGTGATTGCATATGCAATTGGTAGACTAACCTTTTAAATCCTCACAGCAAACAATGAGCGAGGGCCCTTCACTATCACCCTTCACTAGGCACAGAGAAATTTTAAAACTTGCCTAAGGGCACAGAAAATGGCAAAGCCAGGTTTTTAACACAGGTTGTCTTATGTCAGAGCTCTGCTTATAATCACTAAACCATCCCACTTTACTTTACAAACCTAATTTGAATGCAGAATGGAACCTTAGTTTATAGAACATCAGAAAATTACAATAGGCCTAGAAAATTCAGAAGTGTGAGAAACAACTCCTCATCAACTCCCCCTTAGGGCCTTGGCCACTGCCCCCACTGCAAGATTTCCATACCTTCCTGACACTCAACTGTGCAGGATCAAGTAAAGGACCAAGATCTAAATCCCGTAGGCACTAGGCCGTCAGGCCAGCCAGGAACGACCAAATTGATAGCTCAGAAAACCAGTTAATTGCATAGCACGAAGCACCCTCTCTCTACGCAAAAATTACATGGTTAGGAGTTCTGAGCGACTCTCGCAATCTGATTCGCTAAGTGCTTTATAATATTACTCTACAGTGCAACAGAGTTTGATTATTTACATCCCATAAGAGAAATGTTTGCTACATTTATTATGGAAATCTGAAAAATCATTTAGAAGAATTCAGGCAAATTTAATTTTTAAATAGTCTTGAAAAGTCCTTTCACATCTTGTAGACTCCAGTTAGACAGTATCTTGAATACCTGGATTCTTCAGCTAAATTAATGATTTCACTATTTCTGGGCTCTGTCAGCACAGTCAAACAATAACTAATGACAAAGGCATGTGTGTGAAATCTCACAGACTATTGAGTGAAAAAAAAAGTACCAAATCCCAACAAATATATAGTAAAAATAATCTGGAATCATAGGCTCTTAAGATCATTTCTCCCCTAAAGGTCTGATGAAGAGATAGCCTCCACTTAAGCAAACCCTCCAAGACTAATAACCATCACCACTTACCATGACAATCTTTCCTTCCATTAACCTTCATGTTGAAATCTAAGTCTTTCTTTGTGTTCAATAGAGATGGTGAAAGATAACATCTGAAAGCTAATTTTTATATTATATTACATTATACATTTTCCTAAGCCTAAAAATTTTAATTCTTATCAATTTCTTGACATATCTTATTTTTCAATTTTGGGGAGTTATCTTTACCTAAGTTTATGCAAAGACATCAGTGATTCTGAAAACATATTTAAATAATTGGTATTAGGTACAGCCATCTGACTGAATGTATTCACTTTTCAGCCCAATATTGGGATATGTTGTAAACTTGGTTACCGTGGCTCTCCTCAAAACCATCTTTACATTCCTCCCATCTAAAAGAAAATTTTTGATATTCTTTTTAGTTCAATCATATAAAGTTATAATTTAAGTATAATGGTCTTAGTAAAAGGAATATTTGTGATTTTCCTGAACTGGTTTGTTTTTATCCCGTTGCTCAACAATCTATCATGTTACATTTTTCAAGTTGATTGCTAAAAAGCTTAGACACAAATTTGTTGCCTACATCTAGAAAGTACAAAGAACCTCATGAGTGTGTTTTTATCATACTAACTTCATTCCTGTTTTCATTTTGTTTTTCTACCATATTTTCCGTTTGCCCCATTTTCCTACTTTCATTTTTTTACATCTCACAATTTGTATTTTTATTAGCTGCCTTAAATCGTTTTGACAACAAGGTCATACAATAAAATAGTATTCTGCAGTGTATCTCAAATTGGAGTCCTCAAGATAAGATTCCGGGGTCCACAGATAGATCCTTGGCAGCCCATCAAGTGAAAACTCAAAGAAACACTGGTCTAGTCGAAGGGTTACCTCTTGGTTACCTATCTGTGCACACAGATACTATTTCCTTAGCTTTTTCTCCTCCAGCAGGCTTCACTAGCATTCTGCTTTAGCAATTTATGACAATCCCTTAGATCCTTCCATTACCCATCCATCGCAAACTTAGAAGCCCCCCTCCTTGACCTTAATCTTTTAGCCTTATTCCCCTTAAACCTGCTCTTCAGTTGGTCACATTGAGGTCTCTAGTCCCTTAATTCCGTTCAGTTTTTCCTTTCTAATCAACTGGGTTCTATTGAAAGAAACAGAGATCCAAAATAGCAGTAGTTTAAAGAAGTAGTTTATATTGTCTCAAAACATGAAGGCTGCACGAAGCCCAATATGGCAGCCCCACAATTACCTCCATCCCACCGTCCTCCCTTAGCACTGGTTGGCATCCTCAACGTTACCTGCTGGTCACAATACAACCCCTGAGGTTCCAAGCCATTATATTTACATTCCATGCAGCAGGAAGGAGGAAAGTGCATAAGGGCATCCTCTTAGGTCAGCCTCCTTTAAAGAGCTTTCTCAGCAATCTCATCCAATGAGTTCTGTTTACATCTCCAATTATTGAAAGCTAAAAAACTGTAGCAGTAATTTTGAGTATCTCCAGTGTGCTCCCTTTTTTCTGGCTGCACCAGGCAGCAGGCGGGATCTTCCCCAACCAGGGATCGAACCCATGCTCCCTGCACTGGCAGTGCAGAGTCTTAACCACGGGACCACCAGGGACGTCCCAGCTCCCTTCTTCATTCTCTGTTCACCCAACAAATATTTACTGAGTGTCTATGTGCCAGGCACCATTTTTTTGGTGCTGAGGATAGTGATGAACAAGATAGCAAAACCCTTGCCTTCATGGAGCTTACGGTCTAGTAGAGGAAGACAGACAATGATAATATCAAGTAGTATACAAGACAACCTTTATGAATCAGCTACAATAAACCTCGACTATTTTCATGTCCTTTAGCTACTCTTGCCTTTTTCAGTCTCAGGTTACTATGACTACTCTACACTGGGGAAACAGGCATAACTGCCTTCAGTATTCCTTCCTTATGCTTCCTGCCTTTCTATCTGCCTCTGAGAAAAAGGTATCCTTTCCCCCAGACCTTACCCTGACACCTGTGCTCTTTATATCTCCCCTTCTTCCCTCAGGACATTACGATCCATCAATTATATCCTTCCTGGAGCCTTTAATCTCTTTCTAGTTCTATCCTCTAGGCTGAAAAAATGCTTGAGTTTCATCTCTCCAAGAAACAAACAACTTTCCTTGACCCTCTCTCCTTCTCAAACTACTTTCCTAAACATCAAAATGTCTTGAAATAATACTTTACATTAAGTTCTGTTTCCTTGCTTTCTATTCACTTCTTAATCCAATTATATTTGGCTGGATTCTTATTCTATTGTTAAAGTTTCCCTAACTAACTCTGAATTCTGATCTTTTCTTTTAAATATACCCTTTATAGGTTCTGTTTTGAGTTTTTAAGTTAAATATAACCTCCCCTTAACAGTCTGATACTGTCCTTATCATCTATACCTGTGCTATATCCTGGTATGAATGAAAATAAGGATGAGACACAGGCATTGTAAGTTATTTAAAAATAAAATAAACCCCTACCATCAAGACTTACACAATATCAGGGGAACAATAAAAGTGCAAAATAACAAGATGCAACACAACCACCGTAAGAAGTACAAAGTGTTGTGGAGGACCCATGTGGAGATTAGGTGAAGCTGGGGGATAATGGGAAGCTTCAACTAGACAATGCAGAATGAATTCAGTTTTTTCTTTCTTTTTTTTTTTTTTTTTTTTTTTTGCGGTACGCGGGCCTCTCACTGCTGTGACCTCTCCCATTGCAGAGCACAGGCTCCGGACGCGCATGCTCAGTGGCCATGGCTCAGGGCCCAGCCGCTCTGCGGCATGTGGGATCCCCCCGGACCAGGGCACGAACCCGTGTCCCCTGCATCGGCAGGCGGACTCTCAACCACTGCGCCACCAGGGAAGCCCCTGAATTCAGTTTTGATTTATAGCTGGTGAAGGCTTGGCATTCCAAGCAAAGGGAATAGCAAGAGCTTTGGTAGAGACACAGCATGGGGCAGCATATCTGAGAAACAGAAGCACTTTTGTTTGGTTGGAACATGGAGTATATGTAGAACACAGATAGGTAATGGACCTGCAAACCTACAGCAACATGACAATACATGCTAAGCTGATTTTCAGGTTGAATTTCAGTAGGAGAGACTCCTAAAAAGTAAGAAAACATATTAATGTTTAAACAGACCTTCCAGCCTGGCCTGCAGAGGTAAGAGAATTATTAATTTACCACTAGTTGGAATTTAAAGGCGATCTGCTCCAACTGTCCTTCTAATGAAGTAGTTCCCTTAGTATTATTTTAAGAAATAGGCATTCCACCTCTGATTGAACACTGCTAAGGACAAGTTAACACCAGGAAAGCAGTGATGTACTGCTGGGAATTTGGAAATGACTGACTTAAACAGGTGAAAGCAGAGATATGCCAAGTCCCTCTAAAGTGAAAAGATCTTTTCAGGCCAGCAGCGTGGGAGATAACTTGATTGAAAGTATTGACATACTTAAAGTTCATGTGTGTGCACGTGTGTTCACATGTATATATTTGTGTAGTTAGTGGTAGTTAGGGATGGTCAGCCATAATGGCCTAGAACAAAGTTAGAGATAATAAGCACTGGCAGGGAAGTTTGTAAAGCATAATAACTTCCCCAATGAGCGGGTCCTGTTGGAGGGTAGATAAATCAGATTATCAGCAGAATGTAGTAGTAGAACATATTCAAATCCCATTACTAACTCCTCTTGTTCTGAGTCCACACTCACAAAGCAATGTCTCACCTATGAATGGAAAATTTTTAAATTAGTAAGTTGACTTTATTCTTCAGTTGCAGTCAAATATGTTAGCATGATTTAGTACTGAGTCCACTCAACTCTGAAATTTCTCATCACATAAAGCAGAAGCTACCTGAGACTTCCCTGGTGGTCCAATGGTTAAGACTCCGTGCTTCCACTGCAGGGGTCGCTGTTCGATCCCTGGTCGGGGAACTAAGATCCCACATGCCACATGGTGCAGCCAAAAAATGAAAAAAAAAAAAAGCAGAAGCTACCTTACTAGTGAGCTATTTGGGCAGCTACCAGCTTTCCCTAGAAGTTGCCTTCCCTATATCCTTGGGAGCCTTCGATCCCATATAGTAGGAAACTACTTTTCTAGATAGCCTGTTCTGTTGCCTCAAGTTACTTGAGTTGACCTATGTAACTTCCTGTGTTCCTTGAACTTGCTTGCTCAGATTTTTATGTCATTTCCAAACACCATCACACCTCAAATTCTGACTTTTCTCTTTGATTGAAGAGTCAGTTGGTGTCCTTAATCTGACTGTGGCTCTATTTAATACCTTAACATTGATACCTCTGAGCAGAAAGAAAAAGAGTCTCTTTTTCTTGGCTTTTGATAATGGTACTTAATGATACTGTAACCTTCTTCCCGCACCTGTTGACTGAAGCAGTGTTTGTGTAACAGGATTCCTTTTATTTCATGCAACAACGCTTAGAACCCTGGAGAGATCAGAGACAGGCCTCAGTTTATATTCTGAGTGCCCTAGGTGGAACTCTTCTCATGCAACAGACCATTATCATCACTAAAAGTCTCAGAGAAAATAATTCAAGATTTTCTGTATAATTATGCTTATCAATGGCATATGACCCTCAAAACACAAGAATCATTTTGCATGTAAACAAATATAAACCTGGAGATGACGTATGTTATATACCAACAAGAGCAACACTTCTGGGAGCCCGAGACCTTTGTTAACAAAACACACAGAAAGTCATTGCTGAATATAGCCGGGATGGAATAGTGAGCCCAGAGATACAGGGTCTCACTAAGTAGTGAGGTCCAACAGTGAACCCAGAGATAAAGAAGAAAATAAACCAGAACATCGGCATGTTTTCCGAAGGAGTTGGATAGAAGATTGTGGGTTATGAAGCATGAGAACATACAC
Organism: Phocoena sinus; assembly: GCF_008692025.1. Taxonomy (NCBI): domain Eukaryota; kingdom Metazoa; phylum Chordata; class Mammalia; order Artiodactyla; family Phocoenidae; genus Phocoena; species Phocoena sinus. The sequence goes on from NC_045769.1 coordinate 60,459,360, forward strand.
CTTGTTAAGGGCCTAAAGAAAGCTATACAATTTTCTTTAAGGCTGGGAGAAAGGGACTTGATAAAGATGAACCAGCTCCCATAAATACTATCATTTTATAATTCTTTTGCAATCAATGAATGTAATAACTTTTGAGTTTCAGAAGTTGAAAGCTGAACACACCATCATTCACACACTACTCTACCTAATACTCACGCAGGGCTTCCTGTGTATTAACACTGTCTCATCACTTTACAGACATTAATGCATTTAATCCACAAAGTAAGTACTATTATTACCCCCAGTTTATCTCTAAGAAACTACAGAACAGGAGGCTACGTATCTTGCTCATGGTCAGATAGCTGAGAAGCAGTGAAGCCAAGATTCAAACCAGGCAGTCTGGCTGTACAGCCTATGATTTAGACCATGACACAGTACTGCCTCTCTCACAAATGAATGTCGATAGATGAACATGCTCTATACATGTACACAGATGTGCATGGACACACATTTCTATATATTTCATATAAATGGACAGACTCACCTGTGACAATACATATGCCTAATATAGTAAATACTCCAACATATTTATTTGATCTGGGTGTGGAAAGAACTCTAGAATTAGAATCAAGAGACCCACGTTTAGTCTTGGTTCTGACACTTGATGGCTATGTGCTTTGGGGCCTCAGCTCACCTAATGATAAAATGTCAAAATGTGGAGGTAAAAAGGACAGAATGAATGATCTAAAGTCCCTTCAACTCTAACATTCTGACTCAAATCGGATTTAATTGGTATGGGGTGGGGCCCAGGCATGGGTGTGTCTTAGAAGCTTCTTAGGTGAGTCTAATGTGCACTGGCCTGGAGAGTGGTTTCTGTGGCAAAGCTACACTGTAGCCTCATTACTTTGGAGTCGGAAACCCTGGGGCTGAATTTCAACTTTCTCATGTGTGAGCCGTGTGGCCTCGCGAGTCTCTTAATGTCACTGAGCTTGCTCTCCATCTGTAAAGTAAGAAAACCAGTATCTACTTAAAGCAGCTGTGAGGGCCAAATATGCATGGAAAGTACATGCTAGGCACCTGGTTTTCCTCAATGAATCATTCCTAGAGTGAACAAAGAAAATTTTTAGAAGATATACAGAACTGAACTCAGATACACAGAACATCAGTTAGTACTATGAAGTGCTGGAAAACAGATGCAAAGACTGACAGCAACAGCACAGTGAAACTCATAAAGGAGAGAATACCCGTCTTGCCACAGGTCTGGGCAGGAGAGTGACCACAAACCAGAGAGTCTAGTGAATACAGCACTGGAAGAGAGTGAAGGCATATGTCATCCTGCATACTCAGGTAACACCACAGCAGCTGGAAGAATCTAAATCCAAAGACCAAAATATACCAAGGAGACCAAAAGTTGTTAAGCCTAGTTCTTCTATTCTCTAAATAAATCTCTTAAAGTCCCCTACTATTTTAAAAATGAAGTGCCAAGCTGAAGGAAAGTGAACATAACTTCTCTTTTCCACACACGGGGTAAGGAATCCAGCTTACCATCATTAGCCTCACAATTACTGCCTTTGCAGAACGAATGTGAATTCGGTGGGGCAGGTCTTGTGTTTCTATCTTCTGCCTATTCTCAGATCTCTGTGTCAGAGGTCACAGAAGAGCACACAATATACCATTATTTGTTTTCAAAACAGCTGCCTGTGGCCCTGGCTGTCATTCATCATAATGAGGTCTCTGTTGTGTTAGTTTAATCAAATGAGCCCAGTACATGTAACTGTATTCTCCATTCAAATATGGAAGGACTGTTGGCTCAAAGGCAATGGGGAAAATATTTTTCAGTTATTTTTCCAGGAGTGAACACGGATCACAATGATCTATTATCTGTAAAGTGAGGATATTATCTCTCAGTTCTCTAAAGGCTGTTGGGAGGACGGCCCAGAGAGCAGCGCATTCTTACTGCGGCAGCACGGAGAGGAATACAGGTGCGGCATCAGGAAGGCAAGGACTTGGGTTTTCGGTTCTGGTTTTTCACTAAGTCCCCTGTGTGCCATACAGCAAGTGACTTGGCCTTTCAAACACTATACATCTGTGGAATGGGGGATAATAAAAACTTTAAACTTTTTCGTTTGGAATAATTTTTAGGTTCAGAGGAAAGCTGTGCTTCGGATTCCATTTAGAGTCATAGAAAAAAATAGAGGCCCTGTAGATCCCTCGCCCAGTTAATATCGTACATTACTATTAACCAAAACCCCAGACTTCGTTTGGATTTCACCTGTTTCTCCATGAATGTCCTCTTTGTGGTCTAGGACCCACTCCAGAGTACCACATCACATTTAGCTGTTAGGTCACCCTAGTCTTCTCTGGCCTCCTATCACAGGCTTTTAAGAAGAATCAAATAAATGTGAAAACACTTCATAAAATGAAAAGGAGTATTAGAATACATTTTACTACTGTTAGGCATTAAATGAGTCCATGCATATAAAGCACCAAGAAAACTGGGATGTATTAAGCTCCCAATATGGGTTATTAGCGTTATCATTATAATAAATATTTATACATATCCTACAATGTGGCCGGTTCTACATGTCTTCAACAGCTGCTTGGGGTTCAGAATTCCTCTACAATTACAGATTTTTCTCCATAAGAAGCCAGCTTTATAGAGATAGCCCTTGACCACATCTTCAGAAACACCTTGCTCTAACCAAGTGAGTTAGCAAAAGCAGCTCAATCTAGCAGAGCAGGAAAGACAAGAGACAGAGTGAAGGCAGGGGAGGCATCAGTGGAACCTCAGAAGCCACGCAGGTTTCACTTCATCATCAATCTTAGTCCTAGAGCTACACAGCCAAAGAAGCCATGAAGTTCAAGAGGGACCATTCCATAGAAATCAGCAAAGCAACCAACACTTATACATTTCCTGTTAAACAATCTGCACAGTTTCCAAGCACCATTAGGAAGTTAGAAAAGATGACCTGTGGTGAGGGGGAGGCAGGAGAGTGAACCTTTCTTCACCCGTCAGTACACTGAGCTTGCTAACTTGCCTGGGAGAAAGCTCAACCAGAGTCCATGTTACTCACATAACCCATCTCAACAATATCAGGAAATAGTGAATAAATTCCAAGTTGCTTTAGAAGAATAAAACAAAGGAAACGTTCTGGAGTCGAACATGTACTGAAAGCCACTAGACATCCTGCCTCTCACTGCATAACATATTACTAAGCAGTGTTCAGAAATTTTTACGACCCAAGAACCAGGGAGGTACTATGACCTGTTTTTTAGCAGAGAGGCCAACATGTCCTTTAGGATATGTTTGTCAAATGCATTAATATAATGTAATGTTAGCAGGCAAAAACTACACTGTGTGTGTGTGTGTGTGTGTGTGTGTGTGTGTGTGTGTGTGAAAGAGAGAGAGAGAGAGAGAGAGAGAGTGATGGTGGGCAAATAGTTGAGTGGAGGCATAAAGAAGAGTGAAATAAATACTTTAATTGTAATAAATAGCATTTCTTTTCAGCTTTCCACATTACCTTCTGGAAAACCATGTTAACAAATATAATCCAGGAAACTTTTTAAAAAGTCTTTTTTGAAGCCAGTTATAGAATGCCTCTTGATCAAATTCATATTTCAGAAAGATTAGGATAATTCTTCATGAAATTTGGTGGTACACTATTTTGGGTGAAAAGTAAAAACTGACAGCTGCTGCTATTTGCATTCTATTTTGTTTAGGGTAGCAAGGTCCCCAACCAAAACTTTCATCTCCCAAGCCCCCTTATAGCTAATGTGACCTTATAACAAAATTCTAATAAGATGTAAGAAGATATTATTCACGCACACAAAAAAATGAAGTTGGACCCCTTCCTCACACCATACAGAAAGGTTAACTCAAAATGGATCACAGACAAAAACAATGGGCTAAAACTATCAAGCCATTAGAAGAAAATATAGGAGTAAATCTTCATGACTTTGGGTTAGGCAGAGCTGTCTTAGATATGATACCAAAAGTACAAGCAACAAAATAGATAAATTGGACTTTATCAAAATTAAAAACATTTCTGCTTCAACAGGCTTCATTAAGAAAATGAAGAGACAACTCATAGAATGGGAGAATGTATCCATAAATCATATATCTGATAAAGGGCTTATATCTAGAATATATACAAACTCTTATTACTTAATAATAGAAGGACAACCCCGTTAAAAAATGGGCAAAGAATCTAAATAGCAGTTCTCCAAAAAAGATATAAATGGTCAATAAGCATACCAAAAAATGTTCAACATCATTATTCAGTAGAAAAATGCAAATCAAAACCACAATGAGGGACTTCTCTGGTGGCGCAGTGGTTAAGAATCTGCCTGCCAATGCAGGGGACACGGGTTCAATCCCTGGTCCGGGAAGATCCCATGTGCTGCAGAGCAACTAAGCCCATGTGTCACAACTACTGAGCCTGCACTCTAGAACCTGTGAGCCACAACTACTGAAGCCCGCATGCCTAAAGCCTGTGCTCCGCAACAAGAGAAGTCACCTCAATGAGAAGCCTGCGTGCTGCAACGAAGAGTAGCCCTCACTCACCACAACTAGAGAAAGCCCTCGCATAGCGACGACGACCAAACGCAGCCAAAAATAAATAAAATAAATTAAAAAATAAATTAATTAATTAAAGTAAATTTTAAAAAATGTGATGAAATGCCATTTCATACCCACTAGGATGGCTATAATAAAAAAAGACAAGGGGCTTCCCTGGTGGTGCAGTGGTTGATAATCTGCCTGCTAATGCAGGGGACACGGGTTTGAGCCCTGGTATGGGAAGATCCCACATGCTGTGGAGTGACTAGGCCCGTGAGCCACAACTACTGAGCCTGCGTGTCTGGAGCCTGTGCTCTGCAACAAAAGAGGCCGTGATAGTGAGAGGCCCGCGCACCGCGATGAGGAGTGGCCCCCGCTTGCCACAACTAGAGAAAGCCCTCGCACAGAAACAAAGACCCAACACAGCCCAAAATAAATAAATAAATAAATAAATAATAAAAATAAAAAGACAATAACAAGTGCTGGTGAAAATGTAGAGAAATTAGAACCCTCATTCCATTCTGGTGGGAATGTAAAATGGTACAGCCACTTTGGAAAACCATCTGACAGTTACTCAAATAATAAACATATAGTTACCATCTGACTCAGCAACTAAAAGAAAATTAAAAACATATGTCCATACACAAACATTCATAACAGCATTATTCATAATAGGCAGAAAGCAGAAAAAATCCACACGTCTATCAACTGATGGATAAATAAAACGTGGTATATTCATACAATGGAATATTATTTGGCAATAAAAGGAATAAAGTACGTGATATTGTGATTTATAATAAATATGTATTTGGTCTTCGTTCCCATTTCTGGCACAGAGCTCCTAAAACCCTTGGAATTCCCTAAATACTGAGAGCAACAAAGGTACCTTTTGTTATGTTAATGAGATGACTCTTAGAAAACACCTAAGGATGGCAGCTGGTTGCCAGGAGCACCAGCCACGTGATTAGGGGGGTTGGAACTTTCAGTCCCATCCCCCTGACCTCCAGGGAGGGCAGAGGGGCTGAAGGTTGAATCAATCGCCAAGGGCCAATGATTTAATCAATTGTGCCTATGTAACAGTCTCCATAGAAATCCAAAAGAACAGGGTGCAGAGGGCTTCCAGGTAGATGAACACATGGAGGTGCTGGGAGAGTAGTATGCATGGACAGATGATGGAAATTCCACATCCCTCCCCACATACTTTGCCCTTTGTTCTTATTTCCCTAGAGAGGGATGTTTAAAATTTACAAATATAGGGCTTCCCTGGTGGCGCAGTGGTTGGGAGTCTGCCTGCCAATGCAGGGGACGCGGGTTCGGGCCCTGGTCTGGGAGGATCCCACGTGCCGCGGAGCGGCTGGGCCCGTGAGCTACAAATACTGAGCTCTGCGCGTCTGGAGCCTGTGCTCCGCAGCAAGGGAGGCCGCGACAGTGAGAGGCCCGCGCACCGCGATGAAGAGTGGCCCCCGCTTGCCACAACTAGAGAAGGCCCTCGCACAGAAACGAAGACCCAACACAGCCAAAAATAAATAAATGAATAAATAAATTTATAAAAAAAAAAAAAAAAATTTACAAATATAATGATGGATTTGTCTATTTCTGTCTTTAGTTCTGGTGGTTTTGTTTCATGTATTTTAAAGCTTAGTCATTATTTACATACTCAGTTACGATTGTTATATCTTTTAAGGAATTGACCCTTTGGTCATTATTAAATCAATATCCTTATCTCTGGTAATATTCTTGGTTCCTGAACCACAGCACCTTTATTATGCTTTCCAGTTGTGTAAGATATCTTCATCTTTTCACTTTCAACAGATCTCTAATATTTAAAATACATTTCTTGAATACAGTTTATAGTTGGGTCTTGCTTTTTTTATCCACTTTGACAATCTCTGACATTTAACTGGGGTGCTTAATCCTTTTATACATGATGTTATTATATATGTTGATTGCTTTAAGTTTACTATACTGTTGTCTTTTCCATTTGTTCCATTTGTTTTCCGGTCCTCTTTTTCTCCTTCCCTGTCTTCATTGTGATTAATAATTTTTTTTTCTGGTATTTCATTTTCATTTCTCCATTGGGTTTTACGCAATACCTTGTGTGTGTGTGTGTGTGTGTGTGTGTGTGTGTGTGTGTGTGTGTGTGTGTGTGGTTGCTCTAGGAATTCAATCTGTACCTTTATCACAGTCTACTAGATTTAATTTTGCGTTACACATAAACTGTAAGTAATTTTCTTATGCCCCCATCCTTTGTGTCATTTGCATTATGCAATTTAATGTACATACATTATAAAATCCATAATATGACAGAACAACTCTTCCTCTAAACAGCTGTCTTCTGAAGAAATTAACAAAATAAAAAGATTGTCTTTTATATTTATCCTCATATTAAAAATTACCATTTCTTGTAGCGCAGATCTGCTGGCAACTAACTGTCTCAATTTTCATTTATCTAAAAATGTGTCTACTTCACCTTCAGTTTTAAATAATATTTTAACTGGATATAGAAATTCTGTTGACAGTTCTTTTTTTCACCCAGCACTTTAAAAATGCCTCTGGCCTCCACTGTTTCTGAGGAGAAATTACCAGAATTTTGTATTATTTTTCTTCTTTATGTATGTGTCATCTTTCTCTGTTTTTCCTAGTTTTCTTTTACCTTTGATTTTTATCAGTTTAGCTATGATGTGACTAGGTGTAGTGTTTTTGGTTTTGATTTTTTTTGTTTTTGGTCTTTAATTTATCCTGCTTGGGGTTTGCTGAGCTTTTTTTTTTTTTTTTAATAAATTTACTTATTTATTTTATTTATTTATTTTTGGCTGCATTGGGTCTTTGCTGCTGCACGTGGGCTTTCTCTAGCTGTGGTGAGTGGGGGCTACTCTTCGTTGTGGTGCGCAGGCTTCTCATTGTGGTGGCTTCTCTTGTTGCAGAGCACAGGCTCTAGGCATGCGGGCTTTAGTTGTAGCACGCGGGCTCTAGAGAGCAGGCTCAGTAGTTGTGGCGTGCGGGCTTAGTTGCCCTGCGGCATGTGGGATCTTCCCAGACCAGGGCTCAAACCCATGTCCCCTGCACTGGCAGGATTCTTAACCACTGTGCCACCAGGGAAGCCCTTGCTGAACTTTTTGGAGCTATAAGTGTATGCTTTTTACCAAAGTTGGAGAACTTTAAGTCATCATTTCTTCCAATTTTTTTCTGTTCATCCTCCTTTTTTTTACCCCTGGAATTCCAATTACATGTATATTAGATTGATTGATATTGTCTCATATTACTGACTGTTCAATTTTTTCAGTCTTTTTTCTTATGTCCTTCAGATTTGATAAACCCTATTAATCTGTTTTTACATATACTAACACTTCCTTTTCATTTACTAATCTACTGTTAAGCCCCATCTAGTAAAATTTACATTTCAGAAAATGCAGTTTTGCAGGTCTAGAATTTTTAGTTTCTATTTCTCTGCTGAATTTCCCACTCTATTCTCTCATTAGGGCCATAGTTTCCTCTAAGTTCTTGAACATGTTTATAAAAGCTGCTTTAAAGTCTTTGTTTGCTAATTACAACATCTGGGTCAGCTCACAGTTTGTTCCTTTTGAAACATTTTCATGTTTCTTCACATGTTTAGTAAATTTTTATTGTACATTGGCCAAGAATATAATTTAGTATAATAAAGAAAAGGTAAACAAATGAATACTGTTTAAACACAAAGTATAAAGGTTATTAAAAGGAATGAGGTAGCTCTATATAGAGTCACATGGTACCTCAATATACAAAGTTAAAAATTCAAGTTGCGGGCTTCCCTGGTGGCGCAGTAGTTGAGAGTCCGCCTGCCAATGCAGGGGATGCGGGTTCGTGCCCCGGTCCGGGAGGGTCCCACATGCCGCGGAACGGCTGGGCCCGTGGGCCATGGCCGCTGGGCCTGCGCATCCAGAGCCTGTGCTCTGCAACGGGAGAGGCCACAACAATGAGAGGACCACATACCGCAAAAAAAAAAAAAAAAAAAAATTCAAGTTAGTATATATATAACAGCATGATCCAATTTTTTAACTTTTTATTTTGAGATCATTGTAGATTCAGAGAGCTCAGCTCAGTGTTCTGTGATGACCTAGATGTGTGGGATGGGGGGGGCGTGTGGAGGGAGGTCCAAGAGGGAGGGGATATAGGTATACATATAGCTGATTTGCTTCATTGTACAGCAGAAACTAACACAACATTGTAAAGCAACTATACTCAATAATAATAATAATACAGAGAGATCCCATATACTCTTTACACAGTGTACCCTAATGGTAACAACTTGCATAACTACAGTACAAAAACATAACCAGGAAATTGACATTGATACAATCCACAGACCTTATTCAGATTTCACCAGTTTTATATGCACTTGTGTGTGTGTGTGTGTGTGTTTAGTTCTATACAATTTTATCATACATGTATTCAACTGATTTCCACAACAGTCAAGATACAGGCAGTTCCATCACAAATTTCCCACATGATTCTCTTTTTTGGATGATCTATTTTTTTATGGGGTGGAGACAGTATTAGCATAGTTATAAATGCAGAGAAAAAATCAATCTGTTAAGTCATTCATAAACTGAGAAGTTTTAGAGAACAGGATTGTAGGGAGGAGAAATTTTTTGCCTTTTATACTGTCTACTGTAATGTTTGATTTATTTTTTTTACAATGAACATGTATCACTTTTTTTTTTTTTTTTTGCATTGGGTCTTTGTTGCTGCATGCGGGCTTTCTCTAGTTGCAGCGAGCAGGGGCTACTCTTTGTTGCGGTGTGCGGTCTTCTCATTGCAGTGGCTTCTCTTGTTGCAGAGCATGGGCTCTAGGCACACAGACTTCAGCAGTTGCAGCACGTGGGCTTCAGTAATTGTGGCTTGTGGGCTCTAGAGTGCAGGCTCAGTAGTTGCACACACGGACTTAGTTGCTCTGTGGCATGTAAGATCTTCCTGGATCAGGGCTCAAACCCATGTCCCCTGCATTGGCAGGCAGATTCTTTTTTTTTTTTTTTTTTTTGTGGTACGCGGGCCTCTCACTGTTGTGGCCTCTCCCGTTGCGGAGGACAGGCTCCGGACGCGCAGGCTCAGCGGCCATGGCTCACGGGCCCAGCCGCTCCGCGGCATGTGGGATCTTCCCGGACCGGGGCACGAACCCGTGTCCCCTGCATCGGCAGGCGGACTCTCAACCACTGCACCACCAGGGAAGCCCGTGAGGAGTATAATTTTAATGTTGTGTTTTAAAATCACATTACAGTATTACATTATTCCTTTTATTATTGGCCAAAGAAGTACTGTTAGCACTTGGTATAGACTCAGAATAACTCAGACAACAACTTTGTGATGGTCACAGTTTTCCAAAGGTGAAGTGGATTGTCCCAGAAGGTCAGTGAGTTCTCCATCTACTAATCATAATTCAAACAGATGCTAAAGGCCCATTCGTGGCAGAATTTTGAAGAGGAGAGCCAGGCATCAGAAATATGGTCAGTAGGGCTTCCCTGGTGGCGCAGTGGTTGAGAGTCCGCCTGCCAATGCAGGGGACACGGGTTCGTGCCCCGGTCTGGGAGGATCCCACATGCCGCGGAGCGGCTGGGCCCGTGAGCCATGGCCGCTGAGCCTGAGCGTCCGATGCCTGTGCTCCGCAACGGGAGAGGTCACAGCGGTCAGAGGCCCGCGTACCGCGAAAAAAACAAAAAGAAATATGGTCAGTTAAGGTCTTTTCCAAAGCTGAGATTCTATCGTGGGTAAAGAGTATTGGATCCAGACCCAAAAAACCTAAGATTAAGCTCTGGTTTCTAAGGTATAATTTTGGGAGTCACACTAAACCTGTTTCATCATTTTGTAAATGGAGTGATAATATAACAGTGCTTTGTAAATGGTAAAAGTACTATCTGGATAATATTATTTATAATCATTTGAGGATAATGCAAGGGATATTGAGTTAAAACCTTAACAGAAGTTATTTAAGTCAGCCATTAAGCAGACTTCTGAATGGTAAGGATTACAGAACCCATTTTCCAGAGAGGTGGTGGAATTTTAACATGACATATAATTCTCAGTCTCTGGATAGATATAGTCTTGATTGCGAACAAGAAGCTGAATTGTGATTTATGTGGCACTATTTCTTAGTTGTTAGAAATACTAGGAAGAAGAAGAGCAAAATGACCTTTTACTACTCATGTTAAAGTGTTATCAAACACTTATCATTCAAGCATATTTAACCTTCTCTCTTATAACAAGCATAGTGTAGGCAGTTTAACGTCATTTGAAAAATAACAGATGCAGTAGGAACTTGACAGTGTGCTCCTGACAAGAGCTCCAAAGAGGCAAACCAAAGGCCTGGGCCCTACAGCTGAATTTATTGCTACCCAAGATAACACTTCTTAACTTCAAATTACTGATTTTTAAAATGGGGGTTTGGGATTGTTGAACTAAAATAGCTATTAAAATTTCAATTTGAGGGACTTCCCTGGTGGCCCGGTGGTTAAGAATCCATCTTGCAATGCAGGGAACACCGGTTCGATCCCTGGTCGGGGAACTAAGATCTCACATGCTGCAGGGCAGCTAGGCCCGCATGGCAACTAAGCCTGCGTGCTGCAACTACTGAGCCCACGTACCACAACTAGAGAGGCCGTGCACTGCAACTACTGATCCCATGCACTCTGGAGCCCACGCACCACAACTAGAGAGAAGCCTGCGTGCCGCAACGAAAGATCCCACATGCTGCAACTAAGAGCCAACAGAGCCAATAAATAAATATATTTTTTTTTAAATTTCATTTTGAATATTATATTAGGTTTCTAAGATAACAGACCTTTTCACAATTATGTGAAAACCTACCTATTAAGCAAAACCCCTATCACAATATCAATCCTTCATCATCTTTCAAATCTCCTTTCTCTTATTATACTGATGAGACTATCTACAAAACAGCCAAATCTATATCCATCCATAATTAGTTCACAACACACAAAAAAGGAAAAAAGTCCCATAGTTCAGTCATACACATCTCAGATTTTAAATAGTCTCTCTAAAATGACAAATACTTATCAATCTATGTATCTTTTCAAATAAGCTATTTCTGTAAGTACAAAGAAATTGCTATGTAATTGTTTAAATAGATTTTTGTAGGTTGGTTGGTTGAAGGGCACTTTTATTTTCCTTTACTTAAACCTCGCTGCCCAAGAGCCAACAGTCCTAGTGTCAGGACATTTTATGTGGGTTACAATTTAAGTCAGTACTTTATGGAAGAATTTTTTTTTAATTTATTTATTGTATTTAATTTTGGCTGCACTGGGTCTTTGTTGCTGCATGCGGGCTTTCTCTAGTTGTGGCGAGCGGGGGCCATTCTTCGTTGCAGTGCACGGGCTTCTCATTGCGGTGGCTTCTCTTGCTGTGTAGCACGAGCTCTAGGCGCACAGGATTCAGTAGTTGTGGCTCGCAGGCTCTAGAGTGCAGGCTCAGTAGTTGTGGCGCACAGGCTCCGCGACATGTGTGATCTTCCCAGACCGGGGCTCGAACCCGTGTCCCCTGCATTGGCAGGTGGATTCTTAACCACTGCACCACCAGGGAAGCTCTCAAGCTGACATTTTAATTAAGATGGATGCTTCTGTCTTCTGGTGCCTCCATACTGATGCTTGCCTCCCCAAACAGAGAACTCAGGATATCTGTAATTCTCTTCTCTGCCCACCTATCCCACCCTTTATGCCTCAATAACAAGGTGACTATCAAAATACAAAAGATTTAATACAGCTATAATCACTATTCTTTAGGCCAAGTGTTTTGGCAGATTTCTAGATTCTGAGAGTAAATGGGGAAATTTACATATGAATTTTATGGTAAATGATTATATTTAAAATATTAAAATATAAGGAAGAGCTTAATAAAATCTAATACTTTAACACGACCCAGCAACCAACCCAGGAAATCATGTCTTCCCACGCAAAGTTCACAAACACAGCTGTGAATCCATTTCAGGTTGAGAGAGAAATTGGGAAGACCAATCTTCTGAATATTTTCACAGCTACTGCTTCTGAAAAGTGGTGCTCCTTGTAAGAAAAGGATAGAACAAAGATCTTAATGTTGCAGGTCTGAAAGACATCCACATCAAAACCAGGTATAGTGGTCCCAACCCGAGCAGCTGGCAAACTGCAGGATGGATGTGGGCACTCTTCTGCCTAATAAAATCTGAATCAAACACTTTGCATCTGATTCTCCATGTGAGCTTTTTATGCAAACTTCTAAAGTGCAAGGAATCCTGGGGTGGAAGAGCTATTCTGAGAGATTTCACATAGTTCATGTAATTAGGGAAACCACTTCCTTTGATTTTAAGTGTTCAAAACAGCTGAATTTCTCCTATCAAAGGCACTCTGTGATTTGGGTCACCTCTTTTACTTTCTCTTTCATGTTTCTCAGGATGAGAGGTGAAGCTGGAGAGCACATTATTTAGGGGAAAAAAAGATCGTGCTTTTTGTTTTAGAGATTGAACTTACACTATTCAAAAGACTGTCATTTAGACTCTCCCTTTCTTTCTCACCCTCTGTCTCTTTCCTTCCCTATCGAGGCTCTCTGGTAGCTACAGAGAACACAAAACAAAATGTCAATGTAAGGTGGATGGAAAACTGTCATATTGTGTGCAAAAGGATTCTAATGTTCATGTTTGGGTTTAAAATATAATTAGAAAGAACTGTAACTGCAGGCTCTTGATCTCCATACTATGTGTTTTTGTTGTTCTAACAGTTGAAAGACAAGAGAGACAGAGAGACAGACAAAGAATGGAGAAAAGGAGACCATTCCCGCCTCCCAAAAAAGCACAAGCCACCAGTAGCAAAGAGTGTAAAAGAAAGTACCACCCTGTTCGTTTCCTATATTCCTGGAGTATCCTTTTCCCCGAAAAGTAGAACACTGGCTATGCAATGAGGTAGTTCATACTGCTTTTGCTATACCTAATCTTAGCCCTGGATGCTGTTGAGGTTTTCAGTACAACTTATTCTAAAATACCTTGGTCAGTTTAATGCACAGTTAGGTTTGCCAGTCAAAATACAAATTAAAAGAGGTAAAAAATAATTCACCATTTACCAACCACTTTGATGTCCATATTTCTACTGAATGCAAAGCAAGATGAACAATAAAGTATACGGCACAATCGCTAAGATTTTAGTTATTTAAATTTTGGTTAATTAAAATCCCAGGTGGTTAATAAAACTAGTAATATTGTCAGTCATATCAAGGAAAGAAGGTTTTGAACCATATGAATAAAATGTGACAAAATTCTCTAAAGTGACAACAGTCCCACTTGTATTCATTATATTTGATCTTTACAATTCAAAGCAAATACAACTAGGCAGGAGTTATGCCCATACTATAGGTGAAGAAACTAAGTTCCAGGGAAGTTAGCTGACTTGCCCAACATCCCAGTTAATAAGAGCAAAGTAAGAACAGATCTAGAACTTTAAACAGAGAATAGGGCATGATCTTCAATGGTTCAGGATCCTAAATTTCTCTTATCACGGTTTGAAAATCACATTAACTTTTCTGGCAAATATATCACATTTTAACTCATAATAAACCAAATCTAAAATGTCCTTCCCTTAAGCCATATCTTCCTCACCTTCTGCCTACACTTAGCTCCTCACAGTCTATGTATAAGATTTTTCATTTCCATCTGTTGGTTCATTGCTCTCATCCATTGAAATCTTTTCAGGTTCTTGTTCTTACCAAGCCTTTCAACATGTCACCTACTTTTCCTACTATCATACTGACTGAATCAGATGCTACCTAAATTATTAAAGTAAGTGTTAAGAAGGATGTGAGTAAATGTATTTAATTTAATTCCACAAGGATTAAATGCTCTTTATGTCTTTTGGACATGTAAAAGCGTGTACAAATTCACCTAATTTGAACATGGAAACTTTAATTCAATATTTTTATTTCAGTACCAGATAAACTTTGCCTTCCAAGTTGTAATCCATCCTCTTAGTTCCTATCACTATTATTGCCCTTAGCTTATTTTTTATCCAAAATGTATTGAACACTTACTGTATGCCAAGCATTGTACTGAAAACCTTTAATTCCCTCAGAGGTACTCTGCGACAGGTCGTATTAGTATTCTCACCCTAGAATGAGGAAATCAGGACACAAAAAGCTTGTTGAAAGGCCAAGCTAGTCAAGTGATTGAACTAGGGATTCCAAGAAGAGTCTGACTCCAGAACCCACACTTTACACCACTGCCTCTGTACTGAAGGTATCTGTTTACAAGTTCATCTCTCCTAGATCAAATGTAAGATCCCCATGGGTTCTCCAACTTCCAGCACAGTTCTGGCATATACTAAGTCCTTAATATATGGCTATACGGCTTCTGAATTAAGTTGAAGCCATAGCACACTAAGGATGGAGAGGGTTCTACAGCCTAAATAAAAGAAGGTTTTTAAAAGGGCATCATAACTGTCTCCAAATATCTGAAAGGCTGCAGATGGCGGAGGTGTCAAACCTAATTTATATGGCTCCAGCAGACAGTACTAGAACCAATGGGCAGAGTTAAAAGGTAGCAAATTCTAACTAAAACCAACAAAGGCCTTTAAAAGAGGGCAGTGCAAAAGAAGAAAGGGTGTCTTAGTGTAAGTTCCAATTACCAGAGGTATTTAAAGCGTCCAGATAACCAGATGATGGAGAAAATCATCCCATAATGAGAATCTCTGGTTAGGGGAGATCAGTGCTTCCTAAATGCCAATGTCAGTCCACTGACCTGTTACATCAGGGATAATTATTTAAACACACACACACACATGCGCACGCCTAGGTTCTATTCTGGAACTACTAAATCAGAATTCTTGGAAGTAGGGTCAAGCTATGTGTATGTTAACAAGCCCACCAGGTCATTTTGATGTGCAGACAAAATTAGGAAAACGGGACTGTGAGATCCTTTTCAACTTTTAAGTTTCTGTAATTTTATGAAGGTATGCTCTCAACTGTCTCTTCATTTTATGACCGTACTTAACATTCTCAAGCCCTACAGATGCTATAGTCCCCAAATGCCCTCACTCTGCATCAAACTCTAACCTCGTCTCTCCTTCCACGAAGTCCTTTCTGTTACAGTTACTGTGAGAGAGCTTCTTCCAGGAAGTTAGCATCAATTTGGAGTTTCCAAATTGTGCATCATCTCTTGCCATGTTACCCAATCTGTTTGCAGATCGTATCCACTTTTATTACTGTGGATAAAAATAATGACATCAGCTCTATGGGTAAAGGACTTAAAAGTTTTCATTGCTTTACTACTATACAGTCTTCTAAAATTCAGGATTTACATATAAATTATGTATACTTCACCAAACTTGTCCTCTTAAAATAGTCAGATATTTAGGTAAAGCATTTCAAAATATTGCTCCCTAAATTTTATATATCTCCATCATTTGCTTAATAGAGAAACACTTACTGAGGACTCTATAGAAATGAGCCACGGTTTTGGAGGTTTCCCTGGTGGCTCAGCGGTTGAGACTCCTCCTGCCAATGGAGGGGACACGGGTTCCAGCCCTGGTCCTGGAAGATCCCACATGCCACTGAGCAACTAAGCCCGTGTGCCACAACTACTGAGCCTGCGCTCTAGAGCCCGCGAGCCATAACTACTGAGTCCGGGTGCCACAACTACCGAAGCCTGCGTGCCTAGGGCCCATGCTCCACAACAACAGAAGACACCAAAATGAGAAGCTCGTGCACCTCAACAAAGAGTAGACCTCGATCGCCGCAACTAGAGAAAGCCCGTGTGCAGCAACGAAGACCCAACGCAGCCAAAAAAAAAAAAGTAAAAACAAAAAAACGAGCCACGGTTTTCAATCAATAAATATTTTTGAGTACCGACTATAAATAAAGTACCACTGGGAGCTCTGAGATGGAAGAGATAAAAAGAGACACTGTGTATTTCTAACATTTGTTTAAGGCTTACTGTGTGCTAGGCACTGGGCTAAATGCTTCTTGTGTTATCTAATTCCTTAAATGAGCCTATGAGAGAGCTACCAATCTTATCTACAGTTTCTAATAGAGTGAGATTTAGTGGTTAATTAACTTGCCCTGGGTCAAAAAGCTAATAAGTAGAACAGCTGAGATAGATTCAAACGCAGGACGACCACCTCCGAGCTGTACTTCCAGCCACTACAGGACGCTGAGCCTGTACTTCTAACCACTATGCTACACATACTGATGGGGTAGAGGAAAGTCTTACAAAAGCAACCTAAGTGCTCAGTAGAGGTGTAAACAGACTTCTGTGAAAACAGAGGGACATTTTAACTCCCCTGGGAGGAGGGGAGGAGAGGAAGAAGAGCTTTGAAGGAGGGGTATTTTAAGGACAACAGGCCTCTGACAGGCTGGCAGCAGGTAGAAATGCATTTCAGCTGGAGGCAGGAAAGCGCACTGCCAATTTGGAGAACGTCCTGTCCTCTCATGAAGCTGAGATACAGCCTGCATGAGTGGAAAGTAGCATAAGAGGCTGAAGAGTTTTACTGGGAGTGAACTTTCTTAAAGCGGGCTAATGTTATATAGTTTTTTAAATGTGCACTTTTAAAAAAAATCTTATTCCTTGTATTATTTATTTATTTAGGCTGAGGGGCTTGTGGGATCTTAGTTCCCCAACCAGGGATCAAACCCGGGCCCCCTGCAGTGGAAGCTGGGAGTCCTAACCACTGGACTGCCAGGGAATTCCCCAATGTCATATTAAGGAGTTAGAATTTATTCTATAAGTAATGGAGAACTATCAAAAGTGTCTGGTGCAGAAATGACATGATCTGACCTGGTGAGTTTTTTGTCTGTTTGTTTGTTTTGGTATCCATACGGTAGATGGATTAGAAAGGGAAAATAGATACTGGAAGGAGAGGGAATAATGACTTGTATTAAGGGAAGCAGAGATGGAATAAGGGAGCACCAATTCCAAAAAATCTTTCTATTGTCAACAAAATGTACATGGTTGAGAACACAACTAGATGAACACCCATTTCCTTAGGAGCCCTGTCCTTCCATTCCAGGGACCTTGTTTCGGAATCTATTCGATTAGAGATGACAATTCCACTGGGGAGTGTTGGGGGTGAGATCAGGGATACCTCCAGGAAACCGGAGAATTAGAATTAGTCCTGGTTGCAAACTGCTCTTAGACACAGGGGAGGACATGAAATCATATCAAACTAGTTAGCTGCCATCCTTACCACTGCTTCTGTTCCATCTTATTAATTCTTAAAACTTGTTCCTTTCCCAAATCTTTGCTTTGTAACCAATCCAAAGGCTACCTGAGGGTTCACAGTACTGAGTGTGTCTGAGCAGACCCTCAGAGAACTTGCCTCCTACTATAGCCTCCTGCCACCTTTCTGTATTTCTACATTTGATTTTTTTGAGTTTTATTCTTCTTTGATTAAAATATTTTCTCTTAAGAGTATCTAGATGCCACACAATTTCCTAGCTGAAATGAAGAATTCTGCCTAGCTTTTTGGCTTACAAAACAACAGGCAATATAAATGAACTGTCATTAATTGATACTCATTTTGAAAGACTAATGATTTTGAAAACAAGTATTTGTATATATAAACTAGTTTAATGGTTCCTATCTCTAAATAGTTTATTTTTCACTTCACCTCAAAATGAAATCATCGAATTCCTAAGCAACTCTTTCCCTACCTCTATCACATTAGGTATCCATGGCAACATGTCCTGAAAAATTGGTACACTGTGACATTTCATTGCTTAATGGAGCACCTAATGTCAATTACTATACATGTAACTTTACATGTGTATGTATTACTAAATCTCCTTTAGATTCTATAAGACATATACCATAGTCTCTGAATTCCCTGGAGACAATGCATCATCTTCTCTGGGGTAAAAGCCGGAGTAGAAAAACAAAATGAGTGTATGCACAAGGATGATTTGAGACCTTTGGGCTGCCGCTGGTTCTGCTATTTCCACCAAGTTAGAACACACAGCCAAGGATTTGATCTAGGCAGACAAAAACTCTGCACAAATGCCACTACCATGTGAAGTAATTATCATCCCTAAGGAATTGCATACACATTGTTTTCAAAGGTGCTGATAGACAAGTCAAATTCTGTTTCTGACAGTATCCTATTTGTTTTAGACATAGCCACATGTTTCAGTAGAGTTTTTTTGTTTGTTTTTTTTTTTTTTTTTTTTTTTTGCGATACGCGGGCCTCTCACTGCTGTGGCCTCTCCCGTTGCGGAGCAACAGGCTCCGGACGTGCAGGCTCAGCGGCCATGGCTCACGGGCACAGCCGCTCCGCGGCATGTGGGATCCTCCCGGACCGGGGCACGAACCCGTGTACCCTGCATCGGCAGGCGGACTCTCAACCACTGCACCACCAGGGAAGCCCTCAGTAGAGTTTTGACAGGTTCTAAAATCTTGTCAAACTCTGAATCCCGGTGCACTTAAAATTTTTGTTTTACCCTGATGTGATGATATTCCAGCAGCAGTAACAACCATCAGCCTGACTTTTTCTCTCATTGACGATTTCATTTTATCTCCTAGATTGGCGGTGGCAGTGAACAGAAATGCAAAGCCCGTTCCACGAGGGCACTTGCCTAGCAATGTGCTCAGCACTGTCCTAGCCCCATCATACCTGAACTTGGTACCTCGGTTAACTAGCAGGCTCTGGATGGGGTCCAACAAATTCTTGTGTCGTATTTAGTTCTCTTTAGTGAGTGTGCATTTAAATTTTAGAACTGGAAAGATTCAATAATTCTATTTTTTAACACTCTCTTTTACAGAGGAGGGAACCAGAAAGGTGAAGGGACTCATTTTAAGAGTCTAGGGTAAAAATATGAATTCCACTCTCTCCTTGACAGCATTAAACTATCGATGTAGCTTCATAACCTTTTTTAGTGTGTGTGTGATAGTGATGGAAATTCAGTGGATATCATCTCAAAGCAGTTCTTCATTAGGCAAATATATATTGTCTATAAGCTGCTTTATTTTTTCCATGTCAGTAATTATGGATTGAGATCATCGTTTTCCATAGCAGCTTAATTTTCACTGAATGGGAAAACCAGAATTCGTTGACCCAGTTCTCTATTGTTGAACATTTAGATTGTTTCTAATTTCTCATGACTATAAAAACATCACTGTATATTTATCAGATGTACTTGTTTGCCCATAAGCTCAGCACATATTCTTAGTCGGGAAATGCCTGGGTCAAAAAGTATGCCCATTTTGATACAGAATAATACACAGATGCAACTTAGAAATATGTCAGCTTAAGCTTCTACCAATAATTTAAGAGTATCCATTTCCCCAGCCCCCTCAACAGTAGTGAAAATTTACATAGGTTTTTATCGTCATCAACAGTAAATAGTCTATTTTTCGTGAAATGTCTCTTCGTGTCCTCTTTATACTAGTGTGTTTGGCCCTGCTTTAGTTCCTTACCATGTTAGTTACATGGGTTTCAATTCTAATTTCTGATTATATATAAATTTTGAAAAGGCAATTTCAACTTAATTTTAATAAGTCAAATATAGATAAATCATCCAGTAAAGTGGATCAGTCCCAGATCCCTTAATGAAAGCATTTGTGAGAGCACAAGTGTAACAGTTTGAACATAAAACATATAGTCAGAGCCCTGGGCTCTGATTCTAGCAGGCTACTTATAAACCAGATGATCTCAGGCAAGTTATTTAATTCTGTCTCAGTTTCCTCATATGTAAAACTGATACTGACGTATTTCATGGATTCTAAGATGTACATTTATTTCTTCAGATATCACTGAAATCAAGGTTGTATTGCAGCTGGTGGTCATCTTGCAGTTTTCACTGGCAGCATTCTTAGTGGTGCATAAAATAATGGCTCACTTTAAACTGAAGGCATTTTAGATTTGATGAGATGTGGTAGTGCCTACCTCACAGAGTTGTGGTGAGAATGAAATGAAATAACAAATGTATGAGCTTACCCTCCCCAGTAAACACTCCAGAAATGTTACTATTTATTGACATAGTGTCACTTATTTCTGTAATTGTTTTCAATGTTTAAGATTTCTAAAATTGAGTTGAAGAATGTTTACAGTTCCCTGAAGCACATTTTATTGTAAAACAGTTGAAAATTTTTCATTTTAAAATTATCACAGATAAAACAGGTTCTTGTTTAATGGAATTTAAAGGAAATTCTATTTGATCAGGAAATGATCTATCATTTTGAACTTTCAGGAAAGAATCAGCCTACTAAGATCCTAAAATCATGATCTTAGACACAGTCTCCAAATAGCTGTGGGAGAAATAATGCAAAGAACGGCATGAAAACTTTTAATTAAAGTCAATGTGGGCTCCCCTGGTGGCACAGTAGTTAAGAATCCGCCTGCCAATGCAGGGGACAAGGGTTCGAGCCCTGGTCCGGGAAGATCCCACATGCCGCGGAGCAACTAAGCCCATGTGCCACAACTACTGAGCCTGCACTCTAGAGCCCGCGAGCCACAACTACTGAGCCCGTGAGCCACAACTACTGAGCCTGTGTGCCACAATTACTGAAGCCCACACGCCTAGAGCCTGTGCTCTGCAACAAGAGGAGCCACCGCAATGAGAAGCCCGCGCACCGCAACGAAGAGTAGCCCCCACTCACCGCAAACAGAGAAAGCCTGCACACAGCAACGAAGACCCAACACAGCCAAAAATAAAATTATAAATAAATAAATAAATAAAGTCAATGACCATAATGTTTTCCATCTGCTACTCTGTCAAAGGATCTTTTGCAGATGCATAAACCCAAACCAAGCTGCTTCTTGGAAGCTGCAATTAGAAAACTACCATGAGAAGAAACACTGGAGAGGGCATCAAGGAGGCGTGTGAGATAAACCTAGTATCAGAGGAAAAAATAAAACTTCCCCTTGTTATTTCAACAGTTTTCATAAAATTTTTGCCTCTAAATTAATTCATTATATTTCTCTTGTTAGAATCAGAAAGAAATTTATAACTAGGTGTGGGAGGTCTTCAACTAGGTACGCTTCAGTTAAGAAAGGTCCAGTTGCGTATGCGTATGGTGGAAGCCAGGAAGGTATGGATTCAAATTCGAGTTCTACCACTTACTGTGTGACTTGGGGCATATAAATCCACTTCTCTCCATTGCTTCACCTGTGTATTGGTAGTAACCCCTAACTCACAGGGGTGTTACCTATGCACACAGAGTGCTGGTATAAGGGAAGAATTCAATAAAGGATTGTACATATTATTATTAGATGCTCTGTATAAATTATGGGGTTTCTGACTTCATCTCTTAATGCCTTTGTCCTAATTTAGGATAAACTTTACTAACATTATATTCCAAACTAACATATACATTTCTGTATCCCTGTCCCCGTGCTCATCTCATTTAGAAATTAAGCGTTTTTTTAAAAAAAGCTTCCCCAAGAAAGAAGGTCTGGTTTGTTACTAAAGATGTACATTTTAGCTTCTTCTCATATTCATACCAGTTCCCATCATCTTTCTTCCCCACGACTCTCCAAAATGTAAACATGCTTGTTTTTGGCTGGGATCCTAAATTTGAAAGATGCTGCTAATTCCTTTTTAAAGGTCACCTTTTTAACAGAATCCTCAGAAAAGCAAAATTTCTGTTTCCAAGTAGTTATCAAAGTATTTTTCTTCTCTTTCCCTCATTGTGAATAGCAGAGCAAGTCTTAAGAAAAGGGGTGAGAGAGTAGCAAGTCATTATTTGAATTATTTAAATATCAACAGAATGTTTAAATGAGGGAGGAAATGGAATGAGGAAAAGGGAATCCAACCTCCGGAGAGTTTACCATCAGTGTAGATCCATCCATCCATCTCTTCCTTCTTTCTTACTCACTGAGGTAATTAGAAGGAAATGACCACTGGGTGGTCCTCTGCAGTGGAAATTTGCTTTCTTATTCCTTGTTTCATTCATTTCGTGATCAAAATCCTGATGTTTACTGAGTGGTCATACTGCTAATCCCTATTTCCTGGTGCATGTCCGAAGAAAACCACAAAACCAACCCAGATAGGATTGTGGTTTGACGAGAAAATAAATGTCCACTCCAAAACCACCGGGTTGTCACATAAGTGAAGGATCCTGGTAGGCTCTATTTCATTTTCTAAAATTCAGAAAGCACAAACCTCCTACTTGTTGCAGTGGCCACCACCAGAGTTGAACATGTGGTTGCTGCCTATCAATATTTATCCTGTTTTTCTAAGCAAACCCTACTGCCCAAAATAGTGTGCGAGAACATCTGCAATCCGAGCACTTCTCATTCTCCTTCCTTCTGGACTGACAGTAAGAACAGGAAATGAATACTCTCTTTGTAAAGAAGCTCGCTTTGTTACTTTGGACCATCACCACTGGAGTATCACAACATTATCTCTTTCTTGCCCATGCCCGTCATTCTTTTCCCTGCCCCAACTATAAAGTATGAAACCCCACATTCTATACCCTAATTTATATAAGCCCTATATAAGTGCCATGGCAAAAGCATCACACAAAGCTCTTTTAAACAATATATATTTAGAGACAATGCCTCATTCTTTGGATTAAACATATTAAAATTCCATAAAGAAATGTAATTATACTGCTTGAGAACGTTCTTTCTCTTAGGAGGTAGTACACGAGAGATTCCACAAGGGATATATTTAAAGGCGGATTAAAATACACACCTTCCACAAAACATGTAAACTAAAGACTAGGCAGTTGATTTTCAATATAGGAAGAAAAAATGGTATCATCTCTTCTCAGACTGACCTGGTACTTACTTATAAACAGGTGCCAGTTACGAATTAATTGCCTCTCAATTAATTCTGCACCCACACTTTGCCCTCCTTTGTAACACTTGAGCTGACCCCCATAACCATTTCTCCTTAGTCGGTGGGTGTGGTTTCAGGCTTTGTGAAGGGAGGCTCTGGAGGGTCAACGCAGGCACAGCAGAGGAAGGGGCATCTCTTTCTTGCTCCTCGGTGCCTCTTCTCCCCCTTTCAGCACGAATCCGGGGGCACTCATCCTTCAGCAGGCTTCTCTGGCACCCCAGCAGCTGGCTTCTTGTAACGAGCTCTGGAAGCCACACCCTAATGGGCAGCTTGCTGCCTGCCAGCTCCGGCCCACAGATAACCCAGAGAGGGGCTGCGTGTGGAACGACTCCAAGCCAGGGCGCTACATGCAACGTCACCAGCACCCCCGGAGGTGGCTTCTTGTGAACCAGCTCCAGCCCGTGGAACCATCACAAGCTCCCCTATCACCCATTCACAGCTACAGCCCCGCCCACGGGTCTCAACCACAGTGTGGTGGATGGGACCTCTTCCAAGTCTGCTCCTTCCTTGAAGACTCTCCCTCAGCTCCAGAGTTAGTGGCTGCTCCCCGTGTCCGTTATTTCTGTACTCCTGAGTTCGTTTTACCCCGCTGGGTGGCTAACCACCTTTTACTAGTCAATAATTCTCTATATTAATGTTTCTGACTGACAAAGAGCTGGTACTGCGTGTGGTCCCAGGTTACAGACCCTGAAAAATCAGTTTTTAGGGTTAGCTTGGTCACGAACGTGGACTGCAGTGCAGTGCCAAGTTCCCTGTCAACGGGAAAGAGGATGTTATAATCCGTGGCATAAAGAGGCAGCAACATTAATCATGTTATCATCACCTGTGGTTAACTGAGGTGAAGCGCCAATTGAAACAAGGCCTGGAAGCCAAAGCGTCTGCTGTCCTTGACCATCATGGCAGTAATGATGAACATAAGGGCTGTAGGGTAGGATGGGTTCTTTTGAGGGCAATGAGGTAGTTACCAAGAGAAAATGATGCGCCAGGTCCTTTAATCCCCAGCGCAAGTCATGGTCTAACAACCAAAGAGCTTCCATAGCAGCTCTAAAAGGATGTTTTATTTCCAGTAGCCACAGAACTACTATTTCCAGAAGTTAAAACCAAAGTCTATTGTGTATGTTGCTGAATTACAACATCAGTTGATTTCACCACCTCACCAAGTTCCTCATGGGAAAGTTAGTGTATTGATTGGGAAAGAACTGGACCTGAAGCCTGGAAAGGGGTACACCTGATTAGGTTTAAGACAAAACTGGCCATTTTAAACCCCAAAGGCACTCTGAGGCTCCCTTGCCTATAGAAGTAGCTTGCCCTCCTATGTCTCAAGAGACAAGCCTTCTTTTGCTGGAAAACTTTTGCTGGAGAGCGTCACCTACAGTACGTGCCTTGCAAGGGGATGCCCATTGTTCTCAAGATTGACCCAAACCACCCATTGTCCCCAAATCTCAACATGGCTCCAGGTGGTCAGGTACACAGTACCATCCACAAGTAAATATGTTACAGGCCAAAAAAACCTGCAAGATTTTTGTTTATATGGGGAAAACCCAGGGAATGTGTGTAGGAGTAAATATCAAAGGTGTTAGACAGAGGAGGGTGGGAATACACAGATCAGGCTGATTTCAGAGATATGGATGCATTTACTAGAGATTCCAGATTTAATATGTTAGCCCATGAAGCTGGAAGTGTCTCTAATAGTTTACTTGATTGGTTGACTAAAACTTGAACCCCGTGGTAGCCTACATGTAATGAGGTTGAGATGCTAGAACTTCCCTGGCGTGATGTGGAAGAAGGAATCCAAAAGTTGGAGTTGATTACTACAGGCAAACTGCATACACACCCACCCTAACCAGATCTCCTGAGGAGGGCCAGAGACACTCCCTTCACTAACACGTTGAAAAATACATTGGTGAAAGGAGCACTGCATCGCTGAAAAACTCTGTGGCTACTCATTTGTAGACCAGGTGTGACCGCAGGAGGTGTCACCACTGACACAGGCTTTCTGATTTCCTTGGTGATGAAGAAATACAGGGGTTAGCAGAGGCCAAGCAGCAAGCACTTAATGCCGAAGACAAGACTGGTGCGTTTACCATAAAAGGCAGCAGGGATGTATTGATAACCAAAATGCTTAGGGATACTGGGTGTCCCTAGGAATGAAATCAGCGTGGAATCTACTAGAATATTACATGATCTATTAAACAGAAAAATCTCTAGGTCTGGCAACCCCTAAGTCACCACCAGGGAGTCACACATCACACCCAGTTTCTAGGCCTAGGTCGGTTTTCAGACCAGAGCCCTCTGATCGAAGGCAAGTCCAGGTGTCCTTGAGGAAGAGCCCTGCTGTATTGTCACAGGCATAGAAAATCCTCCTCTGAGCATTCACCAAAGGGACATGTTGCCATTTACTACACAGACAGTGCACTGGGGAAAAGGAAATGCCCAGTGGTTTCAGAGATTACGAAATACTGGCTCTGAGTCAATACTAAGTTCCCTATAGCAGGCTGACTGACAAAGGAAAACGCACGAGCTCAATTTATAAATGTTTCTGTGCGATGACGTTAGTACCGACTAAAAGTAGATGTCTGCAGCCCCAAGCAGGGATCATCCCCAGTGAACAGCTTTTAAGGAAAACCCTCCTGGTGGGCAGAACCTGGGCGGTACATCTAGCGACCCACTCTGTCCGGAAAGAGAGATGGCCCGAAGTATGAATGTATACTAACTCATGGGTGCTTGCTTACAGTTTGTCTGAATGATCAGGGACTTGAAAGGAACAGGATTAGAAGACTGATGACAAAGAATGTGGGGGGAAGAGGTAAGCTGATGGATGTCTCAGCTCGGGCACAGACTATGTCCCATATAAATGCTCACCAAAGGGCATCCGCCGCAGGTGGGGTGCTCAATAATCAGATAAACAAAGTTATATGCTCTGCAGATGTCATTCAGCCTCTTTCCCAGCCACTGCAATGCTAGCTCAATGGGTCCGTGAACAAAGTGACCGTGGTGGCAGGGATGGAGACTCAGCGACACGGACCTCCCCCTCGGCAAGGCTGAGCGAGCGGTCTGCTGCTGCTGTGGAGAAGCAGTAACGTTCCTGCCAGCATCCTCACCAGCTGCCTCCCAGCATGCCTTATTCACTCTCTTCACTATACCGCGGGGCTCCTGACGAAGGAAACCAATTCACAACAAAGGAAGTGCAGCAACGGGCTCATCCCCATGGAAGTGACTCATCACACCATATACCCTTCACTCAGAAGCAGCGGCTCCAACAGAAAGGTGGCAGTGGCTTACTGAAGTCTCAGCTATGTCACCAGTTGAGAGACAACGCCGTAAAAGTGTCTCTGACGTAGAGGATGAAGTACACGCTTTGAATCAGAGACCACTGTCTCCCCTGTGATGGAATACGTGGGGCTGGGAACGGAGAGTGACTCCTATCGCTCTTATACCTAATAATCCACTCGGAGGATTTGCGCTCCCCACCACAGCAGCTTTGAGCTCTGCTAGTTTGGAAGCCTTAGTCCCAGAGGGTGAAATTTTCCCACCGGGGGACACATAATAATGATTCCAGTGAACTGGAATATAAGAATGCCACTTGACTATTTTAGGTTTTTTATGCCACTGAACCAAAACGTAGAAAAAGAAGTTCCTCTACTGATGGGAGTGATTGAGCCCAACTAGCAAAGAAAAAACTTAGGCTGTTGATTAACAGTGGGGGAAAGGAACTCTATGTTTGAAACCCAGGGGATTCTATGAGGTGACCCCTAATACGCCTATGATCAATAACAAGAGTTAATGAAACACAACGATAACCAGTAACAGGCAGGACTACTGAGGACTCAGAACCTTCAGAAATGAAAGTTCAGGTCACCCCGCCAAGTAAAGAACCCTAAACAGCTGAGGTTTTGGCTGAGGGAAAAAGGAAATCTGGAACGAGCAGAGGAGGAAGGAAGCCAGAAATCATGACTAGTTACAGAAATGAGGATGGGAGGGGCTTTGTGTATTTTTCCCTTTGCTTGATATCTATATAATTATATCTATATCTGTATAATATATGTACACTTATTTGTGTATATTAACTATTTCTTTCTTATCTCTTTTTCTTCTTATTTTTCCCTAGCTTATGGAGGTGCGATTGACAAACAAAAATTGTATATATTTAAGGTGTACAACATGATTTTTTTTTTTTTTGGCTGCACCGTGCGGCGTGTGGGATCTTAGTTCCCTGACCAGGGATCAAACCCATGCCCCCTGCACTAGGAGTGCGGAGTCTTAACCACTGGACCGCCAGGGAAGTCCCCAACATGATGTTTTGGTATAAGTATACATTATAAAATGACTACCACAATCATGCTAATTAACATATTCATCAGCTCACATAGTTACCTTTTGTGTTGTATGATGAGAACACTTGAGAGATCTAGTCTCCTAGCAAATTTCACAATATTATTAATAGTCACCATGCTGTACCTTAGGTCTCCAGGACCTAATTCATCTTATGACTGAGAGTTTGTACCTTACACACAACTTCTTTACCCATTCATCCATCAATGGACACTTGGGTTGCTTCCATATCTCAGCTTCTGTGAATAACGCTGCAGTGAACATGGGAGTGCAGATATCTCTTTGAGACAGTGATTTTATTTCCTTTGGACATATACCCAGAGGTAGGACAGCTGAATCATATGGTAGTTCTATTTTTAACTTTTTGAGGATCCCTCCCCCATAACTGTTTTCCATAGTGGCTGTACCCATTCACATTCTCACCAACATTGTACGAGGGTTCCCTTTTCTCCACATCCTTGCCAGCACTTGTTATCTTTTGACTTTTTGCTATCAGCCATCCTAACAGGTGTGAGATTAGATATTTCCTTGTGGTTTTGATTTGCATTTCCCCGATGATTAGTGATGATGAGCATCTTTTCATATACCTGCTGGCTATCTGTATGTCTTCTTGGAAAAATGTCTATTTCCCCCATGTTTTATATGCAAGTTGTGAGGGGTTAACTTTATGACTTAGTCTTTAGGTAACAGAGTATTCAGTGAGACTACAATGGAATTTGAGGAGAGATTAATAAGGTCAGCAATGGATACGATGACATTTGGGAGTGGGTGTCTCCTTATTTTGGGGGAAGGGTGAAAACTTCTTCACTTGTACAAAGGACAGGTGCTCTTCATTGGTAAAAGCACAGACTTGTTTCATTATTATATGGAAGTTCAAATGTGCACAGAGGTTGTACACAGAAGCTGAGCAGCCAACGGGGTGAACCGTGCCAGTTACCAATCAGTTGCTTCTCAGCACCGTATCTGTTGTTTTGTCCTGCCTCATGATACTGGAGACAGACCCTATCAACATTTTTCTTTTGCCAGCTGGCACGATGTTAGGCTGTCAATAAAGGGCACTGGAGAGCCACTGCAAGACATGACAGAGGAGGGGCCTTCCCTTCCTGTTTCCTGTGTGATTTTTTTCCAGTGGCTATGGTTGCCAGCAGCATATGAGACACCCAGTGTTACTCACCCTCAAGTATTTTATTGGCACCTCAGTCGACCAGCTTCAGCCGGCCAGCTCCCCAGCTGGTGGCTTCCTACACACCAGCCGTGGTACCCCTGAGAACCATCACTGGAACCCCAGTGGATGGCTTCTTGTGAACCAGCTCCAGACTGTGACACCACAGCAAAACCCTCCACCACCCAGAAGCAGCTACATGCTCTCCAATGAGGTCTAAATTTCTCTCCCAAGTCTGTTTCTTCCTTTGGTATTCTTCCTAGGTTCAGAGGGAGTAGCTGCTCCCTACCTTTGCTATTCCGATATTCCTTAGAGACTTTTACTAGTTAACAGTAGTTGACCTTGGGCTTCCCTGGTGGCACAGTGGTCGAGAGTCCGCCTGCCGATGCAGGGGACACGGGTTCGTGCCCCGGTCCAGGAAGATCCCACATGCCGCAGAGCGGCTGGGCCCGTGAGCCATGGCCGCTGAGCCTGCGCGTCCGGAGCCTGGGCTCCGCAACGGGAGAGGCCACAGCAGTGAGAGGCCCGCGAACCGCAAAAAAATAAATAAATAATTTATCTGTGAAGTATATCTGAAGGACTAAGGAATGTTAAGCTGAATCTCTTAAGAATGCCAAGAGTGCCTCTTACGAAGAAGGGATATGTTCTTGGTAAACTTTTAAACTTCCTCACTGATTTTTTTCCCTAATAAAACATACTGAACTCTGTTCTTGGAATGGACTTTTAGCACAGAAATGTAAAGTACCAATACAAAAACACAAAATGTATAAGTCATGAGCTGAAATGTATCTTTAAGCAAGAAGCAGCTTTGCAAACTACAAATATCATATTTCCTGAATTATTTCTGATTTGATAGCGGTACCTTCCTTATCTCCATTCATTTTCCCAAACTATAGACATGGATTATATTTTTATGTGGCAAAGTGTTAATGGAGTGACTCTGGTTTCTGTCCTATGTGGCAATAAAGGAATGAGATGAAAGCCAAGAACAGTGATAAAGATCACTGTCTCTTTTCCATTTTCTTTTTCCACATGAAGCCCTCTCTCCTGTCCTCAGTTATCTCTGTAAGGAAAGCTACTCTGAAAAACGAAATCTTCCTTTGAAGATTCTGGAACGATCAGGCTGTGCATATTACTCTTGTTTTTACTGATATGCTTCTATGATAGTGAAATAAAACATGTAACATTTTATGCATAGTAAAATATTATATTTGCAGACATTTCCATTCCATTTAAAGGCTTCTGCCTCTTTTTGGAATTTTTTCCCCAAATATGAGGAGTGTTAAGTGAATTGATATATTTAATTTTTTGTTTCATTGATGAGAGAGTTCTTTTAAAATGATGAAGTTTGTAGCAATATAAAGATAAAATTTTATATGAATTGGCTCCTTGATGATTTACCCATAAATGAAAATAATACCAAGGCTCTCATATGCCTCAACTATTTTGCTATTTATTTTCTTAATAAAATTTTTACTTAATAAAATTTTGTTTTTTACAATAAAATTGTAACCTCAATATCCTTAATTGACCAAGAATTGGTTAATAATTTCCAAGATTACACAATACAGGATAGGACAGATGTTAGGGTAGCTTAAAGAAGTGCTCATCTAGAAAATGTCTCTGAGTGGGACAACAGTCATAAATCATTTTTGGCTATGGAAATTTTTGTTAATCTCTTGTGGCATCTAATACCAGAGACGCTCTCCCCTGAGGTATGTTAGGAAAACATCTAAGTTATATATAAAGGCCTTCTCTGTTCAATTAGAGTGAAGTACCTGCCATTTGTCAAGGTAAAGAGGGTGGGAATGGGGTGGCGGATGCTTGAGGGAGTGGTCAATGGAGAGATGTAACAAGAGTATCTAAATCTCTGGTAAGGGGGACTTCCCTTATGGTACAGTGGTTAAGCATCCGCCTGCCAGTGCAGGGCACACAGGTTTGATCCCCGGTCTAGGAAGATCCCACATGCCGCGGAGCGACTGAGCCCTTGCGCCACAGCTACTGAGCCTGCGCTCTAGAGCCTGTGAGCCACAACTACTGAAGCACGTGCACCTAGAGCCCGTGCTCCGCAACAAGAGAAGCAACTAGAGAAAGCCCACGTGCAGCAACGAAGACCCAATGCAGCCAAAAAATAAATTAAAAAAAAATTTTTTTTTAAATAAAGTAAATCTCTGGTACAGCAGGAGACTCTCCCCAGGGGGTTTTCTGTTCTTTATACAGTTAGAATCAGAAAATTTGGGACCTTAAAACATATTATCTGAAGCCAAGTATTTTTGCTCCCATTGTTTTACAAATGGAGAAATATAGCCATGTACAACAGTAGACCTTAAGATTAATTATGTTTCATCTCTTTTCTCTTTGTAATTCTGTTTTCTTCCAATCAAGTCAGAATATTTCTTAGTTTATTGAATTGCTTACATTTAAGGAGATAAAAATCTTTCTTTAAATAGATGTGCCCAAAAGAATGAGATCTGATATTAGTTAGTAACATTAATGAGTCTGTGCTGACTTTACTCCTTCAGATTACCGTATGTAGACTCTGCAGTTTGCAGCCCTGATTTAAAGCTACAGGCCCTGCAATTCCATTAGCTGGGCTCCTGAGTGTTATAAACACTTGTCCTCTGATGGCAGGTTTAATTTTTGACACAGTCAAAAGTTATTAAAACTAAACCCGTGAATACATATGTTAATGTCATTTGCCCATTAAGAAAATAGTGAACACTGAGCAAGGTGATGCACAGATGCACAAAGCCATTGTCTTTGTCTTCAAGGAATAGGTCAAGGAGATAAGAACAAAGGGATTTAACAGGATTAAAGAGGTGAACACTGAAATAAGTGCACGGTGGGAAACCTGCAGGCCTGGAGGCAAATGAATCCAAAAGGGAGTGCTGAGGTTGGAGAATAAAGGCTAGATGCCGTGATAAGGATGAAGAAAAGCAGAGCTGCTGAAGACTGGGTAAAATAAATTATGGGCAGAGAAGGGAAGCTCAGGCTTGCTATTTTGAAGGCAGAGCAGTTCTAAGCTATGAGGTTTTACCCGTAAGTGGCTGAAGGTAAGTGGAACTAAAAGCCATGCAAATGGTAGTGACAGAAGTCTGCAGTCGGTTCAAGGGTCCTTAAAGTGGATGCCAAATTCACTCAGGATGGTTGATGGTCAAAGACAGGACAGAAACAATAACTGAGGCAGGTACTGAAATCAAGGAAGACAGGAATGTGTGCAACATGAAGTGGTTTAAATAAGTTGCATGGAGAGAGAGTCCATGAAGAGGGGTGGTAGCAAATGAGAAAGCAGGCTGATTTTCTTATATGGCTTACGGACTGATTCAGTCAACGAGGACACCACTTATTTTGATTTATAAGTTGTATATAAAAAAGGACTTTGTTTCTTTTTAAAGTTAAAAGGTTATTGGACTTCCCTGGTGGTGCAGTGGTTAAGAATCCACCTGGCAA
This sequence comes from Phocoena sinus, assembly GCF_008692025.1. Lineage (NCBI taxonomy): Eukaryota > Metazoa > Chordata > Mammalia > Artiodactyla > Phocoenidae > Phocoena > Phocoena sinus. Next base: position 60,491,618 of record NC_045769.1, read on the forward strand.
TGCAGGGGACCCGGGTTCAAGCCCTGGTCCGGGAAGATCCCACATGCCGCGAACCAATGAAGCCCATGCGCCACAACTACTGAGCCTGCACCCTAGAGCCCGCGAGCTACAACTACTGAGCCTGTGCGCCTAGGGCCCGTGCTGTGCACCAAGAGAAGCCCCCGCAATGAGAAGCCCATGCACCTCAACGCAGAGCGGCCCCCGCCTACCACAACTAGAGAAAGCCCGCGTGCAGCAACAAAGACCAGCCAAAAATAAATAAATAAAAATTGTTTTAAAAAGTTAAAAGGTTATTAATTTTACTTATTATGCCTCACTTATTACTGAATCAAATTAATATCTTAAAAGGAAGAGGATTATCAGACGTTCCTTTAGAGGAGACAAATATATCACACCCCACCCCACAACTAGATTTCCTAATATACGAGGATAAGAGAGACATTTTCTGTATCAAATGAGGACCAAAACTGAAAGGTAGTTTTCATTAAAGAAAAAAATTCTAAAGTGTATTTCTGAAAATGTATTCTAGAAGTATCTTATGAACATAGACAATTCAGCTAGGTGAGTTGAAAGAACTGTACAGAGGGGCTCAAAAAGAGAAGTAAGAAATGTAGGAAAGGTTTTTGTTTGTAGGCACAAATGGTGGGCCCCTCCAGCTGGCTGTGAGTGTTCTTACTCAAGGCTGATAAGGTCACAGGCTGCTCTCTTCTCTAAACTCCTCTCTGAAGGGAAGAGTTAATGGAGAATCTGCCTCTCCTTCTCTGCAGGCCGTGCTAAGATAAACAGGTGTGAAATGTTTTTCTCTGTTTATATGCAGTTCTTAAAAAGGAAAATTTCTTCCTAACTCATCCTGACAAATGGCTGTGGGTAAACATTCCAGAACCTTTATGAATTTGCTAAAACAAAAAGAAAAAAAAAATCCACCATAATAAAGGAAAAAACACATTTCAAATACCACCCAAGTACTGGTTATGTGTTCTTTTCAAGTCTTCACCTACAGAATACAGATTTCTCCCCCTTATAATTACCAAAATCTGGAGCCAGCTAGAAACAAAGGCAAAATTTTAAAGCCCTGTTGGTTAGTAATCAAATGTTCTATTTGTCTTCCTAAAGAATACTACAAGATTAAGATGTCAAACCCAAAGAAATGTACAATATTTTAACTTAAAATGCCTGCAGTGTTTCTTCAGCTATCAACTCATACCCGGAGAGACTCTTAAGTAGAATTCATGTTTACTTTATACCACGTGTATGTAGAACTTCATGACAGCAAAGAAATTAAGGGGAAAAAATTAAGATAAACAAGGAGATTAAAAGTAGGGGCCATGGGTAATTCCCTGGTGGTCTAGTGGTTAAGACTCTGCGCTTTCACTGCTGAGGGGCCAGTTTGGCATGAAAAAAAAAAAAAAAAAAGGATGCCATCAATGATACTCTACGGGAATTGAAGCAGAAAATACCAAAAGCATATGAGTATATTTTCAAGGTACTTTCATGATTTAAAACTAAACAGGGGGTGAGTTGCCATTGTGTACAAAACTGACAAATCATAAAGATGTTTTTCCCGTCTCCATGCTATAAGATTCCATGCATTTGGTTAGCTTTTTTTTTTTCTGATTATAAAAGTAGCATATGCTCACTGTTTCCCATTTTTCATGGCCATATACAACTCTTAACACATACGCATGTGCCCTTTTCCAATTATTTCCTTAGAACAAGTTCTTAAAAGTTAGAGTGATGGATCAAATAGCATTTCATTTTAAGACTTCTGTCAGTCTCCAAAACTGCCCTCCAGCAGGCTATGCCATTTTACACTTCCACCGAAAGTCTAAACTTCCCTAGACCTTCCCTCATCTTCTGACAGGAGCTGGCTCTCCTCTGCAGCTCTCCCGATGACAGCTAGTCTGTCTCTTTCAGCACTTGCTCCATGGGGCCTGGAGGGGAACAAGGTGTCCTCCTGGCTCCTCATAACCGTTTCCAGACCGCTCTCCCTCCCCTCCCTAAAAGCTGAATCTGTCATTAGATTGCATCATCCATTATCCTTTACAGTTGCCAACATATACAAGTTCCAGAGAGCTCCCTTTCATTGCTTGATGATTTCAGCTCCTAGCTTACTGCCATTTTCTCCGATTACAATTCTTGTCACATAGTGTAGGAATGCTTACATGCACATAAATGAGCCTCGGACACTTGTCCTCTCAAGTCCTTGAACTCTGCTGCAACACACCTCAGTAGCACATCCTTTTGGTCACACCCTAGACCCTGCATGACCAGCAACTGCACCGTCCGTAATCCAATATCCACCCATCCCACTTCTTATATTTCCTGCTCCCTCCTTCTAGCACCTGGACTCCAGCAGCCCCTCGCCCTACAATCACCAGTGGCATCTTTACACGCCACTCCCTTCCCGGATGTCTTCCTTCCCCTCTTCGCCTCACTTAAATTCCATGGCAATTCATAGAGTCCTTCCCTTCAATCCATCCTCACCTCCTCTGTCCTGCTTTTACTTCACTTTACTCAGGAAAATCACAACCGTGAATAAATCCGATGTTCTTTCTACTCCACTCCTGCACCTGTTGAGCTGAATATGCCTGGAGAAAACACACACCCTTATCGGTACTCAGCAACCAACTACATTTCCCTATTCCAGTGGTTCTGAAATTTTTGGCGTATAGACACTAATTGTTCCAGCACCATTTATTGAAAATATGATCCTTTCTTCATCTTTTCATCCTCATCTCAACTGCCTTGGGACCTCTGTCAAAAATCTATTGACCAAATATGTGTGGGTCTATGTCTAGACTCTCTGTTCTGTTCCACTGTTCTATCCATACATCTTGACACCACACAATGTGGAAAACTGTAGCTTTATAGTAAGTACTGATATAAGGCAGTAGTGGAAGTTCTCCAACATTGCTCTCTTTTCCAAAATTCTTTTGGCTATTCCAGGTGCTTTGCATTTCCATATGTTTTATGATCTGCTTATCAATATCTACCAAAAGCTGGCTGTAGGTTGTGACTGTATTGAATATATAAATCAATTTCAGGAGAACTGACATCTTGACATATATTCTGACCTAAAAACATAGCATATCTCTCCATTTATTATGTCTTCTTTCATTTCTCTCAGCAATGTTTTATAGCTTTCAGTGTAAAGATACTGCACAATTCTTTTGTTAAATGTATCCCTCAGTATTTCATTTTTTTCTGAAATAGAACTTTATATGTTAGCTGTGCTACATAATACATAACTTACCATTTTAACCATTTTAATGTACAATGTATTAAATGCATTCAGTGTTGTGCAACCATCACCACTAATCTATTTCCAGAATTTGTTCACCATCCCAAACAGAAACTTTATACCAATTCCCCATTCCCCACAGCCCCTAGTAATCACTATTCTACTTTCTGTACCTGAATTTGCCCATTTTAGGTATCTCATATAAGTAAAATCATACAATATTTGTCCTTTTGTGTTTCATTTATTTCTCTAAGCATAATGTTTTCACGATTCATCCATGTTGTAGCATGTATAAGAATTACACTCCTTTGGGCTTCCCTGGTGGCGCAGTGGTTGAGAGTCCGCCTGCCGATGCAGGGGACACTGGTTCGTGCCCCGGTCTGGGAGGATCCCACATGCCGCGGAGCAGCTAGGCCCGTGAGCCACGGCTGCTGAGCCTGCGCGTCCGGAGCCTGTGCTCCGCAACGGGAGAGGCCACAGCAGTGAGAGTCCCGCGTACCGCAAAAAAAAAAAAAAGAGAATTACACTCCTTTTAAAGGAATGAATACTATTTAATTGCATACATACACCATATTTTGTTTATCCATGCATCTGGTGATGGACATTTGGGTTATTTCCAATTATTTCATATTTTCGTTGCATTGTAGGTGGTATTTTTTAGATGGCTAATTCCTTCCTTGGTTCATTGCCTGTATCAAAAATGAACTCTTGATCTGCTCTCACAAACCTGCTCCACCCATGATTTCCCCCTCTCCCATGATGGCAGATGCATCCTTCCATGTCCTCAGTGCACAACCTTTGAGACTTCCTTGACTCTACTTTCACACAGCATGTCCAGTGAGCCAATCTGGTTAGATCTATCTTTAAAATATACCCCAAATTCAACCGCTTCTGACTTCCACCAGTGTAACCTTCCTGGGCCTAGCCACAAACATCTCTTTGTCTGGATTATAATTTAACTGGTCTTTCTGCCCCTGCCCCATATGGTCTTTTCTCAGCAGAGTAACCGGAGTAGTCATATTAAAATGTAAGTCATTTCACTTCTCTACTCCAAAGCATTGAACTGCTCACCATTTCCTCCTGATTTAAATCAGAAGCTCTTACAGTTGCCTACAGGTCCTATCCGATTTGGCCTTGTTACCTCTCTGGCCCCATTTCCTGTCTCTTCCCCCCCTCACTCACTCCACTCCAGCCACAACGGCCTCCCTGCTCTTCCCCAACACACCAGGCGTGCTCCCACCTGGCATCTGCATGTTCCCTCTGCATGGACTGTTTTATCCCCGTGTAAGCAGATGGCTCCATCGCTTACTCCAGGCATTTACTCAAATACCACCTTCTCAACGAGGCCTACCTGACCAGCCCATGTAAACTGGCAACACTAGCCCCATACTGGCGCTCCTGATGCCCCGTACTCTGCTCTATGTTTTTCCTCACTTTTTTAATATAAACTTTTTATTTTGGAATAATTTTAGATTTACAGAAAAGTTGGAAAGATAATGCAGATCATTCCTCTCACCCAGCTTCCGTTAATTTTAACATATTGCATCACCAGGGTACATGTATCAGAACTAAGAAACCATTACTGGTACATTACTATTAACTAAACTCCAGACTTTATCTAGATTTCACCATTTTTAACACTGATGTCTTTTTTTTGTTGTTGTTCTAGAATCCAGTGCAAGATACTACATTATGTTTGGTCATCATGCCTCAATCTCTTCTGGACTGTGACAGTTTCTCAGTCTTTCTTGGTTTCTTAAGACCTTAATAACCTTGAGGAGTACTGGCCAGGTATTTTGTAGAATGTCCATCATTTTGGGTTTATCTGATATTTTCCTCACGACTAGAATAGGGTTATGGGTTTGGGGGGAAGAGGACCACAGAGGTGAAGTGGTTTTCTCATCACATCATATTGGGGTTATGGGCTAGCAGCATGGCTTAACACTAACGATATTAACCCATGTCACTTGGTTAAGGTAGTGTTTGGCACCTTTGTTGATTGTAAAGTTACTAATTTTTTCTTTTCTATACTCTAATTTTTGGAAGTGAGTCACTAAGTTCAGCCCATATTTAGGAGGCATAAGGGTCTTTATAATGTTTTAATATACCCTTCAGTTAGTTGTTTCATTTCCCACATTTGAAGGTAAAGCTCTATAAGGACGTGAATTTTGTCTGTTTTTTTGTAAGTTTTTTGTCTATTTATTTTATTACTGATGTGGCTCCAGTATCTAGAATAGTGCCTGGTATGTAATAAATATCCAATATTTTTTGGATGACAGAATACAGAAAAGGAGATTTCCTACTAATCTGTGTAGGTCACAGTCTCCTACAGCATCAATTGTGCATCTACCCACCTAGAAAGGTATGTCCCAGGAAGAAAAATCACATATGTCATTTACTCTGAGGGGTTACTAACATGTTTCTTTTCTCAGTGGTATTTGCAGTTTTATTAGGGTAAACAATCTTAAAGAATGAAATTACAATGCTAAAATTTGAGGCATCAGCAATAGGATTAAATAGAGAATATATGTAAACGGCTTGGAATAGAGGCTGTCAATAACAGGAACTCAGGAAATGTTAATTTGCTTATATATCCTTACCCTACATTCAGGTCTGGGAGATTTGGGGGGTATAGAGGGTCTTCCTTGGAATCTCAAAAACATGCTTATTCTACCTGCTAATAATCTTAAATAGTTTTTGAAAAAAGGTAGAGTATAAATTTTTAATGCTCCACACCCCTAAATCCAGTTAATATTAATGTCTTGATCTCTTACTAGATCTGTTCTTGGTCTGATCTGCGCTTACAGTAAGTCTAACTGGAATCAGAATTTCCCACATATCCTCCCTGTTCTGAGACCAGTACCCTGGCCTTAGCCACAGCTCCCAAGTTTTTCCCAAAGAAGAATGTAGGTTACACTCAGAGGCCTTATTTTGAGGTTAAGAAATTATCCTGAGTTTTTTTTAATTTATTTGGTTGCACCCGGTCTTAGTTGCGGCAGGCGGGCTCCTTAGTTGCAGCTCACGGGCTCCTTAGTTGCAGCCAGTGGGCTCCTTAGTTGTGGCTCACCAGCTCCTTAGTTGCAGCTTGCCGGCTCCCTAGTCATGGCATGTGAACTCTTAGTTGCAGCATGCACGCGGGATCCAATTCCCCGAGCAGGGATTGAACCTGGGTCCCCCGCATTGGGAGCTCAGAATCTTAACCACTGTGTCACCAGGGAAGTCCCTATCCTGAGATTTTTAAGGGAAAAAAGTTCTCCACTTTCATAACTTTAAAGATTTGGTCAGCAGCTAATTAGTTTAGTAGAAGTTAGTTTAGATGTTAACCAAACTATGTATTATATTTTAAAATACCCACCCAATGATTAAAATAAAACGAATACATACTTAAGATAGGCTCTACGACTATGGTCCCAATAACAGAAACAACTGTTTCCCACTAAAGAATGCACTATTCTGCATGTTTTTAAAATGTAGTGAGTTAAATGGATTTTGTTCATTAATTACTTAATATAATCTGTCTTCAAAAGCAGATCGGCCATGTAGTCCCCTCCTTCTTGAGCAGAGCCTGCACAAACACTCACCAGACATTTCCATCCTTAACAGTGTATCTGCTGTAATGTAGCTAATTTTACCAAGTGCTATTCTCCTAAATAGTATCAGGGGTAGAAGTCATATTTTCAAGTCATTAAGACTCCAACGGTCTCATTTCATTTAGGACACCTTAATTTTTCTCAGGTCATGAATCATGAACATCAGATATTAACACTGCTAAGAAAAAGCATCTTGGATTCCTTTCTTGGAAACATGTTAAAAAAAACAAACCAGGGCTTCCCTGGTGGCGCAGTGGTTGGGGGGTCCGCCTGCCAGTGCAGGGGACGCGGGTTCGTGCCCCGGTCCGGGGGGATCCCACGTGCCGCGGAGTGGCTGGGCCCGTGGGCCACGGCCGCTGGGTCTGTGCGTCTGGAGCCTGTGCTCTGCAGCGGGAGAGGCCACAGCGGTGAGAGGCCCGCGTACCCCAAAAACAACAAACAAACAAACAAAAAACAGATAAGAACCATGGCCAGGAAAATCCTGCCTAACAGCCACAGAACAGAACCTTTCATTCAAAGACAAACTAATTTGTTAAGAGCTCAAAAGATCAGTCAAACGTGGAGAAGAAAAGGCTAGGAATGAAGTAGACTAGAAATGCAGACTGTTCTTTTCTGTAGATTCAGGAAGAGCAAAACCTTCCTGGAAAATCTTACAGAAGAAGAGAAAGTTGAGATATGATTACTAGGTTTATTATTTTATTTACTCTCTATGCATTTATTGATTGCTTACGGTGGGCTGGGTACAATGCAGAGCTTAGAAAAAAAGATCAATGAGATACAAATCTTAAGTTCAAGAAGCAGACATATGGAAGGAAGAGGGTAAGATTTGTTCTGTATGGCCCCAGAAAAAGAGACCAGTATCCACAGCTGGAAGTTACATTATAAAGAACTTTCTAAGAATTAAGCTGTTGCAAAATTGAACAGCCTGCACCTCACATGTCATCGATGGCAGCCTTCAAACAGAAACTGGTTGTCCTAACCAGGAGCAGGAATCAAGCATCAGTGAAAAAAAAATTGATAGGATGGTCTCTGTCTTAAGTACTTCCATGAGAGTGACTTCCTGTCTTCACTAGAAAGCAGAGAAGAAAATTCTACACACCTTTTTAATACCCAAGTGACATAATTCTATTCTGAAGACAGAGAATTAATCATATCTACTTGAAAACTATCTGAAATACTCACAGGTAGCTCTTCCTCTCGTCCAATTTTTCAGTTTTTTAATTGTTCTCTCCATATTAGGCTTTGTGTTTCTCAAAAATCCAATTCATGCTTCGTACTATTTTTCTTCTAGCAGCAAGAGCCTAGCTTTGTATGACACCAGTTAGTCAGGATATAACAGCCTTACTGGAATACATTCATTGGTTTGATTTCAGCACAAGATTTAGAGGATGGCTGGAAAAATGTTATTAACTAACTGAAATGTTTACTGCCTAATATACTGAGATCAATAATAACTTTAATGAAAAGCTGAAATAACTGTTGTAATATGTAATGTTACATATGGCAAATTGAAAAAACCTCCACATGCAAGTAAATATGTAATCTAACAAAGTTTTGAAAGGATTCAAAAATTTTTAAATGACTGAGAAGCAAAAATAAGAAGGATAGGGGCTTTTTCTTGAAAATAAAACACTATGACAGTCGCATAAGTGATCTGAAAATATCCTAGAATGATGTTTGTCTTAATGTGACTGCATTTCACATAACATGATAAGAAAATTATTTATAATTCAGGTAATTTTCTAAATTCCTCTTGGTCCCAGGGGAAGCCATTCCTACAGCTTTTCCTCAGTGTAAGGTTACCTCTCCACAAGGTTTGTGTTACCTTCAGCTATATCAGTAGTATATGCTTACTCGTGTAATTTACATATTTGTTCAACATGTGTCTAATTTTCTTTTTAAAATTATTTATTTATTTATTTTTGACTGCATTGGGTCTTCGTTGCTGCACGCAGGCTTTCTCTAGTTGTGGCAAGCATGGGCTACTCTTCATTGCAGTGTGCAGGCCTCTCATTGCAGTGGCTTCTCTTGGTGTGGAGCATGGGCTTTAGGCGTGCAGGCTTCAGTAGTTGTGGTGCACGGGCGTGTGGGATCTCCCCGGACCAGGGATCAAACCCGTATCCCCCGCACTGGCAGGCGGATTCTCAACCACTGCGTCACCAGGGAAGTCCCTGTCCAATTTTCTCTATCTCTTTATAGCAATTCACTTTGGGGTGTCTTATAAGCTCCCAGTTACAGAAATGTCTCACAGAAAAGAGCTGAGTGATGGATAGCTGTTTTATATATATACCTTTGGAGTGGTGACTACATTAATGATCAAATAAAATGATCCATTATTTTAAACTGCTTATTCTCTAATTCAAAGTAATGATTTATGTATGTAGTAAAACACCAAAGCTTGGTATAGTGAAATGCTTAAAATTCCTTAAGTGGAAATGGCATGTCAGTCTAAAAAAGGTACAAAAGCAAAGGAATTTATAAAAATCAAACCAATAATTAAGAGTACTATGTAGCTGCAGTATTTTTTTTTAATTATTTTATTTATTTTTGGCTGCGTTGGGTCTTCTCTGCTGCATGAGAGCTTTCTCTAGCTGTGGTGAGTGGGGGCCACTCTTTGTTGCGGAGCACGGGCTCTAGGCACGCGGGTTTCAGTAGTTGTGACACACAGGCTCAGCAGTTACGGCTTGCGGGCTCTAGAACACAGGCTCAGTAGTTGTGGTGCACGGGCTTAGTTGCCCCGCGGCATGTGGGATCTTCCCGGACCAGGGCTCGAATCTGTGTCCCCTGCATTGGCAGGTGGATTCTTCACCACTTCGCCGCCAGGGAAGCCACTATGTAGCTGAATGCAAGTGGTACAGTGACACAGTTGACACAGTGAAGACAGGTGTGCTCTATCCTCTTCATAGCTCAAAGAGAGTAAATGAAGAAAATGTAGATACATCCATACAGGATATCTTTCCTGGATGAGAATGAGAGGGACATCTACAGCGATATGGTCCCGAGAACAAATACTTGACTCTGAGCAAGGCACAGTGCTAGGTGCTGTGAGACAGGTAAGAAGGGTGCTGTTTATATTAGCCAGGTTACTTAACCTCTCTGAGCCTTAGTTTCTGAGCCATCAAATGGAGATTATATTGTAACACAACCGTGAAGAGGAAGAGGGCAAGGATGGAAAGCCCCTAACCAAGTGATCAGCTCGCAGGGGTAGCTGTACTTGGGACAGTGATGATGACCAGGATGGTGACAGCATCAGCAACAAAGGCAATGGTTAAGGCTGTTCTTGCCCTCAGAGAGTTCTCACCAGGGATGCTACATACACTTGCGTATACATGCTTGCCCTTCTGCGTTCATGCTGAGCCTTGCCATGGATTTTTCCTGCAGACTATAAACGTGGCCTCTGACCCCTTCTCAACATAGGTTCTAGGAACCAACAAATTGAAGTTTTCACAAAACATGACACTTATCTGCTATCCTGACTTTAGAGCATGGTTGTGAAGATATAATCGACAGTTAACAGTCACCCAAGTCTTCCTGTGTCAAGCACTCTTCTAGATATTTTATACGTGTTAAGTTCTCTAATCCTCTCGACAACCCTGTGATGGAGGTACTGTTATTAGCCCCACTTTTTGGATGAGAAGACGTGGCATGTTCATGTGAAAAGTTAAGTGCCATCCCTTACAGTAATTCTAGAGCCACGAGGCAGTTTTAATCGCATGTCAAATTAGCTGTATGGGTGCGAACTGGTATAAATTCAAAAGAAAAAGAGAAAAATTACGTTTGTGTGATCTGAGAACGTTTCACAGTGAAGGAAGAAATTAAAGCTGAAGAATGAGTAGGACCTGCTCAGGCAGAGAACAAAGGTATTACAGGTGAAGGAAAGAATGTGGACAAGGTTACAGAAATGGGAAAGCAGGATGGAAGCACAGCTGGACCCGGTTGGGGAGGGGGCGAGAAGGGAAGGTGGTTTCAGGTCAGAAAATGAAAGACAAAGCTGGAAAGTCAGGTGAGAGCCCCAGTGGAAAAGGTTTGGAATCTCAGGCATCTGCCTGAGGTTTTCCGTCTGTCGGCCATTCCTAAGTCTGCCTTGAGTTCATTATGTCCAGTGACATTGCCAAGCAGGGCCTGCGCACAGGTGGTCACCTGAGCACGGTGAATTTAAGGGTCTCGAAAGCCTCTAACAACAACAATCTCTCCACTACCAGTTTCACTAAGTACCTGCAATTCCAAACTGGAGTCAACATACTGATCGTCTGTATTTGACATGATTGGCTAGGTACAACCTAAAGCTCCAGTGAGCAATCAGAAACACCTGGGAAGCCTGTTGTAGCACAGATTGCCAAGCCCCACACCCCAGAGTTTCCGACTCAGTAGGGGTGGGGTGAGGCCCAAGAATTTGCATTTCTAACAAATTTCCCAGTGACGCTTGATGCTACTGGTCCAGGGGCCACACTTTGAGAACCACTGACCTAAAAGAATAGACTGCAGAATGGGTAAATTCTGACTGCGCACAGAAAAATTCTGCATGGGGTTATCTTAAATAATAGCTCACATTCCTACAGTTAAAGCAAAGGCAATAATTCATTGATAAAAAGTCAGCTACAGAACTGCAAAGAAGAGGAAAAAGGGTCTCTCAAGAGTTAATAAAATGACAACAACATTAGTCTTCTAGTGAAGCACTAATTGCTGTCATGTTGATAAAGTCTATAATAAAAGCTCTCATTTTTAGTTTTGAGTTCTGTGTCAATTTCAAGATTGTATTTTCTGTCTCACACAGGTATCTCCCCCTTTATATAAAAAGTTACTCAGAGTTCCTGTTCTTATGATCAGTTTTGATATTTTGATCTTCTCTCTTTACCTATAAATATTTATACTGTGGGAAAGTTTTGAAACTTGAATTTATCTGGCTTTCAACATTTCTACAACAATCAAATTTGGCAGGAAAAAAGATTTTTTTAAATATAGGGAGTGGGGGGTTTCCCTGGTGGCGCAGTGGTTGAGAGTCCACCTGCCGATGCAGGGGACACAGGTTCGTGCCCCGGTCCGGGAGGATCCCACATGCCACGAAGCGGCTGAGCCCGTGAGCCATGGCCGCTGAGCCTGCGCGTCCAGAGCCTGTGCTCCGCAACGGGAGAGGCCACAACAGTGAGAGGCCCTTGTATCACAAAAAAACAAACAAACAAACAAAAACGGGAGTGGGGCCTTGCAGAAGTCAAGGCAATTGAAGAAGGGCCTCATATTTCACCTTTTGAGGATTCTGCTTCCTTTTCATTCTTTTGGGGAAATAAAAAGGAATCATGTTTCCTTCATATCTCATACTTAAATCCGGTTTCCTACCATCAGTTAAATATCAACAGATTTCAAGTTAACACAAATGCTTGCGGGTTTCCATCTCTCCGACAGAAAGAAGTACCAGGTACAGACATGCCTGGTTCATGCTGTGAAGCTGATGAACCACTCGTGTGGGGACTGCTCTCCTCTGGGTACGTGGCTGGAAAGAGGATACTGGGATCCACAGTGTCTTCCTCTGCCCTCGCCACTCCCTACTTCAATTTCTGCCTAAGCAGTTTGGTTTGATCTCAGTTCATCTGGAATTTACCAAAAAGATACAATAATGGCTTCTTTTCTTACCTTTGGTATATGCCCTTAAGACCATATTATTTTTTTCCTGTTGAAAACATTTTTTTGTAACAAAAATAAATAGTGCTCTGTAAGTAAATCTGCAACCAACAAAAACAAACTAAATTATCACTGAAAAACCTGTAGCACTGCTATGAGAAAGCAATGTAGAAGTAAACATTAAACATTTTGAAAGCACATATTGAGACTGAAAAATGTGTGAGTTGTGACATACTAAAGAGGTTTATAAAACTTAATTCACTTGAACATCCTTAGAAAGTGACAAAGGTTGTCACAGCTATGATTTTTTTGAGTTTTTTTCCTGTAAATATATGGGTTACACTGTGTTTACATTTGTCAAAACTTAGTGATACGTGTATTTCATTGTATGTAAATATTACCTTAAAAGAAAACAGAACTGCAAACACATAATGAACTCTGGTAATGATATGCATGCTGAAGTATTTAAGGGGAAACTACTGACACCTGCAGCTTATCTTGCAATGCATCAAAATGGATTGATGGATGGAAGAATACATAGACATACATGTGATAAAGCAAGTATTTATGTTAATAACAGATCCTAGATGGCAGACATACAGATGTTCATTTTTACCCTTTCAACTTTTCTTCATGTTTGAAAAATTTCATAATAAAAGTGTTATGTTCTTAAAAAAGAAATATGAGATCATCATAGAAAAATATGAAAAACAACAGAAAGTATAAGAAAAACACCACACAGACACCTGGGATGATATTATATACCTTATTTTGTAACTTTTTTACCACTTAGCAATATATTATGAGCATTTTCGTAGCTCTTTAAGTATTCTTCCAAATGCAATGGAATTCCATTATACAGATGTAGCATAATTTTTTTCATCTTTATTGACGTATAATTGACAGGTAGAATTGTAATATATTTAAAGTATACAACATGATGATGTCAATATACATACGTATATTGTGAAAGGATTCCCAAGATCAAGTTAATTAACACAACCATCATCTTTCACATTTACTTTTTTGGGAGGGTGGTAAGATGTAGCATAATTTAAAAGATAATTTGTTGTAGGACACTTGAGCTGTTTCTAATTCTTCATTATTTATTTGAGATAAGCAACCTATTATAGCCTTCTTCCTGCATATCTCTGATTATTTCCTTAGGATAAAGTCCTAGAAGTAAGATTTCTGGCTCAAAGGAAGGAAACATTTTAATATTTTTGATATATTTTGCTAAACTCTTCTCCAAAACATGTATCAATTTACATTTCTAACAGGAGTGTATCACAGATCATAGCTATACAGATGTATATTAAAATTTTAATTAAATGCTCCCATAAATAAAATTTATCTATAAACATTCTTTCTCCCAGAAGAACAAAGGCTCTTTTTAAAGGAGTCTACAATAAGCAAACCTAGTACCCAAATCTTGGTTTCTAAATATCATACTCCCAAATCAGGTACCCTGAATCAGGGCTTCCTGAAGAAATACCTGACTCCAGGAATGGAACTAACTGAGACTGGGACATCTTTTTGTGCCAGGGAGTATGAAAAGGCTAGAAAAATGATGAAGAAGTATCAAAAAGACATAGGAGCCAAATTTAAGGGACTCCTACTTGCTAAATCGGGAACAATTTAAGCATAAAAGTGAATAACGATAGTAATGAAATATAACACTTTGAATTTGAAAAAGAATCTGTAAGTCTACAATGAAGCAATAAATAGATGAATGAGTGAATAAGTGAAAAGTAAGGAAACAAGGAAGACAGGCTCTCATTTATGCTAGAACCTTTTGCTTCCTACACAGTAACTGTCACAATAATATTTGATTCGAACAAGAATCATCAATGGATGCTAAAAACATTGGGCAGTGTTTGTTGAGGGAAGATATTTACATAACCTCAAAGTATCTACCAATAGCTTAATTATTAATTACAAAGAGAAAACAGGTATTTTACCGGGGAGATATTGAGTGAGTCCCTCTTAATCAAGGGTTCAAAATTAATATCACCTACAATGGGACAAACTGACATCGGAGGTCTTCCATTAAGACACACCAGGGGCACATGTCCTATATAACATTCTTACCAAAACTACATAACTTTAAACTAGGCAAGAGGGAGGGAAAATCAGATAAAGTCCAAATGAGGGACATTCTACAAAACTTTCCAGCACACTTCAAAAATGTCAAAGTGTTAAAGACAAAGAAAGGCAGAGAAACTGTTACAGATTAAAACAGACTAAGTAGATATATCACTAAATGCAGTATGTCAGTGGTCCCCAACCTTTCTGGCACCAGGGACCAGTTTCGTGGAAGACAATTTTTCCACAGACTGGGGGTGGGGGGCAGTGGTGGGGGGTGGTTTCGGGATGATTCAAGCGCACTACGTTTATTGTGCATTTTATTTCTATTATTATTATATCAGCTCCACCTCAGGCCATCAGGCATTAGATCCTGGAGGCTGGGGATCCCCCTGAAGTATGTGATCCTGGACTGGAACCTGGGTTGGGGAAAAAAATGCCATCAAAAGCCTTTACTGGGACAATTGGCAAAATCTGAAAATAGACTCGTACAATAGGTAAAAGTTTTGATAGTTGTATTACAGTTGTGTTCTTGGGAGAAGCTAAAGTATTTAGGGATAAAGGAACATAGCATCTGCAATTTACTCTCATGTTCAGTAAAAACTAAAATATGTATGAATATATATAAATCAATAATATATAAAGAGAAAGCAAATGTTGCAAAATGTTAATTAGTTATGATTCTAGGGGAAGGATATGCTAGAGTTCATGGTACTATCCTTGTAGTTTCTCACTAGGTGTAACAGTGTTTTAAAAATGAAGTTTTACAAGATATGGAAGCAACCTAAGTGTCCATCAACAGATGAATGGATAAAGAAGATGTGGTATATGTACACAATGGAATACTACTCAGCCATAAAAAAGAATGAAAACCTTGCCATTTGCAACAACATGGATGGTCCTAGAGGATATTATGCTTAGTGAAATAAGTCAGAGAAATCAAATACTGTTGCTATCACTTATATGTGGAATCTAAAAAATAAAACAAATGGATGAATATCAAAAAAATTAAGTTTTAAAGAACTACCAAGATTTTAAGTAAATGCCATTTTTCTTTCTTTTTTTCTAAATCAGAAAAGTAACATATACTCACTAAACTAGAAGTCTACGAATAAAGCAAAAATAAATAGCATTCCTCTATACTCTCACATAAGCAGAGTTAGAGTTTTGAATATATTTTCTCCACCTTTCACAAAACATATATTTAATCAGATATTAGGTCATTCTTTTTTTTTTTTTTTGCGGTACACAGGCCTCTCACTGTTGTGGCCTCTCCCGTTGCAGAGCACAGGCTCTGGATGCACAGGCTCAGCGGCCATGGCTCACGGGCCCAGCCGCTCCATGGCATGTGGGATCTTCCCGGACCGGGGCATGAACCTGTGTCCCCTGCATCGGCAGGCGGACTCTCAACCACTGCGTCACCAGGGAAGCCCTTAGGTCATTCTTAAAGAGTTCCATGAGCAAGCTACCAACATATTAGTAAATGTTCCATCACTTCTAAAATTCATTGGCAAAAATGACCAAGTGACACAGGACTGAATCTATAAATTGGAAAAAATCCAGAGCTTATTACCTTTATCTTTTCACTGAGAAAACATCTAGCCACCGAGGCAATACATAGTTCATAAAGTATAACAAACATTCACATAAGAAATGCATATTTCCTTTCCAATAACTGCCAACCCCTAGCCAAAATTATTTACATCTTAAACGCATGTCAAGTCAGTAAGTGTGGGGATGCTTTGCAATAACTTACCATGTCTCTTTATCACGGACAGTCACTGATTAAATCAAGCTCCAAAGCTGAAACTGAGTTTCTGTTTTTCCTACTTAGAAGTTTATGAGGTATGCTCCTGCGGTTTACTGTAATCAACTCCAATTCTGAATGATACTCAGGTTAAATATCTACACAAGAGCAGGATTTGGCAGTTTCCAGTTCCTGTTTTCACCCCTGTGCTTTCCTATGTCATTTTCCTGGCTTTGTCAAAGACAGTAAAAAAAGGTATTGGGTATGGATGGCGGTGGAGTGAATGGGTTGCAATTATTGTCTTCCTATCAAAATCTATTTCATGTCTCATAAAGTCTTTCTCACACCCAACAATCACACAAGAACATGTTCATTGTACTGAAGTTGCATGATGCTTAAAAATATTTGAATATAAATACACTTCTTTGAATATAAATTTGATGGTACTGGTTTATTTTCTGCTCTTAGCTGGTCAACTAGAGGTTTCAGAGTTAAAAACTGGAGAACAGGGGGTCTGACCTGGGTTTCACCTGCCCCTACTGGGGCAGCTTAACATGTTTCTCAAAGCTGTATTTCTCAACCTGCAGAATGGGTACAATAGTGCTGGCCTGTAAAGGGCTTAAGAGTTCACTAGATTAAAAAAACTAGGTTCAAGTCCAGAGTAAGAAATGGTTTTATTATTTGGCTACTATTTTAAAAATTCATTGATCAAGAAATCAGGGGAAGGAAACTTTTTCTACATAGTGCCCTTCGGTTTGGGGCACACATTGGCTTTAAAAGCTCTCACTTCTTAATGCTTTCCACAACCTACAGATACCCCCAAGGCAGAGTTATCTTAGGCTTTCTGACTTGGCTTCAACAATCGGAAACACAGATGGTGATTACACAGTCACACAGCAGTGCTGGGATGGAAGGCCACATAGTACTTTCCACTTGGGTTTCCATCTCCAGTCAATTGCTATGGTTCACTGGTAGCAGTTAATGAAAAGAATGAAATCATTCAGGGAGGTTAAAAGATGTTTATGGAAAAGTTCACTTCAAAAAGATACTGAAAAGAACAATAAGAAGCCAAAACAGGACATAAGTAGAAATGATCAAAGCAAACTCCAGAGGGTAACTATTAAAAGTTATCAATGCCCTGAGCCCCTGCAGGTCAGCTCCACAACTAGCTTTATTGTGGAGTTTAGGTACCAAACGGAATGTGGGGATGATGTGTCACTTTCCTAAGAAAGATAAAGGGCCTGTGTATACGTTTTGGGCTTGACTAGGACCAGCACAAATCCCAGACTCTGAAAGTTAAGACCTTTTTCCCATTTTACAACTAGGCCAGCTCTCTGTCTAGCATCTTTATTAAACAAAGTCCATCACTTTGGGCTTCAAGTAGAGGTGAAATGCAAGAAGCTGGTACTGCTTATATTTCAGTAGAAAAATAATGCTTTTTGTTTTTCAAAAGACAACTCCTGAGGACCACAAATTAATGGACAGAAAATGGAAAGGGGATGAAAACTTTACACACTACTCTTTACTGACCCCTCTTGGCTGACCCAGGGAAAAGCCTGAAGCCTGGGAAGGCCTGAAAGCTCACCTCCCCTGGACGAGAGCTCAGAGAACATTCGGTCTTTCACGCCATGGAAAGAAATCCTCTCAGTTCAGATGAGCCCAAGTAAAATTCAACCCCCAGCACACGTGGCATTGGTTCCTATTTATGGAGCTCCCAGAATGGAAACTGGGAAACGGCCTCACGGATCAACCCCAAAGGCTCTGCTAGGTCCCTGGCAGCCTGAGACCTCTGACTCTAGGTTGAAAAGCTTACATAAGTGCTATCGTGACCACTTCTGATAGCAGGAAAAGACCTTACCTCTTTCTCTATCTTGAGTAGCTTCTTTACAGCCACCTCCTTGTCCTGTGATATCCATTTGGCTCGATAGACACTCCCAAAACTTCCTCCACCGCAGTTTTCGAAAAACTGCAAGTCATCAAATTTAATTTGCACAAAGGAGGTACCGAGAGACGACATCTCATAATGACAAAGTATTATACTTCCACGAAATCTATAGAGGGAAAGGAAAAGAAAGTTGGATTAGAAACATATTAGAATGAAACCTCTGTATTCCACTTTAGCTAACGTATACCAAGTCCTGCAGCACTTCCAGAAAGGGCCTGATGACTTAAGAGGAAGAAAAGCAAGAGTATAAGCAAATCAACATGAAAACACTTACCCTGGCAGCCCATGCAAAATTCAACAGCAACTTGTCCAGACTCTGAAACACAGCTGTCTGCAGAGAAATGGCTCAGATTCCCACGCCCCCACTGACAAAGCCCGCAGCACTACTTCCTGCACATCCCAAGCAGCTCTGCCTAAAGGCTACTGTGTCACCAGGTCTCCTTCCCCAAAGCCCCAACAAACGGGAAGCATGCCCTCAGCAGCAGGCTTGCACAGCTCTTCTGGCATCTGAGGCACGCCATCTCCCCGTGTTGTACTCACTTCACACAAAATATACATAACCTAAGCTTCTGAGCATGCTGGCACAGGAGGGCCCAGATGCTGCAAACTGAACGCGCATTCAGTGTTGGGATTTCAAAAGCAAGCGGTCAGCTTCGGGATAGAAGAAGAGCTGGCCAAGTGTTTTGCAGAAGTGGCTCCCTGGATTGTATCCTGGAGCAGAACTTCATTAAAGAGCAGAAAATTTGCCCTTGATTACAAAATATATTGTCATCCAGAGAACTCTGCCAAGAATGTTTTTTAAAAAATATTATGCTTGTTTCCAGAGGAACTGATTACCTCTCCCAGAGATTATTACAGTGATATTTTCTGCAGTCTAAGGAGTTTTACTATTCTCCAGGTAAGGGGTCATTCTTCACACCCTATACCAAACCACAGATTAGCAGGAAAAACAAAACAAAAACATACAAGCAAGAAAACAAAGGTCTAAAAGTTTGAACTTGCATGAAAAGCAGATGGATAAAAAAGTTTGTATACATATTCTTCCCAAACTGTAAATCAGAATCTTATAATGAGGGAGCAAAAAGACGAATCCATATGTACAGGACATTCTACAAAACAACTCCCCTGGGGTCCTCATAATTGTCAATGTCATGAAAGATTAAAAACGAAAAAGCAGAGAAACTTACAGCACACAGAAGACTTAAATATGATGACTAAATGCAATGCATAATCACTGACTAGATTCTGGATCCCCCCCACCAAAACTACAGAAGTTATTAAGATTTTAGGGAAATCTGAATATTAACTATATATTAGATAATATTATTTTATCCGTGGCAAGTAATGGTATTTTGGTTTTGTAGAAGGATGTCCTTGCTCTTGAAAGATATACTGGGTGATGTATTAAAGTATGATATCTCCAAGTTAATTTAAAATGGTTAAATTCCCCCTCACCCTCCGAAAAAAGTGAATGGGTATAGAAAGGGAGGAAGCAAAATGTTAAGAACTGGTGAATCTAGGTGAAAGTTACATGGGCGTTTTACTACTCTTTCCATTTTTCTGTGGAGTTTGATTATTTTCCAAAGAAAAGGGTGGAGGGAGGCAGTTTGCACCTATATAGATTGACAAAATTTCTTCTTAAACAACTTGCAGCTTTGCAGAGTGATGTACCCAGTAAGCTCAGAGATCTTAACACGCAGCCATCCCATTTTAGGAACATCAGGTCACTGAAGAATGCTGATTTCTTTACAGAAGCCAAACTCAGCTCTACTTTGGGAAGAAGGCAAGAGAGAGGATTGTTTATCCTCTGCACTTTAAAAGATAGCTTAGAGTCTACATAAACAACCATAGTATCCAGATACAGTCTGTACCTATCTGAGTTAACAACTTACCTTACTTTTGCTTAAATTCATATTTAGCTAATTACAGAAAAGAAGGCAAAAAAAAGATAAAATTTAAGAATGTGCCAAAGGTAGGTACACGGAACACGCAAATTTGTTCTTATCCGCAAAAAGTTTGTTCAACAAACATAGAGAACAAATGTATGGATACCAAGGAGGAAGGGGGGGGTAGGAGGAATTGGGAGATTGGGACTGACATATATACCCTATTGATGTTATGTATAAAATAGATAACTAAACAGGGAACTCTACTCAGTGCTCTGTGGTGACCTAAATGGGAAGGAAATCCAAAAAAGAGGGGATATATGTATATGTATAGCTGATTCACTAACACAACATTGTAAAGCAACCATACTCCAATAAAAATTAATAAAAAAAGAAAATGTCATTAAAACTTAAAAATAAAGATGAAAAAAGAAGTTTGTTCAACAAAATGCAAACCACCACTTGCAAGAGTTCCTCAGTGTTAAGTATTATAGACACTATATTTTTATTATTCACTTTTATTTTTATCAAAAAAATAAAACTCTCCTTTCCCCTCCCTCCCCACACCCAATTCTCTCTTCAGAAGGAACTAATTTCAACTCGCTTAGGGTTTTATTCTGATATTTATATTTCATATGATATTTTTATATCTATATTTCTAAAAATGTCTTTATATTGCTAATTCCTGATTGTCCCATTTTAGTTATTACCTATTAAACTTCTCCCTATGGAAGATAAGGATTTAGTTCTCATATCCCATCCTTTACCACCTTACATACAAATATGTCACACTTGCCCAATCCTCCCAGCATCCAACTCTACAGTAACGTTTGGTTAAGTCAATATTCACTGCTTACAGTAGTCTGACAGAGTAAACATTATTCCCAAGAGTGCTGAGCAGGACTTAATGAATTTTCCTTTCTTGGATAATTTTTTCTTTCTCCCAGAGTTACTAGTTGTTCTGCTTTTGTTTTCGTTGTTTGCTTAGATTTTTTTTTTTTTTTTTTGCGATACGCGGGCCTCTCACTGTTGTGGCTTCTCCTGTTGCGGGGCACAGGCTCCGGACACGCAGGCTCAGCGGCCATGGCTCACGGGCCTAGCCGCTCCGCGGCACGTGGGATCTTCCCAGACCGGGGCACGAACCCGTGTCCCCTGCATCGGCAGGCGGACTCTCAACCACTGCGCCACCAGGGAAGCCCTGCTTAGCTTTTTATACACCTAAAACGTATTCACCTCATCAAACTCTCCCAAGAACTGCAAAACTCCTCTCAATAAAGTAAAAACATCGGGTAATTTGGCAGGGGTGGGGTGTTCCATTTTCTCTTGGAGACATTCCTGCTATACACTTCAACTTCAGGCAATCTAGCTGGAAGAGCTGCTCTAGGCCAGACTTGACTGGGACTTCCCTTCCCCATCATCCTCAGCATTTCCTTCACCTTTTCCTCTGTGGGAACACCTGTCCTTGGATCTCCTGGCTTCTCTTTCTTGGTTTATTCCCTTACTTTGACAGTGTACCATCTCCCATTAGCTACCTGAACAGAGTGCCCAGGATGCAATTTTTTGGGAGAATCTGTATGTCTTAAAATGTCTTGATTGGTAGTATGGAATTACAGATAGGAAATAATCTCCTTATAATTTCCAAAGTACAATATTACCTCATACCCATCTAGTTTCTAATGTGTCTGTAGAGCAGCCTGGAGCTACTCTGGTTATTAATTCTTTTTACATTATTTTTTTCGTTTTTGAAAGCTTTTAGGACCTTGTAGTCATCCCTGGAATCCTGAAATTAATAGGATATGCTTAGAGGTGAGTCTTTTTCATTCACTGGTGGGATACTCAGTATACTCTCCGTCTGTGACTCATGTCTTTTAATTCCAGGAAATTTCCTTGTGAGCTCCCTTCACCACTTATACCCACTTTTACTTCTTGTCTCTTCCCTCCCCAGACATGCAGGAGAACTGATTTGCAGTTGCCAGTACACGCTTTCACATCTCCACACCTCTGCATGGGCTAGTGTCTCTACTTAGAATGCCTTTCCCTGCCCAGTGATGTCCCTGACCACCTCCTCTGGGCCTCACAAGCAGAGTTAATTCTCCTTCTGTACCACAGCCCCTCTTTTTATCCGTTCATCATTCCCACTTACTTCCCACCAGACTACACATTCTTTAAAGGCAAGACACGTTTCTATTTACACCTGGATCTCCAGCACCTACTACGCAGCTAGGTGCATCACACCTTTTCCATTAAAATGTATTGAATGAATGAATGAATAAATAAACCAATAAATAATTTCTGGCTATTCCTGTTATGCCTTTTGCAGCTGGCGAGATTCCAATCAGATTAAGTAAAATCTGAGAACTATAGTTTTTTTTTGTTTTTTTTTTTTTTTTTTTTTTTTTTTGCGGTACGCGGGCCTCTCACTGTTGTGGCCTCTCCCGTTGCCGAGCACAGGCTCCGGACGCGCAGGCTCAGAGGCCGTGGCTCACGGGCCCAGCTGCTCTGCAGCATGTGGGATCTTCCCGGACCGGGGCACGAACCCGTGTCCCCTGCATCGGCAGGCGGACTCTCAACCACTACGCCACCAGGGAAGCCCAGAACTATAGTTTTTATAAGTGGCCCCCAGAGGATTCTGAAGCAAATCCTGATGTGGAAACAGCTGCCTAGGCTTCTTGGGAGACTGAGAACAGTATATTTGGGCTCTTCAGGATTAGGTGTCTCTGAGTCTGGGGGAGGGGGAGGGAAGAAATCCTTCCAGAACAAACAGATCTGAACCAGGATGAGGTCAATATGAATAAAACCCTCTGGTGCAGAGCAAGTCCAGGGAATGTGGATGAACTGAGACAGGATCAGTCCCACTTGAGACTGGCCTAGGGGTGCCAGAGGGAGGCTGACCTCTGAGAAGCAAAGTTCTCCAGGATCTTCACCCTGAGATGAGGTAACCAGTCAGCTCTTCCCAGAATCACTGTTACTCATCCTGCCTTTGGTGATACATCCTGCCTTTTGGAAACTGGCTATGTATGAGCGGAACTATATAATTACTTGAGGGTTTTACTGAGACCATAAAAAATTAGGTCCCATCTGATTACCAAAGAGACTAACAATTCTGGGGTGTGTGAATATAGGTTTTAACTCCAGTGAGTTTGGCAAAGCATCATGGACATAGCTGAAAAACCTGACTGAGATTCCCATTGCCATCTATGTGACTGTCTGACCACATATATTTACTTTTCCCTTTGAGCTTTCTCTCCTTTAAAATCATTATTCTAAGAGGATCAACTTATGGCCAGAAGAATGGATAAACTGAGCTGCTGATTAACCATACTTCGAGCATCCTGGGGAAGCCTGCTACCTGATGAAATTATGTTCTAATTTTTCAGGTGTATTCTCCAATGAACAGACTAGAATTTAATAAGAGTCATCTATATAAATGTATTTACATAGTATACCCAATCAAATGATGTTTTCATCCCACCATGTTAAAACAATTGCTTTTACATAAGGCAGGCAATTTTTCTCCATGCAATAATTCCCAGTCCTAATTTTGTAGCATCCTAACTTTGGTTTCATAAACTCTCAAAGCTGTTTTAAATTTTAATGATAAATATCTATCACAGAGCACTGAAGGGTAAGTTAGAACAGGGATATCACAAAAATGTATAAGAGGGTGTCAGAACTCTGAAAATATTGAAAATCACTAACTCAGTGGTTGAATCCAATCATTTGAGTACTTGAGTAGTAAGACTAATTTTTTTTTTTTTTAATTTTTAAAGATTTCCTTAGGAAACTGCCCGGCCGTCCAGTGGTTAGGACTCCGCACTTTCACTGCCCGGGTCCTGGGTTCAATCCCTGGTCGGAGAACTAACATCTTGCAAGCCACAGGGCGTGGCCAAAAAGAAAAAAATTTCCTTACATTAAAATTTTAAAATATTTTTAAACTATTAATTACTGAAAGCATATATAGTACTATCAGGTAATTATCAAAAGTGGAACTATAGGGAGGAAGAAAAAAAACCTTATAGGGAGTATTACTTTACTTTTTAAAGTTTTTAGCTTTCCAATCCAAAAAAATGGACTTTTGCCCTGGTTTTTAAAAAAAGAAAAAAAAACCCCACAAATTTAGAATTAGATAGATGTGAGTTAGAACTCTGCCTCTACTTCTCAGTAACCTTGAATCAATCACTTTTCTCAGACCATGGCATTTCCAGACCCAATAAAGGAAATATCCATTCTGTTACCATGTGTCTCAAAATTGATAGTCCAAAAGCTATCAAGTTTGAACAGTATTATTTGACTTCTTTAAGTCTCACTTCCAAGTAACAGATATTTCAACACAGACACAGCATGATCCAGGGGAAAGACCCCAGTTCGACAGCTCTAGTAGCAAATCTGAACTGACTAGCTGCCAGGCCTTGGGCAAGGCACTGAGCCTCTCCGGCCTCAGCTTTCTCACTGGCAGTAATACCCATTCTGTGTAGTTGCTGAGAAGTGGGAGATGCTGTGAAAGGCCTTGCACAGTGCCCAGCACCCAGTATATAATACTCAATAAATGGAAACTATGGTTCTTTAATTATTTTAAGAAATCTTGATATCATATTTAACCATCTATTTTTTCAGCCTTTGTAGTTAGGTATGCTTTCCTCAACAGTTTTCCTCTCCTGTTTTCAGAATTGTTTTATATTATATCTTCATTAGTTTTGCAGAACAACTATAAATAATGTATTGTTGATCCTTAAGTCCCTATTTTGTGAGCTTCTTTGTGTACGTTTTATTTTTTTTCCTTCACTCCTCTAGTTGCTGCTCTTGGTTTTGGCCATTTTTGCAAGATCTATCTTCTTAGTAATATGATTTTCTTTTAAACATTTTTTTCATAAGGAGAATATTTAAGTTATTAAAAGACAATACTTTTATTTTTTGGCACTTTTTAGATACTAGAATTTCTGGGACCTATTTAGTCAATTATAGCCCTCACTTTGGAATGGTCTTAGAGTATACATTTCTGTGGTGGCCATTATCTTCTTTCAGATCTTATCTACTGCATATCAAATAGACTCAAGATACTTGCAAATCTTAATTAAAAAAATTAAATCTACTTATAAAAGGATTAGCTTTATTAGAAAAGAACTTTGGACTTTTTCTGGATTTTTCTATCTTTTAGGTTTATACAGGCCTATTATTTCTCAACTCAGATCCTTCTCTACCCCTAATTTACACTACTCTTCTTCCTCTCTTCACAAAAGTTAAAAGTCTATTTTCTGATACAATATAGAAGAAAAAAATTCATTTGTTTTGTCATGACCTGAATATGACAAAAAAACCCCCAAAACCCTTCAGTAAATTCTTTTGCCAAGCTCACTGCCCTAATATTTATTTATGCTAGTATTATTTCAGCCTCCTTAACACAGATTAGTAAATAAACTAATAAAAATGTGCTTCATCACCATGTACATAAAAACAATACCACTTGGATTGCAGGTCTGCAATTATTTATTTTTTCTGCAAGTCTTATCTTCAAAAAAATGGGGAAAGCTCTGGTTTGATGTATTTGTTTATAACACCAAGGTCAAAGATTCAAAGATTCTGTTCCTGAGCAGGACTGCTGTTCTGCTATGATAGATAAGATCTGTAAGACTAGCTGGAGACTGGGTATGAATAGAACTAACTAGTATTGTGTCTATTGTAGCTTCGCCCTTCCTTCCTCCAAGGCTGCTACCAGAAAGCAGACTGTCTTGTCTAGAACAGGTTGCTGGGCTCAGTGAAGAGGATCTTCAGTCATGGATATCTGAGAGAAGCCAACTTTAAGAGTCTAAAAAACCAGAAAAGCTATTGTTTCACTTTTTTTTTTCCCCTCTCTCTTTTATCACATAAATAACATAGAACTCTCTAGTTAAAGCACAGATTAAAATTAAAATGAACTAGTTAAATGAGACATTATTTGTACTTTAATACTTCAGTTAATGAAAAGAGACTTCCATGACATACTTTTCTTGCCAGAAATGTTGTTATGAGAAGCAAAATAGAGGAGGAACAGGAATGTAAGGGGCAGGAGCACTTATGCCACAGAAATGCCGTGTGTAAATGTGTCTGTGCTCAAACAGAAGCCCAACTAGGAAACTCGAAGTAGGTACAATCCAGGACATGGGTCACTGCAGGGGCTTCTCGTGTCAAATGATTAGAAGCTTCTAGCGTTGAATGACTGGAGGCATGAGGAAGAGAATGGGGCCAGAGTCTGACTAAAACAAAGGAGCATGGAGAGGGCACATTTCTATGGGCTGGCTGGAAGAGGAATACACAGGTGTTTGGGGACACGGGTGAGGGTAGGGGAGAAAGCCTGGTGAGTAAACACGGCTTATTCAGTCAGCAGGCCCATCCATCCCAAGATCCTGCTGCCACTCAGCTTTTATTTCTACTCTAGAACAGTTTGCTGTCAAACAGAAAGTATCTCACCTTCCTGGCTGCTAACAAACAGTACAATTTTGGACAAACCTAGAATGAAGCTTCCCTGAGAAAGGGAAATATGAGAGTTAAAAACTGGTAACCTTGATGTAACATGAAAAAAAAAAATGGGGACATTAAAACTAGATAAGACCAAAGGAAGACTCTGTAGTATGTATCACCGAGCCAGAGGCAACGCTATCTGTGGACAAAAGTTACAGAAAGAATTCTGGGTTATTAGAGCTGCCTAACAAGGAAATATACCACCCTGTTTAGTAGTGAGTCCTCCATCACTGAGAGTGTTGAACGGGAGTGTGGGTAGGAGACAAGGAAAGCAGAATGACTCGTTTCACAAAGATCCACTCCAACCCTATGAGTACACCATGACTGACCTCTCCCTTCCCTTCTTAGGGATACAGTCATGAACCTGACACTGAGAGCCCCCTCGCTTGTGGAGGAACACAGTGATCAATACCAGCAATGGGGATAATGGAGATGACTGGGCATCCTCCTAAATTTCTCCTCCCAAATTGGCTGAGAAGGTGAGAGCCATATTTCAGACTTCTATCCTACAACTATCCTCCCCCCTCCTCTTGACTTCCAAAGCAAAGAGCTCTGCTGACCTCAAAAGCCACAGTATGACCACAGGAAAAAAAAAAAAAACTCTTTGGATGATGATCTACCCCCATTCTTTTCTCAGCATAATGGAATTGCATTACCCCGTGTGGCAGGCTGGTCTATGAAGCAGAATGGTGCCGGTACCATTTACCAGAACCAGGACCATGCTCCTCAAATGTGGGTTAGCCCACAGGTGGAGTACCCAGTTCTGAGCAGAAGATGTACGAATAAACACACGTCTTACATCAGCGATTTTACTTTTAAGATTTGGAGGAATAAACTTGCTTAATGTCTGTTTGTATTGGTTTGTTCAATAAAGTCAAACAGTACAGAAGACAACGCCAAAGTCACATGAATTTTTAAGATTAAATGCAAGATTCGAAAAAAAGTGCTTGCTTACACTAGGGGTATTTATGGCTATACTTACAGATCCCTGAAGGAATACATTCTTCCCCACTTTTGGTAGAAAAGTTTAATAAGCAAAGATTTACTCCATGACCTTTAGGCAGTGACCCTTGCCTTCTCTTTTTGGTTTTCCTCTACGGAAGTCCAGAGATGAGTCCACAGAGAAGAATGTTGGTCCCTGAAGGCAATCTGTGCTCAAAATCGGCTGTAAGAATGGTTCCAATGTTGGTCTTCTAGGTCATAATCTTCCACCATTCCTACAGCTCCCAAACTGTTCAAATATAAATGCACTAATTTTCAGATTCTCCCCCCAAGAATATTACAAAGCTGTGTATAAACACAGAGGTACGCACAGAGCTGCTTTAGAAATCCTTATGTGCAAAGCAGGAGGATAGCTATGAAAACCTCCTAGCCCTACATACACACGTAAGTATGATTTGGGAACAGGGCAGGCTACCAAGGGCAAGCCTTAGCTGGGAACAGGTGAGACAGGCAGCTTTCTCTGTGTATAAATTGAGAGTGTGGAAAACCCCTTCTCTACCACTCAGTGATGGTGGCTAAAGTTCCTGGCACTGGCTCAAGCATTTCCATGTGCTGTCTCATATCCTTCTGCTTATGAAGCAGGGATTACTGTCCTCAGTTTGCATGTGAGGAAACTGAGGATCAACCGTGTAAAAGTTGCCCAAGCCAACTACCTATCTTAAAGTGACACAACTGAAATTCAAATTCAGGTCTGACTTCAAAGTCATATCATTTTTTCCACCATATCATGTCTTTTTTCCACTATATCATTCTGCCTCCTCCTTCTCATTTGCCTTTTTTTCTTTAAACAATCTCTTTTCTTATTATAGTAATTATTAGATTGCTTACCATCCACCTAAAGTTCAATTTGAGGCTTTAATGGGATGCCAGGGTTAGGGTGTCAAATGCGTGGCTGCTTTGTTCTCACAGAATCTTCTACTGTGTTGGGATTACTTAACTGCTGTTAGGGCATAATCGATGGTTCAGCTGTCTGTAGGAGGGTCTGACACAAAAGCACCCAGGTATCAGTCAAAACAATCTAAGCTCTAGCATTTATAGCTCTTTCCTTAACAGGTACAGTTTTATGGTCACAGCTGGAAGTTTGCTTATTTGCGTGTAGTGGGGCAAGGTTAACAGCCACAAAAGTAGCCTAAATCTTCCCTGCAGTAAGACCAAAAGGTGCCTTCGCCGTTCCTATTACATGTAGATAGACAAGACACCCTCCCTGTCAATCTGTCCTGGGTAGAATAAAATGGAAAACAAATGATCCAAATTGCTGGATTTTTATTTCCAGCATCTCTGGATACAGATATAAGGCTATCTTATTCCAAGAAGGCCTATATCACCACAAACATCCTTTTCTGGTTTTAAAAAAAAGTCATTGATTCTCTCCTTTCTTTTTTCTGAATCCATCAACTTCTAAAATCAACTGTCCACTTTTCTCTTTCACTCCACACTAATAGTTTCACTCCATGTCTGACCCCTTTTCATGAAACATCACTGTAATTTCTCCAGTGTTTTCTCTGATGACTAGATTATTCACTTCACGCCCCTGTTAACTCCTGTTTATAATTTTGTAGCCCTATCAGTTTCACTGCTCATTCCAGATAGGCACTCAGCCAATATACTGCCAATAACACTCACTCTTGTGCTAACTTAAAATACACAGCTTAGCCTGCCAAGTTTCCTTATTTGGCAAGAAGGTCCCTGAGTTCCCAAGATCTTTGACCATCCATTTTTAGATCCAAATCCTCAGTGCTTAATATTTCTCTCTTTCTCTTTGATTTGTCCTTATGTGTTCCCCAAAAGAATAAGAAAAAGAGATCAATCATCTATTTGCTTTCCTAGACAAGAAAAAAATGTCCTTGCCATTATGGTCGTTTACTCTGGAATTATTACCACTAAAACTTTTGATATAAACAATATTTTCCAGTTTAAAAAAATTCCCATAATAATCTCAAAAAAGTTATAATAAAAATTAAATTCTGAAAGATTAAAATAAACAGTACACATTGCTCTAAAAGACCATGTTTCTTTATCTTAATTCTCTCTTTCCAAACAAACTAAATTCGCATTCATTTACAATCTCCCAAATCTCTCACTATTGTAGCAGGAACATAAAACAAAGGCTCCACAAATAACTAAAACTATAATTAAAATGCAGCCATCCCATATTTTTTGAAAATCAAAAAACGACATGAAATTTCATTGTGGAGATGGGCCTACTACAAAGAAGACACTAACTGTCTTGGATTGCTTGTTTATTTTTTGTCTAAATGTGTCTGTAGGTTTGGTTCCACTGAATCCTAGCTGTTCACTTCAACGGAGGTCAGGAAAGCAAGAAGGCTCTCCTAAAACAGCTTTAAGGTTAAAATATGGATATACTTTAACAACCACCGTAGCTCAAAAATCATAGAATTAATTCTGTAAATCCATTCTAATACACTATCGTACATAAGAAGCTGTTTATTGTAATATCACTGGAATAGGACACTAAATGATGTTGCTTTCATTATTAAAGAAACTAACAAAAATAGTAATTAAGTTTCCCCATAAACACTGCTTATCCAAGACCCAGAGGCGCATCAGAAACATACATTTTCAACAATCTAACGATGGCCCCATTTTGTAGGAAATTCAATGTCCTCCGGCCAGTTTTGGATTAAAGTTTGTCTGCAAGCTGTCAGGAGCAAGCGAGAGGTGGCGGCCGCCTCAGCCTTCACCTCCGTCCTGGTGCAGGACCCCGAGCCCAGGAACCCGGGGACGCCACCCGGTCGGCAAAGCGGCCACCCCGACGCCCGCGGAAGGCACGAGCTCCACGCTGCCCGGGGCAGTGCAGGAGCCGCCGCTCTGGGCGGGAGGCGAGCTCCCGGGACGGCCGGCAGGAAAGCAGAAGTTAGTGGCCTCTCCTCGCACGCAAGCACCTCTGCCGGGAAGCGGCCTGCACCCTGCGCTGATTTGGGAGATTCGCGCCTCGCCTCTCGAGAGACGCCCGGGTCACCCCCGGCGAGGCCGGCGCTCCACGTCCGGGCAGGGGAGCGGCGGCCGGGAGGCGCCGCCCGCCGGGGCCGAGACCACCGGAGTCTCTCCGGCTGCGCCCCGCTCTTCCCGGCGCCAACTTCTGCCTGGGACCCGTGCGAACTTCCCGAGCCGCTTCCCGGCCGCGCAAGGGCGCGGGAACCGGGGACGCCAGCTCCGTGTCGGGCAGGGGTGCTCCGTGGAGGCCCTGACCCCGGCAGGGCCTGGGCCGCGACGCCAGGACGAGTCGCGATCGCGGCGGGCCTCCTCCGCACCCTCACCCCCGCAGCCTCTGGCCTGGCCCCTTACCTGGCTCCCGGGCCGGGCGCGAGCAGCAGCCGGGGGCGCCGAGGCCCCGCGCGCGGCGAGGGCAGGGGCGGCGGTCGGGGTTCGAGAGGACTGCGGCCGGGTCGGCTCCCACGCTTTCCGCCCGAGTCAGGAGTTGAACATTCCGCGTCTCCGCCCGCGCCAATGAGGAAGACAGTCACGGCAACAGCACCACCTACCTCTGAGCGCGGAACGGCCGGGCCTCCTTGTCCGCGCCCCACACGCCAGCCGGCCCGGCCGCAGCGCAGAAGCGCCAGACAGCGAGGCGGGGGCGGGCGCTCGGGCTCCCAGGCTGCACCCCGAGGGCACCTTGCGCCGCGTGCCCTGGGACCCTCCCAGGCCGCCGCACCCCACAGACCGCACCCCATACCGCGGGGACGCGGATAGAGGGGGTATGCCTCTGCCTCCCTTTGTGCCTTCCCATCTTTTTAACAAGTTAACACCACGTATTCCCTCAACTCATCCTTATCAACAAACATTTACTATGAAAAAGGCGCTGGGATACAAAGACACGGGAGGCTCCTTCGTGCCGTACAGATGTTAATTATCTGCTTGGGAAGGGGACCGACCGACGTGTACAGATATTTCGGGGGAGGTAGGGCTGAAGGCTGCCTCAGTGCAACCATCAGTAGATACCTACGGAATTTTGAGGAAGGGTCATGGTCTGCTGCCCTGGTTGATGACTTTAGCAAAGCAGAGTTCAGATGAGACTAGAATCCGCTCCAGGTGTGAGCAAAAGGTGGCAATCAGTACTGGGGAGAGAAGTTGCGGTCAGTGGGGAGGACGGTTCTGTGGAGGAAATGGGAGACGAGGTTCTAAAAGTATGGGAGGGGAAGGGTAAGCTGTGACAAAGTGAGAGAGTGGCATGGACATATAAACACTACCAAACGTAAAATAGCTAGTGGGAAGCAGCCGCATAGCACAGGGAGATCAGCTCGGTGCTTTGTGACCACCTAGAGGGGTGGGATAGGGAGGATGAGAGGGAGGGAGTCGCAAGAGGGAAGAGATATGGGAACATATGTATATGTATAACTGATTCACTTCGTTATAAAGCAGAAACTAACACACCATTGTAAAGCAATTATACTCCAATAAAGATGTTAAAAAAATTAAAAAAATAAAAGTATGGGAGGCATGATCCAGGGCTCACTGATTTCGAATCTTATCATCTATGGACACTGGGGAACTGTGGAAAGTTAGAATCAAAGGGGTGAATTAGGTGTCTGTGGTTTTTTTGTTTGTTTGTTTGTTTGCAGTACGCGGGCCTCTCACTGTTGTGGCCTTTCCCATTCTGGAGCACAGGCTCCGGATGCGCAGGCTCAGCCGCCACGGCTCACGGGCCCAGCCGCTCCGCGGCATGTGGGATCTTCCCAGACCAGGGCACGAACCCGTTTCCCCTGCATCGGCAGGCGGACTCTCAACCACTGCGCCACCAGGGAAGCCCTGTGGTTTTGTTTTTTAATGGTGATTTCGAGAGAGAGCAGTCCAGGGTGGTTGTAGAATGTGTTGCTAGGGTGAAACTGGGACGCAGCATATTGTCACCAGCTGGTTATGCAAGTGTGAGGATGTGAGTTGGCGTGTACAAAATAGAATTAGGAAAGAAGAAATGAACTTCAGAGACATGTTTCAGGAAGAGACCACAGGAATTGGTGATCCACTAGATGTGGAAAAGAAGAAAGAGAGATGACGCCACGATTTCAGACCTGGGTGACTAGAAGAATGATGGTGTCATTGACAGAAACAGAGATACCAGTGGAGTAGGAGCTGGCTTCCTGTTGCGTTTGCGGTCATGGGAGGAAAAACAGGTAGAGATGCAGCAGTTGAAATATGAAAATGATTCAGAAAAGAGGTCAGGAGGGAAATATAAAATTTGGAAATCATTCATATGGTTAAAGATATGGAAGTGGAGAGATGAGTGAATAGAGGTTAAAAAACCCCACTTTCTGGTCTGTGAGTCAGATTAATTATTTGAATTGTCCCTTTGATAAAGACTAGGAGCTTCAGCATTGATAGATTCTATTTGGGGAACTGAGAAATTAGGATTGATGAAAACTGTCATGCTAAAAAAAAAAATTCCTGATGTGGGTAATCAAAGAATTCCAAAAGCCATCTAACCATTAAAGGGAAAACTAAGGCTCTTTAGCACAGACCTAGGTATAGGGTGACTCCAGTTATTTCACCTCAACTTCAAAGGCACTAGACTGTGATGGAAAGGACACTAGAATGGGAACAGAGAACCCGGCTTCTGGTTTTAGGCCTGCCACTTATCAGCTGGGATATTTTGCTAGACAGGCCTCGGTTTTCTCCTCTGCAAAATAAGAAGGCCCAATTAAATGTTAGCTGAAGGTTCCAGCTTTAAAACTATGAATAATACTGCTTTAAATTTGGAGCATATGTCATAATACATTTAGCCACGATCCCCTTCCTTTCCATCCATTCTTTTCTTCATTTTATTTTTCTTCACATAAATTAGGCTAAGAACATAATAACCAGCGGGAACAGTGAATGCTAAAAAGTAGTCTCACAAATATGCTTAAATGATAACCTCATAGGCACTCTCTTGTCTTCCCAATTAGGTTGCAAGTTCCTTGAGGTCATATCATATGTTATTGTATCTGAAATAAATACATAGTAATTGTGTGATAAACTGATTTCTTCAAGTCTTATTTTTCTCTGGTCAACCTGCCTGTTTCCTTGTGACTACACTGATCTCTTTAGGCCCCAGACTTAATAAATATACTCTGGTACTTATTCCCATGGTCGACTCTGCTTTGTCAGACTTTGAAATCTTTTCGAAAGCATATTGGTTAATTCTCACCAGGCAGAGTATAGGTTTACAAATGTAAATAGCAGTAACAAAAGAGACCTAGTCAAACCTCTCTTATCAAGCTTTCCTATTCCTTTACTTCACATGTCTCCATACTAAAAATAGATGTACTTTCAGCAGTAAGGTGACTTAGGAGTCCTTAGCACCCTCATATCCAAGAATACCCTCCAAAGTAAACATGCAATGTCAGTAAAAACAGTGTATTTGCTATGCAAATATAGCTTAAAGAAAAAGTCTCCTAGCCCCTTATTCAATCAGATTGCTGTCCCTAAGCTCCTCTAAAATAGAAATTCTGGAACTGCTATCAGTGGATCAGAGAAGTGCAGGCATAAATTCCATTAAGGGTGGAAGGAAAGGCAACTTAAAAGGAAGCAAAGTATTCTTCCCTCTCTTTATAGCAATAAGAGCTGTGATGCTGGTACCCAGAAGCATTTTTTCTAGCCATCTCAGTTCTCTATCTTAGATTGTGAGTGATCTGTGTCTGGATCATAACTAAGAATTAATCAGCTTTTATACAAAAGTTGATACTTTACCTTCTGCACAACTCTGGATCCCTGGGAAACGAATGCATACAATCAAACATCTTTTAAGATAAGTAGCCATTACCTTAAACTGACAAATGAAGCCCAGGTCACTTTTCAAGCTTAGATTTCACATCTAGTTTGAGGACTGAAGAATTCACAAGAGTATTTTGGGTACCAAATTTGCTTAGGTGTTCCAGGATATGAAAGGAGCAATAGGGTGAGAAGAGAAATTGGGGACTTTTGCAAAGTTTATTCAACAAGCATTTACTGAACGGCAGGCACTGTGGTGAGCTTTGCAATTATAGCAGTGACCCAGACGTGTCCCCCACTGCCACAGAGTTTTCAGAATGCAATAGGAAAGCCATTAAAGATACAAAAAGTGTGCTAAGTGGGCATATACGGGGACCTACAGCAGGACACCTTTTTGGAAAGCCATAAAAGACAAAGAAGCTTCCAAGACAAAGAAGCTCTAAGTCAATATGAGAAGAATAATGAGAATTTGCTGGACAGAAAGGTAGGAAAGCTATTCCAGGCAAAGGGAACAGCAAGTACAAAGGCCCAAGAGCATTCAACAAGTTCAAAGACTAAATCCCCTAGTAGCTAAGTAAAGACATTGCCAGGAGGGAATAATAATCCTCATAGTGGTAGTAATAGTAGTGATAGCAGTACTATAACAGTGTTGGCTAATATTTTCTGAGAACTCACGTGCCGTGCACCGAGCTAAGAGTTTTACAAGCTCACTCTACCCAATCTTCAAAGTAACCCAACAAGGCAGTTTAAATCATCATCCCACGCTGTAGAGCTGGAAGAAGTCTTGGAAATCTTAGGCAACTTGTCTTCCCTCAGGGAGCAAGACATAAACTTTAGGGCTCGCTCATTTCCACTAAGCAGTTCTCCAACTTTCTGGTCTCAGGGTTCCTTTATACTCTAAAAAATCCTTGAGATAAAATAAATAAGCCATGGGGGTGGCTTATTAATATACAGCATAAGGTATATGGTCAATAATATTGTAATAATTTTGTATGGGGACAGATAGTTACTAGACTTATTATGGTGATCCTTTCATAATGTATGCACATGCCAAATCACTATACCTGAAACTAACGTAACGTTGCATGTCAACAATATTGCAAAATAAATAAAATTTAAAAATAAATAAATAAGTCCTTGAGAACATCAAATAGCTTTTGTTTATGTGAGTTATACCTGTCAATATTCATCACAGGAAATTAAAACTGAAATCTTTTAATTCATTTAAAAATAACAAAGGCACATATATTAACATAAATAACATATTTTAATGAAGAATAACTGTTGTCCAAAGTAAAAAAAGTGAGCAGTGTTATTGTTTTATATTTTTGCAAATATATCAGGCCTAATAGAAGACAGCTGATTCTCATATCTGCTTCTGCATTTAATCTATTCCAGTATCATATTACATTTACCCTGTGGAAGATTCCACTGTACACTCATAAGAGAGGACAGTCAAAATAACATCTTAGTATTCTTATGAGAAGAGTTATTTTTGTTTTTTGTTTTTTTTTGGTACGCGGGCCTCTCACTGTTGTGGCCTCTCTCGTTGCGGAGCACAGGCTCCGGATGCGCAGGCTCAGCGGCCATGGCTCACGGGCCCAGCCGCTCCGCGGCATGTGGGATCTTCCCGGACCGGGGCACGAACCCTGTTCCGTGCATCGGTAGGCGGACTCTCAACCACTGCGCCACCAGGGAAGCCCCAGAAGGGGATTTTAACTGATGACAGTATAACATAAATTGCTGTTAGGCTGAAAACAGTCTAGAAGCTATACCCCCAAAGTGTTGATGTCACTAAGGGTGCAGTGTTATCTTAAGAAGGGATGTTGTTGGGCTCTCTCTAGCCTGCCCTTGTTCAACATTTCTACAACTTGGATGAAGACCTAAGTGGCATGCCTATCTAATTAGGGAATAACATGTATCTGGAAGGAATAGCTAACATATTACATAGAAGAATCATATCAAAACTTAAAAACTTATACTCACAAACCTTTATTGACACCTCACTGCCTACTAAAGTTCCAGATCCTTAGGGCATATTTAAAACCTTCCATTAGCTCACCCAAATTTTCCTCCCCAACATTACCTCCCATCTTTGTGGGCTACATGCTGCCTCTCTCCCCCAGCACCTTTCACCTCCTTGGAATTTTCCTACCTCAGTTCTCATTCTTATCATCACATCTGGCCATCAAGAATACTGTGCTCTTCCTCCATCACAGGTGTGGCAGTGGCAGATTCTATTCAAAGAGAACATTACTGAAATCTAAGGGAAACATAAAATGTTATGATAATAGTCCAGTTTCTGAAACTGAGATTTCTGTCTTAGATCCAATACAGATAAGCTTTCATCCCCAGATAACTGTATCTTAGACCCAGATGAGCTGGTAAAACATTATAGATATATTACTTGGTTTCTTAGGGTCTCCAGAGCTTCCAGGAGACACATGATGCTGTTTTTTGGATAAACCAAATTCTCAGACCCAAACTTCCAGACATTCTAGGAAGACCAAGAGTATCATCCCACATGACATTCAGAATATCACCAATTTCTTGTATTTAGGCATATGTGATTAGGAAGGAGAACTCTTCTATTTGCTGGTATCTGGAAAAGCTAGAATTGTATTTCATAAGGTAAGTATTAGTTTCATTTAATAACTGCTCATAAGCAATCAAGTGACAGCAACCACCTTCTATATAAAATTTTCAGGTACCTGTAGATTTTTCATGGCCCCTCTTTACCATAAACACGATTAGATGATGCCAATACATAATCACGTGTCTTCACTAGCCATTTTTTTCTCTTTAAAATGCAATTTTTAAAAAACTGAATTGCCTGGTCTCTGTTTTCTTCATTTTTCTTGCCTCCAAAACGTCTACAACCAGGTGATATAGTTTTTCTGGTCTACCTAGAAAGGGGATAGAGGAAAGAGTGAAGGAATGACTACTTCCCAGCAGCTGGCTCAGGACCTCTCAAGAGTGGATTAACCAGTTTATTATAAACAGAAAATCCTGATCAAGTTTCAAAGTCTCTTTTCCATCTACAATTCTTTTATATTATTCTTTTTCAAGTTGAAATTTTTCTAGCAAATATTTTTATAAGTTTTACTTGTTTTTTGTTTTTTGGGTTTTTTTTTTTGCCACCATTGGCTTTTCTCTAACTTTTTAATGTCCATTTGTATTAAGCCCCTGTCCTCGTGGTTTGTAATACCTTCCAATTTACTATCATCTACACATTTCATTAACATGCTATTTACTCCCTCTTCCAGATCATTAATAAATGCTATTTTCTTATGTATTAAATTTTGCGGTCGAATGGATTTAATTTGCTGTTGTAATTTCAGTGCATGTTTTCTAAAGATACAATGCAGTTAAGAATGGTCTTAACATAGGCTTAAATCCATACCCAGTTTATAGTTATTTTACTATTATGCAATCCATTTGTGTTCTCTAATCAGCACTGTTGTGAGCTCCATTGAAGCAATAATCTATTGATTTTCTCTTCCTCCTTTTTCAATATAGTCATCATCTTGGCTTTAAATAGCAGTAGCAGAGTTAGAACGATTGTGTAGTTCTAACCCACCACTATTTATAAAAGGAAATTAAGTCTTTTTTCTCAGTGGATATTCTTCCACTGATAAAAGGAATATTCTAACATTAAAAATTATTTTATAACCATAATATTTGATTTTCCTATGCATGGCATCAATGTTCTAAAAAGAAACAGATTCTAGATTTTTAAAGCAAGTAAATGTAATGAATATCACATTTATATATATTAAATAGATATTTTATATAAATAATATATATCTATATCTAGAGAGAGATATAGATACATTAGAAGTGTGTGTATGTATTTTCTTTTATAATAAATCAGCTCACTGACTCCCTGACTCCTAGAGACTCTGGGGTGACTTTGTTTTTTATAAAAGACTTAGACATGCCACCTTCAAATCAGAGAATGAGATTCATTAAGCCTTTGCTTCACTTTGTGTCACACATCATCCTACTTATTAGGGCCCTCAATAGTGGCAGTTTTCATTTTCAATGAGATGAGGCTTCCCACATGTCACTTAATGTTCACGTATTGAAATTTTTTTTTTTTAATTTATTTTTGGCTGCGTTGGGTGTTTGTTGCTGTCTGCAGGCTCTCTCTAGTTGTGGCGAGCAGGGTCTACTCTTCCTTGCGGTGCACGGGCTTCTCATTGCGATGGCTTCTCTTGTTGCGGAGCTCGGGATCTAGGCATGCGGTCTTCAGTAGTTGTGGCCCATGGGCTTAGTTGCTCTGCAGCATGTGGGATCTTCCCGAACCAGGGATTGAACCCGTGTCCCCTGCATTGGCAGGCAGATTCTTAACCACTGCGCCACCA
Source organism: Phocoena sinus (assembly GCF_008692025.1). NCBI lineage: Eukaryota > Metazoa > Chordata > Mammalia > Artiodactyla > Phocoenidae > Phocoena > Phocoena sinus. The sequence goes on from NC_045769.1 coordinate 60,530,297, forward strand.
GAGAAGTCCCACATATTGAAATTTTAAATAATTTTTCAGGAGGTTAGTCTTCATGTTTGTATACAATTCAATACATAATATTTCCAGGAAATATTTTCTCTTCCCTCACTCTCAACCTCTCTCTCTTTTTTCCCCTTACAAAGTCAACTGAGTACAATCCCATGGTAATCTTTTCTTTTCCACATTGAGAAATTTAACCTCTAGATCTCAGTTTCCCCATCTGTGAATTTGTAACCGAGCAGGACCCTATGGGACCTTCCCGGGACAGACCCTTCCCCCATATTCTCTGCTTTAGCTCCTCTCTAAAGTGCCTAGATAAAAATATGTGATGCACGTTTCCTGAGTTGTTTTAGAGAGCCTAAAACCACCACCAAATGGAAGAAATTAACTACTTGATAATCGTGAGCATGTAGCCCCCAGAACTGCTGGCACCTGAGGATTGATAAAAACCCGTGACACAGCCTGTTACCTCACCATCAACCAATCAGAGTATTGTGGACCAGTTGGTTACACACCCTGTGACTCCCCTCCCTCACCTTGCCTTTAAAATGTGTCGACTGAAAACAAAATGCACAACATGAGAGTTGTGAGTTTAGATTTATTGGGGGCAAATTGAGGATTATAGCCCAGGACAGCATTTCAGATAGCTCTGAGAAACTGCTCCAAAGAGGCAGGGGGAAGGTCAGTATATATGTGATTTTGGTGAAGGGGGGAGTACATGAAATTAAGCACATTTTTTGCAGAAGGTTGCTGCTAGTCATGAGGAGCAGACGTCATCATGAAGGATTTTAGCATTTTCCTAGATGTGAGGAGATGCAAGAATTGGGCTCATAAAATCTTCTCCTGAAAATATCTAATTATCTGAAGACCTGTTCTGCCAGTTTTTCCCAGAGCACAGAGTGCCTCATTCCTGATCTCTGTCCTGAATTCCTTTCAAGGAGTGTTGAAGGTCAGTAGCTGCAGCGGCTCATGATTTAATCCTTGTAGAGGTAGATGGCAAGTGCCAATTTGTAGCTGGCAAATGCTTTCCTGATATCCATGGGGGAGTTTGGCTTTTTGGACACGAGCTGTCCTGAACTCCTTCCTTGGTGCCCTGCAATAAACGCTGCATTTTCCTTCACCACAACCCGGTGTCAGTAGATTGGCTTTACTATGCGCAGGTGAGGGGACGCGTTTGGTTCGGTAATAAGTTGTCCTCTCATAACTTGCCTCTTCATCTCGGAGTGTTGTCAAGTTCAAATGAGATGATTCACGCAAATGTGTTTTATAAGTGATATAAAAGCAAATAAATGGTATTGTTTTTATTGAAACACAGTAAAGACAAATACAAACATTGTTTTCATTGAGAAATAAAAGTTGTTTTTCCAGAGATTTTCCATGTTGAACTTTCAGTAAATGTCCACTTTTCTGGCAAAAGACATACTATCCTCTCATAACTAGCTCTCAATACAATTCAGTACTAAATTTAAGATTTGAAGAGAAAAATATCTGCATTTTAGATAACTAAACAACATGCAATTTTATATTCCAGGTTCAAAAATAGCTTCACAGTAGATCTCTGACTTTAAAAAGACATAAAAAAAACAAGTAAAATTTGTTTTTCTGTGGAAAACTCTTTTTTATTCTTTTTTCTTGCTTTTGAAGTCTGAAACAGTTGAATTTTGGCTGAAAACATAAACTGATTTATTAATTTAATTTTCTATCCAGAGCAAAATTTTGGCGATTTTATGAGTTGATGATGATGATTATTTTTTTGGCTGCAAAAACTTTACTGTTCCCATTTGGCCCAAGGCTTGGGAGAGGGCCCCAGGGTGGTTACAAAGCTGCCTAGTGGCTGCAGAGACGGGGCTTCAGGCAGAAACTCTGACGCCAGAGGGGCTCCTCAAACGCCGCTGTGGGACAGGCTGGGACCTGGGACCCTTTACTGGAGTGCTTGCACCTGGACAAATATCTCCTCCAGCAACAGAATACAAAGAAACTATAAGGGACTAAAAATAACTGCCTGCATGCACAGTTGGGGCAAATTATGAACAAAGAGATACAAAAAAGCCAAAACCCAACTGACACTTCAGAGGTGTGGGGAGCAAAAGCAGAATACTAGGCATGATCCCTGCTCACAGCACCACCAAAGGGATGGGCAGACCACCTAAGCCGCCCCTCCAGCCCACCCACCGATCTACCCCTACCCTCACCCCATTTAAGGGACCAGTGCACCGCACCCTCGCCATTCCCAGGAACGAGCGAGGGCACCTGTTACTTGCTTTTCCTCCCTCATGCTGCAGCACGAGTCCCAGTAAAGCCTTGCCTAAATTCCCCCTCTGGCCTCTTATCAATTTCTATTGATTAAAGAATCCAAGAACCCAGGTTGGTAACAGCTGGGCTCCAGGAGGCCCTAGCCATGCCTGTGGGTGAGTGTTCGGAAGAGAACTCACCCAGCCCAGCCTGGGGACCAACCAGCTTGCAGAGGTGAGTCACGTGGTCCTCATCTTCTCGGTGAGTTTCAGCTGCTCAGCCAGGTTGCGGCTCTCCGGGAAGTCACAGAGCGGGGCGTCTGGCAGGCAGCTTCCACAGAGTCCTGGGTTTTACCCCACTCATCTTGGGGTGGCTTCTGCACGTCCAGGAAGGGGGCCGGCCCGCTGGCTTTGCATTTTCAAGAGACGGCTGGGCACCCTCGCGGTTCTCCTCGGCCAATTCGTGGAAAAAGTGGCCCACGCTCTCGAGAGCCACGTCGTCTTGGTGGAAATAGGAGCCCAGAGAGAGGTAGGTGTTGAAGGCCTGCAGATGCAGGTTGCCCGGGCCGTGGACGGTGACCTCCACCTAGGTGGAATAATTGTGACGAATCTGGGAGCTCATGGTTGATTGGGAATAAGGTGCTAGGCTCAAAAAATGGTGTTGTTTGGTCCTTGTGGCCGAGGATAGCTCAGTGGTTGGTTCTGAAGGCTGCGACTGGAAAAAGGTTGGAGCTTGGTCGGAGGCTGGAGCAAAGGGCGTCCCTGGGCCTGTTCTGTCCAAATACTGTTGAAGCAAGAGACAGATCTGTCGACTGCCAAGCTCACTGCCTCAGACTTTAATCAATATAAAAAATTATTACTGAGATACTGTCTTTTTTATCCACATTCAGTTTCCAAAAATCTAGTATGTATTTTAAACTTTAGCAAGTCTCAATTTGAACTAGTCATATCTCAAGTACTTGACAGCCTCATGTGGCTAGTGGCTACTATGTTGGACAGTGCTTGCAGGTCTAGGAGTTTGGCTGACCAAATCTTTGGAAGGTAGCAGAAAGTTGCTTTAAATATATCTTCTGATTTATTTCGCCTTCCTGTTTTTTTTTTTCCTTGAGGTACGCAGGCCTCTCACTGCCGTGGCCTCTCCCGTTGCAGAGCGCAGGCTCAGTGGTTATGGCTCACGGGCCCAGCCGCTCTGCGGCATGTGGGATCATCCCGGACCGGGGCACGAACCCGCGTCTCCTGCATCAGCAGGCGGACTCTCAACCACTGTGCCACCAGGGAAGCCTCTCTTCCTTTTTTAAATTAAAAAAAAAGCAGGAACAAAATTTAGGTAACTGAAAAATCCTCCTAGAGAATGGTTAACTAAGTATTTACTGCTTTCACATACTACTTCATATTGAATATTTCTACCTCATGAGTAACAATTTATGTGTGAAAAAAAGATGGTTTTAAAATGTCTACTCTGGGGCTTCCCTGGTGGCGCAGTGGTTGAGAGTCCGCCTGCCGATGCAGGGGACACGGGTTCGTGCCCCAGTCCGGGAAGATCCCACATGCTGTGGAGCGGCTGGGCCCGTGAGCCATGGCCGCTGAGCCTGCGCGTCCGGAGCCTGTGCTCCGCAACGGGAGAGGCCACAACAGTGAGAGGCCGGCGTGCCGTAATAAAAAAAAAAAAAAAAAAAAAGTCTACTCTGTTATTCCAGTTGGACGCTGGAGCTATTTCTGTTTATGGAATCTACGTGGTTGGGCTGAATGCTAAACATCAGTGCTAACATTCTCTCCAGGTGGTAAATACTTTCCTTTATTGGGTCTTTAATGATGAAATGAACAGGAAAGAAAAAAAAACGTAAATGGATTTCAGTATTCTATGTAGGTGAAAACCATGTTTTTCAATGTATTCTTTTCACAATAAAAAGTATTTGATCTGAGGGCCTCTATAATCCCAGGACACACAGTCGTTCTCTGTTGTATGACAACTTCCTGCCATGAATAATTATTTTCCAAAAGTGTATCAGGCCAGAGATGAAGCAGAGAATGGGGGAAAGAGTCCATGGTGACCTTAGGCAGATTTTTTTACTAGTAGGAATCAGTGGCTAGTTATTACCACCTGGCGCTGCTAATGAGTCTAGTTGGGGAAACAAAGCTGCTGAGCATTCCACAGCAGGCTGTGCTGTGGTCCAGGTCTGGGGAGTCCTTTGGGGTCTGGTGAGCCTGTGAAGATACATTTTAAGGTGTTTTGATTATTACAGAAATCGAACTCTTAGTTGTTCAGTTTTAAAAGAAACTTGTTGGGCATTCCCTGGAGGTCTAGTGGTTAGGACTTGGTGCTTTCCCTGCAGAGGGCTGGGGTTCTATCCCTGGTTGGGGAACTAAGATCCTACAAGCCGCACAGTGCAACCAAAATTCATTTTAATAATACAGTTTTATTGAACGTATATCTAAAATATTTTCAGCTTTTTTTTTTGCTGCAAAAACTTTACTGTTCCCATTTGGCCCAAGGCTTGGGAGAGGGCCCCAGGGTGGTTACAAAGCTGCCTAGTGGCTGCAGAGACGGGCTTCAGGCAGAAGCTCTGACAGAGACGGGCTTCAGGCAGAAGCTCTGACGGGAGAGGGGCTCCTCAGACGCTGCTGTGGGACAAGCTGGGACCTGGGACCCTTTACTGGAGTGCTTGCACCTGGACAAATGTCTCCTCCAGCAACAGAATACAAAGAAACTATAAGGGACTAAAAATAACTGCCTGCATGCACAGTTGGGGCAAATTATGAACAAAGAGATACAAAAAAGCCAAAACCCAACTGACACTTCAGAGGTGTGGGGAGCAAAAGCAGAATACTAGGCATGATCCCTGCTCACAGCACCACCAAAGGGACGGGCAGACCACCTAAGCCGCCCCTCCAGCCCACCCACCGATCTACCCCTACCCCTACCCCATTTAAGGGACCAGTGCAACGCACCCTCGCCATTCCCAGGAACAAGCGAGGGCACCTGTTGCTTTTCCTCCCTCATGCTGCAGCATGAGTCCCAGTAAAGCCTTGCCTAAATTCCCCCTCTGGCCTCTTATCAATTTCTATTGATTAAAGAATCCAAGAACCCAGGTTGGTAACAGCTGGGCTCCAGGAGGCCCTAGCCATGCCTGTGGGTGAGTGTTCGGAAGAGAACTCACCCAGCCCAGCCTGGGGACCAACCAGCTTGCAGAGGTGAGTCACGTGGTCCTCATCTTCTTGGTGAGTTTCAGCTGCTCAGCCAGGTCGCGGCTCTCCGGGAAGTCACAGAGCGGGGCGTCTGGCGGGCAGCTTCCACAGAGTCCTGGGTTTTACCCCACTCATCTTGGGGTGGCTTCTGCACGTCCAGGAAGGGGGCCGCCCCGCTGACTTTGCATTTTCAAGGCTGGGCACTCTTGGGCTACTCGGCCAGGTCGTGGGAAAAGTGGCCCACGCTCTTGAGAGCCACGTCGTCTCGGTGGAAGTAGGAGCCTAGAGAGAGGTAGGTGTTGAAGGCCTGCAGATGCAGGTTGCGCGGGCCGTGGGCGGTGACCTCCGCCTCAGTGGAATAATTGTGACGAATCTGGGAGCTCATGGTTGATTGGTAATAAGGTGCTAAGCTTAAAAAATGGTTTTGGCTGGTCCTTGTGGCCGAGGATAGCTCAGTGGTTGGTTCTGAAGGCCGCAACTGGAAAAAGGTTGTATAGTGGTCGGAGGTGTCAGTGAAAATAATCCGTAAACAATCAATAATAAGAATAGAAACGTTTTATTTGAGCCTAACTGAGGTCTAGCCCGGAATCCCACTTGCCAGATTACTCTGAGAAACTACTCCAGAGAAGGAGGGTTTTCAGCAGAGGTTTGTATCTTGTCAGAACAAAGAACACTGAATAAGTCAGGATTACATTTCTTTAAGATTCCCAAAAAAAGAACAGGGAATTCCCTGGCGGTCCAGTGGTTAGGACTTCGTGCTCTCACAGGCAGGGGCCCAGGTTCAGTCCCTGGTCAGGGAACTAATATCCTGCAAGCTGCCCACTGCGGCCAAAACAAAACCAAAAAGCAAAACAGATCAGCATGTACACAGTGAGTCAGTATGGTCTTGACACCTGGGAAGGCAGTCTTACATTCAAAGGAGTACCAGCATTGACATCCCAAGAAGAGGGGCATTTAACCTTTAACATGGATATTATTTATTTCTGGTCAATGTGCCCTTTCCTTTAATAAGTTTTTTTTAACATCTTTATTGGAGTATAATTGCTTTACGATGGTGTGTTAGTTTCTGCTGTATAACAAAGTGAATCAGCTATACATATACATATATCCCCATATCTCCTCCCTCTTGTGTCTCCCTCCCACCCTCCCTATCCCACCCCTCTAGGTGGTCACAAAGCACTGAGCTGACCTCCCTGTGCTATGCGGCTGCTTCCCAGTAGCTATCTATTTTACGTTTGGTAGTGTATATATGTAGTGTATATTTGGTAGTGTATATATGTAGTGTATATTTGTCCCAGCTTACCCTTCCCCCTCCCGGTGTCCTCAAGTCCATTGTCTATGTCTGTGTCTTTATTCCTGTCCTGCCCCCTAGGTTCTTCAGAACCTTTTTTTTTTTTAAGATACTATGTATATGTCTTAGCATAAGGTATTTGTTTTTCTGACTTACTTCACTCTGTATGACAGACTCTAGGTCCATCCACCTCACTACAAATAACTCAATTTCATTTCTTTTTATGGCTGAGTAATATTCCGTGGTATATATGTGCCACATCTTCTTTATCTGTTCATCTGTTGATGGACACTTAGGTTGCATCCATGCCCTGGCTATTATAAATAATGCTGCAATGAACATTGTGGTACATGGCTCTGTTTGAATTATGGTTTTCTCAGGGTATATGCCCAGTAGTGGGATTGCTGTGTTGTATGGTAGTTCTATTTTTTAGTTTTTAAAGGAACCTCCATACCGTTCTCTATAGTGGCTGTATCAATTTACATTCCCACCAACAGTGCAAGAAGGTTCCCTTTTCTCCACACCCTCTCCAGCATTTGTTGTTTGTAGATTTTCTGATGATGCCAATTCTAACTGGTGTGAGGTGATATCTCATGGTAGTTTTGATTTGCATTTCTCTAATAATTAGTGATGTTGAGCAGCTTTTCATGTGCTTATTGGCCATCTATATGTTTTCTTTGGAGAAATGTCTATTTAGGTCTTCTGCCCATTTTTGGATTGGGTTGTTTTTTTAATATTGAGTTGCATGAGCTGTTTAAATATTTTGGAGATTAATCCTTTGTTGATTTGTTTGCAAATTTTTCTCCCATTCTGAGGGTTATCTTTTCATCTTCTTTATCGTTTCCTTTGCTGTGCAAAAGCTTTGAAGTTTCATTAGGTCCCATTTGTTTATTTTTGTTTTTATTTCCATTTCTCTAGGAACTGGGTCAAAAAGGATCTTGCAAAAAAAAAAAAGAATCTTGCTGTGATTTAAGTCATGGAGTGTTCTGCCTCTGTTATCCTCTAAGAGTATTATAGTGTCTGGCCTTACATTTAGGTCTTTAATCCATTTTGAGTTTATTTTTGTGTATGGTGTTTGGGAGTATTCTAATTTCATTGTTTTACATCTGGCTGTCCAGTTTTCCCACACCACTTATTGAAGAGGCTGTCTTTTCTCCATTGTATATTCTTGCCTCCTTTATCAAAAATAAGGTGACCATATGTGCGTGGGTTTATCTCTGGGCTTTCTATCCTGTTCCATTGATCTATCTTTCTGTTTTTAATGTGCCAGTACCATACTGTCTTGATTACAGTAGCTTTGTAGTATAGTCTGAAGTCTGGGGGCCTGATTCCTCCCGTTCTGATTTTTTTTCTCAGGATTGCTTTGGGTATTTGGGGTCATTTGTGTTTCCATACAAATTGTGAACTTTTTTGTTCTAGTTCTGTGAAAAATTCCATTCGTAATTTGATAGGGATTGCATTGAATCTGGAGATTGCTTTGGGTAGTATAGTCATTTTCACAATGTTGATTCTTCCAATCCAAGAACATGGTATATCTCTCCATCTATTTGTATCATTAATTTCTTTCATCAGTGTCTTATATTTTCTGCATACAGGTTTTTTTGTCTCCTTAGTTAGGTTTATTCCTTGGTATTTTATTCTTTTTTGTTGCAGTGGTAAATGGGAGTGTTTCTTTAATTTCTCATTACATGTATATAGGAATGCAAGAGATTTCTGTCCAGTAATTTTGTATCCTGCTACTCTACCAGACTCATTGATTAGCTCTAGTAGTTTTCTGGTAGCATCTTTAGGATTCTCTATGTATGTATCATGTCATCTGCAAACAGTGACAGTTTTTCTTCTTCTTTTCTGATTTGGATTCCTTTTATTGCTTTTTTCTCTTCTGATTGCTGTGGCTAAAACTTCCAAAACTATGTTGAATAATAGTGGTGACAGTGGGCAACCTTGTCTTGTTCCTGATCTTAGGGGAAATGGTTTCAGTTTTTCACCATTGAGGACGATGTTGGCTGTGGGTTTGTCATATATGGCCTTTATTATGTTGAGGTTAAGTTCTCTCTGTGCCTACTTTCTGGAGGGTTTTTATCATAAATTGATGTTGAATTTTGTCAGAAGCTTTTTCTGCATCTATTGCAATCATCATATGGTTTTTCTCTTTCAGTTTGTTAATATGGGGTATCACATTGATTGATTTGCATATAATGCAGAATCTTTGTATTCCTGGGATAAACCCCACTTGATCATGGTGTATGATCCTTTTAATGTGCTGTTGGATTCTGTTTGCTAGTATTTTTTTTTTTTTTTTTTGCGGTACGCAGGCCTCTCACTGCTGTGGCCTCTCCCGTCGCGGAGCACAGGCTCTGGACGTGCAGGCTTAGCAGCCATGGCTCACGGGCCCAGCCGCTCTGCGGCATGTGGGATCTTCCCGGACTGGGGCACGAACCCATGTCCCCTGCATCGGCAGGCGGACTCTCAACCACTGCGCCACCAGGGAAGCCCTGTTTGCTAGTATTTTGTTGAGGATTTTTGCATCTGTGTTCATCCGTGATATTGGCCTGTAGTTTTCTTTTATGGCATCTTTGTCTGGTTTTGGTATCAGGATGTTAGTGGCCTCATAGAATGAGTTTGGGAGTGTTCATCCCTCTGCTATATTTGGAAGAGTTTGAGAAGGATAGGTGCTAGCTCTTCTCTAAATGTTTGATAGAATTCGCCTAAGAAGCCATCTGGTCCTGGGTTTTTGTTTGTTGGAAAAATTTTAATCACAGTTTCAATTTCAGTGCTTGTGATTGGTCTGTTTGTATTTTCTGTTTTTTCTTGGTTCAGTCTCGGAAGGTTGTGCTTTTATAAAGCTGTGTCCATTTCTTCCAGTTTTTCCATTTTATTGGCATATAGTTGCTTGTAGTAATCTCTCATGATCCTTTGTATTTCTGCAGTGTCAGTTCTTCTCCTTTTTCATTTCTAATTCTACTGATCTGAGTCTTCTCCCTTTTTTTCTTTTTTTCTTTGTTTTGTTTTTTGCTTCCTTTTTTTTAAACATCTTTATTGGGGTATAATTGCTTTACAATGGTGTGTTAGTTTCTGCTTTATAACAAAGTGAATCAGTTATACATATACATATGTTCCCATATCTCTTCCCTCTTGCATCTTCCTCCCTCCCTCCCTCCCTATCCTACCCCTCCAGGCGGTCACAAAGCACCGAGCTGATATCCCTGTGCTATGCGGCTGCTTCCCACTAGCTATCTACCTTACGTTTTGTAGTGTATATATGTCCATGCCTCTCTCTCGCTTTGTCCCAGCTCACCCTTCCCCCTCCCCATATCCTCAAGTCCGTTCTCCAGTAGGTCTGTGTCTTTATTCCTGTCTTACCTCTAGGTTCTTCATGACATTTTTTTTTCTTAAATTCCAAATATATGTGTTAGCATACAGTATTTGTCTTTCTCTTTCAGACTTACTTCACTCTGTATGACAGACTCTAGGTCTATCCACCTCATTACAAATAGTTCAATTTCATTTCTTTTTATGGCTGAGTAATATTCCATTGTATATATGTGCCACATCTTCTTTATCCATTCATCCGATGATGGGCACTTAGGTTGTTTCCATCTCCGGGCTATTGTAAATAGAGCTGCAGTGAACTTTTTGGTACATGACTCTTTTTGAATTATGGTTTTCTCAGGGTATATGCCCAGTAGTGGGATTGCTGGGTCATATGGTAGTTCTATTTTTAGTTTTTTAAGGAATCTCCATACTGTTCTCCATAGTGGCTGAACCAATTCACATTCCCACCAGCAGTGCAGGAGTGTTCCCTTTTCTCCACACCTGCTCCAGCATTTATTGTTTCTAGATTTTTTGATGATGGCCATTCTGACTGGTGTGAGATGATATCTCATTGTAGTTATGATTTGCATTTCCCTAATGATTAATGATGTTGAGCATTCTTTCATGTGTTTGTTGGCAGTCTGTATATCTTCTTTGGAGAAATGTCTGTTTAGGTCTTCTGCCCATTTTTGGATTGGGTTGTTTGTTTTTTTGTTACTGAGCTGCATGAACTGCTTGTAAATTTTGGAAATTAATCCTTTGTCAGTTGCTTCATTTGCAGATATTCTGAGGGTTGTCTTTTCGTCTTGTTTATGGTTTCCTTTCCTGTGCAAAAGCTTTGAAGTTTCATTAGGTCCTGTTTGTTTATTTTTGTTTTTATTTCTATTTCTCTAGGAGGTGCGTCAAAAAGGATCTTTCTGTGATTTATTTCATAGAGTGTTTTGCCTATGTTTTCCTGTAAGAGTTTGATAGTTTCTGGCCTTACATTTAGGTCTTTAATCCATTTTGAGCTTATTTTTGTGTATGCTGTTAGGGAGTGATCTAATCTCATACTGTCACATGTACCTGTCCAGTTTTCCCAGCACCACTTATTAAAGAGGCTGTCGTTTCTCCAGTGTACATTCCTGCCTCCTTTATCAAAGATAAGGTGACCATATGTGTATGGGTTTATCTCTGGGCTTTCTATCCTGTTACATTGATCTATCTTTCTGTTTTTGTGCCAGTACCATGCTGTCTTGATTACTGTAGCTCTGTAGTATAGTCTGAAATCAGGGAGCCTGATTCCTCCAGCTCTGTTTTTTGTTCTCAAGATTGCTTTGGCTATTTGGGGTCTTTTGTGTTTCCATACAAATTGTGAAATTTTTTGTTCTAGTTCTGTGAAAAATGCCAGTGGTAGTTTGATAGGGATTGCATTGAATCTGTAGATTGCTTTGGGTAGTAGAGTCATTTTCACAATGTTGATTCTTCCAATCCAAGAACATGGTATATCTCTCCATCTATTTGTGTTATCTTTAATTTCTTTCATCAGTGTCTTATAATTTTCTGCATACAGGTCTTTTGTATCCTTAGGTAGGTTTATTCCTAGATATTTTATTCTTTTTGTTGCAATGGTAAATGGGAGTGTTTTCTTGTTTTCACTGTCAGATTTTTCATCATTAGTGTATAGGAATGCAAGAGATTTCTGTGCATTAATTTTGTATTCTGCAACTTTACCAAATTCATTGATTAGCTCTAGTAGTTTTCTGGTAGCATATTTAGGATTCTCTATGTATAGTATCATGTCATCTGCAAACAGTGACAGCTTCTTCTTTTCTGATTTGGATTCCTTTTATCTCTTTTTCTTCTCTGATTGCTGTGGCTAAAACTTCCAAAACTATATTGAATAAGATTGGTGAGAGTGGGCAATGTTGTCTTGTTTCTGATCTTAATGGAAATGGTTTCAGTTTTTCACCATTGAGGACGATGTTGGCTGTGGGTTTGTCATATATGGGCTTTATTATGTTGAGGAAAGTTCCCTCTATGCCTACTTTCCACAGGGTTTTTATCATAAATGGGTGTTGAATTTTGTCAAAAGCTTTCTCTGCATCTTTTGAGATGATCATATGGTTTTTCTCCTTCAGTTTGTTAATATGGTTTATCACATTGATTGATTTGCGTATATTGAAGAATCCTTGCATTCCTGGAATAAACCCCACTTGGTCATGATGTATGATCCTTTTAATGTGCTGTTGGATTCTGTTTGCTAGTATTTTGTTGAGGATTTTTGCATCTGTGTTCATCCGTGATATTGGCCTGTAGTTTTCTTTTATGGCATCTTTGTCTGGTTTTGGTATCAGGGTGATGGTGGCCTCGTAGAATGAGTTTGGGATTGTTCCTCCCTCTGCTATATTTTGGAAGAGTTTGAGAAGGATAGGTGCTAGCTCTTCTCTTAATGTTTGATAGAATTTGCGTAAGAAGCCATCTGGTCCTGGGCTTTTGTTTGTTGCAAGAATTTCAATCACAGTTTCAATTTCAGTGCTTGTGATTAGTCTGTTTGTATTTTCTGTTTCTTCCTGGTTCAATCTCGGAAGGTTGTGCTTTTATAAAGCTGTGTCCATTTCTTCCAGGTTTTCCATTTTATTGGCATATAGTTGCTTGTAGTAATCTCTCATGATCCCTTGTATTTCTGCAGTGTCAGTTCTCCTTTTTCATTTCTAATTCTATGGATTTGAGTCTTCTCCCTCTTTTTCTTGATGAGTCTGGCTAATGGTTTATCAATTTTGTTTATCCTGTCAGAAACCAGCTTTTAGCTTTATTGATCTTTGTTATCGTTTCCTTCATTTCTTTTTCGTTTATTTCTGATCTGATCTTTATGATTTCTTTCCTTCTGCTAACTTTGGCGGTTTTTTGCTCTCCTTTTTCTAATTGCTTTAGATGTAAGTTTAGGTTGTTTAATAGAGGTTTTTTTTGTTTCTTGAGGTAGGATTATGTTGCTATAAACTTACCTTTAGAACTACTTCTGCTGCATCCCATATGTTTTGTGTTGTCGCGTTTTCATTGTCATTTGTTTCTGGGTATTTTTTGATTTCCTCTTTGATTTCTTCAGTGATATCTTGGTTATTTAGTAACGTACTGTTTGGGCTCCATGTGTTTATATTTTTTTACAGATATTGTCCTCTAATTGATATCTAGTCTCATAGCATTGTGGTCAGAAAAGATACTTGGTATGATTTCAGTTTTCTTAAATTTACCGAGGGTTTATTTGTGACCCAAGATATGATCTTTCCTGGAGAATGTTCTATCAGCACTTGAGAAGAAAATGTATTTTGCCACTTCCGTGAGGAATGTCCTATAAATATCGAGTAAGTCTCTTTGGTCTATTGTGCCATTTAAAGCTTGCGTTTCCTTATTTATTTTCATTTGGATGATCTGTCCATTGATGAAAGTGGGGTGTTAAAGTCCCCCACTATTACTGTGTTACTGTCGATTTCCCCTTTTATGGCTGTTAGTAATTGCGTTATGTTTTGAGATGCTCCTATGTTGGGTGCATAAATATTTACAATTGTTATATCTTCTTCTTGGATTGCCCCCTTAATCATTATGTAGTGTCCTTCCTTGTCTCTTATAATAGTCTTTATTTTAAAGTCTATCTTGTCTGAAATGAATATTGCTGCTCCAGCTTTCTTTTGATTCCTATTTGTATGGAATATCTTTTTCCATCCCCTCACTTTCAGTCTGTATGTGTCCCTGAGTCTGAAGTGGGTCTCTTGTAGACAGCATATATACAGGTCTTGTTTCTGTATCCATTTAGCTAGTCTGTGTCTTTTGGTTGGAGCATTTAATCCACTTACATTTAAGGTAATTATAGATATGTGTGTTCCTGTTACCATTTTCTTAATTGTTTTGGGTTTGTTCTTGTAGGTCTTTTTGTTCTCCTGTGTTTCCCACTTAGAGACGTTCCTTTAGCGTTTGTTGTAAAGCTTGTTTTGTGGTGCTAAATTCTCTTAGCTTTTGCTTGTCTGTAAAGATTTTGATTTCGTCTCAGATCTGAATGAGATCCTTGCTGGGTAGAGTAATCTTGGTTGTAGGTTTTTCCCTTTCATCACAAAAATGTCCTGCCACTCCCATCTGGCCTGCAGAGTTTCTGCTGAAAAATAAGCTGATAACCTTACGGGGATTCCCTTGTCTGTTATTTGTTGATTTTCCCTTGTGGCTTTTAATATTTTTTCTTTGTATTTAATTTTTGTTTGATTAATATGTGTCTCATTGTGTTTCTCCTTGGGTTTATCCTGTGTGGGACTCTCTGAGCTTCCTGGACTTGATTGTGTATTTCCTTTCCTATGTTAGGGATGTTTTCGACTGCAGTCTCTTCAAATAATTTTTCAGGCCCTTTCCCTTTCTCTTCTTCTGGGCCACCTATAATTCGAATGTTGGTGCATTTTATGTTGTCCCAGAGGTCTCTGAGACTGTCCTAATTTCTTTCTATTCTTTTTTCTTTATTTTGCTCCTTGGCAGTTATTTCCACCATTCTGTCTTCCACCTCACTTCTCCGTTCTTCTGTCTCAGTTATTCTGCTGTTGATTCCTTCTAGTGTATTTTTCATTTCAGTTATTGTATTGTTCATCACTGATTGTTTTTTAGTTCTTCCAGGTACTTGTTAAACATTTCTTGTATCTTCTCGACCCATGCCTCCATTCTATTTCCAAGATCTTGGATCATTTTTACTATCATTACTCTGAGTTGTTTTTCAGATAGATTGCTTATTTCCTCTTCATTGATTTGGTCTTGTTAGATTGTACCTTGCTCCTTCATCTGCAGCATATTTCTCTGTCGTCTCATTTTGTCTAACTTATTGTGTTTGTGGTCTCCTTTCCACAGGCTGCAGGGCCGTAATTCCTCTTGCTTCTGTTGTCTGCCCCGTGGTGAGTGAGCTTGGTCCAGGGGTTTTTGTAGGCTCCCTGGTGAGAGGGACTGATGCCTGAGCCCTGGTGGGTGGAGCTGAGTCTTTTCCCTCTGAAGGGCAGGGCCGCATCAGGTGGTTTTTTGGGGTGTCTGTTAGTACGACTTTAGGGAGCCTGTCTGCTGATGCGTGGGACTGTGTTCCTGTCTTGCTGGTTGTTTGGCATGAGGTCTCCAGCACTGGAGCCTGCAGGCAGTTGTGTGGGGCCGGGTCTTGGTGTTGATGTGGATACCCCTGAAAGTGTGCATGCCAATTAATATTCCCTGTGCCCAGGGATTCTCTGGCTGTCCAGTGTCCTGGACTTAGCCCTTCCCCCCAGGAGCCCAGGCCTGACCCCTAGCCAGGGAACCAAGAGCACACAAGCTGTGCAGTATGACCAGAGAAAAAAGAAAAGAAAAGAAGACAAACAAAACCCAAGACAAATAGCAAAAACAACAGCAAACAAATAGCAGCCACCACAACAGACACACACAGAAAGAAAAAAAGAAAGATAAAATAAAAACAAGAGAACAAACAAAAGAATTAAAGAATGAGAACAGTCAATCAGGACTAAACTAACAAAAACAAAAAATGAAAAATAAAAAAACAAAGTAAACAACAAAACAAACAAAATATATCCATAAAACCAATCAAAAAATAAAATAATAAAATAAAGAACAAAAACAAGAAAAATACAACAAAACAACAAAAAAGTAAAATAAAAATAGAAAAATAAAAAAATGTTTAAAAATTAAAAAAATTAAAAAATAAAAGGTAGGGCTTCCCTGGTGGCGCAGTGGTTGAGAGTCTGCCTGCCAATGCAGGGGACACGGGTTCATGCCCCGGTCCAGGAAGATCCCACATGCCACGGAGTGGCTAGGCCCGTGAGCCATGGCCACTGAGCCTGCGCGTCCAGAACCTGTGCTCCGCAACGGGAGAGGCCACAACAGTGAGAGGCCCGCGTACTGCAAAAAAATAAATAAATAAAAATAAAAAATAATAAAAGCAACAACACCAGAGACTGAACAAAATGGAACAAAAAAAGAATAATAGTAATAAGATTATTTTCCTGGGGCGTCTTCTGTCAGTTTCTTTGCTCCCACAGTGAGCCAGAGCCCACCTCTGCCTCTGCAGAAGGCCTTCCAATGCCTCTAGGTACGTGTCTGGACCTGCTGTGGCCACTGTAGGGCCAGCTCAGACTCTGACCTGGCCCAACTCCCACGTGTACTTGCCCCCAAAGTCCATTGCTGTAAAGGCTAGGCCAGTCTAAATTGTGGGAATGCTTGTTGTCTATTAAGGTATTCCACAGATGCAGGATTTACCAAACTGATCCTGGGGATTTAATCTGTGGCTTGTGCAACTGCCCAGAGAGATTTCCTTTCCTCTTCCTTAGTCACACTGTCCCTGAGGCTCCGCTTTGGTTTTGACCCCACCTCTGTGTGTGTGCCACCCTCAGGCATCTGTTACTTGCCCAGGTGAGAGGGAGTGAAAGCAGTAGCTTCTTGGGGCACACTTACTCACTCAAGCCGGGGAGCAGCACTGTGGCCACAGTTGGGGTGTGTGTGAGTTTCCTGTAGCGGCAGAACCAGCAGGCAGTTGCAACAGACTGTGGTGTGCTCCCTCTGGCCGGAGCCCCTCCCAGTGCCTGCGGAGGCAGGAGCTGGCATGTGGGGGCAGTGGCAGCCCTGCCCTCCCCCCACACACCTCTCAACACTGGTGCCTCGATTTTCAGGCAGACCATGCTTCTTCTCGGGGCACTCCCGGCCACGCATCCCCGCATTCCCGCATTCCTGTCCTCTCTGCTGTATCCGCGCAGCCAACAGCACTCGTCTGCCTGGATCCATTCGCCAAACACCACCCTCTAGTACTCAGCCCCCACAGCATTGGCAGACTCTGTCCCAGGCAGGGGCACCCAGGGCTGATTCCCAAGGAGGCTTTGGGATGGGAGGTGCTCAAGCCCCTGAAGCCCATGGGTGGAGGAGACCCCGGCCTGAGGGGCGGATGAGCCCACTCAGATGGGAACCCCTCCCAGTGCCGGTGGCTGGGGAAAGGGGCTGTAATGGCGAGTCTGCCACTTGCACACCACTCAACAATGACACCTTGCTTCTATGGTGCCCCAGGCTTTTTCTGCAGACTTCGTGGGGCTCCTTACTCCTGTCCCTTCAGGCTGTCTTTTCACAGTCAACAGCTGTCCCTTCCCTGTGTCCGTGCTCCAAATCCCATTTTCCAGCACCTGGCCCCCTTCACAACAGGAGACTTGTGACTCAGGCTGGAATGCACAGTGCTGTGGTGTAGACTATGCATGCAGTTCTTACTTTGTCCTGCCTTCCACAGACCATCCACTGCATTCTCCTTTGATCCCCCAAAGTTCTTTTTCTGTCCCAGCTGATTTCCCCACCATGAGGAAGTTTTTTCTGCATGTGGGGACTTCCCCTCACCTGCAGCTTACCGCCAGGGTTGCTGGTCCCTTTTTTGATTCCTCTTTTCTTTTGTTCTTCTTTCTCTCATCCTACCTGGTTGTGAGGGGATTTTTCTTGTCCTTTTACGTGTCCAAAGTCTTCTGCTAATGTTCAGCAGGTGCTCTATGAGAACTGTTCCATTTGTAGATGTATTCTTTTTTTTTAAAACATTAAAAAAAATTCTATTAACTCTTCTTTTTAAATATTTGTTTTATTTATTTGGTTGCACCGGGTCTTTGTTGCGGCAGGTGTGCTCCTTAGTTGTGGCACCCACGCTCCTTAGTTGCAATGCGCCAGCTCCTTAGTTGTGGCTCGCCGGCTCCTTAGTTGTTGTATGCAAACTCTTAGTTGCGGCATGCATGTGAGATCTAATTCCCTGACCAGGGATTGAACCCGGGCCCCCTGCATTGGAAGCATGTAGTCTTGACCACTGTGCCACCAGGAAGTCCCTGTAGATGTATTCTTGATGCACTTGTGAGAAATGACGGATTCTGTGTCCTCCTATTCCGCCATCTTGACTCCTCCTGCCTAAATTGGTGAACTTGAAGTAAGCAGTTTGCTCTTCATAATTGGGTGGGCCTCATTCCATTAGTTGAAGATCTGAATAGAACAAAGAGGCTGGTCTCCTCAAGGAAGAGGGATTTCCCCAGCACACTGATTTGGAGTTTATCTGCACTGTCAGCTCTCCTGTGTCTCCAACCTGCTGGCCCACACTGCAGATTCCATATTGTGTGAGCCAGTTCCTCATAATAGCTCTCCTACATGTATACACATTCTATTGGTGCTGTTTCTTGGGAGAGACCTGTCTAATACACACGGTAACTGATACACTTGCTGTTGTAGTTTATCTTTCCACTGAACCACCTCTTTCTTCATCCTTCTAAAACTGCTACATCTTGGCTAGCATAGAACCTGTCTCCCCCCAGAGCTGCTGACTCTTCTCCCCTCAGCCCTTTTTCCTGCTGAGGAGACCAAACCATCAATGCACCTCCATTCCTTCTGGGTCCCTGTTGTTATCACACTAGAGACTTTTGCCACCTGCCTGTGGCTAAAGTAGTGGATGGAGACCTCATGAGGGTCTTCTTGTAGCACCTGAGAATAGAAGAGGACTACAACCTATTCTGAAAAATTTTATGCCAACTTTTGTTCCAATTATTTTCTTGTTTTGGTCCTCATGTTGCAGAATTCCACTCTCCTCAACTCTCCCTGCTTAGGAAGAGTCTGAACCCTCCCCTGCTGAGTGGGAGGAGACTATTGCAGAATTGGGCTGTGCTCACGTGCCCTGACCCCACCCTCTCTAGACTCTTCCCTAAGTCTGGAGGTTCTCCCATGCCAATCAATACCCACACATTCACAATACCTTGTGCTCACTTCCCTTTAGAGCAGGGCTTTGGTCTTAATTTATGCAAATTTTAATTGCCTCAAGAACAACAATCCTAGCTTCCTGTAATCTTGACCTTCCCTAGCTGCTGGGCAAGCACATGCACAGAGCTGAAGCAAGGCAGGCACTTTTCCTGTTCCCAAGCTGTTGTTCTCTTGCGGTTAGTAACATTTCCTCTAGTTCTCGCATCCTTTAGTGTCAAGCAGCAGGCAACGGTAGTCTAATAAATTAGCCAGCAGAGCCGCAAGGACAGACCAAGGTTCTGGAGCTGTGACTGCCTTTAGACCATCACGGCTTAAAGGAGGGCACAGTAACAAATGGAGGCTTCCTTCTCCATGCTTGGACACCCACATACTGAGCCCAGGGTCCTCGAGCCATTGCTTTTCCTAGCAGCCATGCCATACATTGTCAGCTTCCATCTCCAAGATGATGTGGAAAATCATGGGCTATGTCAAATGTAGCCCATAAAATGGTGCAGCAGCTGTGGAAGACAGTATGACCATACATTTCAGCAATTCCACTTCTAGGTATGTATCAAAAAAATTGAAAGCTGGGACTTGATATTTGAATACCCATGTACACAGCAGCATTATTCACAATGCCAAAAGATGGAAACAGACGAAATGTCCGTTGATGAATGAATGGATAAACAAAATGTGGTATATACATGAAATGCAATATTTTTCAGCCTTAAAAAGGAAGGAAATTCTGATACATGCTACAACGTGCATAAACCTTGAAAACATAATGCTAAGTGAAACAAGCCAGGTGCAATATATATATATGTGTGTGTGTGTATATATATTCTTTTTCAAATTCTTTCAGATTATATTTTATTACAAAATACTGAATAAAGTTGCCTGTGCTATGTAATGGGACCTTGTTGTTTATTTCATATATAGTAGTTTGTATCTGCTAATCCCAACTCATTTATCCACCCCCCCCCTTTCCCTTTGGTAACTATAAGTTTGTTGTCTATCTGTGAGTCTGTTTCTGTTTTGTAAATAAGTTCATTTGTATCATCTTTTTAGATTCCACATGTGGTATGATATTTGTCTTTCTCTGTATGACTTACTTCACTTAGTATGATAATCTCTAGGCCCATCCATGTTGCTGCAAATGGCATTTTTCATTCTTTTTTTATGGCTGAGTAATATTCCATTGTATGTATATATGTGTGTGTATGTATGTAGGTGTGTGTATATGTATGTATGTGTGTGTATATGTTTGTATATTTATCACATCTTCTTTATTCATCTGTTGATGGACGTTCAAGTTGATTACATGTCTTGTTTATTGTAAATAGTGCTGCTGTAAACACTGGGGTGCATGTCAGAATGGGGTTTTTATCTCCTTCCTCCCCTCGCTGAAGCGTTTTGTCAGCTCTTTCATAGACTAGCTTTGTACCTGTTTGCTCCCTGGGGAAAAAACACATAACAGGTCTTCTGCCCATTTTTTGATTGGGTTGTTTGTTTTTTGATATTGAGCTGTGTGAACTGTTAGTGTATTTTGGAAATTAAGCCCTTGTTGGTCACATGGTTTACAAATATTTTCTGCCAGTCCATAGGTTGTCTTTTTGTTTTGTTTATGGTTTCCTTTGGTGTGCAAAAGCATTTAAGTTTAATTAGGTCCCATTTGTTTACTATTGCTTTTGTTTCCATTACTCTAGGAGATGGATCCAAAAAAATATTGCTGTGACTTATGTCAAAGTGTGATCTGCCTATGTTTACCTCTAAGAGTTTTATAGTACCCAGTCTTACATTTAAGTTGTTGATCCTTTTTTTTTTTTTTTTGTGGTATGTGGGCCTCTCACTGTTGTGGCCTTTCCTGTTGCAGAGCACAGGCTCCAGACGCGCAGGCTCAATGGCCATGGCTCACAGGCCTAGCCGCTCTGCAGCATGTGGGATCTTCCTGGACCGGGGCACGAACCTGTGTCCCCTGCATTGGCAGGCAGACTCTCAACCACTGCGCCACCAGGGAAGCCCTTTGATCCATTTTGAGTTTATTTTTGTGTATGGTAATAGAGAATGTTCTAATTTCATTCTTTTATATGTAGCTGTACAGGTTTCCCAGCACCACTTATTGAAGAGACTGTCTTTTCTCCATTTTGTAGTCTTGCCTTCCTTTTTGTAGGTTAATTGACTGTAAGTACGTGGGTTTATTTCTGGTTTTCTATCCTGTTTCACTGATCAGTGTGTTTGTTTTTGTGCTGGTATCCTGCTTTTGATTACTGTAGCTTTGCAGTATAGTCTGAAGTCAGGGAACATGATTCGTCCAGCTCTGTTTTTCTTTCTCAAGATTGTCTTGGGTATTCAGGGTTTTTTGTGTTTCCATACAACTTAAAAATTTTTTTGTTCTAGTTCTGTGAAAAATGCTATTGTGATTCAATAGGGATTGCATTGAATCTGTAGATTACCTTGGGTAGGATGGTCATTTTAACAATAAGGATCCTTCTAATCCAACAACACAGTATATCTTTCCATCTGTTTGTGTCATCTTCAGTTTCTTTCATGAGTCATAGTTTTTGGAGTACAGGTCTTTTGCCTCCTTAGGTAAGTTTATTCCTAGGTATTTCATTTTCTTTTTAATTAAAATTTTTTTTAAAATTTATTTTTGGCACATTGGGTCTTCATTGCTGTGTGTGGGCTTTTCTCTAGTTGCAGCAAGCGGGGGCTACTCTTAATTGTGGTGTGCAGGCTTCTTCTGGTGGCTTCTTTTGTGGAGCACAGGCTCTAGGTGTGCGGGCTTCAGTAGTTGTGGCACGTGGGCTCAGTAGTTGTGTCTCGTGGGCTCTAGAGCGCAGGCTCAGTAGTTGTGGTGTATGGGCTTACTTTCTCCATGGCATGTAGAATCTTCCCAGGCCAGGGCTTGAACCTGTGTCCCCTGCATTGGCAGGCAGATTCTTAACCACTGTGCCACCAAAGAAGTCCCTTGTTCATTCTTTTGAATGTAATGGTAAATGGGATTGCTTCCTTAATTTCTCTCTGATACTCCATTGTTAGTGTATAAAAATGCAACAGATTTCTGTATATTAGTTTTGTATCCCAAAACTTACTGAATTCATTAATGAGCTCTAGTAGTTTTCTGGTGGCATCTTTAGGATTTTTTACTTACAGTATCATGTCATGTGCAAACAGTGACAGGTTTACTTCTTTTCCAATTTGGATTCCTTTTATTTGTTTTTCTCTCTGATTGCCATGGCTAAGACTTCCAAAATTATGCTGAACCAAGGTGGTGAGACTGGGTATCCTTCTCTTGTTCCTTGTCTTAGAGGGAATGCTTTCAGGTTTTCATCATTGAGTACAATGTTAGCTCTGGGTTTGTCATATATGGCCTTTATTATGTTGAGGTATGTTCCCTCTATGCCCACTTTCTGGAGAGTTTTTTTTTTAAATCATAAATCGTTGTTGAATTCTGTCAGAAGCTTTTTCTGCATCTATTGAGAGGATCATACGGTTTTTTTTCTTCAATTTGTTAATGTGATGCATTACATTGATTTGCAGATACTGAAAAAATCATTGCATCCCTGCGATAAATCCCACTTGATCGTGGTGTATGATCCTGTTAATGTATTGTTGGATTCGGTTTACTGGTATTTTGTTGAGGGTTTTTGCATGTATGTTGATCAGTGACATTGGCCTGTAATTTTTTGTTGAAATCTTTGTCTGGTTTTGGTATCAGGTTGATGGTTGCCTCATAGAATGAGTTTGAGAGTGTTCCTTCCCCTGCAATTTTTTGGAATAGTTTCAGAAGGATAGGTGTTAACTTTTCTCTAAATGTTTGATAGAATTCGCCTGTGAAGCCATCTGGTCCTGGACTTTTGTTTGTTGGGAGTTTAAAAATAACTGATTCAGGGCTTCCCTGGTGGCGCAGTGGTTGAGAGTCCGCCTGCCGATGCAGGGGACATGGGTTCGTGCCCTGGTCTGGGAGGATCCCACGTGCCGTGGAGCGGCTAGGCCCGTGAGCCGCTGAGCCTGTGTGTCCGGAGCCTATGCTCCGCAACGGGAGAGGCCACAACAGTGAGAGGCCCACGTACCGCAAAAAAAAAAAAAAAAAAAAAACTGATTCAGTTTCAGTACTGGTAATTGGTCTGTTCATATTTTCTATTTCTTCCTGGTTCAGTCTTGGGAGATTGTACCTTTCTAAGAATTTGTCCACTTCCTCTCGTTGTCCATTTTATTGGTGTAGAGTTGCTCATAGCAGTTTCTTATCCTTTTTATATTTGTGGTGTCCGTTGTAACTTCTCCTTTTGCATTTCTGATTTTATTGGTTTGGGCCCTCCCTTTTTTTCTTGACGAGTCTAGCTAAAAGTTTATCAATTTTGTTTATCTTTTCAAAGAACCAGCTTTCAGTTTTATTGATCTTTTCTATTGTTTTCTTTGTTTCTATTTCATTTATTTCTGCTCTGATCTTTATGATTTCTTTCCTTCTACTAACTTTGGGTTTTGTTTGTTCTTTCTCTAGTTGCTTTAGGTATAAAGTTAGAGTTTTTTTTAAGATTAGGTTGTTTATTTCAGATTTTTCTTGTTTCCTTAGGTAAGCTTGTATTGCTAAAAACTTCCCTTTCAGAACTGCTATTCCTTATTTCAGTGCTTCTGAGATAAAAGAATGGGCTAGATGGCAGGGGAAGGCATCAATGGACACTCTAAAGGGAAAAAATATTTTTATTCAGACATAAATAAAACTTATATTTCAAAAAAAAACTGCTTTTCTTGAGACCATAGGTTGTGTATCATCGTGTTTTTATTTTCATTTGTCTCTAGGTATTTTTTGATTTCCTCTTTGATTTCTTCAGTGATCCATTGGTTGGTTAGTAGCATATTGTTTAGCCTCCACATGTTTGCGTTTTTTGCAGTTTTTTCCTTGTAGTTTATTTCTAGTCCCATAGCATTGTTGTTGGACAAGATGCTTGATATGATTTCAATTTTCTTAAATTTACTGAGTCCTGTTTTGTGGTCTAGCATGTGATCTATCCTGGAGAATGTTCCATGTGTACTTGAAAAGAATGTGTATTCTGCTGCTTTCAGATGGAATGCTCTTTAAATATCAATGGTCCATCTGGTCCAATGTGTTATTTAAGACCTGTGTTTCCTATTTGATTTTCTATCTGGTTGATCTGTCCATTGATAAAAGCGGGGTGTTAAAGTCCCTACTGTTTATTGTGTTATTGTTGATACCTCCTTTACATCTGTTAATATTGCCTTATATATTGAGGTACTCCTATGTTGGGTGCATATATATTTACAATTGTTACATCTTCTTGGTTTAATCCCTTGATCATTGTGCAGTGTCCTTCATTGTCTCTTACAACAGTCTCTTTTTTTCTGTGGGGCAGTGGGGAACAGTCTTTATTTTAAAATCTAAGTATTGCTACTCCAGCTTTCTTTTGATTTTCATTTGTGTGGCATACCTTTTTCCATCCCATCACTTATTCTGATTTTGGGCTGTGCTGTGCTGCTTGCAGAATCTTAGTTCCCTGACCAGAGATTGAACCTGGGCCCCAGCAGTGAAAGTGCTGAGTCCTAACCACTGGACTGCCAGGGAATTCCCCCCTTTTTTTTTCATGACAAGCTTCTAGTGTCTTTAAATTTTTATTTATTTATTTATTTATTGGCCACACCCTGTGGCTTGTAGGATCTTACTTCCCTGTCCATTTATTGAACCTGTGCCCTAGCAATGAAAGGGCCAAGTCCCAACCACTGGACTGCCAGGAAATTCCATCCTCCCCTCACTTTCAGTCTGCATGTGTCTCTAGATCTGAAGTGCATCTCTTGTCGGCAGGATATATTTGGGTCTTGTTTTTGTATCCATTCAGCCAACCTATGACTTTTGGTTGGAGCATTTAGTCCCTTTAAAGTTAAGGTAATTATTGATATGTATGTTCTTATTGCCATTTTGTTAAGTGCTTTGGATTTGTTTTTGTAGGTCTTTTCCCCCCATCTTATTTTGTTCTCCTCTTGTGTTATTGGATGACTGTCATTAGTGTTATGTTTGGATTCCTTTTTCTTTTCTGTGTATGTCTATTGCAGGTTTTAGGTTTGTGGTTACCATGAGCTTTTTGTATAGCAGTCTGTATATAAACAGGATTTTTTAAATGTGCTGATCTGTTAATTTCAAATGCACTTCATTTTTATTTTTTTTAACATTTTTATTGGAGTATAATTGCTTTACAATGGTGTGTTAGTTTCTGCTTTATAACAAAGTAAGTCAGTTATTCATATACATATATCCCCATATCTCTTCCCTCTTGTGTCTCCTTCCCTCCCATCCTCCCTTTCCCACCCTTCTAGCTACTCACAAAGCACTGAGCTGATCTCCTTGTGCTATGCGACTACTTCCCACTAGCTATCTATTTTACATTTGGTAGTGTATATGTGTCCATATATACACTACCACTCTCTCACTTTGTCCCAGCTTACCCTTCCCCCTCCCCATGTCCTCAAGTCCATTCTCTAGTAGGTCTGTGTCTTTATTCCCATCTAGCCCCTAGGTTCCTCATGACTTTTGTTTTTTTTTAGATTCCATATATATGTGTTAGCACACAGTATTTTTTTTCTCTTTCTGACTTACTTCACTCTGTATGACAGACTCTAGGTCCATCCACCTCACTACAAATAACTCAATTTCATTTCTTTTTATGGCTGAATAATATTCCATTGTATATATGTGGCACATCTTCTTTATCCATTCATCTGTTTATGGACACTTAGGTTGCTTCCATGTCCTGGCTATTGTAAATAGAGCTGCAATGAACATTTTGGTACATGACTCTTTTTGAATTATGGTTTTCTCAGGGTATATGCCCAGTAGTGGGATTGCTGGGCCATATGGTAGTTCTATTTGTAGTTTTTTAAGGAACCTCCATACTGTTCTCCATAGTGGCTGTATCAATTTACATTCCCACCAGCAGTGTATGAGGGTTCCCTTTTCCCCACACCCTCTCCAGCATTTGTTGTTTGCAGATTTTTTGATGATGGCTATTCTGACTGTTGTGAGATGATATCTCATTGTAGTTTTGATTTGCATTTCTCGAATGATTAATGATGTTGAGCATTCTTTCATGTGTTTGTTAGCAATCTGTATATCTTCTTTGGAGAAATATCTATTTAGGTCTTCTGCCCATTTTTGGATTTGTTTGTTTTTTTGTTATTGAGCTGCATGACCTGCTTCTAAATTTTGGAGATTAATCCTTTGTCAGTTGCTTCATTTGCAAATATTTTCTCCCATTCTGAGAGTTATCTTTTTGTCTTGTTTATGGTTTCCTTTCCTGTGCAAAAGCTTTGAAGTTTCATTAGGTCCCATTTTAAAATTTCCTTTATTTCCATTTCTCTAGGAGCTGGGTCCAAAAGGATCTTGCTGTGATTTATGTCATATAGTGTCCTGCCTATATTTTCCTCTAAGAGTTTGATAGTGTCTGGCATTACATTTAGGTCTTTAATCCATTTTGAGCTTATTTTTGTGTATGGTGTTAGGGAGTGATCTAATCGCATACTTTTAAATGTACCTGTCCAGTTTTCCCAGCACCACTTATTGAAGAGGCTGTCCTTTCTCCAGTGTACATTCCTGCCTCCTTTATCAAAGATAAAGTGACCATATGTGCATGGGTTTATCTCTGGGCTTTCTATCCTGTTCCATTGATCTATCTTTGTTTTTGTGCCAGTACCATACTGTCTTGATTACTGTAGCTTTGTAGTATAGTCTGAAGTCAGGGATCCTGATTCCTCCAGCTCCGTTTTTTGTTCTCAAGATTGCTTTGGCTATTCGGAGGTCTTTTGTGTTTCCATACAAATTGTTAAATTTTTTGTTCAATTCTGTGAAAAATGCCAGTGGTAGTTTGATAGGGATTGCATTGAATCTGTACATTGCTTTGGGTAGTAGATTCATTTTCACAATGTTGATTCTTCCAATCCAAGAACATGGTATATCTCTCCATCTATTTGTATCATCTTTAATTTCTTTCATCAGTGTCTTATAATTTTCTGCATACAGGTCTTTTGTCTCCTTAGGTAGGTTTATTCCTAGATATTTTATTCTTTTTGTTGCAGTGGTAAATGGGAGTGTTTTCTTGATTTCACTTTCAGATTTTTCATCATTAGTGTATAGGAATGCCAGAGATTTCTGTGCATTAATTTTGTATCCTGCTACTTTACCAAATTCATTGATTAGCTCTAGTAGTTTTCTGGTAGCATATTTAGGATTCTCTATGTATAGTATCATGTCATCTGCAAACAGTGACAGCTTTACTTCTTCTTTTCCGATTTGGATTCCTTTTATCTCTTTTTCTTCTCTGATTGCTGTGGCTAAAACTTCCAAAACTATGTTGAATAAGAGTGGTGAGAGTGGGCAACCTTGTCTTGTTCCTGATCTTAGTGGAAATGGTTTCCGTTTTTCACCATTGAGGACGATGTTGGCTGTGGGTTTGTCATATATGGCCTTTATTATGTTGAGGAAAGTTCCCTGTATGCCTACTTTCTGCAGGGTTTTTATCATTAATGGGTGTTGAATTTTGTCAAAAGCTTTCTTTGCATCTATTGAGATGATCATATGGTTTTTCTCCTTCAATTTGTTAATATGGTGTATCACGTTGATTGATTTGCGTATATTGAAGAATCCTTGCATTCCTGGAATAAACCCCACTTGATCATGGTGTATGATCCTTTTAATGTGCTGTTGGATTCTGTTTGCCGGTATTTTGTTGAGAATTTTTGCATCTATGTTCATCAGTGATATTAGCCTGTAGTTTTCTTTCTTTGTGACATCCTTGTCTGGTTTTGGTGTCAGGGTGATGGCCTCATAGATTGAGTTTGGGATTGTTCCTCCCTTTGCTATATTTTGGAAGAGTTTGAGAAGGACAGGTGTTAGCTCTTCTCTAAATGTTTGATAGAATTCGCCTGTGAAGCCGTCTGGTCCTGGGCTTTTGTTTCTTGGAAGATTGTTAATCACAGTTTCAATTTCAGTGCTTGTGATTGGTCTGTTCATCTTTTCTATTTCTTCCTGATTCAGTCTTGGCAGGTTGTGCATTTCTAAGACTTTGTCCATTTCTTCCAGGTTGTCCATTTTATTGGCATAGAGTTGCTTGTAGTAACCTCTCATGATCTTTTGTATTTCTGCAGTGTCACTTGTTACTTCTCCTTTTTCATTTCTAATTCTATTGATTTGAGTCTTCTCCCTTTTTTTCTCGCTGAGTCTGGCTAATGTTTTATCAATTTTGTTTATCTTCTCAAAGAACCAGCTTTTAGTTTTATTGATCTTTGCTATCGTTTCCTTCATTACTTTTTCATTTTTTTCTGATCTGATGTTTTGATTTCTTTCCTTCTGCGAACTTTGGGGTTTTTTTGTTCTTTCTCTAATTGCTTTAGGTACAAGTTTAGGTTGTTTATTCGAGATGTTTCCTGTTTCTTAAGGTAGGATTGTATTGCTGTAAACTTCCCTCTTAGAACTGCTTTTGCTGCATCCCATAGATTTTGGGTCGTTGTATCTCCATTGTCATTTGTTTCTAGGTATTTTTTGATTTCCTCTTTGATTTCTTCAGTGATCACTTCGTTATTAAGTAGTGTATTGTTTAGCCTCCATGTGTTTGTATTTTTTTTTTTTTTTTTTTTTTTTTGCGGTACACAGGCCTCTCACTGTTGTGGCCTCTCCCACTTACGGAGCACAGGCTCCAGACGCGCAGGCTCAGCGGCCATGGCTCACGGGCCCAGCCGCTCCGCGGCACGTGGGATCCTCCCAGACCGGGGCACGAACCCGAGTCCCCTGCATCGGCAGGCGGACTCTCAACCACTGCGCCACCAGGGAAGCCCCTTGTGTGTTTGTATTTTTTACAGATCTTTTCCTGTAATTGATATCTAGTCTCATAGCATTGTGGTCGGAAAAGATACTTGATACAATTTCAATTTTCTTAAATTTACCAAGGCTTGATTTGTGACCCAAGATATGATCTATCCTGGAGGAAGTTCCATGAGCACTTGAGAAAAATGTGTATTCTGTTGATTTTGGATGGAATGTCCTATAAATATCAATTAAGTCCATTTTGTTTAATGTATCATTTAAAACTTGTGCTTCCTTATTTATTTTCATTTTGGATGACCTGTCCATTGGTGAACGTGGGATGTTAAGGTCCCCCACGATGAATGTGTTACTGTCGATTTCCCCTTTTATGGCTGTTCGTATTTGCCTTATGTATTGAGGTGCTCCTATGTTGGGTGCATAAATATTTACAATTGTTCTATCTTCTTGGATCAATCCCTTGATCATTATGTAGTGTCATTCTTTGTCTCTTCTAATAGTCTTTATTTTAAAGTCTATTTTGTCTGATATGAGAATTGCTACTCCAGCTTTGTTTTGGTTTCCATTTGCATGAAATATCTTTTTCCATCTGCTTACTTTCAGTCTCTATGTGTCTCTAGGTCTGAAGTGGGTCTCTTGTAGACAGCAAATATATGGGTCTTGTTTTTGTATCCATTCAGCCAATATGTGTCTTTTGGTGGGAGCATTTAGTCCATTTACATTTAAGGTAATTATTGATAGGTATGATCCTATTCCCATTTTCTTAATTGTTTTGGGTTCGTTATTGTAGGTCTTTTCCTTCTCTTGTGTTTCTTGCCTAGAGAAGTTCCTTTAGCAGTTGTTGTAGAGCTGGTTTGGTGGTGCTGAACTCTCTCAGCTTTTGCTTGTCTGTAAAGGTTTCAATTTCTCCATCAAATCTGAATGAGATCCTTGCTGGGTAGAGTAACCTTGGTTGCAGGTTTTTCTCTTTCATCACTTTAAATATGTCCTGCTAGTCCTTTCTGGCTTGCAGAGTTTCTGCTGAAAGATCCACTGTTAACCTTATGGGGATTCCCATGTGTGTTATTTGTTTTTCCCTTGCTGCTTTTAATATGTTTTCTTTGTATTTAATTTTTGACAGTTTGATTAATATGTGTCTTGGCATATTTCTCCTTGGATTTATCCTGTATGGGACTCTCTGTGCTTCCTGGACTTGACTATTTCTTTTCCCATATTAGGGAAGTTTTCAACTGTAATCTCTTCAAATATTTTCTCAGTCCCTTTCTTTTTCTCTTCTTCTTCTGGAACCCCTATAATTCGAATGTTGGTGCATTTAATGTTGTCCCAGAGGTCTCTGAGACTGTCCTCAGTTCTTTTCATTCTTTTTTCTTTATTCTGCTCTGCTGTAGTTATTTCCACTATTTTACCTTCCAGTTCACTTATCCGTTCTTCTGCCTCAGTTATTCTACTATTGATCCCTTCTAGAGTATTTTTAATTTCATTTATTGTGTTGTTCATCGTTGTTTGTTTCCTCTTTAGTTCTTCTAGGTCCTTGTTACATGTTTCTTGCAGTTTGTCTATTCTACTTCCAAGATTTTGGATCATCTTTACTATCATTATTCTGAATTCTTTTTCAGGTAGACTGCCTATTTCCTCTTCATTTGTTAGGTCTGGTGGGTTTTTATCTTGCTCCTTCATCTGCTGTGTGTTTTTCTGTCTTCTCATTTTGCTTATCTTAATGTGTTTGGGGTCTCCTTTTTGCAGTCTGCAGATTCATATTTCCCATTGTTTTTTGTGTCTGTCCCTAGTGGCTAAGGTTGGTTCAGTGGGTTGTGTAGGCTTCCTGGTGGAGGGGACTAGTGCCTGTGTTTGGTGGATGAGGCTGGATCTTGTCTTTCTGGTGGGCAGGTCCACGTCTAGTGGTGTGTTTTGGCATGTCTGTGAACTTATTATGATTTTAGGCAGCCTCTCTGCTAATGGGTGGGGTTGTTTTCCTATCTTGCTAGTTGTTTGGCATAGGGTGTCCAGCACTGTAGCTTGCTGGTCGTTGAGTGAAGCTGTCTGCTGGTGTTGAGATGGAGATGTCTGGGAGATTTTCACCATTTGATATTATGTGGAGCTGGGAGGTCTCTTGTGGACCCGTGTCCTGAAGTTGACTCTCCCACCTCAGAGGCACAGCACTGACTCCTGGCTGCAGCACCAAGAGCCTTTCATCCACACGGCTCATAGAGCTGTCCTGTGGATGGATCTTCTGAGGTAATACACATCAAGCACTTGGCATAGTACCTTTGTTTCCTCTGTGCTTAGTCTAGTTTCACCTGGTCATAGAGGGCCGCGTGCAGAGAACTTGCACTCCACACTTCAGACCAGAGTTCCTGGTGCAAAATGGCTGTGCTGGCACCTCAGCTGGGTGGGCTGTGTGCAGAAGCCACGCTCCACACCTGAGTTCAAGATGGCAGCGGCCTATTTTACAGATTTTTTTCCTGTAATTGATATCTAGTCTCATAGCATTGTGGTCAGAAAAGATACTTGATATGATTTCAATTTTCTTAAATTTACCAAGGCTTGATTTGTGACCCATGATATGATCTATCCTGGAGAACATTCCATGAGCACTTGAGAAGAAAGTGTATTCTGTTGTTTTTGGATGGAATGTCCTATAAATATCAGTTAAGTCCATCTTGTTTAATGTATCATTTAAAGCTTGTGTTTCCTTATTTATTTTCATTTTGGATGATCTGTCCATTGGTGAAAGTGGGGTGTTAAAGTTCGCTACTATGATTGTGTTACTGTCGATTTCCTCTTTTATGGCTGTTAGTAATTGCCTTATGTATTGAGGTGCTCCTCTGTTGGGTGCATAAATATTTATAATTGTTATATCTTCTTCTTGGGTTGATCCCTTTATCATTATGTAGTGTCCTTCCTTGTCTCTTGTAGGATTCTTTATTTTAAAGTCTATTTTATCTGAGTATTGCTATTCAGCTTTCTTTTGATTTCCATTTGCATGGAATATCTTTTTCCATCCCCTCACTTTCTGTCTGTATGTGTCCCTAGATCTAAAGTGGGTCTCTTGTAGACAATGTATATACACGTCTTGTTTTTGTATCCATTCAGTGAGCCTGTGTCTTTTGGTTGGAGCTTTTAATCCATTCACATTTAAGGTAAGTATTGATATGTATGTTCTTATTACTATTTTCTTAATTGTTTTGGGTTTGTCTTTGTAGGTCCTTTTCTTCTCTTATGTTTCCCACTTAGAGAAGTTCCTTTAGCATTTGTTGTAGAGCTGGTTTGGTGGTGCTGAATTCTCTTAGTTTTTGCTTGTCTGTAAAGGTTTTAATTTCTCCATCAAATCTGAAAGAGATCCTTGATGGTAGAGTAATCTTGGTTGTAGGTTTTTCCCTTTCATCACTTTAAATATGTCCTGCCACTCCCTCTGGCTTGCAGAGTTTCTGCTGAAAGATCAGCTGTTAACCTTATGGGGATTCCCTTGTATTTATTTGTTGTTTTTCCCTTGCTGCTTTTCATATATATTTTTTGTATTTAATTTTTGATAGTGTGATTAATATGTGTCTTGGCATGTTTCTCCTTGGATTTATCCTGTATGGGACTCTCTGTGCTTCGTGCACTTGATTAACTATTTCCTTTCCCATATTAGGGAAGTTTTCAAGTATAATCTCTTCAAATATTTTCTCAGTCCCTTTCTTTTCCTCTTTTTCTTCCATAATTCGAATGTTGGTGTGTTTAATATTGTTCCAGAAGTCTCTGAGGATGTCCTCCATTCTTTTCATTCTTTTTTCTTTGCTCTGCAGTAGTTATTTCCAGTATGTTATCTTCCAGGTCAATTATCAGTTCTTCTGCCTCAGTTATTCTGCTATTGATCGCATCTAGAGTATTTTTAATTTCATTTATTGTGTTCGTGATTGTTTGTTTGCTCTCTAGTTCTTCTAAGTCCTTGTTAAACGTTTCTTGTATTTTCTCCATTCTACATCCAAGATTTTGGATCATCTTTACTATCATTATTCTGAATTCTTTTTCAGGTAGACTGCCTATTTCCTCTTCATTTGTTAGGTCTGGTGGGTTTTTACCTTGCTCCTTCATCTGCTATGTGTTTCTTTGTCTTCTCATTTTGCTTAACTTACTGTGTTTGGGGTCTCCTTTTTGCAGGCTGCAGGTTTGTAGTTCCTGTTGTTTTTGGTGTCTGCCCCCAGTGGCTAAGGTAGGTTCAGTGGGCTGTGTAGGCCTCCTGGTGGAGGGGACTAGTGCCTATTTTCTGGTGGATGAGGCTGGATCTTGTGTTTCTGGTCGGCAGGTCCACATCTGGTGGTTTGTTTTGGGGTGTCTGTGACCTTATTATGGTTTTAGGCAGCCTCTCTGCTAATGGGTGGGGTTGTGATCCTGTCTTGCTAGTTGTTTGGTGTAGGGTGTCCAGCACTGTAACTTGCTGGTCGGTGAGTGGAGCTGGGTCTTGGCGTTGAGATGGAGATCTCTGGGCAATTTTCACCCTTTGATATTACGTGGAGCTGGGAGGTCTTTGTTAGACCAATGTCCTGAACTTGCCTCTCCCACCTCAGGCATAGCACTGACGCCTGGCTGGAGCACCAAGAGCCTGTCCTCCACATGGCTCAGAATAAAAGGGAGAAAAAAAGAAATATAGAAAAAAAAAGATAAAATGTTTTAAAAATAAAAATGAAAAAATAATTTTTAAAGTTTTTCTGAGTAATTAAAAGAAAAAGTAAGAAAGATGAGAAGAATCAGACCAAAAAACTAATCCACCAATGATAACAAGTGCTGAAAAGTATACTAAAATAAAGCAAAAATACAAACAAAAATACGGACATACTGAACCCTAGGACAAATGGTAAAAGCAAACAAAGCTATACAGACAAAATCACACACAGAAGCATATGCATACACACTCACAAAAAGAGAAAAAGGGGAAAAAAATATATATCATTGCTCCCCAAAATCCACCTTCTCAATTTGGGATGACTTGTTGTCTCTTCAGGTATTCCAGAGATGCAGGGTACATCACGTTGACTGTGGAGATTTAATCCACTGCTCCTGAGGCTGCTGGGATAGATATCCCTTTCTCTTCTTTGTTTGCACAGCTCCTGGGATTCAGCTTTGGATTTGGCCCTGCCTCTGCATGTAGGTCGCTTGAGGATGTCTGTTCTTCGCTCAGACAGGACTGGGTTAAAGGAGCAGCTGATTTGGGGGCTCTGGCTCACTCAGGCCCTGGGGCGGGGAGGGGTACAGAATGCGGGGCGAGCCTGTGGTGGCAGAGGCTGGTGTAATGTTGCAACAGCCTGAGGCATGCCATATGTTCTCCTGGGGAAGTTGTCCATGGATCATGGGACCCTGACAGTGGTGGGCTGCACAGGCTCCCGGGAAGGGAGGTGTGAATAGTGACCTGTGCTTGCACAGAGGCTTTTTGGTGGCTGTAGCAGCAGCCTTAGCATCTCATGCCTGTCTCTGGGGTCTGCGCTGGTAGCCGCGGCTTGCGCCTGTCTCTGGAGCTCCTTTAAGCAGCGCTCTTAATCCCGCCTCCTCACGCACCCTGAAACAAAAAGGCAAGGAAAAGTCTCTTGCCTCTTCGGCAGTTCCAGACTTTTCCCCGGACTCCCTCCCGCCTAGCTGTGATGCACTAGCCCCCTTCAGGCTGTGTTCACACAGCCAACCCCAGACCTCCGAAGCCCGAGCCTCAGCTCCCAGCCCCCTCTTGGGCTGGTGAGTGCTGGTCGGCACCGATTTTCTGTGCGGGAATCTCTCTGCTTTGCCCTCCGCACCCCTGTTGCTGTGCTCTCCTCAGTGGCTCTGAAGCTTCCCCGCTCTGCCATCTGCGGTCTCCGCCCGTGAAGGGGCTTCCTAGTGTGTGGAAACCTTTCCTCCTTCACAGCTCCCTCCCACTGGTGCAGGTCCCGTCCCTATTCTTTTATCTCTGTTTTTTTTTTCCCCTCTCCAGGTACATGGGGAGTTTCTTGCCTTTTGGGAGGTCTGAGGTCTTCCGCCAGCTTTCAGTAGGTGTTCTGTAGGAGTTGTTCCACATGTAGATATATTTCTGATGTATTTGTGGGGAGGAAGGTGATCTCCACGTGTTACTCTTCCGCCATCTTGAAGCTCCCTCAAATGCACTTTAAATAACCTGCATTTTTACCCTGCTCCACTCATGATTACTGTTTTTGATATCATATTTTACATCTAATTGTTTTGTGTATCCCTTAACTTCTTACTGTGGATACAGGTAATTTTACTACTTTTGTCTTTTAACCTCCCTGCTAGTTTTGCATATGGATGAGTTCCTATATTTACTGTGTGTTGCCTTTACTGGTGAGATTTTCATTTTGTAATTTTCTTGTTTCTGGTTGTGACCTTTTGTTTTTTGTCTAGAGAAATTCCTTTAACATTTGTTGTAAAGCTGGTTTGGTGGTGCTGAATTCTTTTAGCTTTTGCTTGTCTGTAAAGCTTTTGATTTCTCAATCAAATCTTTTTTTTTTTTTTTTTTTTTTTTTGCTGTACGCAGGCCTCTCACCGTTGTGGCCTCTCCCGTTGCGGAGCACAGGCTCTGGACGCACAGGCTCAGCAGTCATGGCTCACGGGCCCAGCTGCTCCACGGCATGTGGGATCCTCCTGGACCAGGGCACGAACCCGTGTCCCCTGCATCGGCAGGTGGACTCTCAACCACTGTGCCACCAGGGAAACCCTCTCAATCAAATCTTAATGAGAGCCTTGCTGGGTAGAGTATTCTTGGTTGTAGGGTTTTTCCCTTTCATCAGTTTAAATATATCATGCCACTCCCTTCTGGCCTGCAGAGTTTCTCCTGAAATGTCAGCTGATTTAGATTTTTGGAGTTCCCTTGTATGTTATATGTTGCTTTTCCCTTACTGCTTTTGATATTTTCTCTTTATCTTTAATTTTTGTCATTTTGATTACATACACAATTTTTGTCTTGGTGTGCTCTTCTTTGAGTTAATCTTATATGGGACTCTCTGCACTTCCTGGACTTGGGTGCCTATTTTCTTTCCCAGGTTATGGATGTTTTCAGCTATTATCTCCAAATATGTTCTCAGCCCTGGTCTCTCTCTCTTTTCCTTCTGGAACCCCTCTAATGCCAATATTAGTGTGCTTCTTCTTGTCCCAGAGGTGTCTCAAACTGTCCTCATTTTATTCAGCGTCAGATATTTCTACTACTCTGTATTCCAGCTCACTCATCTGTTCTTCTCTATCATCCAGTGCACTATTGATTCCTTCTACTGAAATTTGTATTTCAGTTATTGTATTCTTCACGTCTGTCTGGTTGTTCTTTATATTTTCTAACTTTTGGTTTAAAACTTCCAACTTCTCACACTGTGCATCCATTCTCCTCCCGAGTTCTTGGATCATCTTTACGATCATTACTCTGAACCGTTTCTCAGGTAGATTGCCTATCTCCACTTCACTTAGTTCTTCTTCTGGGGTTTTATCTTGTTCCTTCATCTGGAACATATTCCTCTGCTGCCTCATTTTGTCTAAGTTGCTATTTGTATTTTTACATCTGTGGTAGGTTAGTTAAGTTTCTTGACCTTGGAGAAGTGGCCCTCTGTAGATGTCCTATGTGTCCCAGCAGCGCACTCCCCTCTCATCACTCAAGCTGTATTCTTTAGGGATTCCCCCTAAGATGACTGTGTGGGTCCTTCTGTTGTGGTGGG
This sequence comes from Phocoena sinus, assembly GCF_008692025.1. Taxonomy (NCBI): domain Eukaryota; kingdom Metazoa; phylum Chordata; class Mammalia; order Artiodactyla; family Phocoenidae; genus Phocoena; species Phocoena sinus. The sequence goes on from NC_045769.1 coordinate 60,566,528, forward strand.
CTGATTATGTGTGTAGTCTGGTAGGCTTGGTTGGCTCCTAGTCTGGTTGGTATCCAGCCCTGTCTTGAGTGGATCCTGCTGGTTGCTGTTTAGTGGGGCCTTGTCATGAGGTGGCTGGATGCCGAACCCTAGGGGGCCCTGGACCTAGTGCTCATTCACCAGTGGCTGGAATCAGGGTCCCAAAGACACCGAGGCTGTTGCCCACACACAAGCAGGTGAAGGCAGATCCTGGGGTTGGTGCCAGACTGCTGGCAGGCAGAGCTGGTAGCTGGAGTTTGGCTGCAGGGCCCAGGGATCCCAATGTTTGTTTCAGATCATTGGTGGTGGTGGGGCATCCAATTCCTAACACAGTTGGGTATGACGTCTGGGGTGTTCCGAAGGTTGTGTTGGCCTGCTAGTGGTCAGGGCCAGGGCCCACCTTGTCCCAGGGTAAGGTCTGACATGCATGGCAGGACCATAGTTTTCTTGCTTTTGGTGTCTGCCCCCTGGTGTAGAGGCTTGTGCAGGATTCCTGGCTGCTGGGGGTGGGAGGCGGTGCATGCCCACTGGTGGGTGGAGCCGGGACTTGGCCCTTAGGTGGGCAGGACCATGTCTAGGGACATGCTGAGAGGTGGCGGTGGGCTCAGCAACTCTTTAGACAGCCTGTCTGCTGACAGGTGAGGCTCTGTTCCCACCTAGTTAGTTGTTTGGCCTGAGGCGTCCCAGCACTGGAGCCTACAGGCTGTTGGGTGGAGCCAGCTCCTGGTGCCAGTGATCCAATGTGTCAGTCACCAGGCGTGTTCAAGAGGCCAAATGTTCCTCACTGTGTCTGCCACCAGTGTCCATGTCCCCTGGGTAAGCCACATCTGCCCACCCCCACTGCCTCCCCAGGAGAGTCCCCAAGACCAGCAGATAGGTCTGGCCCAGGCTTCTATCAAGTTACTGCTTTTCCCTGGCTCCCAATGAACATGAGTTTTTGTGTGTGCACTTTTAGAGTGAACTCTGTTTCCCCCAGTCCTGTGGGGCTCCTGCAATAAAGCTCCACTGTCCTTCAAAGCCAAATACTCTGGGGGTGTGTCTTCCTGGTGCTGGACTCTTGGGCTGGGAAGCCTGATGTGGGGCTCAGAACTCTCCTGTGGGAGAACATCTGCAGTATAATTATTCTCCAGTTTGTGGGTCCCCTGCCTGGGGGGTATGGGATTTAATTATATCACAGGTTCACCCCTCCTACCCATCTCATTGTGGTTCCTTCTTTATGTCTTTAGTTGTAGAAAATCTTTTATGGTGGGTTCCAGGCTTTTTCATCAGTGGTTGTTCTGAAGATACTTATGACTTTGGTGTCCTCTTGGGAGGAGTTGAGCTCAGGGTCTTTCTACTCTACCATCTTGGCTGCTCTTCCCCTGGTTTTCTTTTGTATTATGCTTGAATTCTCTTCTTTTTGGTTTTGTGAATGAATTGTATATTTTTGATTTGTTGTTACCATGGTTTTCAAGTATGTTAACCCCTTACTATATCTACTTCTTTAGACTGGTAATCATGTACGCTCAAACACATTCTAAAAAAAATCTACATTTTCTTACTCACTTCCCCTCCCACACATTTTAGGATTTTGATGTCCTCTTTTATATTTTTTACATATACGTGAACCTATATGTATAGTTTATATATGTATAATAATATATATTATTCTTTTCCCATTTATATGATTACAGAGTATTGAGCAGAGTTCCCTGTGCTATATAGTAGGTCCTTGTTGGTTATCTATTTTAAATATAGTAGTGTGTACATGTCAATCCCAAACTTCCAGTCTATCCCCCCACCCTTCCCCTTGGTAACCATAAATTTGTTCTCTAAGTCTGTGAGTCTGTTTCTGTTTTGTAAATAAGTTCATTTGTATCATTTTTTTTAGATTCCATGTATAACAATATCATATGATATTTGTCTTTCTTTGTCTGACTGACTTCATTTAGTATGATAATCCAGATCCATCCGTGTTGCTTCAAATGGTGTTATTTCATTCTTTTTAATGGCTGAGTAATATTTCATTGTAAAAATGTACCACATCTTCTTTATCCATTCATCTGTTGATGGACATTATGTTGCTTCCATGTCTTGGCTATTGTAAACAACACTGCAATGAACACTGGGGTGCATGTATCCGTTTGAACCATGGTTTTCTCCAGATATATGCCCAGGAGTGAGATTGCTGCATCATATAGTAGCTCTATTTTTATTTTTTTAAGGAACTTCCATACTGTTTTCCATAGTGGCTGTACCAATTTACATTCACGCCAACAGTGCAAGAGGGTTCCATTTTCTCCACACCATCTCCAGCATCTATTGTTGTAGATTTTTGGATTATGGCCATTCTGACTGGTGTGAGGTAATATCTCATTGTAGTTTTGATTTGCATTTCTCTAATGCTTAGCGATGTTGAACATCTTTTCATGTGCCTCTTGGACATCTGTATGTCTTCTTTGGAGAAATGTCTATTTAGGTCTTCTGCCCATTTTTTGGTTTTTTTATTTTGATTTTTGATATTGAGCTGCGCGAGCTGTTCGTATATTTTGGAAATTAAGCCCTTGTCATTTTTTTTTTTTTTTTTTGCCGTATGCGGGCCTCTCACCGCTGTGGCCTCTCCCGTTGTGGAGCACAGGCTCCGGACACGCAGGCTCAGCCACCATGGCTCATGGGCCCAGCTGCTCCACGGCACGTGGGATCTTCCCGGACCAGGGCACGAACCCGCATCCCCTGCATCGGCAGGCGGACTCTCAACCACTGCACCACCACGGAAGCCCAAGCCCTTGTCATTTGCATTGTTTGCAAATATTTTCTCCCATTCTGTGGGTTGTCTTTTCATTTTGTTTATGGTTTCCTTTGCTGTGCAAAAGCTTTTGACTTTAATTAGGTCCCATTTGTTTATTTGTTTTTATTTTCATTACTGTAGGAGATGGATCAAAAAAAAATATTGCTGTGATTTATGTCAAAGAGTGTGCTGCTTATGTTTTCCTCTAAGAATTTTATAGTATCCAGTCCTACACTTAGATCTTTAATCCATTTTGAGTTTATTTTTGTGTATGGTGTTAAAGAATGTTCTAATTTCATTTTTTATATGTAGCTGTCCAGTTTTCCCAGCACCATTTATTGAAGAGACTGTCTCTTCTCCATTGTATAGTCTTGCCTCCTTTGTTGTAGATTAATCGACCATAGGTGTGTGGGTTTATTTCTGGGCTTTCTATCCTGTTGCATTGATCTATATGTCTGTTTTTGTGCCAGTACCATGCTGTTTTGAAGACTGTAACTTTGTAGTATTGTCTTCAGAGAGCCTGATTCCTCCAGATCCATTTTTCTTTCTCAAGAATGCTTTGGCTATTTGGGGTCTTTTGTGTGTCCATACAAATTTTAAGATATTTTTGTCCTAGTTCTGTGAAAAATTCATTGGTGATTTGATAGGGTTTACATGAAATCTGTAGATTGCCTTGGGTAGTATAGTCATTTTGACAATATTGATCCATGTAATCTGAGAACATGGTATATCTTTCCATGTGTTTGTGTCATCTTCGATTTCTTTCATCAGCATCTTATAGTTTTTGGAGTACAGGTCTTTTGCCTCCTTAGGTAGGTTTATTCCTATGTATTTTTTAAAATATTTATTTATTCGTTCATTCATTTATTTATTTAGACATGCTGGGTCTTAGTTGTGGCACACGGGATCTTTGCTGCTGCATCTAGGATCTTTTAGTTGCAGCATGTGGAATCTTTAGTTGTGGCATGTGAACTCTTAGTTACAGCATGTGGGATCTATTTCCCTGACCAGGGATCAAACCTGGGCCCCCTGCATTGGGAATGTGGAGTCTTAGCCACTGGACCACCAGGGAAGTCCCCCTCAGTATTCTTTTTGATGCTATGGTAAATGGGATTGTGCCTGTAATATCTCTTTCTGATCTTTTGTTGTTTGTGTATAGAAATGCAGCAGATTTCTGGGTATGAATTTTGTATCCTGCAACTTTACCAAATTCATTGATGAGCTCTATTAGTTTTCTGGTAGTATATTTAGGATCTTCCACGTATAGTATCATGTCATCTGCAAACAGTAACAGTTTTACTTCTTTTCTAATTTGGATTCCTTTTATTTGTTTTTCTTCTCTGATTGCCATGGCTAGGACTTCCAAAATTATGTTGAATAAAGGTGGCGAGGGTGGGGCTTCCCTGGTGGAGCAGTGGTTAAGAATCCGCCTGCTGATGCAGCGGACACAGGTTTGAGCCCTGGTCTGGGAAGATCCCACATGCCGTGGAGCAACTAAGCCCATGCACCACAACTACTGAGCCTGAGCTCTAGAACCCACGAGTCACAACTACTGAGCCCATGTGCCACAACTTCTGAAGCCTGCGTGCCTAGAGACCGTGCTCCCCAACGAGAGAAGCCACTGCAATGACAAGCCTGTGCACTGAAACAGAGTAGTTCCTGCTCACCGCAACTAGAGAAAGCCTGCAACAAGGACCCAACGCAGCCAAAAATAAAAAATAATAATAAATAAAAGTGGTGAGGGGGGACAGCCTCGTCTTGTTCCTGATCTTAGAGGGAATGCTTTCAGGTTTTCATCATTGAGTATGATGTTAGCTCTGGGTTTGTCATATATGGCCTTTATTATGTTAAGGTATGTTCTCTCTATGCCTACTTTCTGGAGAGTTTTTATCATAAATTGATGTTGAATTCTGTCAAAAGCTTTTTCTGCATCTATTGAGATGGATCATGTAGTTTTTATTCTCCAATTTGTTGATGTGGTGTATCACACGGCTTGATTTGTGGATATTGAAAAATCCTTCCATCCCTGGGGTAAATTCCACTTGATCTCAGTGTATGATCCTTTTAATGTGTTGTTGGATTTGGTTTGCTAGTATTTTGTTGAGGATTTTTGCACCTATGTTCATCAGTGATGTTGGCCTATAATTTTCTTTTTTTGTGATATCTTTGTCTGGTTTTGGTATCAGGTTGATGGTGGCCTCGTAGAATGAGTTTGGGAGTGTTCCTTCCTCTGCAGTTTTTTGGAATACTTTCAGGCAGGTAGCTGTTAACTTTTCTCTAAATGTTTGATAGAATTAGCTTGTGAAGCCACCTGGTCCTGGACTTTTGTTTGTTGGGAGTTTTTAAATCTCAGTTTAAATTTCATTACTTGTGATTGGTCTGTTCACATTTTCTATTTCTTCCTGGCTCCGTCTTGGGATATGGTACCTTTCTAAGAATTTGCCCATTTCTTCCAGGATGTCCATTTTATTGGCATAGAGTTGCTTGCAGTAGTTTCTTATGATCCTTTGTATTTCTGTGGAGTCCAGTGTAACTTCCTTTTCATTTCTGATTTTATTGATTTGAGCCCTCTGTCTTCTTTTCTTGATGAGTCTGGCTAAATGTAAATTTTGTTTGTCTTTTCAGAGAACCAGTTTACAGTTTCATGGATCTTTTCTGTTAAGCCTCTATTTCATTTATTTCTGCTCTGATCTTTACGATTTCTTTCTTCTGTTAACTTTCAGTTTTGTTTGTTCTTATTTCTCTAGTTGCTGTAGGTATAAGGTTGAGGTTGTTTCTTTGAGATGTTTCTTGTTTCCTGAGGTAGGATTGTATTGCTATAATCTTCCCTCTTAGAACTGCTTTTGCTGCATCCCATAGGTTTTGGGTTGTCATGCTTTCATTGTCATTTGTCTCTGGGTAGTTTTTGATTTCGTCTTTGATTTCTTCAGTGGTCCATTGGTTGTTTAGTCACATATTGTTTAGCCTCCACGTGTTTGTGTTTTGGGTTTTTTTTTACATTTTTTTCTTGTAGTTGATTTCTAATCTCATAGCGTTGTAGTCAGAAAAGATGATTGATATGATTTCAGTTTTATTAAATTTACTGAGGCTTGTTTTGTAGCCCAGCATGTGATCAATCCTGGAGAATGTTCCATGTGCACTTGAGAAAAATGTGTATTCTGCTGCTTTCAAGTGGAATGTTCTATAAATATCAATTAAGTTCGTCTCGTCTAATGTGTCATTTAAGGCCTGTGTTTCCTTATTTGCTTTCTGCCTGGCTATCTGTCCATTGATGAAAGTGCGGTTTTAAAGTCCCCCGCTATTATTGTGTTACTGTCAATTTCTCCTTTTATGGCTGTTAGCATTTTCCTTATAATTTAGGTGCTCCTATGTTGGGTGCATACATATTTACAATTGTTATATCTTCTTCTTGAATTGGTCCCTTGATCATTGTGTTGTGTCCTTCTTTGTCTCTTGTACCAGTCTTTATTTTAAAGTCTATTTTGTCTGATGCGAGTATTGCTACTCCAGCTTTCTTTTGATTTCCAGTTGCATGGAATACCTTTTTCCATTCTCTCACTTTCAGTTTGTATGTGTCCCTAGATCTGAAGTGGGTCCCTTATAGACAACATATAACAACATATAAAGACAAGACAAAGGGTTTTGTTTTTGTATCCATTCAGCCAGTCAGTGTCTTTTTTTTTTTTTTTTGTGGTATGCGGGCCTCTCACTGCTGTCGGCTCTCCCGCTGCGGAGCACAGGCTGTGGATGTGCAGGCTCAGCGGGCCCAGCCGCTCCGTGGCATGTGGGATCTTCCCGGACCGGGGCATGAACCCATGTCCCCTGCATTGGCAGGCGGACTCTCAACCACTGCTCCACCAGGGAAGCCCCAGTCAGTGTCTTTTCGTTAGAGCATTTAATCTGTTTATGTTTAAAGTCATTATTGATATGTATGTTCTAATTATTGCCATTTTGTTAATTGTTTTGGATTTGTTTTTGTAGGTATTTTTTTCTTCCTTTCCTTTTTTCTTTTGTGATTTGTTGGCTAACTTTAGTGTTGTGTTTGGATTCTTCTTTTGTGTGTATCTTGTATTTTTTTGGTTTGTGTTTACCATCAGGTTTTGATATAGCAGTCTATATGTAAACAAGATTGTTTTAAGTTTCTGGTCTGTTAATTTCCAATATCCTGCACTTGTGCTCTCCTCTTCTCACAGTTGCTGGTTTTGATATCACATTTGTGTGCAGATGATTTCCTACATTTACTATATGTTTGCCTTTACTGGTGAGCTTTTCCATTCATAATTTTCTTGTTTCTAGTTGTGGCCTTTTCTTTTCTGCCTAGAGAATTTCCTTTAGCATTTGTTGCAAACTGGCCTGGTGGTGCTTGTCTAGCTTTTGCTTATCTGTAAAGCATTTGATTTCTCCAATAAATCTGAACAAGAGCCTTGCTGGGTAGAGTGTTCTTGGTGGTAGGTTCCCTTTTATCCCTTTAAATATGTCCTGCCACTGCCATCTGGCCTGCAGAGTTTCTGCCTAGAAATCAGCTGATAACCTTATGGGAATTCCCTTATATGTTATTTGTTGCTTTTCCTTTGTTCCTTTTTTTGTGGTACACGGGCCTCTCACTGTTGTGGCTTCTCCCGTTGCGGAGCACAGGCTCCGGACACGCAGGCTCAGTGGCCATGGCTCACGGGCCCAGCCACTCCGCGGCATGTGGGATCCTCCCGGACCGGGGCACAAACCCGTGTCCCCTGTATCGGCAGGTGGACTCTCAACCACTGTGCCACCAGGGAAGCCCGTCCTTTGTTGCTTTTAATATTTTTTCTTTGTCTTTAATTTTTGTCAATTTGATTAGTATGTGTCTCCACGTGTTCCTCTTTGGGTATATCCTGTCTCGGACTCTCTGCACTTCCTGGACTTGGGTGACTGTTTCCTTTCCCATATTAAGGAAGTTTTCAGCTACTTTCCCTTCAAATATTTCCTCAGGTCCTCTCTTTCTCTCTTCTCCTTCTTGGACCCCTATAATGCAAATGTTGGTGCATCTAGGGTTGTCCCAGAAGTCTCTTAGACTTTCCTCTTCTTTTCATTCTTTTTTCTTTATTCTGTTCCATGGAAGTGATTGCCACCATCTGTCTTCCAGTTTACTAATCCATTCTTCTGCCTCAGTTATTCTGCTATTGATTCCTTCTAGTGTATTTTTCATTTCAGTTATTGTATTGTTCATCTCTGTTTGTTCTTTAGTTCTTCTAGGTCTTTGTCAAACATTTCTTGTATCTCAGTCTGTGCCTCCATCCTTTTTCCAAGGTCTTGGATCATCTTTACTATCATGACTCTGAATTCTTTTTCAGGCAGATTGCCTACCTCTGTCTCCACTCCACTTAGTTGTTCTTTTGGGGTTTTATCTTGTTCCTTCATCTGGGACATATTCCTCTGGTGTCTCATTTCGTCTAACTTTCTGAGTGTTCTGCAGGCTGCAGGTTGTAATTCTTCTTGCTTCTGCCGTCTGCCCCCTGGTGGATGAGACTAAGAGGCTTGTGCAGGCTCTCTGGTGGGAGGGACCAGTTCCTGCCTACTGGTGGGCAGGAGCTGGGTCTTGTCCCTCTGAGCAGGGCCGTGTCAAGGGGTATGTTTAGCAGGCTGCTGTGTCCTCAAGAAGACTTTTAAGCAGCCTATCTGCTGATGGGTGGGGCCGTGTTCCTGCCCTGTTGGTTGTTTGACCTGAGGTGTCTTACCACTGGAGCCTATAGGCTGTGGGGGTGGGGCCAGGTCTTGGCGGCCTCCAGGAGGGCTCACACCAGTGAGTACTCCCCAGAGCTACTGCCGCCAGTGTCTTTGTCCCTGCAGTGGGCCACAGCTGCCCCCCCCCCACCTCTGCAGGTAGACCTGGCCCAATCTCTCATGAGGTCACTGCTTTTTTCCCTGGGTCCTGATGTGCACGAGACCTTTGTGTGCCCTCCAAGAGTGGAGTTTCTCTTTCCCACAGTCCTGTGGAATTCCTGCGATCAAACGCTGCTGGCCTCCAAGGTCAGATTCTCTAGGGGGGCTTCTCCTCCCATTGACAGACCCTCAGGCTGGGGAGCCTGACGTTGGGCCCAGAACTTTCACTCCTGTGGGAGATCCTCTGTGGTATAATTATTTTCCAGTTTGTGGGTCGCCCACCTGGCAGGTGTGCGATTTGATTTTATCGTGGTTGCTCCTCTCTTACCATCTTGTTGTGGCTTCTTTGTCTTTGGATGTAGGTTTTCTTTCTTGGTAGGTTCCAGCATTTTTTGTTCGTTGGTTGTTCAGCAGTTAGTTGTGATTTTGGTGTTTTCATAAGAAAAGGTGAGCTCATGTCCTTCTACTATGCCATCTTGTCTCCGTCTCTTGATGTCCTCTTTCACATCATCATGTTCATCCTTTTGCTGTTCATTGTAGTTATAATTGCTTTCACAATTAAATTTTTTTTGTTTTTCTTAGAAATCTACTGACTTATTTAAGTGATATACTTTCCTATTTAAGTGTTATACTTTCCTATTTTGATTTTCTCTTTCCTATGGATTCTTCTTTTCTATTTAGAGAAGAGTTTTCAGTATTTTTTTTTTTAGGATAGGCTTAGTATTACTGTATTCTTTTAGTTTTTGCTTGTCTGAGAAATTCTTTATCTCTCCCTCTATTCTAAATGACAGCCTTGCTGGGTAGAGTATCCTAGGTTGCAGGTTTTTTCCTTTCAGGACTTTGACTAAATCTTATCACTCCCTCTGGCTTGTGAAGTTTCTGTAGAGAAAGCAGCTGATAGCCTTATGGGGGTTCTCTTGTGACTCTTTGTTTTCTCTTGCTGTCTTTAGAATCCTCTTTTATCTTTTTTTTTTTTTGTGGCACGCGGGCATCTCACTGTTGTGGCCTCTCCCGTTGTGGAGCACAGGCTCTGGACGCACAGGCTCAGCGGCCATGGCTCATGGGCCCAGCCACTCCGCGGCATGTGGGATCTTCCCGGACCGAGGAACGAACCCGTGTCCCCTGCATCGGCAGGCGGACTCTCAACCACTGTGCCACCAGGGAAGCTCTAGAATCCTCTTTTATCTTTAACTTTTGCCATTTTATAATTATGCTATGTTTTGGTGTAGGTCTGTTTGGGTTCATCTTGTTTGGGACCCTCTGTGCTTCCTGTACCTGGATATGTTTCCTTCTTTAGGTTCAGGAAGTTTTCAATCATAATTTCTTCAAATATGTTTTCTTTTTTAAAAATTTTTATTTATTTATGGTTGCATTGGGTCTTTGTTGCCGCACGCAGGCTTTCTCTAGTTGCAGTGTGCAGGCTTTTCATTGTGGTGGCTTCTCCTGCTGTGGAGCACGCAGGCTTCAGTAGTTGTGGCATGCAGGCTCAGTAGTTGTGGCTCGGCTTCAGTAGTTGTGGCTTGTGGGCTCAGTAGGTGCGGCTCATGGGCTCAGTAGGTGTGGCTCATGGGCTCTAGAGCGCAGGCTCAGTAATTGTGGCACATGGGCCCAGTTGCTCTGTGGCATGTGGGATCTTCCCAGACCAGGGCTCGAACCCGTGTCCCTTGCATTTGGTAGGTGGATTCTTAACCACTGCACCACCAGGGAAGCCCCAGATGTGTTTTCTATCCACTTTTCTTTTTCTTCTCCTTCTGGGATCTCTATTATGTGTAGATTGGCTTGGTCTAAATTATCCCATAGGTCTTGCATATTGCTTTTTTTTCCCACTTGCTTTTCTGTCTGTTGTTTTGATTGGGTAATTTCCATTAATCTATTTTCCAGATCATCTATTCTTTCTCCTGTGTTATTTAGTTTGCTATTTATTGCCTTCAGTTTTTGTTTTGGCAAATGAATTTACATTGGCTCCTCTTTATAGTCTCTAGTTCCCTGTTACAGTGATTTGCATTTCTTTTTCCTTTGCTTTTTTTTTTTGGGCCACAACATGCAGCTTGTGGGATCTCAGTTCCCTGACCAGGGATTGGACCCAGGCCACAGCAGTGAAAGTGCTGAATCATAATCACTAGACCACCAGGGAACTCCCTGAATTTCTATTGATAGCCTTTTAAATTCCTTTAGTATTTTTATTACTTCCTTTTTAAACCTGGGGTCTCCTAGACTGGAGAGGTCTGTTTCATTGTTTGTTCTTTCAGGGGAATTCTTTTGTTCTTTAATAATAGAGTAATTGGGAGTAATTCCTCTGCTTTTTCATTTTACTTGGCTTTCTCTGAATTTAGGAGAAACAGTTATCTACTGTGGTCTTGAAGTGCCATTTTTATGTGGGAGTGTCCCTGTGTAGCCTATGTAAGTCTAATATTTTTGGTGTGAGGATTGTTTTTGGTGTGGATGTCTGCCATATCTTTCCTCAGTGTGTGCTGGCTGTTATCCCCTTGTTAGGGTGTGTGATTGCTGTTGTGGTGACCAGAGCCTGCTCTGGCTGTTGAATGGGGCCTCCTCTTTGCTCTGGGGTTGTCACATCCCTGTGGGTGTCAGGGTCTGCTCCCCAGTTGTTGGAGTAGAAGCCCTGAGATCCGTTTCAGAGCTGTGGCGTGAGGTAGGCATTACTGGAGCACTCCTGCTGGGAGAGGAGGCACTGAGTATTCCTCCACAGAAGCTGTCCACGTGGAAGTGCACTCTGTGGTATCATTTGTCATGTGTTGTGTGGGCTCACAAAGTACACTGTTGTTGGCACTGCCCTCAGCGTTGCCTCAACCCTGGAAATGCAGGAGATAAGTCTGGGTGTCCCTCAGGCACTGTGCTCACAAAGCCTCCAGCCCAGACCCACTGAAGTCTGGTACCCAGACCTGCTGTAGTCATGCACCTGGACACACGGTGGGAGCTACAGTAATCAGCTCACATGCCAGCCCTGTCTCCTCGTGAGTGAACCCACAAAGCCCGCTGCTATTAATGCTGGACCCGCCACCACCATGGGAGCACCGGCAATCTGCTTGGATATCCTGCAGGCGCTGAGCTTACAGAGCTACTGGAGGCGTAAATCCCAGGAATTCGCACAGTTGTGGGGAATTGGCTCAGACTTCAGACCCACCTCCGTGTGTGTGCAATCCACAGGTGCTCGCACGCTCCCAGGGCTCAGAGGCAGAGCCGCGCCAGCTGTGAGCATGCTGAGAACGGGGCTGCCGTGGTGGGACCCCACCCCTCCTTTCATATGCAGCTTAACAATGGGGTTTTTATGGCAGACCTGGGCTCCATCCTGTGCAAACCCCTCGTTGTGGCCTGGACCACACTCCAGTCCCTTTGGGCTGTCTCTGTGCAGCCAACCCTAGTCCTCTCCCCGGGTCTGCACAAGGACAACATCGTATGGTTCCACTTAGATGACGTAACTTCCAAATCCGTAAGAGTGAAGCCGTGGTTTGCAGGCGCTGGGGGGAGGGGGAAGTGGAGAGTTACTGTGTAATAGGTGGCTTCAGTTTAGGTTGATGAGAAGTTGTGGGGATGGATGGCAGTGATGGTTGCACAGCAGCGTGAATGTACTTCATGCCACTGAACTGTGTACTCAGAAATGGTTAGAATGGTATATTTTATGTTATGTGTATTTTGCCACAACAAAAAATTAAAAAGTGGCCCAGTGTAGACCAAGTAAGGAGGAAGAAGAGTGTTTGACTCTGTGTGGGTTCTGGGTCTACCACTGCTCTTTAATATTTGCCATTATGCACAATTCCCTCTGCCCTACCTTTTAAGCCTGCATTATAAGTAATTAAGGAATTAGATTTGACACATGTGGCATCCACAGTGAGGGATCATAAAGCAATGGCCCTGCCCCGTAAGGGCTGCCATTAGAAATGCAACCCCCCCCTGCCTTTAGCACTTCGGGCTTCCTACTGCTCTGGGGTAAAAGATGAAGCTCCTTAAAAAGGCCTTGCAAGGCTTTGCACACGCTGAGCCCAACTTAGGTCTCCAGCACACCTTGAAGCCTGCTCACCCTTGCTCTCTCTGCTCTTCCACAGTGAGCTTTCCACCGTCAGTTCTTCGTGCCGCCAAGGTTGTTTCCTCCTTAGAACATATTCTCTCCTCTCTCTGCTTAGTTAGCATTTTCCTCCTTCAGAGTTCAGGTCAACTGTTCCTGCACAGAAAACATTTCCTCACCTCAGATCAGGTTAAATCCTCTTACTACATGTTCTGGCAACCCCACATCCTTTCTTGGAAGTGATTTTATATTTGTTTGTTTGTTTATTTGATTACTCTTCTGTCTTTCCCAATAGGTGATAAGCTCTAGGAGAACAGGGATCCTCTAGCTTTTCTCACATTGAATCCTGAGCTCTTAGAGGGCCTGGCACTCACTCATAAGCCCCTCAATCATTATTTGTTTTGTTTTGTTTTTTGGTTTTTTTTTTTTTTTTGCGGTACGCGGGCCTCTCACTGCTGTGGCCTCTCCCGTTGCGGAGCACAGGCTCCGGACGCGCAGGCTCAGCGGCCATGGCTCACGGGCCCAGCCGCTCTGCGGCATGTGGGATCTTCCCAGACCGGGGCACGAACCCATGTCCCCTGCATCGGCAGGCGGACTCTCAACCACTGCGCCACCAGGTAAGCCCCCCTCAATCATTATTGGCTAATGAATGAATGAATAGAAAGATAACTAACAATATCAAACTAAGTCAAAAATTCTTCTCCAGTTTATAAGTCATTGATGCTGTGACCTGCCCATCGAATACATTCTTCACCATGTAAGACACATAGAGAAAATTAAGATTATTTCATAGCAAGAGATGTAATACATTTTATTTTTATTTATTTATTTATTTTTTTTGTGGTACACGGGCCTCTCACTGTTGTGGCCTCTCCCGTCGCGGAGCACAGGTTCCGGACGCGCAAGCTCAGTGGCCATGGCTCACGGGCCCAGCCGCTCCACGGCACATGGGATCCTCCCGGACCGGGGCACGAACCCGTGTCCCCTGCATCGGCAGGCGGACTCCCAACCACTGCACCACCAGGGAAGCCCAAGAGATGTAATACATTTTAGATTGACAGCAAAAAGAAAGCTATTCAAGGTAGGGGTTCATTTTTACAACACTGCATATTCTATGTTGATTTTTCAAAAAAAAATTATAAGTACAGCTTGAAACCAGAATGACACTTAAGTTTCTCACACTGGTAGTTATTGATCCTCATTCATATTTCAGAGGAAATACCATTGAATTCAGGAGAAATCTATTTAACCTGCATGGCATTCAAAAATTGCTGGAAAAGCTTAGCTCCTGTACACTGCCAGTGACCTTGCTAAGCAGGTATGTGAAACACTTAAATGTATAATTTTCTACAGGTGCTTTTGGTAAAAACATTCTTTCTTCTTTCTTATATCTTCCAGCAAACCTCATTATCCTTCTTGTGACCCTGTAGGCTTCTCATTTTCTCTTGGCTTGTTTGCAAGTTTTAAAATATGAACTGCATCTCCTGCTTCAGGAAGAGTTGTTTGGCTACTACTCTCCATTTTTACTGTGTGAATTCTTTTACTTCGCCATCAGTACCTTGAATAATGGTGTTTAATGCATTTTCAAAGAAGCCAGACATAATTAAAAATCTCTTATCTTTATTAAGTAAAGCAATACTTATTCTCATTTGGAAGACCAAGGGGAATATACATGGGAGAATATGTATTAATTTTGAATAATGTGGAAACTATACTAAAATAAGGTCATAAGGGGTCAGTCACCATGGAGTTGGGGAAAAGAAGCTGTCATGTAGGATACCAGCTTTTAAATAAGATAGGAGTAAGGAAGAGTAAACAAGAGCAAGGATGCCCAAGGGATAGGCTGTCAGCTTAATTTGTCAGCTTTTAAAATTTTCTAAGGAAAGGAAAACTACATAATGGTGGAAAATCATTATATAAGGGAAACTTTGCAGCTGATATTGAGGTCTATGAGATAGTAAAATGCTGAAAAATAATGACTTCAATAAAATTTATTCAGTGACTTTTTTTTATTCTCTAGTAAATCCTAGGCTTTGTGTCCGACTCTGGATAGGAGGTGTAACATTGCATAAAACACCACCCCTGTACCTGGGGACCTTGAATGATTACATAAATGAACACAGAAAGACATTTGGCTGCCTTAGTGTTTCTCAAAGAGGCCTTTAACTGCGGATGTTAAAAGGGATTACAGGCACTTCTCTGGTGGTGCAGTGGTTAAGAATCCACCTGCTGATGCAGGGGACACGGGTTTGAGCCCTGGTCCGGGAAGATCCCACATGCTGCGGAGCAACTAAGCCCAAGTGCCGCAGCTACTGAGCCCGCACGCCTAGAGCCTGCGCTCCGCAGCAAGAGAAGCCACTGCAATGAGAAGCCTGTGCACTGCAACGAAGAGTAGCCCCCGCTCACTGCGACTAGAGAAAGCTGCACACAGCAACGAAGACGCAACACAGCCAAAAATAAATAAATAAATAAATTTATAAAAGGGATTACAGCAGGACTTCTCAGAGCCTTGAATATGTTAATGAACACTGGGAATCATTTCTAAGGGGGTATATTATATTATCGTTCCCAAATTTTTGAAGATGTCATCTTGGTTTTGTGTTTTGCTCTGCAATTGTGCGTGTTTTGGGAGGAACAGCTTATGAACTTGTGAGGTTTCTTTTTAACATCTTTATTGGAGTATAATTGCTTTACAATGTTGTGTTAGTTTCTGCTGTACAACAAAGTGAATCAGCTATATTATAGTATACGTATATCCCCATATCTCCTCCCTCCTGCCCTCCCTATCCCACCCCTCTTGGTTGTCACAAAGCACCAAGCTGATCTCCCCGTGCGATGCAGCTGCTTCCCACTAGCTATTTTACGTTTGGTAGTGTATATATGTCCATGCCACTCTTTCGCTTCGTCCCAGCTTACCCTTCCCCCTCCCCGTGTCCTCAAGTCCATTCTCTACTGAACTTGTGAGATTATAGCCTGGAATACACTCTGGAAAATGCTGACATTAAAATACAGACATGGGTCCGGAAATTAAATAATTTTGGAAAATTTTTCATCAAATAGTATACGAATTGCTTAAATCACTGAGAAATTGTGTAGGACCCATAACAGGCAGCTCTAAAATCTCGTGCCTCTTCATAGCAGCAGTATTCCTAATAGCTGAAAAGTGGCAACCACCCAAATGTCCATTAATTGATAAATGGGCGAACAACATGTTGTATATCCATATCATGGAATATTATTCAGCTATAAAAAGGAATGGAGTACTGATACCTGCTACAATGTGGATGGACCTTGAAGACATTACGCTAAGTGAAATAAACCAGACACAAAAGTCTCCATATTATATGATTCCATTTAAACAAAATGTCCGGAATAGGTAAATCCACAGAGACAGAAAGCAGATTAATGGTTTCCAAGGACTGGTGGGAGATGAAAATGAGGAGTGGCTGCTAATGGGTATGGGGTTTATTTAAGGGATAAGGAGAACATTCTGGAATTACATAGTGATGATGGTTGAACAATCTTATGAATATATTAAAAACCACCAAACTACACTTTTTAAAAAGGTGATTTTTAGAGTATGTGAATTTTATTTCAATTAAAAGAAATCCAGGATCCCATCATACCAGATGGTTATCTCTCCCATATTACAGGAATTGAGAACAACACACCTTTTCTTGTCACAATTATATTTAATGAAGATAGTAGCTGTTATTTACAGAAGATATACATACATACAATTCCTACACATTAAATGTAGCCTAATTGTGAAAACAGGAAAAAATGTACTCCAAAATTACATACTAAATAAAATAAATAAAAAGTAATTATTTGGCACAATATCTATCATGTAGCAAATAAATAACTCTATACCATTGATTGAATGAACTATTTACAATCTATTTGAAAGTGCAAAACAATTGCTGAAAATTAAGATATCTGTGATAACATTTAAGTCCAGAAAATATGTGGGATTTTTTTAATCAGTAACAATAATTAGCCAATAGTAAAGGTTTTTTTTAATGCCCAGGAAAATAATTTTGAAAAATGTTTTCTGAATATTGTGCTCTTTTGAAGTGTCTTTTTTATTTTAATCTTAACGCTAGCAATTTTAAGAAACTTGGAGTTTCTCAGTGGAATTCTTATATATGTACTCCTGATTTGTAAGTTTAAAAAAGTTACATTGTAAACATAAATATTATTCTATATGTCATTCAGAAATTACAGACCAGTCCTCCCTAAATTACATAAGCAGCCAGAATGTTTTGTAGTAATGTGGTCGGGTGCAGTTCCTTCAGAGGTAAAACTATGAAGATGGAAGAATACAGTCTCTAATTTGGAGTTACACGGATTCCTCAACCCCTTCCAAAAACTCCATGCTCAAATCAAAATGTTGAGTGAGAAATTATGAAGCTATACCACCAATGATGCAGGCAAATAAATACCATTTGTAGCACATCTCATCCTGTAAACACTCCTAGAAAAAAATATCAGCTTGATACTTCTCTTGACAATGATATTTCTACCATACTCTTCATGTGGGTCTTATTTTATGTTTCAGCAAAGAAGATGGCACAACTGGAAATAAAATACGGTGACTACAAACGGGGGATTCCTAAGCTAGTGTGTGCAAGCTGTGTGCAAGTCAAAGAATTTCTTCTTTTGTTATGACGCTGGTAAGCTGAATGCAGCACTGAGATGTCTCAGGATGGGTTTTTGCTTGTTTTATAGAGTTCTCTAGTGACAATACAGTGAGTACTAGCATAAATGGCATTTTTGAAAGATTGTGGACTGGACGCAAACCGTTGTTCTGAGCACTTTAAATGTCTATGGTCGACGAGGCTCTAATCTGTGTGACATCTGTGATAAAGTTCTCTGGTTGTCAATCACATTTAATTGTCGTACATAACTCCGGACATCCTGATGGTTTTTATTAGCCTGAGCTGCATCAGGATCTGTTGAAAGAGAAAAGAGCAGGATTAGCATTGCATAATATATGGACATAAGATACAGCCTTCCTTACTCCAGCTTTTACATTTATCATAAATTCCTGGGTTCCATCAAGACCTTTCAACATGTTATATTCATTGAAATGTTTCCACTTGGATGTTCCATCTCCTCCCTCCCACCCTATTCTTCCCTGGAATCACATATTTTGATCATTTTCCTTTGCATTACATATTGTTAAAAAAAAAAAGGCACCAAATAAAAGTGAAAGCATCGCCTGACAGCCCTGGTTATACATTAAAATTGTTTGCCCTTGCCATCCCACCTGTGTCTCACACTCCCTTTGATCCAGATGAGGACTAATGGCATAGTTTTCATTAGCTCCTAACAAAAGCACTTAACACCTGGGCTGAACTGAAGCAAGCAAGTGTGAGACTAGTAAGTCCAACTCCCCTCATTACTTGCATACAATATACAGCATTATTGCATAGATTGTGTGTTCTCAGAGACTGTCCATACTCAGAAAAAAAAAAAGAAAAATCAACTCAGGCTGAAGGCATGACTTGTGCCCGACCTTCAATTCTCCGATGCTGTTTGTTCTGAAATCCCAATTACTATTCTATTCTCATCCACTCCCCAAAGCACTCGAGCAGCAGAGCTATCTGAAGTTAACCAATTTCCCTAAAACTAGGCTGAAAGAAGAATCAAAGGCTCAGATCCCTACACAGAGAATAGACATGAATGAGGAAGGCCATTCGACAGTGGTGAACTGGAAACACAGTTCCCTTCAGAAGTGACTACGCAGCTCTTGCATGCTGATGCCATGTGGGGATCTGCACCCTGAGTTGCTGGATCTTCCTTTTTTTTCCTAGAGAAATGAGAAATCTGGATTTCTTCTCTGGGAGTTCTTCCATTTTTGAATGGTGACATTATTTCACAATAAAAGGGAAAAAAAGCTCCGTTTCGATCCAACACCTTGGCCATGGTCCCTGGGTGGCCTCTGCCCTGTGGATCCCTGGTGTGGGACACTGGGAGTGGCCAAGCCAGCCGGGACTCTGGACCAGTGTTCTTTCCGCCATAGCACACTGCCTTCTGCAGTCCATCTGTTCTCTTTAGATCCACACACCACTCCCAAAGACAATTAGAATGCCATCTGCATGAGGGGCGAAGGGGAGTGCTGCAGGTCTGAACACAGAAAAGCAGAGAAAAGATACAAAGGCCCCCACTTGCTCTAAGAAGAAACTCATCAGTATAATTATCACATATAAATAATACCACAGTGTCTAATTCCCTCGCTTGTCACTGGCGGTCTACTCTACATTTACAATATACTGTAATTACACTGTACATATTCCCACAATGTTTATGAATCTATCCTTATAGCTTTATCTATAGATTTTTGACTTCGGAGCTAAGCAGCTGTTGTTTACCAGCAGTTACTGGTAACTTCAACAAATGCAGTGGAGATTTGTATATATAAAATTTCCCCCCATGTCTCTAGGAGATATAGGAGAATGTAGGATTTACTTCCGAAGAAGTTTATAGAACAAAATATATTCTATCTTGGTTCTTCTCTGGTTCTTGGACCTCATGGAGAACCTTCTCAAGGCTTTGAACCCTCTTAGGCACACAGCATTTGTGTTTAATTTCAGGAATTTCCTAGAACCCCCTGAAGGGCCATGGATTCTAGGTTATAAACCTTTGTTGTGTAGACTGGCATCACTTATATGTTCTCATACTCACTTGTATAACTGCCTTACGATCGTGTTTTTACTAGATGAAGAGAGATGAGAGACTTTAATTCTGGCAGAATCCACATAAGATCAGTTGATGAGGTGCAAGCCTGCACCTTTTGGAAGGAAGAGGAGGCGTAATCATTTGAATCAAGTTTTTAAAGACCTTGCTCCCCAAGTCAAGACTATTCTTCCTAGATTTCCCCCCCGGGCATTAAAAAATGAATGTTTAGCAGTTCTGGTATCCTGTGTTAGCAGACCCTCGCTTTGGGCCAGTCCTGTGCTAGGAAGAGAAAAGATAGCTCTGATGAATAACACAAGAAGCTTTTAGTCTCTGGGCACTAGGTTTATTGGAGGGGAATCCCGGTACTGGTAGCCTCGAAGTCATGTCCATGTCAAATTATCATGTTAAGTTAATGAGCCCAATGACTTCAATGACTCATACAATGAAGTTATTAGTACAAAACTTTATAGGGGCTACCTTCTCACTCCCAGGCCAGCTGGAGGGAACCAAAGCTCCAGCCCCTACCCAAAGTCCCAGTCCAGAGGAGACAGTAGCACTGGCCTGGCAGGGTGATCTGCTGCGATGATGCAACTTAACTCCCAACAGTTTCAACTTGCTATTTATTATTAGCGACGCTTTTATATTAAAGCATTGTATTATACCAGTTTTTGTACAGATTTAAGAAAAGCACCTTAATTCACCTAGAAATTCTAGAAATATAATATGAATTCCTGCTGTGGGACCTTTTACACATGTGCTCATAGACATTGATGCCTTCTCGCAACACCCCAAGAGACAATAAATATTGTCTTTCCCAGTTTATAAACGACAGAATGAGTCATTACGAGTTGATGTGAGTTTCTCAACATGAAGCAGTGAGTCATAGAGTTGGTTAGAGTCAGGATTTGTTGGCAATCATGCCTTAGCTGTCTATCCACTCTGTTAAGAGCAGGTGAATTCTCTAAGTTCATAAAATAATATTCTTATGGTTATTTTAAATGCAAGGCCCCTATCCCATGGGATTCGTGGTCCAAAGGGTCTCTGACACCATCAAATATTGTCCAGACTTCTAGAATGTCTCAGTAGCCTCACTGAAAAGGACTTAGCCACCAAGATCCATATTGCAGCGGCATTAACTTACTGAAGGGTTGGCTCCTGCAGTATCTCACCGTTCTGGCAGTATTTGCAATCATGCGCTAAAAAGAATAAAAAGGAAAACTGAAATGCAGGTAAACTTAGTGTAGAATCCAAAAAAGAAACAAACCATTATTTATTTCAGCAATACCTGGGACCACGAGAAACAGCAGGTTCTGAGATGTGGATTATCTGGAGGCAACTGGTTGATGTATAATAACCTGTTTAATCACTTGAAAGAGGCACCCACCCCCGCATGCCCCCCTCCCACACATACAAGGTATTTGTCAGGTGAGGAATACTAGTGACGTAACTCTCCTCTAATTGCTTGTTCCTCAAGATGTAAAAAGCAGGCTGTCGTTCCTGAGAAATGGACCTTACTCCTCAGGACTCGTTTTTACCATCCTTTCTTGAGGTCACTGTGAATTTGCAAGAGAATTTGTAACTATTCTAGATCTGGAGAATGGTTTGCTTGTCAAGTTCCTCACAGTAAACAGGACTCAATAATGAGGTGTTTGATGATATTCATGGAACAATCATAGATATTCTATGGCCACATTTTTCCTATACACTATGCATGATTAACCTTTCTCATCTTCCAGCAAAAGTGTGTGTTTTAATGTTCACCTTAATTATGTGATTCCCTCCCACCTTCCTCCTTCATCCTTCCTGATTATAACACTAACGCATATTTTAGAATATCGTTTCAGACAGTAACTTCAGTTATATTTTGGTACATTTCCTTCTAATACTTTAAAAAATACATAAGCATGTTTTTCAAAAAACGGAAGTCATAACATACATGTTTGTTTTGATCTGAATCTTTTCATATGGCATTATGACTCTTTTCCATGCCATTTGCATTTTAAAATCCTTTTTAAATAAGCAGGTATTCAGTCATGTGGATGGATCATAATTTATTGAACCTTTTAATTTTGTCATTAAGCGATCTCAACTTCTAAGTTTTGGTTGCCATAAAAACGTATAAGGAAACCTTTTGAACCCTGCTCAACTTAGTTAAAAACAAGAAAAGAAAGAAAGAAATGAAGGACAAGAAACGTAAGGAAAAATATCAGTGAGACTGAAGCACTGTTTCTGAGTCACCATGTACATTTCTTGCTCGTGGTATTTTAAGGGTGACTGTGTAACGTCTCAGGACATGGAGACCCCCAGTCTCTGTGTAACATCTCAGGACACTTTTGCTCTCAAGGCGGTCCCGCAGAGATGGTGGATTAATTCTAACACTAGCAGAAAATCTGTTAAGGCTCCAGCCAGGAAAAGAGACTTTCTAATCTCTGAGTGGCTATTTAATTCCAGTCCTTGCTTTTTTCTCTCCTGGAACCTTGGCTTGCCAAAATATAGAAAATGGCTCTGAGAAAACTGATGTAGTGTTAAAAAAAAAAAAAAAAATCCACTTATTTGGCAGGGAAATTTTTTCATAGAAGAGTTGGAACTTTACAAATATGTACAGGTGAACATTCATAATACCTCACTAAATACTATTGCTCTGAGGCCTGTGGCATGCACCAAGTGACATCTGTCTGCACTGGGTAATTTCTCATACACAAAGAGGCACTTGGAAAAGTTAGAACTTCACTTTCATAAAGGCTCCTGCAAACCAGGACGTCCGGTGATCAGCATGAGAAATATATTACAAATACCTCCAAGAAAATGTAACATACAATGTATAATTAGCCTCTGATATATGGAGCCCTGAAATAAACAGTAACTACGATAATTTTCCCGCTAATTTACTTTAAGTTGTTTTTTCACTTCTCCAAGGGCTTTGCATTTGAAGGGCGCAAGTATATTCCATGTAGAATTATTGTAATTCTTCAGATATTGAATGGAGTGTAATTACTGAAAACGCTGGGAAATGCTGCCCAGTGTGCCCCTCCAAAGAATAATAAAACAATTAGCAGGGGTCAGAAACCTCTTCCTATACCATTTTGTAGGGAGTAATTGTTCTGCTTTTCAGTTTTGAAAGCTAAAACATTTCATTCTGACTTTGGTTTTGGACTGCTCTTTACAGCTATACTCTGAGGCTTCATAATTTTTAGCTCATTATGTAGTTTAAAACGTGAGAACAATTGTTTAAATCAGTAATTTCCAGCTCTGGAGTTCATTCTACCTTTCTAAATCTTTGATTAATTTTAACAGTGGTTTTAATTTTGACGTATCCCTTTTAATTGTACTCAAAGATAACTTCAGTTTAACTTTGCAATCCAAATCTGGCTTTGCAATGAGGCCCATTCTTTCCCTTTGAGGTGGCTACACGATAATGTAATATGTAAACCCTTAGTAACAGCACCCGGACTCTACTAGCACTGCTGGTCAATGCAGTTACAGAATGCTTTCACAAGGCCAAAGAAGGGTTAACTTGTTATTTCTAACCCCACCCTCTTTTGCACCCACTGACACGTGCAATATTTAATATGCTGCTAACAGCTACAAGGTGCTTTCCTGGGGCTGCAGAAGGAGACTTCAGAAGGCCCCTTCATTTGTCTCCAGGGGCCTAAAGCCATCAAAGCCTGCCTACAAATAATGGCTCCCCACTGTTTAAAGGCATCAGCAACGAGGGGCTCATCACCTCCAAGGACAGCCCCTTGCAGTTTTAGACATGTATGACTACTGGACATTTCTTTATCATTTTGAGTCCAAGTCCCTTTTTTTTCCCCACATCGTTATTGAAGTATAATTGCTTTACAATGTTGTGTTAGTTTCTGCTGTACAACAAAGTGAATCAGCTATATGTATACATATATCCCCATATCCCCTCCCTCTTGCGCCTCCCTCCCACCCTCCCTATACACCCCTTTGCTTTTCACCCCACTAATCCTAGTTCTGAGCTCTGGAGCCACAACACATGTGTTTAGTTCCGCTTTAAGGGGACGGTTCTTTAAATACTTGAAGACAGCTATCACGGACATCTCTTCACCCCCAAGTCTTTTCTGGTTCAGCCTAAATTTTCCCACTTTCTTCACCAGTTTCTCCTAAGTTTCAGGTATCTTGTGGATAGTGTCTAGCGCGGTGCCTTACCCTCAGCAAATCACAGAGTGCAGAAGAAACACGATTTTCCTTCCTCGATCTAGATGATGCTACACATCGAAGTCCCCGATTTAAAAAAAGCCACACTGCTGACATCTGAACTTATAGTGAATTAAACCTCTCAGCCCTCTTCACTGAGCTTCCTTCTCTATAGATGTGCAGATGGTTTCTTGGACCAAAGTGGAGGGTTTTGCATTTATCTCCACTAAAAGCCATCCAGTTAGTCTTTCGATTCTTCCGCAGGCTTAAGCCTCACATGTCATTTCTGACGGCAGATGACTGTTTATTCATTGCTGTTCCGAGGGAAGGTTGGCAGAAACTAAGGTTAAAAGACATAGGCTTTATTATCCAACTGCCACAGCAGGGATGAAGCCAAAAGTTATACCCTAGGCTTTGTGGCGCTGCCAGAGCTCGCTGGCCTGCCTGGAGCAGACCAGGCAACTTTCCTACCAAGCCAGGCCAGTGGGAAGATACCTGATCACTCCAAAGCAGAGCTTCTCATCTTTTTTCTTTCCCTATCCCAGCAAACCTGAGGTTATGGCACACTCCTGTTAGTAACTGGCTTGTTAAAACAGGGATTTGTAATTCAGGGGCAAAGTGAGGGGAATGTGTTCCTTTAGAAGGCGCCTGAATCAGTGCAGGTGGGCAGTGTGAGCCCCTCTTCACACCTGACCTGACTCTGATACAGCTCCACCCCCTGCTGGGAAGCCCCACCTTAGGGTCTGCTCGTCAGCCTGCCCTGGAGGATGCTAGCCAAGAAAGTGGTCCACAGTCAGAATGCCAGGCTTCCCCTTGGGAATCCACATTCCAAATTTCCCACAGCCACCACTTGCCTTGGGACTAATTCAAAGTACAGGTTTTCAGAGCTTCTTTGCAAGAATTAATATGCTCATACAGTTTTTCATCTACAGGGCTGAGAAGCGGACCCAACTGAAAGGTGAATCTCCCTCTGGACGTGAACTCACATGGGGAAGCTCAGAAAGGAAAAATAAGGTAGCAAGAGAAGGCTTCTGTAACTACCCTCAGGTATTTATTTCTTCTTTTTCTTCAGTGTTTATGTATTTATCTGGAAGTAATTTCAAACTTCCAGAAAATTTGCAAGAGGAGTCCAAAGAACTCGCATACAACCTGGTGAATGATTCTTAACAAGAACAGCCATTTTAAGGGCACTTCCCAGGCGTCGGGCCTGTCCTGTTCGGCAGCTCACCGCGACAGCTGACCAATGGTGAGAGTCTGATCTGGATGAAGGCGTAGACAGTGCGTGCCCAAGGACACTGTGTCAGGTATTTATTTCTTTATCAAGCTGAAAACAGAGCGACTCAGAAGCAGATGTCCTGCCTGGGGCCTGAGTTGCAGAGTGACCGGCACAAAGATGCTGTCCGGAGAGGGAGTGGCCAGCTGTACACACTTGAGCCTGGCCCAGGAGAGAGGCCCCGAGGCTGTGGTCCCAAACACAAATCTCCCTCAAGCTCGGATACAAGTAATTCCTTCCCCTTGAATCCAGTGAGGGGTCAGAGGGGGCTCTTCTCAGATGGGGTCCTCGGGGCCCAGGCCTCCCCATTTACCTTCTGTGGCACCCTCCCCTCGGGGGCAGGCTGGCCACCTTACACCTTTACTCCTATCCAGATGGTCGATGCCCCACCAGGCCTCCCCAGCCGTCTCTGGCTTTTCTGGCCAGCTCTGTATAGACTCTTGTGCCCCGTCTAAGCTCTCCTGTCCCTGAAGGGGAGTGGACTTTCATGAGTATTTTTCAAGTTCAGGCCAGCAGGCCCTCCAGGCAACACCACCGTGCACTCTTCCTCTCCCAACCTCCTACGCACAGCCAGAAGCCTGTCTCTTCTTAGGCCACGCTCGCTCTCTGCTCCAAGTCCCTTGAGAAGGTGCTCCCAGATGTCAGGCATCTTCTAAACGCCTGCCCTCAGATGTTTTTGTCTTTCCTTCTG
Source organism: Phocoena sinus (assembly GCF_008692025.1). Classification (NCBI taxonomy): domain Eukaryota; kingdom Metazoa; phylum Chordata; class Mammalia; order Artiodactyla; family Phocoenidae; genus Phocoena; species Phocoena sinus. Next base: position 60,591,999 of record NC_045769.1, read on the forward strand.
TTGCCCCTTGAGGTCTTTGTCCTCCTTGTTCTTAATGTTTGTAAATTGCTTTTTCTTTTCTTCTTTCTGCCCCTACTCATTGGACTCTGCCCCCGTCCATATGCCTGTCAAATCTAGGATCTCAGTCAACTACTCCTTGCTTACCATGTGTTAAACCACATTCACACCATTCTGTTTATTTCACTCAGACCCTCATATATTTGGGACAAGAATTTTTTTCCACTTGTATATCCAGAAATATATTTGTCTCTCACCTGCAAAGACTGTGCCCATGACAGCAACCAAGTGGAATTAAAGGCAAGGTGAGGACCAGAGATAAAGGATAAAAGGGCCCAGGAGCTGAGCCAGTCTTCACCGTATCCCTGAGGAAGAACCCCAGCCCCTCTTCTGGCCTATGGATCTTTAATATCCAGGAGGTGAGTGACATACAGATACAAGCGTGTAACAGGCATGATGCTCATGGTATATTGTACGTACAATGGCCATGGGGACATGGCAGCTCAGGTGTCTGTGCAGGCGCTTGCAAAATATTGTGCGTCTCTGAACGCAGGGAAGGACACTGAAGCACTGACACAATTAGCACTACAGGGAGGAGGGTGGACAGAATAGTGTCGAGTGAGGAACAGAAAGCTAAGGGAGCCATTTTGCGTAAGGTATCGGTAACGTAAAATGCTTGGGACATTCTGCTTAATCAGATTTTCTGATAAAATAGAAAATGCTTTTGGATTAAATCTTTGTTATATAAATTCCTTTATAAATGCTTTAGTGTACTGTCCTATCTCACTAAGTCCAACACCGGAATATAATTGGGTTATTCTTTTACTCAACAAATACTTTTACTCAAGTATTTCTTGCATACTTATGATATGCCAGACACCTTTTTGGGTGCTAGAGAAACCAAACGGATAAGATACTTGGTCTAGGACATTTACATTCTAGTGGAGAAGACAGGCAATGAAGAGGCAATAAAGATCATCTTAGAATGTGAAACCAGTTGTCAAAGCAAGGTTATCTGTTGAGATCCAGCTGTCTGGCGAGGTGTGGATGGTAGAAGAATATTTGAAGGATGGTCAGGGAAGACCGCTCGGAGGAGGGACACATGAGCTGAGACCTGAATGATGTGAAAGTGTCAGAGTGGTGAAGACTGAAGGAAGACAATTTTGGGCAAAGGTAACAGCTAGTGCAAAGGCCCTGAGGCAGAAAGGAAAAGAAAGAAGGTTGGTCTCACCAACTTGGACTGAATACAGCGTACATGAAGTGTGAGATGAGGCTGGATGGGGACTCAGGGTAACAAGTCTGGATTTGATTATATTTAACATGGTTTTATTTTCCTCTGATACAGGAAGTTACCTCTCTTTGCGTTTTGCTTTTTCACATTTTTGTTTTTAAATTGAAGTATAGTTGATTTACAATACTGCGTTTGTTTCAGGTGTACAGCAAAGTGATTCGGTTATGCATATATATGTAAATATCTATAATTTTTTTCAACTATAGGTTATTACAAGATATTGAATATAGTTCCCTGTGCTGTACAGTAAATCTTTGTTGTTTATCTTTTTTATATACAGTAGTGTGTATCTGTTAATCCCAAACTCCCAATTTACCCCTCCCCCCACCCTGCTTCCCCTTTGGTAACCCTGTTTGTTTTCTATGTCTGTGAGTCTGTTTCTGTTTTGTAAATAAGTTCATCTGTATCTTTTTTTAGATTCCACATATAAGTGATATCCTATGACATTTGTCTTTGTCTGGCTTACTTAGTATGATAATCTCTAGGTCCATCCATGTTGCTGCAAATGGCATTAATTTATTCTTTTTTATGGCTGAGTAATATTCTATTCTATATATATATACACACACACATATATATATAATATTTTACATATCTATATATACCACATCTGCTTTATCCATTTATCTGTCAGTGGACATTTAGGTTGCCTCCGTGTTTTCGCTATTGTAAATAGTGCTGCTATGAACACTGGGGTGCCTGTATCTCTTCTAATTAGTGTTCATCTTTTCTGGATATATGCCCAGAAGTGGGGTTGCTGGATCATGTGGTAGCTCTATTAGTTTTTTAAGGAACCTCCATACTCTTCTCCATAGTGGTTGTACAAATTTACATTCCCACCAACAGTGTAGGAGGATTCCCTCTTCTCTACACCCTCTCCAGCATTTATTTGTAGACTTTTTGATGGCCATTCTGACCAGTGTGAGGTGGTAACTCATTGTAGTTTTGATTTGCATTTCTCTAATAATTAGCAATGTTGAGCATCTTTTCATGTGTTTGTTAGCCATCTGTATGTCTTTCTTGGAGAAACATCTATTTAGGTCTTCTGCCCATGTTTTGATCAGGTTGTTTTTCGGTTATTGAGTTGTATGAGTGGTTTGTATATTTTGGAAATTAAGCTCTTGTCGTTTGCATCGTTTGCAAGTATTTTCTCCCATTCCGTAAGTTGTCTTTTCATTTTGTTTATGGTTTCCTTTGCTGGGCAAAAGGTTATAAGTTTATGTCCCATCTGTTTATTTTTGCTTTTTCTATTGCCTTGGGAGACTGACCTAAGAAAATATTGCTACGATTTATGCCAGAGAATGTTTTGCCTATGATCTCTTCTAGGAATTTTATGGTGTCATGCCTTATATTTAAGTCTTTAAGCCATTTTGAATTTACTTTTCTAACCTCATTGATCTATGTGCCTGTCCCACTTTCCTAACACAACTTGCTGTAGAGACTGTCTTTTCTCTATTTTGACATCTCTTTTATTACTGTTTTGAACTAGTTTATATATACCCTTTATTGATTTTTAATACTTGATTAAATACTTGATTTTTAATTGAGAAAATAAAATAAATCAATAAAAATATTGATTTTTAATACTTCATGTGTTTATGTTTTATTTTCTTAACTGCATATAATCTCCTAAAAGCTAAGGACTACTTTTTGGATTTCTTTATATTTCCTAGCAAAATTCTTTGCCTAGACACTCTATACATATTTAATTGCTTTGAAAAAACACAGCCTTTGGAAAATCTGCATTTAGCCCAGTTCATGTATTCTATATAAAGAAGTAAACTTTCAAAGTCCTTTGGTAGATTTCTGTTGTGTTGGAGAGGTCTGGGAATTGGGTGGATTTGAACACTTAAAGATTTTTATTGGGAGATTCTTTTTTCCATAGCTTGATATAAGTCCGGTGCTCTAACCGTGAATCTTGTAATAATGTTATTGATGATAGAAGACAAATTGTTGCTAATAATGTAACGGCATGATTAGTGATACAGAAATATAAGGGTTCAAAACATTTCTCTTCCTTTATGAATTAGCTTCTATTACTGTTTCCAGAAGTATAGAAGTTTGCCTTAGGCTTCTCTTTCCAAATAAAATGACTATCTTAAAATAATATTCATAAATAAATCCACCTAAATATGGGTGTGTCTGAAACAGAACCAACCTCCTAATACAGCAGCAACTGTGGCTATCAGCATGCTTCATGCAGCCTGGGGTAGTGGCAGCCGGCCAGCATGTTATCCTCTGATCCATTGCTAGTCTACTTCCTAAATGTTATAAATATTCATGTATGCCATAGAAAGCTACAAAGGGCTTTATTCAAACATTTTTTTGAATATTCCTTTATGTTCCCCCCAAAGGAAAGAATGTCTGCTTTTTTTTTTTTTTTTGGCATAAGGATCAGAGTGTGAATTCTCTTTTGTTCATACTCATAAATCCTGAAAACCAATATGCAACAAATTCTCTAATCCTCATTTCATACCTCAAGGGTGAAGAGGTTCAAAATAAAAATACTTAGGGTTGGCATGGTAGTTCACTGTGACTGTGCAGTGGTGCCACCAAGTAAAGACATCTGTGCTCCCGACTACCCTGGTGACTTCTGCCCCTGGCAGGGGCTCCCTCACGGGGTACAGCCTACCAGCCCCACAAAGGCTGCCGGCTCTGCTTACCACCTTGGTGAGCACGATGAATGACTGGGAAGCTGCACGGACATGAACCTGAAAAGGGAGACAGACATATCCTTCCCCAGGAATGCAGTAATAACACCAGCCACTAGTGGGAGTTGTAAGTGGTGGTGGTATGGGGGCAGGGGTGGGCTAGTTTATGGGGAGAAAAGGCTGGAAAGTTGGCAACGAGTGCCAGGTGGTCTAAGCCCGGTTTAAAGAACCTAATCAAATCTTTTTGAATTCCAGTTCGTTTTTCAGTAACACCTAACTCATGGAAGGGTAACTGTAAAATCCCACTTTCTCATGGTATGATTTATCAAATGAAGTAAAATTGATCACTGCTGGAACAGAGAACTTAACAGTCTTCTTTCAGTATCCTTTCTCTCCTTTTCTTTCATAGTGATAGAATCCCTTAATTTTGAGTGGGGCACATAGATACCCAAAATAAGGAACTACATATTCTAACTTTCTTTTCATGGGACTAAGTTTCTTCTGGCCGATAAAATGTGAGGCAAGGGGTGAGTGCGATTCCAGGTCACATCCTTACATGGAAGAAGCAGGTCTTCACGTTTTTCCTTTTCCCTTCCCTCTAGCTGAAACGGGGGTGGTGGTGGTCCACCATCTTGGACCATGTGGATGGTGAAATGGCAAGACAGGAGAAGGCTGGACCCTGACTGCTTCCTGGAGCAGAGCTTCCATACTTGGACATTCAAGTGCGAAAGGAATAGACTTATCTTGCTTAAGCCGTGGCTAACTTAGGTTTCCATTGTTACAGCTGAACCGCTGTCTTAGCTCTACAGTTGCTTTCAATCGAAAGTGGACTTTCTCAGAGCAGGATGTGAAGGACCTCTCTCCTCACTGACAGGTATGTCAGAATCTACTGCTGTGGGCACGAAGTACAGAAACAGGGAAGGGGAACTCCCTTAACATCCACTGAATACGATCTTGACTCTTCCTTCCCAGGTTATGGATGAGACACACCAAGATCTAAAAACCCAGATAAAACAGCTTTCATCCTCCTTGACAGATATTTTTGCTGTTCTTGTTTGTTATGTTAACTTTAAGTCAAAAGTTCTAAAGCTCAGTCAACTCTTTAGGAAACTCTGACTTCTACGCCTCTGTGCGCATGTATATTTTACAGTCAGATGGTTGGCTTAGCCACCCCTAAGTGATCCGGGAGGTTCTTTACCTATTCGCTAAATCTTTCATTTCTGGACAAGTTTTCTTTTGAGAAATCAGGAAAATATGTTTAATTCTCCATACTAATATTAAACCAACACAGTAGTGGAGATGTTCCTACCCTACCCTTGGTGTGCGGGGTAGAGGAGAAGACTGCCGAGAAATATTTACCCTCTAGTACAGGGCGTCTTTGAGGAGTGTGGACCCATGTGCTATTTCCTAAGAGGTTTAAGACACGGGACACAGTGCTCAGCGCTCGCTGCAGTTCTTTACCAGGCTGGGCTTTGCAGTATGCTCTATGATCCCCAAAGTATGATCCTTACAGGATGACTGCGGGATGTTTTTGAATTCTGGAGTCACACACAGTAGCTGGATTTCGGGAAACAATTAGAACGGTTTTCTGATAAGAATGCTTACAACGCTGTATGGCTTACAGGAAGCCTTAAATACTCTGGACCCACCAGTAATCCCCAGGGGTAGATGGCGTGTCAAGAATCCCCATTTTCTGTTGGAGAAATTGACCCACGGAGAACTTAAGGGACAGCTACAAAGTGATGAAGCTGAGAACTGACCCTCGTGTCTCCTGAACTCCGAGCTCTGAGCTTTGCCTGTAGCGCCAGGTCCATCACTGCAAAGCGAACCGCGGGCATGTTCTCACCCACACAGAGATAACACCCTACCACCCCATCCATGCGGGCTGAAGCCAAAGGATTTAGAAGACAATGGAGCATTCCTGAACATGCACTATGTCGCTAAAGAAAGGCTTTGGCAAGACCTGCCTTGTTGCTTCACAGAAGATCAGGAACTGCAAAGTAACTAATGCTTTTTTTGGGGGGGGGTGGGTCGGGGGGGAGGCTGGAAAATAGTGACTGTGTGCCAGTTCCACACAACTGTTAACTTAAAAATTTTGTTTTTGGTTATGAAGACTTTCAAGTTCCCACTCTGAACTTGGGTGAACTTTACTGGAATAAGCAGTGCACACTCAGATGACTACTGTATAATAAAGGTCCTCTGTGGGGTTGCCTTTTACCTACACGCACTAAAGTCAGCCTCAGCAGATAAACATTTCAAAGGCATCCTGGGGCAGTCTAGCTCCACCAACCTTACAACAAGACAACAACACGGAAGTCACTCTGGAACATTCGTGCATTTTAGCAACAGGCAGCTAAGGACGAAGCACGCAGCATAAAAGCTAGCCGCTGCTGTGAGCCGCGGCACAAATACTATTCAATTTCACAAAAGAGGAACTGACAGACTAAAAGAGGTAGCCAATTTGAACTGAATATTTCACAGCTCCTTTATGTGTAACTAGCTTTTTAACATGGCAGCATATATGGAAATTATTTCCTTTATTAGTACAAATGCAAATTTTATTTTTTAAAAAACATCATGGTTAAGGTTATAATACCATACGTACCATTTTTTCAAAGTTTACTAGATTGTCAATGAATGTCTTGTTCCCCTCATGAGTAAATGTCATATCTGCAAAGAAATAAAAGTCACATTCGAATCACTAACAGAAATATGTCATACTAACAAACCAGAAGAGCACCATTAGATTATGCTGGAGGATTTGCATGACACTGCAGTTGAAAAAAGCCGATAACAGTTCCTTTTATGTTAGGTGTTTACGTTTACATTTCTAAAGCACTTTCCCTGAGCTTAGTAAAATCTCCAAACTGACCCTCTGTTGCACTATCAAGTCTTTCAAACCACGCACAGATCCCTGCTCCTCCAATAATCTTTCCAACCCTTTCAGAAAAGTCAGGGCTGAGAGGAGATGATGAGGAAGGTGGAAAGATGGCATCATTCTTCCCAAGGAGGTCAATCTGATTAGGCCCCTGTTCATTTTCTTCCCCACACACTCACCACTGACTCGGCCTGTGCATTTCCTTGGAATTACCTTTAATGAGCAAAGGCATGAAGGGGATGAGAGGAGGGTCCAGCTTGGCTACCGTCAGCCTGTAGGCTCTGTGGTTTCTTGAAGGATCCTTTAGAGAAACAGAGATCCTGGTTAATGACTAGTGACACGTGCACCACCCCCTCTACCTCCCAACACACCCAGCCTTGTCATTTCCCAGTCGGGGAGTTTTGAATCGAGTGTAGCTACAAAAGACAGGTGGCTTCAGTTAAACTGATTTTTGCTTTAAAACAACTTCCTGTATCACCTGAAAATAATTTACTTTTTGTTTCCTTTTTTCGTTGACCGGGAGATATGCCTCTAGGGTCCAGGGGAGAGATTCCCGTTGAGAGCCCATTTGAAATGTAAAACAACCCCCCAGCTGCGAGAGTCCCCTTCTCCTGAAGCACAGCCTCCTTCCTGGGAGCCCAGCTCATCCTCCTACCTGCCTTGCATAGCCAGTCCCGACTTGCCTTCTCTGAAACCCTCCCTCATTCCTGCCAAGTCCCACTCACTCCTTTTGTGTCCGGTAACACCTCCCAGCCCATGGGGAAAAATAATTTTGGCAAGCCGAGGAAAATGCAGCTTCCAGTCCTTAGCCAACCTGTGCTAGGTGGAAAGGATCCCCATTACACTGCTTTTCTTAGTTACACAAATTGACCTTATGTGGGACATAAGTCCTGTTTAAGTTAGTACCTGAGGGTGCCATTCATTAGTCGGACATGCTTGTTTTAGCAGCACTAAAATGGGATCATAAACTTCTTAAAGTCATACAAGGACAAAATTTCTGAAATGAGAACTTCAATTCAGCTAATCGGAAATTGGATTAATGCAGACCGTGAACAGAATAAAGGAGCCACTGTCACTTACCATTAAACTTTCAAACTCCGCATAGAACTTCTTGAACTTGCTTGGCAGTTTCTGTTAAGGAAATGAAAATGCCACACTCGTAAGTCAGATTCAACATCTAGATACGTATCATGTTACCATTTCTAGGGGAAATTATCACTTTTGGCTCTTAATCAAACATCTCTAAGGCCAGACTGTAATCTGTCTTGTCATTTGAGGATAATCTTAGAGAACTCATCTTTCAAAAGTCTTAACCTAGTTGAACCCAAACTAACTATGGATGCTTTGGTCTTAACTGCTTTTATAATGTTTTCTGAAATGGGTTATTCATAAAGAGGGCTGCATTCCCAGACTACAAGTGGTTTGGCATTAACCCTCCACTGTTTTAAACTCTCGCATTCCCACAATTAGGAAGTTAGACCAGGGAATATTAGGATTAACAGTTTTAGAAACTACCTAGGTTCAACCCTCCTCCTCCTCTACGACGTAAAGCTACAAGAGAACAGGGATTTTTATCAGTTTCGTTTATTGCTATATACTGAGGGCCTAAAAGAGCGTCAGGTACAGAGTAAGTGCTCAATACATGTTTAATTGACTAGATTAAACCTGTGTTTTATAGACGGAAGAAATTAAACCTCATAGATTAAATGACATGCCAAAGTCACACAGCTGATGATGGTCAGAGCCTCTGTAATTCACATCTCCTGCCTCCTTTCCTGTTGCCTCTATCATATGCGCTATGCTTTCCTACACAAGCATTTCTCCCACAGGATTTCTCTGCCTTACTATAATTCAAAAATAGATAGTTCTATCAATTTAGTCATTTCTCATGGTTATATTTTGGCCTATGATTCAATATCACACATTCACACCGTAGGTCAATGATGAATCATCTTTCAATCTATTGGTTCTCACTTTGCTTAGGTCCTGAGCTTACAGTAAAGCTGAACTTTTCTAACAGGGTCACACCAAGACATAGCAGCGTGATGTTCCCCATCCCGAGACCGTGGAAGCGCTGACCAAGTGCTGGGCCTTGAATTCCCCACTCAGCTCTGCTTCACGCAGTGAAGTCTACCATCAACAACTGACTCACCCCATCAGGCCTCTGCAATCCACCCAAAAGCTCCTCTCTCTTCTTTTTCTCTCTTCTCTGAATGGGTTTGTCATATTATTTTGTTTCTAGGAACTAGTCTCCTTATAATGTCTAAACTCATTGTCCTAGTGCCTCTTTTCAAGTTGGGTTTCAGGGAAACCTGATATCCTCGTTTAGGCGGAAAGGTTCAAAGTGATGAAGGCTGGGATGGGCATCAAGGGATACAAGGGTCTCATGCTCCACGGAGTGTCCAAATCACCATGCTAGGCGATAACTTTCCGTGAACACAGACAATTTACAAAATTAGGAGCGAATGACTTTTTTTTTTTTTTTTTTTTTGCGGTATGCAGGCCTCTCCCTGTTGTGGCCTCTCCTGTTGCGGACCACAGGCTCTGGATGCACAGGCTCAGCGGCCATGGCTCACGGGCCCAGCCGCTCCGCAGCATGTGGGATCTTCCCGGACCAGGGCACGAACCCGCGTCCCCTGCATCGGCAGGTGGACTCTCAACCACTGCGCCACCAGGGAAGCCCCGTGAACGACATTTTTGGTTAGATCTATCACTCTGGTTCTCTTTCTGTGCTTAGCTGACTTTTGGGTCAAAAGCCAGAGTGCATATGGTAATAAAACATGTGGTCTTAATACTATTACCTATCCACATCCCATGCTTTCGGAGCAGGGGTTCTCAACTGGGGGCAATTTTGTACCCACACCCAGGGATATTTGGTGATGTCTACAGACCTTTCCTGTTGTCACAGCTGGGGTGGATGGAGGGAGAGGCGCTGCTGGTATACAGTAGATTGAGGCCAGGGGTGCTGCTAAGCCTCCTACATGGCCAGGACATCACCCCCACCCCCTTACAACAAAGAAGAATGATCCTGCCTGAAGTGTCAACACCGCTGAGGCCGAGAAACTCGGCTCTGGGTTCTTACTCCCACTGGCTTTCTCTCAGAGGCGTCTTTCCCCTCTATGCTGGACCATTCCCTTTGCCGCGTGGCTTCACTCTGTTTTCTGTTTTGTTCATCGACTCTCTCACGCGTGTTTTCTAGTTCCCAGAGGGCAGGCACTATTTCCCACTTTGCTTCTGCTGCCATCGTGCTGTTGTGTGGGAAGCATGTGGGAGGGTCTTGGCAAGTCCAGGCAGATAAACCCAAATCAAAGATGCTCAAGAATGAAAGCTCTTCCTACAGAATGATCCAATTACATCTCACCTTAAGAGATAAAGGCTTACGAATGATGAAAGGTGACTCTCCTCTTTCCAGCAATACGCAAGGATGGAAACACAAGCTCACAGGCTGCTGTGCTCCTTCCTCTCCCCGTGGAATGAAGGACTGGCCAATAAACTCTCTCCCCTTGCTGCCTGTCCCCCCCGCCCCCCAAGCAGCCTCCTATTTCTCTCTTTAGACCAGGAAAGGGGATTCTGAGAGTGTTTCCCCCATGCTACGGCCTTAATGTCTAGCTGCTGGTATGTGCACCTATATCTGGCCTTCCCGGACCCCATGAGGCTTCTTTGATTTTCCCAGCCAAATCATCTGGACTCCGTGAGAGAGTGAAAAGCTGAAAACAAGTTGGGGAAAGCAGACTCTCTGAGAGGGAACCCTAGATCTCCAAAGAGCTGTGGGCTACAAGAAGGGGAGGCTTGCACCCTGGCTTCACTGCTTACATTTATTGGCAGCACTAACTTTTTTTTACTAGCTGGAAGATGACCCAGCCAAATGGCATGCAGGCCTTACCAATTCCCTCATTCCTATATTCAGGGGATGAGCTGCTGAGTGCAGCATCTGCTGGGAATTTTCAGAGAAACCCAAGACAGAAGGACCTGTGAGGACCTGTCCTATAAACAGTGGAAAACATTGAGGAGGAACAGAGAAAGAAAACAGTTTCAAGAGGGAAGTAGGGAAGAAAATGTTTCAAGGAAAACATGTAGAGATGCCAACAGCTGCCTTTGGTGCCTTTTTACAGCAGCATTGCAGATTAAGACCTGTGTTACCTACTCCTTGCTCTCTTTTCGTGTCCCACTTACACGTACCTTTTTATTTTTAGAAAGAGTCTATTTTCGTGTGTATGTTCCATTAGAGATTAATATTTCTTTGACTACATACCGCATGTAAGGGGTCAGACATATTTTGAGTACTTAGCTAATGAAAAGTGAAGCTGTTCCCTAGCACAAATAACCAACTATCAACAAACCATTAATCGTATTTGCTACAGAAATTCACAACACACCTGCATAACTTTTGCACCAAACCGAATTCTAGCCTCCTCCATACACAGAGAGGTCTGCTAGGTAGTTAGGGAGATGCTTGGCACTCAGCTGGGCCAAACAGTTGGCCTTCTGGTTAATTCTCCCAGGAGCAAAATGACTACTGGGATAAAAATGGATCTTCTGTCCTCTCTTAATTACAGATAAGGCTTATTTAAAAAGCAAGCAGCAGACATTTCAGAGAACAATAGGATCTATGAACAAGATGAAGTAATCCAAGAAATGCTATACCTAGGAACTAGACTTATTATTATTTACATTGTATAGTCCAGGAAGCTGAGACCCCCTCCATCCCCTCCCCCCGCTACAAAAGGCCAATGCCTTTTAAAATTCACACTCTGAGGCAAAAGGAGACAGGTCACCTCCCTCAAAGTGCCCCACCTTTCCCACTGTTATACAAGCATGCGTGATATTTCTATAAAAAAAAAGACTCACTGGTGAGCCTGTGTTTTGACTCTTCAGGCAAATTCGCAGCTGGATCTCAGCTGAAGCTTACCTCCCATGTTAGTGCCAAGCGGCTCACAGCAACATTGCTTAGTCCCATGACGATGGCAAAAAAGGAATTCAGATTCTTGTACTCCTTACAGCTGAAACACAAGAGGCACATACTGGAGTAAAATGCCACTTTTGAGTGAGATAAAAAAAAAATTAGAGTTCTATTTTCTGATGGTCATTAATATTCGGCAGGACTCCTTTATGAGAGCAGGCCATGACAGATTTAATGCTCTGTGTAAGTTCCACTTGGGTGACCGTGTTCTGCTGTTTGATTTCTCACTGTAATTTTAGGAAGGTGATGGTTTGGGCCATCTAGGTTCAGGTTTTGAGGAGGAAGTTCAAGACACCTGCCCTAGGGATTGCTATTGTAATCCCAGAGCTTGCTAAAAGCCTTGTTGGACCTGGAGGGAAACATCTCACGGGCTAGGAGGAGAGAAAGCAAAATGTCCTTGGAGACTTCCAGACTTTCAGGCTGAAGCCGGACACCTCAGGCTCTGGCAGCATGAGAGGGAACTAAGGAAAATCACACTGCTGCAGCCGTCAGGGCTTCTACCTGCCATGCAAATGCTTCTAATTTGTTGAAAAATGTCAACTTACAAATCATGATCCCTATATAGCTAATAACCTAAACAACTGACCAAAAAATGACCTTACTTTGTTTTACCAATGTCGATGAAGCTGATCATTTTGAATCTGTACTTATGCCATTAGTACCTTTTATGAATATATATTTGGGAAGAATATTGTGGAACAACACCAAAGGTTCTTATTAGAATGCAATATTTAGCCCAGGTACTTGGTTTAACTTAAAAAATGAAGAAAAAAAAAAAGGGATCTTCGACTTCTTTATACCAGCTCCTTGCAAAGGGAAAGAAGGATTCATTTTGCAAGGAGCACAAATCATTTACCACAAATCAATATGGTTATCTAAGTTGACTACATCATAATTAAATCTTCTTTGGATTAGCATTTTCGCAAAAGGCTAATTGTTGCATTTGCTGCCTGTGTACTCCTTGCAGAGTGATTCATAAATGGAAATGGGAAAACAGATTTAGAGAAGATATGGTGTGTCTCATGCACCGCTGAGGAAGCAGGCGGGGCCTTCGATGGGCCGGGGGCGGTGGCTCTCAGGTCAGGGGCTGAGAGCAACTTCAGAGTCCCTGGACTGCAGGCAGCGAGGCTGGTCATGGACATGTTTGCCTTTGTCCTATCTGTGCGATCATGAGAGCACACGCAGGACTGCAGGGCTGCCTGTCTGCTCACTGCTCTGGTTACCAACTAACTTTATCACCTTAGGTAAGTCACGAAATTTCTCTCTGCCTCAGTCGCTTCACCTGTAAAAGGCGAGGATAACATCTGGACCCCCAACTTCACGAAGTTCTGGGCAGGTCAAAGAGCTTCAATAGAATACACTGACGTTCTCTAAAAATACCACGTAAAACATGCCAACTGTCACTAGGTTTAAGATCTCATGCGTGTAGATCTTGGTTTCTGAGTCTGCAATCTTCTCCAGCTGGGTTGTGTGAAGAGTTCTACCGTGTAGGACGGCGCAGGTTAAATGACGTAAACCAATTTATTCCGAAGGCCAAATCCACCCATAATCAGAAGGAAGAGAGATAAGAAAGGCAAAGACATTAAAAAAAAAAATAATTCCTGAGTTTCTGAAAGGCTCTCCTGTGTTGCCCTGTGAAATAGCAGGATAAGGCCCCCAAAGGTTTTCTGGTCTCCACGTCTGTGTGCAGACCTCCCCTCTCCTCCCTTGTTGCACTCAGCACTGCCAGGCTAAGGTGAGGAGAGAATGTGCTCCTGCTAGCAGGGAAGCACATGCTGTCACAGTTTCCAGTCATCTCCTTCCAAGTAAACGGAGGCATTTGTTCCCCGCGATAAGCCTATTCAGGCTCCGGGGGAAAGTGGCTACACTCTGAACCAGAAATTCATAAGCAACATTTTACCAAATCTTTCTTTCAAAAGGCAGTTTTTCCAAATTAAGAGATACCAGCATTTGAATCCAAGAGATCTGGATATCCCGTTGAACTCCCAAATTTTGGCAAAATAATTCAAGGCATTTGGCAAGCTGACATGTGTAAAACGTCAAGCAGCGTTTGCTTCTTTGTTTAGCTCTGGAAATCAGACTCTGTATGGGATCTAAACTCTTTGGCTCAAGAAAACTGCCCAGCTGGGGTCACTTGTGCTCCCCACCTTCCCGTGCTAGAGCCCCCTGGGTTGAGAAAAGGAAGAAGTCTCCCAGCCACAGCCACAGCCGCATTTAGCATTTTATTTTTAGCACTGTGGTGATACCAAAAACAAGGAAGTAAACAGGAGGCTGTCAGGCATATCTAAATAGCAGGAGAAGATTAAATTCATTTCAGGGAGAAATCTAACTGGCCCCTGCAGTAAATAAATTGTTTCCCATGAAGTGCTGTTAAATAGAATATTTATAAGATGCTTGCTTTTTCTGATGTTTATGGAGATGGTTTTCATGGACCAGGTTAGCTCGCCTTTATGCATTTTATGGATTTTATCCCAGCTGAGTCGGATGCATGGTTGTACGTGCATGTCCCCACTGCCCTCTACTGGCAAGAACGTGTCGAGTTAGACCTGGACTCGCCCAGCCTTTCCAACAGAATTTTGTGCAGAACTTTGCTGAAGGAGTCGTTTATGCGGAAGGAGGCACGAAGTCCGAGTAGTACGGAGCAAAAAGAGGTCACGATTTTCACTCGAGCATCAGTGCTGCAGGATGTTAATTTATATATTGGTGTCAAGTATTACAAAAGCTATAGACAAAACACATCTTCCGCAAGAGTCCAGTGATTCTTACGCCCCTCTGGTTGGTCCTGGTACATAAGGAGATTTTATATCTCACTTTTCTTTTTAAGGTGTAATCTAAGGGGACAAAATGAAAACACAGCGCAAACGTTTTTCTCTCTCCAAGTGGATGATACTTACTGGGCCGCGATCTTAATGAATTTTTTTAAGAGCTGCACACGCTTGCTAGGCTGGGAGCAAAGGCAAATCTCAGTGACAACCCAAAACTGAATTTCATTAAACCTCCTGAGGAACAAATCCAAGTTTGCTGTGGTCTTTTTAAAATGATGCCTTCCAAATGTGTGATAGATTAGCTCCAGCTAGAAGAAAGGAAAACAACGTCATGTCTTTGTTTTCAAATCAAAACGCCAACTTGGCTCCTCCATTTGACGTGACAAATTGATACTGGTCGGCAAATGTGAGTACAGTCACTGACCAGGATTCAACTTGAACTTCAACTTGAAGATCTTAATGGCTCAATGAGGCTTGTTCAATCTGTTAACTGTAAACTAGGTGCCACTGGCTTAATATACACAGGAAGACAGAGCTCACTGTAAATCATAAAGATTTTTCTTTAACACTGAAAGGCTTTATAACAGCCTTTATTAATGTACCCAATGATTTTAAAAAACCCTCGCGTGGCTTCCACACACTGCAGCACGTATTAACGTTTACAGGCTGCATCCCGAATTGCCACGATACCTACGAATGAATGCTCTAAATGGAGCACCTTACCTCATGCACACAGCTGAAGAGGTCCCAATCATAAACTGTCATCTGGTATGCCAAATCTTTGGAGCTCATCAATTCAAAAGTTCCCATTGTTCCAACAGTTGGGCCCTCCTGCTCTGGCAAGGGAGTCTATGAATAATAATGCAAAAATGTATCGGAATCTCAAAACAGACACGCTGAGTGCTGTCAGGACTTTGAGGGAAAAGGATTCTGGAGAGGCCTTCAGGAATATCTTGAAACTGATTTTACCCCGAGGAGAAAAATGCCTTTCCTCTTAATGCTCACTTGCTTCTGTGCCATTTTTATAGTAATCATCATGACTAATCGATTCCACTGACTGAAAAATGTGGACCATGGCAAATAAGATTCCGTGAAGACTGACCCATGGAAGTTCTCTTCTGCATGGACCTGGGAGCTCCCAGGGAGTGATTCCTTTTCCCTGGCAAACATGTAAGCAGTTCTTAAGGACTTTCTTCTCCTATTTCCCACTGAAGCCATTCCAAAGCAGGTGCTGGCATGGTGGTTTTGGATGTTTAGCTACAGTGCTACTTACTATTGCAGGGGCTGGTAACAGTGGTAAAGTTGCCGCATCTCCATTTCTCATAACACACTGCCTGGGGTACTAGGTGACAGAGGGCTATGTGATTACATGTGATTATATATGATGTCCAGTTGCTCCACTTTCTGAGAGATGCTGAGCTAGGAATGACAGTCACATGGTCATGGTGTTTTGGGCTAGGCATCAGAAAACTAAACTCTGCTACTTTCTGGAAGACCATTGGTCAAGACTTTCCATCCAACTTATCTCATTTTTATTTTACGGGAAATGAGTTATAGTGCTTTTCCTTAATAAGGTGAATGGTTTGTATATATTAGAAACTTACGTATACTATATTAATACCTATTGATCTATAATAATGTGTTTAAAGTTACAAAAGTCACACGAATTAAAAGATAATTTCCCCAATATGATGCTAAACATATTTGGATATTCAATATTTATGTTGAAAGTACTAATATCGTTCCCATTCTATCATCATCATCATTATAATCATCACCTATAACCTTGACAGTCTATGAATGGCCACTGCATTCCGGGCATTTGCAAGTTGGCAGTTTAAAAAAGGAGTCAGCCCTGACCAGCAAGTACAGCACTGCACGCGAGTAAAGAGTCAGCTCCTGGCATTCATTTGCACGTATAAAGGGATGGACAGAAGCATCAAAAAACACCTGACTCACAGATACACGGAGAAACAGGTGAGGAAACATGAACGGGCTTTTTGAGAGTTAGTAGGCGTTTGGAATGAATGTGTGGCCTGAAGAGGTTCTTGGCGAAAGAGATGGGCCTGAAAAGATGAAACAGACAAAACCGGGTGGGTTTAGAATGGCAAAGTTTTCCCTGAGTATCCAGGATGGCCTGTCATAGGTTGAAGGATGGCGTGAGAGGCATGAAGGTGAGGAAGCCGTCATGAAACTTACTTGGCAGGAACAGAGAGCTCAGGGGAACCAAAGGGACAGCTTAAACAGCTTTAGAAAGTCTTTGAGTACCAGACGGGAGTTAGGGTTATGAAACAGACCAGGTGAGTGTCAGTTTTAGAGAGCAGCAGATGCTAAATGTAAGCCCCACTCTGATTACATGGACTTGGATGATTCCCTAATCTCTTGACTGTTTCTAGCCCTGATGAGTTGGGGCCCCAGTACCCAGTACCTGGGCTTGTTAAGGGAATTGGATGGGGATAATTTAAGTGTAGCACGTGAGCACAGTGCCTAGCACAGAGGAGGTCCCCACCGTCCCCTCCAAATTCGTCCCCTTCCCAGCTCTGCTGCACCAGTGCAGAGGTACGGGGAAGTGTGATGAGTACAGGACCCGGATGTATGAGCCAAATACTGTCGTTCCTGATTCGCTTTATGCAGGGCACAGACAGCATGGAAGAAAAACCATTCCAAAGTTTTAAAACTCAGGGAGCCGACCTGAAGCTGATGGGCAAGCAGCTTATGGAAGCAAATAAGGAGAATGGTTTCAAGCGGGGTAGGTCTCAGGTAGAAATGTCGGGGAAGCGTTTAAATACTTGGTGCGAGAACTCTGTCTCAGGCTCAGACTGGCTCTCCACATTCTGCCTTCCCTCTCGCCCATGCGCTCTGCTGTGGACCTGCCCTCTATTCCTTGGGTTTGCTCTCTCCTCAGTCTAACTGACTCCTTATCTCTTTCCCTTGAGGTCTTATGGCTTTTCACAGAGGGGATAAATTAACCCAACAAATACAGGGAAGATGCCATTAAATTCTTTTAGTCATGGAGGCTGGTATATCATCCTGAATCCCTTTTGAGAGAAAGACAGAAACCCCTGTCAAATCTCTACTTTTTTTGAGTGAACAGGGCTCACCAAGCAGAGGGCAGGCCGATCCCTTCCCTCCGTGAACCACCAGAGAGGCAATCTGAGCAGCACAGAGGGCTCCTCTAACTGAAGTGGGGAATTAACATGCTGGCCCCATAGGAAGCAATTCCTTGGACCATTTTCTCATAGATAGCCCTGTGGAAATTTCCTTACAGATGAAGTGTAGCAGAGCCTATGTAGGGTCTGCATTACCCAGGCAGATCTGAAAAGTGCCCACAAAGAGGCAAAGAACTCCGATTCTCTCTCTCTGCTCTTTTTGAGAGCTGATTTCTCTGTTAAGCCTGGATGGTGGTGATTGGAAGAATAGCACTGTTACCCTCCCATTGTCCAGATGAGGAGACTAAGACAAACCCACGCACATATGGTCACCTTATCTTTGATAAAGGAGGCAGGAATGTACAGTGGAGAAAGGACAGCCTCTTCAATAAGTGGTGCTGGGAAAACTGGACAGCTACATGTAAAAGAATGAAATTAGAACACTCCCTACACCATACACAAAAATAAGCTCAAAATGGATTAAAGACCTAAATGTAAGGCCAGAAACTATCAAACTCTTAGAGGAAAACATAGGCAGGACACTCTATGACATAAATCACAGCAAGGTCCTTTTTGACCCACCTCCTAGAGAAATGGAAATAAAAACAAAAATAAACAAATGGGACCTAATGAAACTTCAAAGCTTTTGCACAGCAAAGGAAACCGTAAACAAGACCAAAAGACAACCCTCAGAATGGGAGAAAATATTTGCAAATGAAGCAACTGACAAAGGATTAATCTCCAAAATTTATAAGCAGCACATGCAGCTTAATAACAAAAAAACAAACAACCCAATCCAAAAATGGGCAGAAGACCTAAATAGACATTTCTCCAAAGAAGATATACAGACTGCCAACAAACACATGAAAGAATGCTCAACATCACTAATCATTAGAGAAATGCAAATCAAAACTACAATGAGGTAGCACCTCACACCGGTCAGAATGGCCATCATCAAAAAATCTACAAACAATAAATGCTAGAGAGGGTGTGGAGAAAAGAGAACCCTCTTGCACTGCTGGTGGGAAAGCAAATTGATATAGCCACTATGGAGAACAGTATGGAGGGTCCTTAAAAAACTAAGAATAGAACTACCATATGACCCAGCAATCCCACTACTGGGCATATACCCTGAGAAAACCATAATTCAAAAAAAGTCATGTACCAGTGTTCACTGCAGCTCTATTTACAATAGCCAGGACATGGAAACAACCTACGTGCCCATCATCGGATGAATGGATAAAGAAGATGTGGCACATATATACAATGGAATATTACTCAGCCATAAAAAGAAACGAAATTTAGCTATTTGTAATGAGGTGGATAGACCTAGAGTCTGTCATACAGAGTGAAGTAAGTCAGAAAGAGAGAGACAAATACCATATGCTAACACATATATTTGGAATTTAAGAAAAAAAATGTCATGAAAAACCTAGGGGTGAAACAGGAATAAAGACACAGACTTACTAGAGAACGGACTTGAGGCTATGGGAAGGGGGAAGGGTAAACGGTGACAAAGCGAGAGAGAGGCATGGACATATATACACTACCAAACGTAAGGTAGATAGCTAGTGGGAAGCAGCCGCATAGCACAGGGAGATCAGCTCGGTGCTTTGTGACCGCCTGGAGGGGTGGGATAGGGAGGGTGGGAGGGAGGGAGACGCAAGCGGGAAGAGATATGGGAGCATATGTATAACTGATTCATTTTGTTGTGAAGCTGAAACTAACATACCATTGTAAAGCAATTATACTCCAATAAAGGTGTTAAAATGGAAAAAAAAGGATGTGCTGATCGTCAGTGACAAAGAGCTGGCTAAAGCAAGCTGCCACCGCAGCATCCTCTTTCCTCGTGCTCCCACACCTCTGTGCCTAGCTCTGCAATGGCATTCGTCACACTGGATACTCATTACACTCTGGTGTCCCACGCTATACTGTGAGCTCCCTGAGGCCCGAGGACCATGATGGGTTCATCTTCAAGAGCATCCTAGAGCCAGAATCATCCGCCTGGAATGATATAGTATAGGCCCTAAATAAACACCTAAGGAGCTAGTGAATGGATAAAAGTATTTAGAACGGAATTACAGTGCCGTGGGGTTTTATTGTAAGTTGCTCTGTACTGACATTTATGTTCAAAATGTCAAGGAAGTAAAGCTCTAGAATCCAAGCCCTTAGGCCACTAGGATAAATTACTAATTCCAGACAACACTTCAGCACTACAGTTTGTTCTGTTCCAGGCTGTCTGTGTTAGTTTCATCTCCCAATCTGACCATAACTGTCTTAAGGGCAGAGGCTCTGGGACACTGGTTTAGTGTCACACAGAAGCTAGCACTTCATAAGTATGTGTTGATGGATCAAAGGTTTGGCCAACATTCTGTACTGCAGGGGCATCCTGTATACGACTCTTCCTAGATGGACTGTCCTCAAAGAAATCTTTAGAAAGCCAGAAACGGAGCTCCGTGCCTACACTTTTGTGAGGCAGGGACAGCTCGACCACTCCTTAGAAACAACAGCATAGCTGGCAGCCCAGTGAATGGCAGAGCACCGACAGGGAAGAAGTTAAGCAAGTTCACGTCTGGCTACTTGCTGCAAAGTAAACTCCCTGCAATTACTCCGGCCTTAAAATGGAAGACGAGCAAGGACTAAGAACGTATAAGGCTGAAGGGTTGTGTGCAAATAAACAGAGGCTTAAAAAGTTAGTATGTGCCCCACAGGGAGCTGGAGATGGTCCACACTCTCCATCTCTACAACCGCATCATCGGACACGGCGGCCAAGAACCAGCCGGCAAGAGAGGCCCGAGCGCTGTGTGGCGAACACATCGTGTGGCACCTCTGGCAGGGCTCCGGCTGAACTGGCTTTTGATGGCTTTCGCTTCCAGATGAGAGCAGTGCAACTCATCCACGCCATTTCCCCCCCCCAATCCCTCAATACTGGGAAATCTTTATTTTTCAGGAAGCCACGAATGTAGATGATGAAAAATATACGAAAAGGACTGGGGGCAGACTCAGATCACACAACGCTGGTGGTTGGTTGAGTGAGGCAAGGGTGCTCACGGGCCAGACGGATGAGGGAGAGGCGGGAGAACTAACGCCCCTTCTGCGAAGCTCCCCTCCAGGTGAATTCAAGATGTTGCATAATCTGCTCGGCTGTGAGACAGTGCACAAGATAGCTCTCCCCAAACTAGAAGGTCAGAATCATGATGAGGCTAAACAAGCTCTAAAAAGTCCAAGGAGGGGAATCTTGATTTACCTACAATGTCTGATTGTATTCACGCGTCACTTACGTATTTAAGTTTTCCCCCTAAAACGCAATGCAGTTTCCCTGTAGCGCCCGTGTTGCACTTCTCTTGGTAAAGAAGCCCGGTGTGTCTAAAGATGGAAAAAACTAGTCCTCTATCCCCTGAACTGGCCCCACAGGCTCTCTAAGATACTCTAGTAGCTGCTCACTTCTATGCCTGTTACAGGAGAAATAGAAACGAACCCTACCAGCTGCAAAAAGAAGAGAGGGCCAGTCACTTATTAGCAAGGGCCGATGAAGCCTTTACTCACAGAGAGCTGGGTGGGGCCGCGAACACTGTTTTGGAGACTTAGGAAAGACGGCTGGCCTCTGAGATTTCCTACACGAGATGGAGAGAGCCCTTTCAGGGAACGGCATTTTCCCTGGACCGGAGAGTGGCTCTGCCATAATGCATTTCTACATCCCACCTAAGGGGTAGGATAAATTGCAACGTCTTGTCTTAAAACATTATTTCTATCCTGGTGTCTAAGTATTCAGATTCTTAATAGTAACATTTAAACCGGGGACACTTCAAGGACGTGAATTACTACAAAGAGTTCTGAAAGCTGAATTATGCCCCAGTAGTGGTGTTACTTGGCGAATTTCCACAAAGGAAAATCTAAAGCTCAGAGCATCTCAGATGAACACCTGAGGCTTACCTGACAGACTGCAGAAAGAAAAAGACAAGTAGCGTTCAAGATTTTTTAGCAACTAGGTTCACGTGACTGCAAAATTAAGCTCCAGACAAGTTTTTCTGATTGCAGACGCTGCTCTGAGGTGGCCATCCACACCTACCAGTGAATCGAATTTCTCTCGCGGGGCAAGCAAACAGGCGTCCATTAATAGTGAGCGTCGTAAATACTGAAACGTCATTAGGCTTGAGCACCACCTTTTCTGTGAACATAAAAAGCAAGAGATTGCCTATTAAATGCCACCTGAGATTTGCTGCACTGCCCGAATCACACAACAAATTACCAGCTTGGTGAATTACCGGAACACGCAGAGTGACTGCATAAAATACAGTACTGAAGGCACCCACCGAATAAAAAAGACACAGCATTCGTGCAGGCGCACGACGCTCAGGATGCCGTCAGAAACGACCGCAACACAGGAATGGAATACCCGAGGGTCAAGTCACCCGGTTCTGCATACAGAAACCGCACCTGCTTTTTTAAAAAACAAGTCACGCTTCCAGATGGTAATAACGCCCAGCACTCTGGAGATGACAAGATAACTTTTAGAAAACTTAGGGGGTTTCTGAGATCCCACATGACTTTAGATGTAAAATTTATTACCGTGTTTTATCACTCATTCCCTAATTTGGAGGGCAACTGCATTATTAGATTAAGTCTTCTATATTTAAAAGATAATTCATACAATAAATATTTAGCATTTACTGTATGCTGGACACTGCTCTAGGCACCTGAGGATACAGAAGAAATAATACAGGGAAAAAAAACCCAAAACAGTCCAGAAAGAGCTTATAGTGAGGGATGCAGATGGTTCCAATGTACCAGAGAGTAAGCTGTGAGGAGGAGAAAACAATATAGCAGGGAAGGAGGCTAGGAAGTACGTGTAAGGGGGAATTTTAGAAAGGGAACTGGAAAAAGGAAGGAGGGGGCCTCCATGAGACAATGACACTTGGGGGGAAACCTGAAGGAAGGGAAGGAGGCACCTGGGATAGCTATGGCGTGAGTGTGCCAGAGGGATCATCACGGCAGACAGACATCCTGGGTCGTGTGTGCCGGGAACAGAAATGGAAGGGGATATCTTGGGAATCCAAGATGCATTTAAAAATCCTACATCAGTGGAATCATTTGTCTTCAAACACGGCAGGGATGGCTCACCCGATCCTGAAGGGTCTTCCAATAACTATCAAATCGTACTGGACCAGCTAACCTGACGGCTCTCTCCTCCAGGCTCTCACTGCAATGCATGCAGACCCTTCCAAAACTCTTGCCGGCATGGACTATAATTATTTATTTATTGTCTCCCGCCTCACCAGCCTGTGAGCAACCTGGAGGCCCAGGCTGTGTCCAACACCTCCTCTCCTCTCACAGCCACACCAAGTGGCCAGAAACGACATGAAGAGTGAATAAGCGACATTTCAGGAAAGCAGAGAGCAGTCTAGTAACCCTGTGAGGGAAAAGACTTCTCGTTTTGTTTGACGAGCTGAGTTCCTGCCCTCTTTACTGGGAAAGGAGGAAAACCATCATCAGCTGGAAAGGACCAGCCTATGGCCACCTCCGACTTCAGACTTGTGAAAACCTACAGCCTTTAGCTAGAAAAGCCAGGTGCCCTCTTAGGGCCCACGTTTCTCAGAGCTCCAAGGTCTTAAGCTTTTTTTTTTTTTAATTGCAGTACGGTTGATTTACAGTGTTGTGTTATTTCAGGTATACAGCAAAGTGATTCAGTAATACATACAGACACAGATATTTACATGTATAAATTGTTTTTCAATTCTTTTCCATTATATGTTATTACAGCCTTAAGCTTTTTTGTTTAGGGTTTATAGGGAAAGAACTCCAGGCTGCCATGCACACCAGAGACCTCAGTTCCAACTGCCTCGGATAGATCACTTCACCCTGTTCTGCTTCACAGTGGTTACCTACAGGATAGGGGATATTAGACACTAGCCCAGCCCGCCTCTGACCACTTTATTTCTGTTATTTTGGGGAGCATACACAGCACCTATCTGTCCCTTTGGATCAGCTTGGAAGGGCCTCGCTAACTTCTGGCAGGGTTCTGTTTGGATGGGATATTCTGCTTTGCAGAAGGCGGTTACCTCCTCCGGAACTCATCTTGATGATGATCAGGCCTTCCCCAGAGCCTAGTTTGTCGGCAACTGCGCTGAGGACTTCCTTCACCGAGGCAGCCACCGGCACCCGGATGGTTGTGTAGGTGTGGTCCGTGCAATAGACTTTAAACAGAACTATCGGGAAGGCAGCAACAATAAGATAAGTTGGTCTTGTGAGTTCTTAAAAAAACAAAAGCTATGCAAAATGTTTAGACATGCTCCAAAATGTGCACCATCTTGCCATTCTTAAGATTTGTATTTATTTGTACTCATTTATGCCCATGCCTGCCCCCTTCTAAAACTTCTTACCTTAGCGTTGGTCTAAGAAAAGTCCATGACTGCCAGCTCCAGTTACAAAAACCACAACAGATATTTGTGAAAAACCCACACATAGGTCATGCGAAACAATGAGAAGTATGTTTAGGCCAATTTTCTGGGTCTGCCTTTGTCTGTGAGCCTCTTTTTCACAATACCGGGAGTGCTGTGTTGTAGGCGGATTACTAGATTCCCGCAGCCCGGCGCAGTGGTGGGGAGCCAACATTAACGCCTCTGCAAACAGGAGTGCTTCCGCCTGGGGCCATGAACATTTGCTGACATGGCTGCTCACTTGTTCCCTGGTTTGTGTACTCGGAGGCCAGGCCAGGTGGCATGGGTGGTACTCAGCTCTCAGCAGACCCCTATGTGGCACCCAGACGCTCAGCTCTGAACACATAGATCTTGAAGGCAATTCCAGCTCCTGTAATTCTGGAGTTTGGGGCACCGCTAAATTACAAGAGTCATCTGTGGCTTAAGATGAAGATTTTATCATGATCATTCATCTTATTTTGGTCGTGATTCTTTGGAGAAATCTTAACCAAGCAAACAATAACAGCCAGCATCTCTGCCTCCGTGATGGCTGCTAACGAGGTACTGCTCAGGGCCAGAGTGCTCTCCCTGGGTGGGAGCCCTGCTCTGCAGGTGCCCCTGGCGCTCCACCTCGGCGAGGCATCTGCAAAGCGCCAGCCACCCTCCTGCCACGTTGACAACGGGTGCGTGAGATAATCTTTCTCTCCTTCAAGGAGAGGTAGCAGCGGGGGAGAGGCAGAATCAGGGGAGTGTGAACAAGCGCCCCAGCTCCAGGCACAGAGTTCAAGAACATAAATAACTGGAATGCAAACGGGCACCTCCAAGCAAACCATTTGGAGTACACAGGGACAGCCAAGAAAAGCTATTCTGTGGGCCCAAGGGGTGATTCCCAGGGGGGAGATTTTATTCTGACTTTCAATAATCTGCACAGGTTGGAAGACATTCTCACCTTCATCAGAGCCACGGATAGGCTGGCGCTTCTGGGCTCTGTCATCCCCTGTGTTGAACTGCTGCAAGAGAACTTTGTGCTGTAAAAAATAATAACAGCAGCAGCTGTCATAAGGAATGAATGACAAATGCACGTTTGCAACTCAGAGGACACACATCTGAGCAGCAGAGTCGAGAAGTAAACATATTTTGTCTTTACAAAGTAGCATATTGCAATGTCATGTTTCTGGAGAACTGTCATTCTACAGGGCACAGTTAGAGAATCCTAATCCGTTGCCACTTACCTTCTTTTGCGGAGCCTTTGCATCTTCTGAACTACGAGAAATAGAGAAAGCACGTTATTTGATACTGTGGGTACTATTATTTTAAATGGCTTCATTTGCATATAACTTTAATCTTAACATTAGAAAATGAAACCACAGCATCCCTTCAGGAGGCAACACGAGCCTTCTGATTTTAATACTAAGAGGCCAAGGCCCAGAGGAGACAGCTAAGAGATCAGCTTTTGTCACAGACAGATCCCTGGTCGAACTGATGAGAAAAGCCAGAATTTCTTGATCTCAAAGTCTGTTCGGTAGCCAGTATTTAATCAACGGCTCGAAGAACAGCGTGTGAAAACCTTCTGTGTTGCCACCGAGAGGACACAAATATTCACCACCAACAGCACAGGCAGCCAAAAGTGAATTTACCACGTAAGTAATTCTCCTCAAACTTTCTTTAGGTGCCACTGACCACTTTACTACTGGATTCACTGCCTTGAACCAAAGGGACCCGAGTTTATTGAGTCAGACACTCAGAGAGGATCTCTGGCTCCCCAGGCTCTCTCTCGGCGGCCATCCGGCACAGAAGGCAGCTAAGCAGACTCTCTGTCCTTTTGTTAATCTGGCCTGACGGCGCCTCTTCACCCGACTCTCAGATTGCTCAAATCAGAATAGCGTATGGTTGTTGACAAAGCATCTTTCACCTTTTGGGAGGTGGGCAAAGGACCTCCTGGAAGATGATGTGATTCAGAGGCAGCAGGCACTTACTTGATGAAAGCACACCCCAAAGCCAAGCCCTTCCTTACATTTGCTTGACAATCTTCTCCAACTCGGGCAGTTGCTCCTTGAGGGCAGCAATCATCCGGGCATCATCTGATACAGACACATAAAACTCCTGTAATTGGCAAAGGTCACAGGCTTTTAACAAGAACTGCAAAAGGGACGTAATTCTGTAAAGAGCAACAAAGACGTGTCCCTACGTCATCTGCCTCACTAGCATCTCCAGACCATGGTTTCATGGACTGGGGACAAAGAAGTAAAGAGAACGTTACGGCATGCCTAAATTCACAATTGCAAGGGGAGAAAACATTTTGGAAACTGATGGTGGTGATGCTTGCGTTACACGGCGAACGTAATTAATGCCACTGAATTGTATGCTTAAGAAAGATTAAAACAGCAAATTTATGTTTGATATATTCTACCACAATAAAAAAAATTTAAAAAATTGAATTGCAAATGAATTGTTTATATGATATTTATACCAAAGGCAATGCAATGCAGTGTTCTGGAATGGGTTATTTTATAGTCTATCCTTTAAGAGCACTGTTTTCACCTCAGTGTTTTTTTCAGGGAAATTTTAATATTTATTTTGAATATTATTTTAGTATTTGTTGTTTAATATTTACCACTGGTCGCGGTTAACTGTTGGTGGTAAAAGTACAGTCGTGGTTTTCAGCACTGAACTGAAATTCTGCTGAGTTCATGTCACCAACTCAGGACTCTTCACTGACATCCTGGGAATGGTCCCGCCCACTGTGCAGCAGCAGCCGTGCCCTGCTTTGTGCAGGAGCGGTGGCCTCCCCAGCAGGAGCTGAGAGCTGTGGCAGTGGCAGCTTCACACCACTTTGGCTCATCTGTAAAGTGGTCCTTTACTCGATGCAATGGGTAGAGGCCATGACCCAATGACCCAAGCTACTATTATTCCTCTACATTTTCAAAATCCTTTATCCCACAGCCGTGAGGGACTCTCATCGTCCACCTTTCCTCCCAGCCTCACTTCTCTGCCTGCCAAATGACATGAGTAAAAAGGAGAGAGTGGGGACGTTTCTTTTGGATAATTCATTCTTGAACAGACAGACTGATAAGGTTTGAAACAGAAGCCACACTGCCTTTTGCCTGCACAGGAGTAAGGTCCCCATCTCAGATTCGGAGGACAGAATGAGTCATCAAGGATTAAATGCCCAGGTTCAATGCTGTAACTTGGGCTGGAGCCATGGGAAGGAAAACGGGAAGCTCAGCTTAAAGCAGTGTTTACAAAGTAAATCGTTTCCCTTCAGAACTACCTCGTGGCCCCAGGAACTTCCTCAGTAAAGTTATCTGCTTCTCCTCTACTCAAAAGTATCCACCATTTGATCTAGTAATCCCACTGCTAGGAATATAACCAAGGATAGAACAACTTTTGGCACAAAAGTGTTCACTACGCTGTTATTCCTAGGAAGGTAAAAATGGAAATGATGTAAATATCCAATAATATGGGAACAAATAAATGTATCTGTGGCGGGCCATTAGAAAGTTTTATTAGAAAGACTCTACTGACATGGAAAACTCCTTACATCAAGTGGAAAAAGCAGCCTGTAAAATGATGGGTACTATGTGATTACAACTACGGAAAATATAACAGAGAAAATAACCAAATGAAGATACATTAGAATGCTACTTCCAGTTATTGAATTACAGGGGCAGGATAATGGATGATGCTTTTCTTTACTTTCCTTATAGTACCTTTCTGATGAGAGAACACGTTAACAGAATCTAGAATCGGCAATTACAGTCCCTCCAGGGAAGCTGCCATGCCTATGGGTAGTCCCTGCATTGTAGGACAAAGGTGCATTCTTGGCAGGGACGACCCCCACGTACCTCCAGGAAAGCCATTGCCACATCATCCTCTTGCAGGACGTCTCCATACATGGCGGCCCACTGCAAAACCAGGTGGATGACTCGCCTCTTATTGTTGAGGGCATAATCCATTTTCTCCTGTTCTGTACCTTGTGAAGGCTGTGCGTGGTAGGTGCCAAGGAGTCAAGGAAGATATTTAGCCATTCACTGTGCTACTTGCAAAGATAGGGTGACAGATCCCAGCTTCAGAAAGCCTGCCTCCTGGACTACTGGAAAACCTTCCTTAGGCCCTCAAGAAGACCCTCACCTGCACACGGGTTCTGGACCAGATGCAGACAAACCCAACTGGCTTTGCCTTGATCGCTGCCCAAAGAATTAGACTTGCATGGCTCCACTTGGACTTGTGTGTTGACAAGGATTCTTGTTGCGCCTGGCTCCGGCTCTCATCACATTCCCTGCCTGCCTGCTGCCCTCCTTCACCTCTAGGGCTGGTAATGCTTCCTGCTGTTGCGCCTTGCCACCTCTTGTTGGCTCCCACAATTCTGGACACATCTCTACAATCCTTCATTATATGTGCTTCAGTTAAACACTTACGAGTGGCATCTAGTCCTGCTGGAACTGTGACTGACACAAAAAGCACACGGGAAGGAAGTGAGGCTGAGGTAGATAAACTCACCCAGGGTTAGGACAAGGAAAGGTTCCTGCTGTATCCGTCTTCCGGTGAGGGACTCAGACACAGTTTTTTTTAGACACAGTTTTTATACCATCCTTTTTTCTCTTGCTCAGAACCATTACTTAACTCTTATTGGCTTTTTGTGCGTCAGTGGTTAGTCATCTTAACTATAGATTCCTTGAGGCTTGGGGTAACACGTTATTTTTCTTGTATTCCGTACCATGCCTAGCACAGTGACATTTACATAGAAATTTTATCCATTAATACAACAGATACCTGATTGAGTGTCTACTGTATGTGTCTGGTGAAGGTCCCTGCTCTCAGTTTACATTCTTCTGTGGATTACAGTAGGGAAAATGTAGTATGTGATCAAGAAAAATTTTAGATTAGACATACTGTTCCTTTTTCAGTGATTTATAGTACATATTATAGACGATTCATTCATAAAACAATTTCCTTTTTATCACTTACACTGTAACTTGCACGGAGAGTACCTCAGTTAAGCCCTACTTTATAGTCTTGGGATGAAAACATCATTCTTTCTACA
This sequence comes from Phocoena sinus, assembly GCF_008692025.1. NCBI lineage: Eukaryota > Metazoa > Chordata > Mammalia > Artiodactyla > Phocoenidae > Phocoena > Phocoena sinus. The sequence goes on from NC_045769.1 coordinate 60,621,150, forward strand.
AGTGAGCAAGCCGACAGTAAAGGAGTGTGAATGGCCAAGATTACACAGTGAGATTGTAGAGCTGGTTTTTAAATCCAAGACTCCTAATTGCAGCTAGTTTATTCTGCATTATACAATATCCCTGTGCCTCACACCTGGCTACAAGACTGGGCATGTCTTAGCTTACGACCATGACTTAAAAGGCACTGTAGAAAACTGTCTTGTGGCAGTGCTATGCTTGGGAGCTAAACCAGTCCAGGGCCTTTTCTAAAGGGACTATAAGTAATCATGATCAAGGTAAGTGACAGAACTTTAAAGCAAAGGTTTACTGCATGTAAATGGGTTGCAAAATGCTTTCATCAACCCGAGCACGGGATTCATAAAAAAGAAAATTGCTTCAACCTGTATTGCTACAATTCTCTTCGAGCTTACAATAAAAAAGGGAAGAAAGATCACTTTCTGTGAAAATTCTTTTTTTTTCTGATTAACCCTTTGGTCGCCTTGCTGGGATGCACACATAACTCAGTTTTTCTTTCCAAAGAATTGTAATGCTGGGCACTACATTTTAAGACTATCTTTTAGGGTACCTAGGAGCATAGTCAGTGCACATGGTGGGTACCAAGCGAGTAATTCTTGACTGACTGAAAAATACGTACTGGTTCACTCATAAGTCAGTAAGAGAGTGAGAGAGAGAGAGAGGTTCTTTCCTACTTGTATGAGGCTGAAATGGTTTGAAATATCTAGTTGATAGTAAGTGGATATGATTCTAACTTTCCAGGTTATCCCGACTTGGACTCAAGGAAGCAATACACATGCTTGTATGTTGCATCCAGAGGCACCAGCCTGCACACCTGTGGCTAATCTATAGGGCCCCTAGTGTAGGATGACTAAATTGTCATTGTCTCTGTGGGTCAGGACACAGATTTTTCTTGTCTTCTCTTCTGCTGGGGAAATCTGTCTTTTGTGTACAATTAAAAACACACGATTGCAAGGATTAACGTGATTAACACTTCAAATATGGGTCGGGGCTCTACAGTTTATACTATAAATATACTCAAGTGCTTACATGATCATGTATATGCTCTCCACAAACCTGAAGGGTAAATATTTACAGATGAGGAGACCGAGGGTCAGAGAGGAGATCTGCCCAAGGTTGTTCAGTGAGTAAATGGCAGGGCTTACAAATCCAGGCAGGGCTCTTATGGCCACGCCTGTGGCCCAAACAGTGGCAATAGTGACTACACCACTGGTGCTTGGGTTCATGAAATTATTACCAGTAATTGCATCTGGGAAGCAGAGATCCTAATGGGAAAGGAGATTTCTCCTCCTCTCTCTCTTTCTCCCTCTCTCTCTCATCCGTCCTTCCTCCCTCCCTCCCTCCCTCCTTTCTCTTCGTTCCTTCCTTTTTGGAACTTTTTGCTGAAGTTCCTAGTTTCCTAGAGCTGACTCAGCATGTCCAGTCCCGAAACCAAGGGCTGAGTGCCCCCCCACTCTTCACGTATAGCTCCACAGCCTCCTGGGAGCTAGAACTGACTGAATCCAGAGGGAGTAGGAAGAGGCTTTCTCTTTTTTCTCATGAAAGTTACGAATCTTTACCTCTGGAAGAAACAAAAGGAAGCACTGATTTATTTTCACAGAGTCTTGCCTTTCCCCTTTCCAGGTGTTTTATTCACTAAGGTGGAGTCGGGAGTCATAGTATTTTCAGAGCTGAATCTAGGCACGGGCTCAAGGATTCGGCCCCGCCACAGGCATTACACCATTCCAGCCCTCGACGGGCTGCTGAATCAGATTCTCAGGGGACACAGAGGAGACTCTACATGTAACTGATCTGCCTGAAATGGTCCCAGGGGAGGTGCTGGGGCTTCTATTTATTCCCATAACAATCTCCCCAGGTTTTTAGAATATTATGTGATTTTTAGATTTATTTAACTCCTACAAAAAGAAGGGGAAAGAGAAGAAACCTATATTCCCTTCAGAAAGCAGCCAAAGAATAAAGAGCATCCCACCAGGTCCCTTGTCTCAATAGGATGTCAAAAAATGCAAGCTAACAAGAGTAACATTTCAAATATAGTATTTGTAAATTCACACACATCAGAAAGGTTGCAGAAACCATTACTTTCTGTGGCTAAAGCTGGGCTAATAATGCATGAACCATTTGATGGAGAAAGTCCTATGTGGAATAAAAATCTAACTCTTCTCCAGCACAAATAACAGTTTAGAAAGGATCATTAATGCATACCACACACATTTTTAACATACGAAGAACACCATCTGAAATACATACTTAGCTAATGTCTGTTTCAAGAGTGGGTTAGTAGAGAATATCAAACACATAATAATCTAATGATTTTGTCATATGATCAGGAAATACTTGTATAGAATAAGGTCATGACTCGTGATATCATGACAGCTGGGTTCTGGTAAGAAGCAATATGGCTGCTTGAATTCATGGGAAAAAGTCACAGAAAGATAACATGGTTCTGGTATTTGATTCTGGTAGCTCAAGAAGTGCTAGTTTAAAGTCTGGAAGAGAATCTGGAATTATTCCCTTAATTGTTACTTTTAACACAATTAAGAAAAGGCCATAGTAGTCCAAGTGGCCAAACTCATCAGTCATATACTGAGTTGATTTCAGATGATTCACAGAATCATAGAATCTGAGCTTTATCTCCTTCAACTCCACCATTTTTAGAGGTAAGGGAACAGGTAGAATGAGGTGGAGTGATTTTTCTGAATTTATCAATGGAATTCTTCCAACTAGAACTCAGCTCTCTTACCTCCCGCCCCAGTGCTCTGTTGACTTGTTTATGTTGTTGTGTTTGTCTAATATTATTATTTCTTTATCCAAACATATACCATGCAGCAGAATTAGGTAACCTAGAAGTTTGTGGGATTACAGGGAAATCCATGTGAGATGTAGAACTGATCCTCAAAAGCCCTCAAAGAAGACAAAGCACATACAGAAAACCAAGAGTTAATTGTTGCAGCCTTGACCATCTGAGAGTCAGCGAAGCAGGATCCCTCATGTCTGAACTAGACCCTCTCTGCTATATATATTCAACCAGTTCTCTTGTCCAACGTCTGTTGATTTAGAAAGCAGTGGCTCTCCACTCCTAATCAGACCAGATATTCTTAAACTACTGATGATTCAAATCCTAATTTGAGGTTTCTCATTATGGTAATATGACTTTTCACCATCCAAGAGCATTAAATAATCCTTCAGCAACATAGATGGACCTAGAGATTATCATATTAAAATGAAGTCAGACAGAGAAAGACAAATATCATATGATATCACTTGTATGTGTAATCTAATAAAAAGATACAAATGTGCTTCTATACAAAACAGAAATATACCCACAGACATAGAAAACAAACTTATGGCTATCACAGGGGATGGTGGGGGGCAGGGGGAGAGATAAATTAGGAGTTTGGGATTAACATAGACACACTACAATGTATAAAACAGATAATCAACAAGGACCTACTGTATAGCACAGGGAACATACTCAGTATCTTGTAATAACCTATAATGGAAAAGGATCTGAAAAAGAACATATATATCTATAACTGAATCACTTTGCTGTACACTTGAAACTAACACAACATTGTAAATTAACTATACTTCAATAAAAAAAGAAAACAAATTCAAAAAACAGAATCCTTAACTGCAGGAACCATGTCTTAAATTCAATGTGAATCTCTACATTTCCTAATCAAGGACTGGGCACGCAAACATAAAAAGCCTCAAATGTTCACCTTAAACTATTCAGTGACACTGTCTGGAGTGCTACATATAATAGAATATTCTTTAAACTGTTTTCCCCCCAAAATATCACAGCTCTTTAAAACTCTTTATTATCTAAATTACCTGAAATTCCATTTTGTCGAGATATCAAATGCAGATCATAGATACATTCTAAACAAGTTCATATTCAATGTTACCAGGTTGACCAAGTCTACAGTAAATACCAAAATCTGGTACATCTTTTAAACAGAACCTTTTAGTTATTGGGTCTTTAGTCTATAGGACCACAGCCTTTCAGAATGACTGAATCTTTATTGAACTGGACCAGCCCCTTTGACATCATATAAACATGGATGAAGACAAATTGGATCTGTTTTCAGTGAGGTATTAGGGCTGAGAATCAGAAGAGGTGAAGGCCACAGAGTCTTTCTACCCTGCCAACAGCAGGTTTAATATTCCACTGAGGCATTTTTCCTCATGCCGGCTCTGCCGTTCAAACACTGTAATTATTTTCATATATTTTTACCTAGTTATTATCTTACTCACCACAGGCACCTGTAATTTTTCTGTATTTTTTTTTTTACTGCTCATTTACTTATTCTTAATTCAGCTAATAATGGTTCCATGTATTAAAATTATCATGGGGAAAGTAAGTGAAAACCTCCTAGGATGTAGAGGCAGCAGATTCATTACAGCCTACAACAGGGAATAAAATATTATGTATACTTTTTGCAGTAAGTACATGCTAATTATGCAGCTATTTATAAAACACTTATCAACATTCAAACTGATACTCTTCAATGTTGTTGTTTTTTAAAACCCTGCTTTGCATACAAGATCTCTGCTTGAAGCTGAAAACAAACTTTGGGGGTCATCTGCCCACTGACTAGACAAAGCTTTTGCACGTTATTTTATGCCATATTCCCCTCATGATGGTACAATCATTTATTTATAGGGGGCAATATTTACACAGGGCTTTAAGGTTTATAATGTATTTCCCACACACAGCCTTATTTGATCTTCGCAAAAACCTGGTGAGGTGGGTAGGGCAGGTATAATTACCCCTATTGTATAGATGGGGTACAGAGAGGTTAATTGCCAAGTTAAATATAGGTTTCAAGACGCAGGTCTTAAACACGGGTCTTTTGACTTCAGAGCTCTTGCTTTTCCGACTGTAGTATGGGCCTCTTTACTACTCTGCTTGACTTTGTGGAGCCTCCCCACATCCTGAGCACCAAGTCTACTCCTTCCTTGATGCAGCATGTGCTTGGGAATGCAAGTTCTGGAATTAGACCACCTGGGTTCATCTCTTGGCTTCCCCACTTATCAACTGTGAGACCCTTGGTCAGTTAACTGACCATTTAGAGCCTCAGTCTCTCCATCATCAGTAAACTTCATAGGACTGCTGTTAAGAAGGAGATGAGGCAATACTGGTAAACCGTGTAGAATGGCATCGGAGACATTAGGTACTCAGTTAAAGGTTATCGATTATCATTATCGCTGATCCACCTCTGGAAATAATACAAAATCTTTAAATGGATGGCTTTGGAAGTTTTCATAAGACCAGGCATTTCTGAGTTTAACACTGTGATGCTATTCCTACCAACACAGCTGCTCTTGTGTTTGTGTGCACCTTCCTTATTGCTTATTGTGTGTAACCAATCCTTATTGCTGATCTATTAACTTGGAGCTCACATGAGCTCTTCCTGCCTCCCATTTTCTCGCTCAGGGTATTTTTTTTCCTCACTGATTTTCAGACTTCTCTGCATTTTCAGAAGCCTTTAGTTCTTGGCTATTCTTTTTAGTTTTAGTCAGGGGTTTGTACTCATAGCAGAGCAGTTAGGACTTGGCCTAATGCAACAATTGCTTGGGTTCAAATATTGTTCCAACCCTTACTAGTATGTAACTTGGGACAAATTATCTGCTCAGTCTCGCTTCCTTAATGCAAAAAGAGTACACATCTCACAGTGTTGACATGAGGCTGAGAAAATGTATATAAAATACTTTGTAGAATACCTGATAATACAGCCATTTTCTCTGAAAGAGGATACCATGTTCGTATCATCATCAAACCAAGCCTTCCTTATTGGAAATAAACTCTGAAATTGCATATCTGCAGAGATAAATTGTTCTTATAGTGCCACATGGATCAAACACTTTTTGGAACCAAGTAAAGGACTAAAATGGTAAAATTTGGCTTCAACAAAATTTAAGCTGACAATCTTCCTTACAAATGCCAAGAATATTCCTAAAAACATGGCTTTAAGAATCTGATGCTCTTCTGTAAATCTTGATTTACCAATTTTGGTAATTGTTCCTCTTAGAGAACCCAAGTCAACTTATAAAGAGAATACCCCCAGGTCATTTTCACAGAGAAATAAAAGATGGAGACTCTGCCTTTTCAGTAAGGAAAGCTATTGTGTTTACTTTGTTTCTGTATAAGGGACGTCATACGTACAAAGGCAGTTTTAGCTAAAACTTAGTGGCAAATCTGTATTCCATTTTTTCTTTTTAACTCAAGAAACTAAATTATTTCCACGCCAGAAGCATAAAATTCATGTTCAATACTAAGCCGAAAGAAATTAGGATACTAAGAGAAAATATTTGACCAAAATTATTGCTGTATTTAAATTTTTATAAATTTAAACCATTTATCACTTAAGGTTCTTTCAGCTGAAGTAACAATCTGTTCGAAACAACAGATTGTTGTTTAGAACAGATAGTATTGTTGTATGTATTTGTTGACATAACAGAGACTCTGTCGGTAGGGTAAGCTTCAGGATTGGTCTAAGTGCAATGATGTCATCATAGACTTCATTTTTTCCCTGACGCTCAACTCATCTCAGCTTTGTCATAGGGCTTATTCCCCTAATGGTTGTAGGACGGCTGCCACAGGCAACTGGGGCAAGAGGCTGCCTGTTCTTTCTTTTTTATTAAAGTATAGTCGATTTACTATATTGTGTTTGTTTCAGGTGTACAGCATAGTGATTCAGTTATTTTTTTCTGATTATATTCCATTATATGTTATTACAAGATACTGACTATAATTCCCTGTGCCATATAGTAACTCCTTATTGCTTATCTATTTTATGTATAGTAGTTTATATCTGTTGATCCCATACTCCTAATTTGTCACCGCCCCCTTTGGTGACCGTGAGTTTGTTCTCAAAGTCTGCGAGTCCGTTTCTGTTTTGTTCCTGTTCTCTTAACTGCTTTTTACTCAGAAGCCCCAGGAAGCCTCTCTTTGAATCTCATTGGCCCTGTCTACATTGGGCCTGCAATGTGAGAGCCAATCACGGTCAAAGGCAGCCAATTACCATGACCAGCTAGACTGACCACCTGACATGGCACTGATGGTGGGGACTCAAATACAATGTCCATTGCAACTGGAATTACATTAATGCTACACGGAGTTCCTCCAAACATCTGTTAGTATATGCGGAATCTTAGGTGGTTATTTGGCTTCCGAGTGCCTTGTAAAATGTAAATAAATATCATACCAGTGCCTTTTTTGCCTCACATGTGGGGGCTGGTGTTGGAAAGATAAAGTAAATGATGTGAAAATGTTCTGAATCAAAGATACGTTTATTAAAATTCAAAATAATATTAACTCAGTTGTGATCACTTAATTGAAGGCTTGCCAGCATTTGTACAGACAAAAAGAAGGCAGAGTTTAACCATAAAAAACACAAAATTACAACAATAGGACAGCAATAAACATCAAAAGCGTTAAAATATTCCGTATTCTTTGCTTACATTTAGAAACTTAAAGTAAGGAATATATGTGGGCAAAGGTTTAGCTGGAAGGATGCTGATTCATCCCACTGTGTTTGCTATAGGAAAAAATGTGGAGATAATCCAAATATTCGATAGGAAGAGGCTAAGAAAAATAATTATGACATATCTACCATATAATATTGTGAATCAATAAAAATGATAACATGTTATTCTCATGCATCCTCGTCACCTTGTTGCCCAGCACAGTATAACATTGTAAGTGTTCAGTGTTTGTGGAATTATCTGGAAAAAATGATGTAGTTTTATTTGTATATACTGATTTGAAAAGATATCCACAACATACTAAGTGAAGAAAACCATATTTTTAAAAACCATATACAACATAATTTCACTTATATAAAATTATACACGTATATAATTTCTGAAAGCTTTTTCATAATACAATGGTGAGATACCAGGTGAATTTTGTTCTTTTTCTGTAAATTGAATTTTTTACAATGAGAATGTTCTATTTTTAAGGATGACAAAGCTATCTATATTTAGAAAAATGGTGTGAAAAAAATTAATGGGAGAGAAATGGCTCTGTTTGTTTAGTAACAAACCATACACAGTTATTTAGCGTATGACCCCATTATTATATTTCAAAGCATGTATCTATATGTATAGAAAAAAGACTGGAAGGCTACAGACCAAAATGTTAACCACAGTAATACCTGGTAGGTTTATAGGGGGTTTTAATTTTCTTTTTAAAGACTAATGGAAAATTGAACTGAATTCTAAGTACAGATTTTTAAAAGATTAAAGAAACTAGAGATGAAAAGTACAGAAATTGAACAAATATAATTTTAAAAAAACTCATTATAAAGCACTTGTATTCATCAGGCCAAATCATGTTCCAAGCATATCTAATGAATAGAGAGTCTCTCTCATTAGCACATAAAAGGCCTGAAATATTAATGTTAAACAGAGTTTTACCATCTTCTGTGCTAAAAGCAAAATTGGAGGAGACATACAATGTGGATTAAGGACAGAAATAGCCACCAGTGGCTCAGGGCTCAAATCTTTTCTGTACTTTTCCGTACTTTAATTCTGAAAGTAATTACCTTTCTCTGAGCAAATCGTAATTTTTCATTATCCTAGTTTATTGACTTGGAAAAAGAGCAGTGAAAACACTGACTTCTTCATAGAGCTGCTATGAAAAGTCACACATATTAAGTACTTAAAAACACTCAGCCAAATCAACTCACTCAGTATAAGTGCTTTAATGGAACGTAGTTAAGTATTATATTTTACTATCCCTAAATCCCGTAACAATGTGGATATTAGCCCACTTGTTCCGTTTTACATTCTATCTCCCTGTCACATGAGGACATGGTGCTAATGAGTTTATATGTGTCTGTTTTTGTCTTTTTTTTTCTTTTGACTGTTCATTGTCTATTTCTCCACGTTCTCTCTTTTTCTTTACAGGCAGTCTCTATAAAACTGTCCAGTAAAGTGCTTTGCCTTTCTTTGACCAATATATCAGCAGTGACTCAAGCTACTCCCAGGGATGTGGGAATGAGGTAAGGGCCCAGGATGTTTGGAGTAGATTTACTCTAAAAGCTGTTCCTTAGTTGCTACCCCCGAGGTTCCCTTCTAAGGTCTGGACTCTTTAAGGATTCCTTCAGTTCTCTGAGTTACCCCATCCCTCTGATGAATTCCTTTATTCCTTAAGTCACTCACAGTTGGTTTACGTTACTTATGACCAAGAAAAGGAGCTTACATAAGAAGCCTATATAACATCTCCCTGGAGGCAAAGGGACTAAAACTTGAGTCTTTAGCATGATATAAACACACTTACACATATGTGACTTTCAAGGATAGAGCCCTTTCCATTCGCTTGCCTGTGGCAGGATAAGTTCCTGGCCTCCCTGGCATGCTTTCTCGAGGCATTAGAGGACAGTAATTCTTGTTTTACTCCCAATATCTAAGGACTGGACTTAAGCTGTCCAATATGGCAGCCACTAGCCACATCTGGCTATTTACATTTAAATTAATAGAAATTAAATAAAATTAACAATTCAGTTCCTCAGTCATAGTGGCCAATTTCAAGGCTAGTGGCTACTGGACTAGCACAGATATAGAATATTTCCATCACTGCAAAAAGTTCTATTGGACACTATTTATTTGGTTTTAACAAATTAGGCCCACTTTGGTTTTTAGCCAACTGAAGCACAGATGAACATGTATCATGCATGCAATACGTTACCAAGAAATGTTCTTAAACTCTAATTAAAAGATAAGCTTTTAAAGAAATAAGTTGTGAAGAAAAAAAAAGTGACACACCCCATGCTTTGAATCCTAAGACCTGGATAAATCCTAGTTCTGCCACTTGCCTTGGGTATGTTTGTTTTTGCCTCAGAATCCTCGTTTGTAAAATAAAGCTGATACTAACCCAATAGAGTCCTGTAAGGATAAAGTAGTCTAATATGGGTCAGTGGTGCCTGACACGTAAAGAGTTGATTCAAAATAGAACAATTAAGAGAATCTAAGTTCTCAAAGGGCGGGGTGTGAAGGAGGTGGTCTGAGGGCACTAAGTAGTGTAGATGATACCCAACCATCCTGATTCCTTCCATCTCTGAGAAAAGAATTAGGATTGGATATCACAGGCCTCCCTTGATTCTACTGTCCACTTTCCTGCCTTCTCCTCCCTGCAACATCATCCCTGCCACATCCCTACTGGGGCATGGCATAGACTTTCCCTCTAGGATCTTCTATTTTAAGAACAGAGGTCAGTGCTATGAATGTTCTCAATCAATTCTGAAGGAGAATAAGCTAATAAGAAATCAGAATTTGCCAGAAGAATATAAGCTTAATGTTTGGGGCTTTGAGTTGTAAAGGTATGACTTGGCCCACTACGTTCTCTCACCCTTCTTTTGGTTTTGTTTGCCTTAAGCTTATCAACATGCTAACTGTTGGAGGAAAAAAAAAAATCTAAACTCAGTGGTGGTTTTTATTTTTCCTTCCAACAAATCTCAAAGGTCTAATAATGATTACTAAGTACGGAGTTAAAGAGCACAGAGAGATCCTGAATGTGTTAATTTTACTTGAGAAAAACTATGTATGAGCCAGAAAGAATGTGTAATATATTTAAGTCTCATTAAGCTGTCATTACTTGGAAAGATATTTTCCAGGCAAATAAACACCCAAATCTCACTCTTGCAGCATCCTCAGAATAGCACATTCAACTCCAATCTCCTATCCTCATACATTCTGTTGACTTCAAAGAGAATTATGGGTGAACAAGAAAATGAGAATCAGGTAGGGCAATTATAATTCTGAAAAAGGAAAACAGGCCACATTGATTGGGTTGCTCAGAGAAAAGAGAGCCATTCTCCTTCAATATATCTCGTTGCTCAAGAAGGCCAAAGTATTTGGGGGCCTAATTTTTTGCTGCTTTAAAAATAAAGCAGAATTGGAAAGTATACTTTCACATTCTGCCCAAGTTGAGGGTGTATCTCATTCATAATATTCACTCCTCTTATTCAACTTCTATCTTCTGAATGTTCCCTCTGTGCCAGACACTGTGCACCCACTGGTCAACTCAATAGACTATTGAAAAGCTGCCCCAAACAAGCTCAGTATGAAGCTCCCTAGAGGAACTGCCATTAGAATTTCAAGTTTTATATCTTTGACATAAGTCCATGGGATAATGATAAAAATAGCCACAAAGGAATACATTTCGGTATCTAGAGAACAGGGTGAACTAGGACGAATGTGAAAGAAAAGTGACCCCCCAATGATAACTTGTATCTATCTCAGCAGTTAGTGTTCTGATTAATACTACAGCTTAGAAGGACACAAACAGATCACCGTCCATCCTGCCAGGTATCCGGACAGAGGTACAAAGTCTGTCTCTGAGCTTAGGAAACTATCCCTAATAATATTCCCTAATAATATTGGTCACCATAGCCTTCTCTGGCCTACCTCCCAGGTATGTATATTTCTCATCAGCATTACCTTCCTTATAAGGGTAAACTGGCTCACTTTTCTCTGCACAGGGAATAAGGAGGAAATCCTTAAACATGGCACAGCAAAGCCATGCCAGGGAGAGCTGGAAACTTGTGCGAGGGGAAAACTGCTGATGTTTCAGAGTTCGACAAGGGCGGAAAGCACAATTCTGCCCGAGCCATGACTTACCTTGAGAGCATGCAATGAGATAATGGCCACGTACATGTGGGGTGTTGTTGAGGGAACAGACTTCTCACAACAAAAGGATATTGGGCCACCAGAGCTGGGCAAAGCTGGGTATTTGGCATAAAAACACAGTGCATCATAACAAAGTCATTTAAAACTGAATCTGCAGGGGGCAAAACAAAGCAGAAAAGGAAATTAGATTCCTGTAGAAATGTTTAGGAAAGCAGGAGTATCCATTCATTTGTTCCTGGCCAGTGGTTCTTACACATCGGCTTGGGGTATTGTGGTTTTACTGTACAAAGAAGCACTGTGTATAAAAGTAATACGGCTGACAGAGCTTGAGATCAAAACTCAATTTCTTAGGACAATGGACAAAACGCATGGTAGTTTTAAAAGAGACAGACTTGTAATAATGACACTGGTCACCTGAGCCACAATTAATTAAAAAAAAATATATATCTAAAACTAAAGAGCCACACATGGGCAGTACCATGTATGCAGGATTAGGACATGGTCATTTTTTGTCTATTTTACACCACCTGTCTTTTGTCAATATCTCTTTTCCTTTATTTCTTTTTTACCTTCTATTTCCAGAAGGAGCAATAAAAGATGAAAGGGTGATAGAATCACAGAAAAAGGAGGTGGTAAGAGCAGAGAACTGGTGAGGGAAACAAAAGCAGAAAAAAAAAAAAAGACAAGATAAAGGCTGTGAGCAGCAATTGAAGCAAAACAAAAGCTCTCCAGTAGATTAAAATGGTGTATGTCCTATATTTGAAGCTATTTTTAGATAGGTAAGTGGGGGAGATGGCAAAAGAAATAAGGCAAGTCCCCCCAAATAAGCTTCATCTTGAATTTGTTGCTGCTTCTTCATTGCAAAGACTATATTATCCAGGCAGCCTTAATGGGAAAGCACGTAAAGACAGACCTAAAAGCCTTAGGAGTACACAAGTTAAAGCTTTGGAATCCAAGATACTTATGGGGGTTTTCAATTAAAAATGAACTACCATGGCTGAGATCTGTGAAACTCACATAACTTCTCAAATAGAAAAGGGTGAGAAATATGAAAATTGTCTAACTATATGTATTGAATTTTCAATGTCTATGTTTTAAATTAACAAATACTATCAAAGTTGGAATCAGTGACTAAAGGTTTAACTGTTATACGTATTTTTTAAAAATTGATATAACTGTCATAAATTATGTAAGTTTAAGATACACAAAGTGTTGATTTGATACATATACATACTGCAGTATGATTACCACCTTAGCTTTAGTTAACATATCTATCACGTCACATAATACCATTATACTCATTTAAATATAGGTGATGAGTGTAATCCAAAGTTGTCATAACTAGGTGTTACTAGTGATTTCAGTCCCATTATACTGAGCCAGAGAAGATGCCGAGGTGTCAGACAGAAGATGTACGGAACTTTTTTTCTTAGGTATGAAAGGACGTTCGTTGGCATGTCTGAGTTGAACATCTAGTGTCATCTTTATATGTTTTAGAGATAAAGGATTTCTCTGAGGATAGGAGAGAAAATTCTTGCTTATAAGGCTCCCCGAGGCCTGTGCTATAAAGTAATTTAAATTTTGCTAAAGCAGAGATTTGAGGCGCATGCTTCAAGGCTGGCGAGACCGTCAATCAGCATGGTAATCACCCAGCACCCACATCTCAATGTGGCTTTCTTATTCTCTGCTCATAAGCAGTAACTCTTGAGAGCTGATTAAAAAAATCATTTCCTACTAGAAAATGATTTTCCAAGTCACTCAAGGACTAATTCTGGTCGTAGAAGTAGAAAGTCTAGGAAACCAAAAGGTCTCAGGCAGAAAATACGTGTTTTGGGGTAAACTAAGAGAATGTACTATCAAAGCCAGGGGTGTTCATTTCTACGATGTAAACCAGTTTCACTGGCAACTCTGACATCTCTTTCGTATTGTAAATCCAGAAATGCCAAGGGTCTCCCACCCTACTGCATCCGTGAGTTTCATGGGGCTGAACTAAGATTATTTTTAGTGTCTAGGAGGACCATACAGTAATTCATATTTTTGATTATAAGAAAGACAGATTTATTCTTTCATCCAATCCATGAACATTACTTGCAAGAATAACAAAATCAGAAAAAAACTGCAGGGAATAAAGTTCAGTATTAAATTATGACGTGAACTTAGTTCTAATATAAAAAATGGAATGGTCAGGAGTCATATCCTAAGTGGCAGTCACGCTATATACACTGATTTCTGGCCTCCAAGTTTTTAAGGAGCAATAATCCAGTCCCCTCCTCTTTCAGAAGTGACTTTAAAAGGAAGAATATATTTGTTCTTCATGGGTAGTAAAGATCTTACAGATCTTTTCTTAGATTCCATAGTCTCTAATGCACCAGAACGTTCCTTTTTGGACAATATTCACTTTAGAGAAGACGTTGTTTCTTGTATTATGCAATCACACATTCTGGGCAACAGTTAATCGGAGGGGAAAACTCTGTATTTTTCCTGACCTCGGGTCCTAGAAATTTGGTTTGAGGTTATGTTTGCCTCTTGGAAGCAAGCAATCCTCTCATAACTGGTCCCTCAAGGATTTCCTTTTTCAAGAAGAGATCTTATCACATTCTCCTTGCTCAGACATCTTCAACCACTTCTCAAGGCTTAGCTTCACATTTAAGATGGCTCTGAGATCTGAACCCTAATTCTTAGACCCTACCTTCTTTCTGACACTTATGTATACAATAGTCTAGCAAAGCCAGACCACCTGGTCCTCCTTGTCTCTTTCTAGGTCAGCACTCATGTTGTCCCTCGGGATGGAAGACTTCATCCTTAGTCACTGGATGTGACTGGTTACCTGCCTTCCTTCAGGGCCACTTCAAAGGCTGTATCCTCTGTGACACTCTGCCTGGTCCCCTCAGCCTTACGATCAAGTTGTCTGCACATTCCTTTAGGCCCTGTAGCAGGTTATATAAGCTTCCTGAGGACAGGAGGGTGGTCTCTTGTTCACACTGCCTTTCCTAAGCGTCAGCTTAGCACCAGCCCAACGGGATCCTCCACAAATATTGAACTGAAATAGCTGCCCTGGAGCCAGAGATCCTGGCTTTTATATCTACTACTCCCCAATTAATTCACTACATAAAAAACCTTAGATAATGTATATAAAAAAAGGAGAAACTGGAATGGGAAGATAAAATAAGAAGTAAATCAGTGGTAAAATACTTTTAGAAGGCATAATAATGTTAACTTTACCTTGAGTATATTGCAAAGATGAGAGAACTGGACGTTGAACTACTACTAAGTTTTTTAGATAAGTCTTTGAACTTCTCTCAGTGAGAAATCTTCTTCTATGGAGTTCAGTGTGCTTAAAAATATTAACCCATTATTCTGAGGGGCCAGTAGCAAATGAATGTGGGCTGTTCCAAAGTCACACATAAGATGGTAACCAAAGTGGAGAATGATACCAAACTCTGAACACTTAATTCATTGGTAAGATTCATCTCCTTTACCCTCAAATCTCTGTGTCTTAGTTAACAAGACTGGTTCACTGGAAGGTGGTATTATGAGTTGATTTTTTCCCCCAAGAAAGATACGCTGAAGTCCAAATTCGCAGTACCTCAGAATGTGACCTTGTTTGAAATAAGGTCTTTACAGATATAGTCAAGTTAAGATAAGATAATTCATGTGGGACCTAATCCAATTATGATGATGTCCTTATAAAAAGGGGAAATTTGGACACAGAGACACATGCACAGAGGGAAAACGATGTGAAGTGACACAGGGAGAATACTGTGTAAAGATGAACATTGGAGTGACACATCTACAAGCCAAGGGATGCCAAAGATGGCCAGCAACCCCCCAGAAGCTAGGCAAGAGGCACGGAACGGATTCTCCCTCACAGCCCTCAGAAGGAACCGACCCTGCCGTCACGCGGATCTCAGACTTCTAGCCTCCTGATCTAAGAAGCGATACGTTCCGTTGCTCAAGGCACCCAGTTTGTGGCACTTCGTTCTAGCAGTCCTAGGAATCTAATACAGGTGGTGTTTCGTTACACTCTGGGGCAGCCCAAGCATCTCAGAAAGAACCACTTTACTCCCAGTTGGAGCACAGTTGTGCCTTTTACAGAGGCAGCTTCAAATCCTTTACGGGAATAGGTACTATTTAAATTATAGCCTAAGAGGTGCCTACGGAAGGTGGGATCTAAATGATAACTTAACAAATGCCTTTGGAAGGCTACTCTTAATATCTGTGAACGAGACTGAGCCATCTACAAAGCACAGCCAGGACGAGTAGGCAGAGGAGGGTCAAGAGGATGCTCTTCTAATGGTCATACACATGACCCATTTCTAAAACTGCTGTGGCTACACACACTGAGAATGAACTCAGAACTTTTTTTACAATGCTCTGCGTGGATTTAATAGACACACAACCGTTCTAGGTGTTTACCTGTTGCTTCATTTAAAGCTGGCTCAAGGCGTATCGTTTCTAGAAAATGCTCTAAAATTTTTTCAGGTGTTCCTGACATCACAGTATACCTGGATAAGAAATAAAACCATCATTAGTTTTCCAAAAGTGGGCAAATCATTAATATATAACATTTTACATATCTGCGTTTTTGGGTTTTTTTTTTTTTGAGATCCCAGGGAACCATATGGACTCAACTTGTGACCCATATTCTCCATAAGGTAAGAAGGATCATGTACCTTGTCAAAGTCACATAAGCAGGCAACAGAAACATCTCAAATTGAAGTAGTTACTAAAACATTATTCTTTTTTCCCTACATGGGACTAAAGTAAACTTCTTAGAGAGTGGCTCTAGCAGGCTGGGAACTGAGGCATTTCAGCCTTGTTTCAAGGGGAATGAAAAGGAACATGTAAATCCGGGGCAGTTCAGGGCAAGGGGAAGTGACAGTAAACTAGGTTATCCATATATGGGTTACTTGTTGCAAAATTTCAACCGCACGCTGGATTCCCCTGACTATTTCTGGAATGCTCTGTGTTTCCCAACTGTACACTGGTATGTGCTTTGGAAATGCAGCTAAGAATAAGAGAAAAGAAAACAAACCCCCAAAACACCAATGAGCAAACAAACCCCAGTAGCATCTGAAGAGGAAATAAATCAGTAGTGGAACATCCATGTAACTTATATCAAGGTCAAATATCAATTAGTTGGCAGGGTGGGGGACGTTAGGCATCATATCAGAAGATCCAGCCATGAAGCTCTCCAATCAACATGGGAGGATGTAGTTTTTAAAATTGAAGGTGGGTTATTTCAAAGTCATATTCAAGACGGTCAAAAACAGTGGGCGAAAGCTATAGGCAAAATACATTAATGGGATCTGGGTACTCCTATTCCAAAACGTAGACTTTGCTCTTCTGCTTGGCATTTCACTTAGGGCAAAATGACAGGGAAGAAAAACAACAATGAAAATAAAATTCTCTTGTGTTTAGAAAGCAGCGGTAGAATTCAGTTCCAGGAGAACTCAGGGCTTTTGTGCCTCCTCACCAATACCCTTTCCCTGCCTGTTTGAGACCTCAGAGGAAGTGTGTTGACAACCCAAGAATATCTCTAATGTATTCAATCTCAGGGGCTTAACCTCCTGCCTGAGGGAGTGAAGAAGAGGCAATGCAACATACGACCCTGTGCCCGGCAACATGGAGTGAGTGAAGCAACCCGGTTTTGAAGGAGGTAGCAAATGCAGTCTATTTGGAAGGTAACTGTTACTTAAACCTATCGTGTGTGTGCATGTGCGTGTGTGCCCTCAGGACCAAAAGGAAGCTGAAGAGTTCAATCTCTGAAAGAATCTGGCTTTGGAGCCTAGAGGGAGAGCCAGGGAATAAAAAAAACAAACTACTTTAATCCGAAAAGTATGACCCTTTTCTCAAAGTAAACAGCATAGAAGATGAGGGTTTTTCCTCTTACAGGCAATGACTATTTGAGGGAAGGAGAGGGCGAATCTATAAATGGCTTTCAATACTTAAATGGAGAAAATTGCTGAGTTCATTCAATAATTCCTAAAATGTATGATTCTTTGATGACCCTTCCAAGATGACCTGCAAGAGGAGCAGCGTGTGACCACACGAGTAAGGAACTGGAGTTGGAGAGGGCAGCTAGAAGGCTGGCTTCCCATCCTGGTGTTCTTGGTGAGGACATTTCTTAGCTAGGGTTTTTGTCTGGCCAAAAAGAATAAGGGCTTGGGGCTTCCCTGGTGTCGCAGTGGTTGGGAGTCCGCCTGCCGGTGCAGGGGACGTGGGTTCGTGCCCCGGTCCGGGAAGATCTCACATGCCGCGGAGCGGCTGGGCCCGTGAGCCATGGCCGCTGAGCCTGTGCGTCCGGAGCCTGTGCGAATAAAGGCTTACCTGGGTGGCAAGCCTTGAATGCTCTCGGCTCACTAGTAAGAGAAAATGGCGTCCTACTCTCTGCCCACCTGGTCAATTGCAGACATCAGGGCACGTGTCTTTTGCTGCCAAAGTCTTCCTCTAGTGGTACAACTGCCTTACCCTATCCTATCTCTCTTCTCAGCACCACAGAAGGCTATTCAGGGGTTGGTAATCTCTCAGGACCAGGAACCCTGAAGAGGGAGGGGCAGGGAGCTTCTGGCCTGTGATCTTGCAGCTCTGGGCTTGGCTGAAACATGTTATTACTTTCTTTCGGGCTGGACACTGCCAGGTGCCTACTGCTTGACCTCTGTTTAAATGGAGAAGACTTGAAGACCAGACAGTATGGCTCTCTTCAGTTTATTGCATGAAGAAGTTACTGTAGTCCAAGTTAAAGAGAACCCTGATTGGTTACATTAGCTAAGCTGTGAGGTTCTAAACTTGAGAGAGAAAAATCTTTTTCTAACACCAAGTCCGGAAATGAGGACACGTCTATCTGTATCCAGAACAAAAAAAGAGGTGGGGAGTGGTGCCTAAAAGAGACTATCTTTCTGCAAACAGGATGGAGTTGAACGATTGGGTGGTTGATAGTCTAAGGAAAAAGCAACACAGTCACTAAGAACAGGAATAGTCATTTCAAATTCTCTCTTATTAAAACCACATAACCACAGAGCAGGAGATACCCAAAATGGTAGATATTTGAGGGCGTCGTATAGTTTATCCATCATGAGAAATACTGTCTTGCTATCGACATTTTAGTATCACACTCAGAGTTGAGTGGCTTGAGGAGAGTCAGGCAGTTTTGAATGGTTAAAATGTACAGTTATCCCTCGGTATCCGCGGGGGGTCGGTTCCAGGACCCCCGCAGATACCAAAATCCATGGATGCCCAAGTTCCTTGTATAAAATGGTGTAGTATTTGCATATAACCTACACACTTCTCATATACTTTATTTTTTTCTTCTTATATACTTTAAATCATCTCTATATTACTTAGAATACCTAAGACAATGTAAATGCTATGTAAATAGTTGTAAACACAGTGTAAATGCTATTTAAACAGTTGCCAGTGTGTGGCAAATTCAAGTTTTGCTTTTGGGAACTTTCTGACAATTTTTTTTTTCCAGATATTTTCCATCTGTGGTTGGTTGAATCTATGGATGTGGAACCCCCAGATACAGAGGGCCAACTGTATGTATAAACTATTCTGGATTTTTCTCAGGGTAAAGGTAAATCAGAAAAATAACGTTATCAGCACCAACATGGTGACCCTCTTTGAGCTGAAAAAAGATAATTTCTGAGGAGACAGGGGCCCTAAAGGATCCTAAATTTTAAGTCCCTCCAGAGACACGGTTGTTGCCACGTTCTTCGAGTTGTCCAGAACATCAGGCCAAAATTCACTTACACGCGCCCCCCCACCCTTTTCAACTCTGGTCTGGCTCGGGAAAACTCAACATGGAAAATGACCCTTTGAAACAGTGGCTCCTTACTCTTCAGGGAATGGTTGGCATGGTGCACTTCTGTGTATGCCTGATATTTCCTAAATGGTGTGCTGTGAACATGCACGAGGCTTTGAATTCTATAAGAAATTTAGATTGGTCTACAGGACACCAATAAGGAGATATAACAGAAATCAGATCTAGGCCTAAAATAAATTGAATGCGTGTGGGCTCTCCTTTTCCCTTTAGTTTGATTTCATAAAGAAGTCTATATTTGGAGAGCACTCTGAATGGAAGCTGTTGTAACATGCAAACGCTTTTGATCATCTTCCTGTGCCATAAAGAGGTGAAGGAAGGCGGCCTCCGGGGCCCTCTTGGTCAAATGTTTTAAGGTTGTGAAGAATTTAAGGCTTACTTTCTCAGGTAGCAACATTTTCCTGAGACATCTGAGGCATTATTAAAGAATGCAGATGACCACTATAAAATGGTCTAGTTATACTTAAAAGCACTAAAGAAAATCACTGGGGGTAGTCCCAGACTTCACATAAAAAATATTTTCATTCTCATCCTCCTTTGTGGGCTGGAAGGACAACTGCTGAAAAACATTTGAACAAGAACATTTTTCAAGAATGCATAGTAGTGAAAAATAGAAGAATAATAAAGAATTCTGGATGGTAATTTTATAGGTTTGTAAGTGAAGGGATCGTTTTTTATATAGTCTATTTTATGTCAGCCCTTTTGAAATATATTGCTTTGCAACGTTTACTAGATAGTGTTGAGGAGAGAGTATCTAGATACCATATTTTGCTAGAGTAAGTTGTGAGGCTAAAGGAGCATAGACTCAGAAGTCGGTCAAGCTGGACTTGAATGCAAGCTGTATCATTAAAAGTGCTGTCATCCTGGGCAAGGAACTCACTTCTCTGAGCCTAAATTTTTCCATCATCTGTTAAAAGGGGTTGTAATAAGGATTAGATAAAATATGCAAGACGTTCTATGGCTCTTCAGTAACATTGTATTTCTTCCTGCCTTCTTTGCAGATATGCTGACTCATCCGGATGAAATGTCTGAGCCTTGGGCTTTCAGTCTAAACAATTAAAACTCATCATTTATGGTGAGTGTGTTGATTAATGGGAACATCCCGTTTACTTGGCAAAAAAAGAAAAATACTTGGGATGCACTCCATTTCAACATAGTCTGTGGCCGCATTTCTTTAGCTACAGAATTGGTGTTTTTATTACTCTAAGATTAAAAATTAACGTTTATTTAAAAAATGAGATTCTGTAATTTTTTAATAATTTCTTAGAGCTACATTTCCTAATTTCCCTAACTATTCAAATGTGCATACATTTGATTAAAAGAAGTCTCATGTAAGAAGTTGCAGCAAAAGATAGAACCGAACATAGAAATACAGAAAAAGAGTCAAGTTAAATGGGTGACCTGATGTTAAATGTGAAGCAAATACCCTCCAGACGTTAGCAGGAATAAGTATGGATGAGGCCAAATGGATGTTTCCAGGCCACAGTCAATGGACGGCGTTGGGACTTGCCTGGTGGTCCAGTGGATAAGACTCTGTGCTCCCAATGCAGGGGGCCTGGGTTCGATTCCTGGTCTGGGAACTAGATCCCACATGCCGCAACTAAGAAGCCCGCGTGCCGCAACTAAGACCCGTTGCAGCCTAAATAAATAAATATTTTTTAAAATATAGACTGTGTTATATTTGAAGTGTGGGTTTCCATCGAAGATGCTCATTCTGACCGCACGATGA
Source organism: Phocoena sinus (assembly GCF_008692025.1). Classification (NCBI taxonomy): domain Eukaryota; kingdom Metazoa; phylum Chordata; class Mammalia; order Artiodactyla; family Phocoenidae; genus Phocoena; species Phocoena sinus. Next base: position 60,642,354 of record NC_045769.1, read on the forward strand.
AAACACTTCTTGAGAAATCCTACATATGAAATTCAAACACCAAAGGTTCTCCACACCCAGGCGTCTACGTATCCCTTGAGCTGCCTGGCACTCCTATGCCCATTGTTCTCTCCAAAGCTATTGCCTTCTGCTCCAAGCTATTACAGTTGCACACAGACAGAGGGAGTGTTTTTTACAGTGGGGGAATATTCTCCCCCGAATTACTCTAGGCAGCACCGAGCTCGAAGCAGTGCCAGAAACGGATACATTATACTCTACACGATGTGTGATTAGTCAATAGAGAGAAAAAAAGTCACACACACTGCCGTCTTCCACAAAAAAGGAGAACGTGCTATTGTAGAGATGATGATACCATGTGAAAAGGTTAATCATAGTCTGGCATTTGCAGTGTTGGATGCAAACCTACTTTTGCTGAGGCTGTGAGTTTCCTTGATTAGAAGCCCTGTTCCCTGCTGGGACCTTCTCCAGCACCAAGACATCTTGGTCATGTTCTTTAAGTCTGACTGTATTCGCCTCAACGTCCTGCAAATACAAATTACACCACATACAGATGCTGCCGTTTTCTCAGACAATGAAAAAAATTTCAAATGCTTCAGAAACTCATTTGGTGCTTGTGATGCTAATTGTTGCATCTACAAATTAAGTCATTTTCAAAGTCAAGGGCTGGAACGGTCAGAGAAAGGACCAGATGAGGTTGGAGACACGTGGTTTTAAAAGTCTGCTGTTACCCGAGATGCAGAAAATCAGCTGAGGAGAGAGGAGTGTGCTCAGAGAAACCTTTGGGAGAGGGTGGTACAGCGGAAAGAGAGAGGAGCCAGCGCTCTTATTCTTGATAAATATATGTGGCAAATAGCACTCAGCTTCAGCAGAGTTCTTTCATTCTGATTAACTTCTGAGGGTACTTAGTTTTCTTAGGAGTGGCATGTTTTCCCTCTAATCAAAAGACTTGTAAAAACTATCAGTTTGAAATGTGTTAAAAACACTTTTCAGTTATTTGGAATAATTTTATAAATTACATCCATGATAATGGTCCTAATCTGATTCTTTCAAAGAATAATTGTGGCCGAGTGCAAACTTCATGTGTGTCAACTTCCAAAAGAGTAAAGTTCAAATTTCAGTGTCATTAAAAAATGACTTATTAAAAAGGCTTAATGCACGTTTCCTCCTCATTTGGTTCCTATTTTAAGAGACTGGATAAAAACCACATCAAATTCCATGTGGCGTTTTTTCTATATTAGTCAATGCTTTAATCTTTAACTTAACTTTTTTTGCATCAAGAGAACGCATCCCTAAGACAAACTTTGTTGTCAGAAATTTTGCTGCCAAAGGCAAAAGCTTAAGGTTGTGTAGGAATAGGTGTCCACACCATAAGGGATGGGAAGGAGACTGTAAATCTTCATTAAATAATGCCAAATGTACCAGAAAGCACAGAAGGTGCATTTAGGATTTCAGGGTAGGAGAGAGAAAGATGCTCAGGCTGGGAAAGGCATAGAAGGGAGTCTGCTCTGTGAGCCAGCAGGGAAGGGGAAAGAGCAAAGTGATCCTGGAGGGAACAGTGTCTCTGGGTGAGGTGGGATAGACCATGGGCCACCTGGGACAATATCACCATGCCCAGCGGTCCACAATCAGGCTTCCACCAGCTAAAGCTGGGTTGTCCCTCGTAAGGGACCAGGAGCTGGATGGTGGGGAGAACCTAGGAACCATCTATTCTAACCATCACCCACTCTCACAAATACTTTAACAAGCTTCCATTAGGCCCATCTGCAGAGCCATCTCTAAGTGCAATCTCATGGCTCCTCCTACAAAACCCCAACTATTCTTCACCTACTTGCCAGAGTCTGAAATTCCTTTAGCGTGAATCAATTTGACAAAAAGCACTTGAAATGAAAATGCTTGGTTAGAGTAACCATGGTGGACATTAATTGCCACTAAAATGTAGTCACTTAATAAATCCAGAGGGAGTGTGAGGATATGAGAAAGATTCAGATTTGGGAAGAGACAGGAGGTTTAGGATAGAGAAAGACATGGAGAGGGAGGTGGGGAAGGACACAAAAGGGGAAACCTAGGATTGCAAAGAGAAATGTCTCAGGCTTTGACATTTTGCCAAGGCATCCCTATTTGTCTTCAGTGCTCATGGACCAGGTCAGGTGTGTGCAGGGTTATTTGGTCCAGCACAGCGTGGCACATTTGCGGCCTTACTGGAATATCACCTCTGGACCCCAGAACCCAGCCCAGCACATTGAACATGCCAGGTTTGTAAGCAAGGCCCTTTGGCCCTAGAGCATTCATTAATCACAGTGCTGGCTCAATTAACACTACACTCATTCTTCTTATCTGGCAAAAGTGAAAATGTGACGCCCCTCAGCCACACTTCACCTTGGACTCACCCTCAGGATCCGGTTAAAATCCTCCTTGTCTACTCTTAAGAAATGGCAGTTATCTTCTCGCAAGACGATGGAGGCAGCTCTCGGGGCATCATTCACTAGCGCTAACTTGCCAAAGTCATCACCTTCGTGCAGCGTGCAGACCACACCCTGGAGAGAGCAACACATCCAGATGAAGGTGATCCCTGAAAGGGAGCAAACACCCACCTGCACCCCCCCCACCCCCTGCAAAACACTGTATATATCAATAGGATGTACCCAGGGATGTCAAGTGTGGGGGGAATCAGATAATTACGTTATAATGTTTCATTTCTCTTCCATTGAGTAATCTGGGCTAGGGCCTAACTTAAATGTATACATTATAATCCAGGAGCCCCAGAAAATTCAGTACTACTCTGAGTATAATAACTTAGATAACTTATGATTAGAGATGCTATAATGTCTTTTCTGCATAGAGTAACAACGTTGTAGCAAGCTTAATTGTAGCATTACGTTGTTAATACTTAGAACCACTAGTATATGGAGCATAATAAAGTTTCAGAAAGAAAAAAAAGATATATATACCTTGCCATAAATGACTACATTCACTGATCCTTTTAGAATAATGTACCAGGAGGTGCCTTCTTCCCCCTGGTTAAACACTAGATACAAAAAGATGAAAAGACTTATGACAAGAGTAGAAGCACATCAGTATAAATTACAGCTTATCAAATCATCATTTTTAAGTCCCCAGAATTATGCATTTAATTCCAGAAGGGAAAAAAAAATCACTGGCAAATACGAACTTATTCATGTGGAATATTACTTCCTTTTCTTTAGAATGTGAAAGGAACAGAAATATTGCACTCCTGGCTGTGCCCTAAAGATACGTATTCACTAGATACAAATTCACCAGCTATCCATTCCTTAAAGCAATACATTTCCCCCACAATTCATCAAAACTTACTAAGCTATAGAACACAGTTTTTAAAAGTATTCTGAATGGTAAAGTGAAGTTTGAAAACATGCAAATCAGCATTACATAGTGTTGATGGATGCATATCTACATATTTTTAAAAAAATGGGTTGGAATGATAACCGCATCATATAGGGTAGGAGTTAGCTTGGGGAGGGGAAGAGAAGAATGAGATAAAGGAGGGAACAAGGAGCCTTCACATGTAGAATTTCATTTTTTAGAAAATATAAAAAATGAAAATAGGAAAAAATATGGCATAAGGTTACTATTTGATAAAAAATGTTTTTTAAAAAGGTGTTTGTGGGCTTCCCTGGTGGCGCAGTGGTTGAGAGTCCGCCTGCCGATGCAGGGGACACGGGTTCATGCCCCGGTCCGGGAAGATCCCACATGCTGCGGAGCGGCTGGGCCCGTGAGCCATGGCCGCTGAGCCTGCGCGTCCAGAGCCTGTGCTCCGTGGCGGGAGAGGCCACAGTAGTTAGGGGCCCATGTACCGCAAAAAAAAAAAAAAAAAAAGGTGTTTGTAACAACCTCTAGTTTTTTGTTTGAAATATTTAAGTATTTCATGATAAAATGAAAACCATCAGTAAGAGTGAGTGAAAAGAATAAGCAAAGTTGCAAGTCATCAGTGATCATAAAAATTAAAAAAATATTAAAAGTGAACCTTTAAAATGTAAAGAAAAGACATTCTTACTAAAGTAAATATCAATGTTAGAAATACCACTTTTGATGACTAAAAGTAAAATATTTGAAACTCATTTTTAATTCTTTTTGCTTTTACAGTTCATGGTCTCTGCTTATTTGACTAACACAACTCAGTCTGAAGAAAGAGCAAGATTTTCCAAAGAATGTCTCTTGAAAAGTTAACACGTGTCCATTATAAATGTTTTCTATGTTTCACTGGGTTTAGGAAGTGTCAGTTTACATGGTGTGAAATTTATCTTTACTGTAGAACTCCTGAGAAAGGTAGCATGCTGGTGTGTGTTACTATTCTCCAAGAGAGATTAGAGAAAGAGGCATTTCCTGATCTGAATACACCACTAACCATGTTTTTCAAGAAGGGTTTTGTAGGACGAGTGGGAAACGCCAGCCGAAATAATTTTGCTCACTTTTTTTTTTTTTTTTTTTTTTTTTTTTTGCGGTACGCCGGCCTCTCACCGCTGTGGCCTCTCCCGTTGTGGAGCACAGGCTCCGGACGCGCAGGCTCAGCGGCCATGGTTCACGGACCCAGCCGCTCCGCAGCATGTGGGATCTTCCAGGGCCGGGGCGCGAACCCGTGTCCCCTGCATCGGCAGGCGGACTCTCAACCACTGCGCCACCAGGGAAGCCCTTGCTCACTTTTATTAATATGAAATTTCAATTTCTTGCTCCCAAATATGATCACAGAACTAAACTACAACGTGCATGCTGGAGAGATACTACACATTAGTATTGCATAAATATCTGGGGCAAAGAAATTCTCTCAGGCTTGGAGCTGATAGTGAAAATGAGAGAAGAACAAGAAGGCAGGCGAGTGTGCCAGTCTAACCAGCCTCTCAAGAGACAGATTAGTTCCTCTCAAGCCACGAACTGAAGTGAGGTCACTGTGAGAAGGTTTTGCCTGGGGTTCCCCCTGAAGAGCACTGACTTCATCTCACCCTCTTTAAACACTGCTTGAGCCAGCAGGGGAGGGAGCAAGTGGAGACACAGGCTGGCAACTGCTCCCAGGCTGGCACCCAAAACCCAGCGGGCTGCAGAGTAAGGGATACGTGCTGGGAATAATCACAGGTCCAGAAAAACAAATGGTGCCACATGACATCCTGGCAAGTCAGACCCAGGCCCAAGAAAGGGGAGCATTTGCAGTCAGGCTCCCGTGGCACATCCTAGGGAGGGGGCCAGCCAGGCACCATGCACGATTACAGTCTTCACTTACACACGGTTCCTCCTTTGGCGTGAGACTCGAAAATGAGAACACCTGCTAACTCCCGTTTCACCTAGAAGGAAAAGAGAAAGAATGTGGGGAAAGGCCAGATTTGGGGGGGCTGGGGAGGGACTTGTTCTCTTTCTGAACGGTGCTAACTTCCACGCGGACACCTCCCACTCTGATTTGCTGCTCCTCCTGTCTAGAACCACTTCCACTAGATGTGCCACTAGATTTTTATTAGTTTTTTAAGAAATTGAAGTATAGTTGATTTACAGTGTATAGCAAAGTGATTCAGTTATGCATATATATATATTTTTTTTCAGATTCTTTTCCATTTTAGTTTATTACAAGATATTGAATATAGTTCCCTGTGGTATACATTAGGACCTTGTTGTTTATCTGTTTTATACATAGTAATGTATATCTGTTATTATCAAATTTCTAATATATCCCTCCCCTCCTTCTCCTTTGGTAGCCCTAAGTTTGTTTTCTATATCTGTGAGTCTATTTCTGTCTTGTAAATAAGTTCCTTTGTATAATTTTTTTAGGTTCCACATATAGGAGATATCATATGATATTTGTCTTTGTCTGACTTACTTCACTTAGTATGATAATCTCTAGGTCCATCCATGTTGCTACAAATGGCATTATTCCATTCTTTTTTATGGCTGAGTAGTATTCCATTGTATATATGTACCACATCTTCTTTATCCATTTATCTGTTGATGGACATTTATGTTGTGTCCATGTCTTGTGCCACCAGACTCTTAAAGCTTTTACAAAAGCTGTTTTATAAGCTAATTCATACAATACAACCTCCCTAGAGAGTGTTTAAACTTGGTTTCACGTGTATGAACTAGGCAATTTCTTTGCCTATCTTTCATCTTGGTGAGAGGGTGAGAGCAACCACAATATCAAGACTCTTGCTCCTGGAGGCTCTTCTTTGCATCACACATCATGCATCACTGCAAACATGTTAGAAAACTCAATGTCTTCAAGTTGAATAATTAAGCTTAAATGTGTGAGCTATTTTTCTTAAATTCCAAACTATGGTCCCAAATTATGTTCTCTCTCCCTAAGAACCAAATAACCTGAGATCTTCCACAGTGCCTGGGTATCTGGGATTTGAGGTAGAAGACTCCTCCTTTCCACTACCCACAATCCTCCCAATTCCACCAAGGCTGGGGAAGTCAGAACGTGTGCATGCCGGGGACCCGGACAACAGGTAGGGAAAAGGGGTCTTCCCTCACTTCCCTCTCCAGCATGAGCTCGTGGACCCTCGGCTGCTGCCCCCACAGATGCAGGAGCTCCCCGGGTGAGGCCCCCGGGCACTAGACCTATCCCACCATGGAGAGAGTGAAGATGACAGCAGGGTGGTGGGAGGGAGGGGAGCCTGGGCTGGACCAGACCTCTGGATACTCCATGTAGGTGAGCAAGCTCCCGGATCCCCAGTAGTGCAGGGAGTGGGAGGGATGTGAAGGCAGTCCTGTCTGGGTTGAAGGGGGAAGGATCTGGAACCCTTCTGCTTGGGGTTGTGGTGAATGCCTCACTGCTCTCAGTGGAGACCTGAACTCTACCCGCGCCCCCCGCAAAGCAGGGACTACAGGCACTGCCACCATGTGAGAGCGACAGCATAATATCGCCTAGTGAGCTGGGAATGAAAGACAGATTAAGCAGATGGGCATTGCTGAGGAGTCCAGCATAAAACCTGTGATCCGTGGATGCTGAAACAGCTTCTTTTATTATCATCATTATTGAATTATTAGCATATAGGAGACTTGTGTTGCCTGGAAATTGTGTTTCTCTGTCCCTCCTATGGCAGGAGACATTTCTGTCCGCTGTTCTTCTAAACACCCTAGTCACGTAAAAGTTCAGAGTCAGATACGGCCGTTGGGCCATTTTTCACTAGCAGGTACTGCTCTTATGCCCTAAGATATCTGAACTAATGCTCTCTTGCACCTTCTGCTTCCTTCCTCAATTTGGCAGCAAACCTGGGTGGAGCTGGCCCCTTGGGCCAGGGCTGGTCGTCTTGATTTCTTCCCCCGCGAGCCCCGCTCCCGCACGCGGCTCTACATGTCATGGAAGGGACACCCCTCTTAAGGCCTGGCTCTCCTGTCTAGGTATGCGGGTTCCAAGACTCAGGAAATTTGAAGCATATGTTCCAGTTCTACTCACATCATGCTGCCTCGGTGTTTAGGGCAGCTACTAATAACGTAGTGATACTTGATCCTTCTTTGGTGATTGCACACGCGCATAGCTTCCTTAGCATCTCATGAGAAACAGGAGGGGCCGTTTGTGAGGGAGAATTCAGGCGTTCCTGCCCCTCGCCCACACTCTCCAATACTCTCCTTCAGGCCGAACAGTGCATTTAACTCAAACTGTGCGCCCCTCCCCTCCGCCTCAGCTAAGAGACAACTTACTGTGGTAGAAAGATGGGATAAGGCTTTAATGTGAAGGAGTTCTTCATAGATAATTTCTAGGTCATCCACGGTCCTCTGGCCAGGTCTACAAAGAAAAGAAAGTAACAAGGAAATAATGAGATAAAAGTCATCGCTAAGGGCTTGAAATATAGAGGTGACTTCGGGGGTCAGTAACATGTTCAGGGAATTCTTAGGAGAAATCCCGATTAAAAAAACATCGGCAGAGGGAGAGAGTATGCTATGATCATTCCTAAAGGGATCTTTGACATGAACAACATGTTCCTTGATGGAAGGACATGGAAGAAATCAGAAGGGCACACAATCCCCTTCCTTTCCATCTCAGAGGGAAGAACATCTCTGTTCACACTGTAGTTGGCTAACTGACCTCTTACTTTGTAGATGTTCGTTCTACAAAATTGCTTTCATCACTACCTTAATCAGTAACAACAAACTTATCGTTTTAGCATCACTAGGAACTATTGGTTCTATCAACTTGATCAATCCAAATTTCTTGGGATCCTGATATCTTAGCTTAAAAGAATAATAATGCTGTTGTCACTATTGTTTTGGGTTATGTAATAGGCTTCCACCACAGGACTCAGATAAAGGATGCATATAGACAACATTTTCTCACCTATCCCTGAGGAAGTGAGGGCATGAGATGGGCAGAAGGCAAACAGTAGTGTGTGGGATTAGTAAAAGAGGGAAAGAAGGGAAGAATACCCCTGCATTTCCCCAACTCTGTTTCACGGAGGACTACTGTTCCATGAGATGTTAATCAGTATACTATGTACAGTTTTTTCCCTATAATTTATTATAAAACTAGTATCTAATAGTCTGCCTTTCCCTATAATTTATTATAAAACTAGTACCTAATAGTCTGGGGCTTGTGGGTATTATGGACACTTTGGCACAGGAGGACTGAGTGGATTGCTGATCATCTTTCATGTCTATAATAATTCTGGAATCACTAATAGAGTTTAATTATGCATCAATGGTAAAAGGCATGACTGGTCAGTAATTTGGATTTTCTATTGCTCTCTCCAGTAATAAGAAACCCTGACTAATATGTTTTGGAAACTAAAAAACAAACAAATGTGTTATTAATTCTGAGAGTGCTAGGAAGGCAATCTCCACATTGATGGACAGGTGACATTCACTCTCAGCTAACTGCTATAGTCATGAGTGTTACCTATTACATAATCATCATCTGTCTTATGCATTTTGTCCTAAAATTTCAATAACTTGTGGTATTATTTAATGTTTCTGTATATTAAACGTTTAAACCTCAATGAGCTGCCGATGGTGTTCCATCATTACGCTGTAGTTTAAAGAGTGCTCCTTGATCAAAAAATTCAGGGGGTGTTGGTGTACTGAGCAGAGCACTGGGTTGAGCGTCTGAAGATCAGGTTTTAACCTTGGTGCAACCATTCACCAGCTGTGTGACATCAGAGGCTCAGTTTCATCTGTAAACTGGGGACAATATCTTTCTGAGAGTGATGTGAGAGCTAAAGGAAGTAGCGAATGGGAAGGTATCTACATATTTATTTGAGTGAGCGAAAAAAAAAAACCCAGCAAAGTGATATTCAAAACTTAAACCCTTGCACGAGAAAAACAAACTTACAAATTAAGTATGACTCTTGGTTCAGCAAATTACATCTAGAACTTAGTCAATTATTAGATAAGTACTTGGAGCTATCGAAACTGAATTGTAAATATTCTAAAAGAGTTGAGTTAGATAATTTTGCACCTATATTCCAGATCAAATGGGAGCTAACTGGAGGAAGAAAACTCTGCATCCCTTGGGCATTACCTTCTCAAGGACAGCTTTAACACAAACAAAAGAACATGATATCCTTCTCTTCTAGAAACAACAGAGGGTATATTTCCTAATGCCTGCCTGTACTAAATCCATGACCCAGGGAGATGCCAGCCAGGTTCACCTCCTGCCAAGGATCACCACTTAAGGATACACCGTGCCCCGATCTAGTGGAATGCAGAAAGTAGGGGACCCACCGAAGGAAAAGCTATGGCCCCAGGGACTCTGAAGGAGCCAGGCCTTCTTAGCAAGGGGCCTAATCTACTACTTGACTTAGACATGGGGATTTTGAAACCAGGACCCTTGGAGATTTAAAAGTCAATTGAGTCACCTCAGTCCATCTACTACTACAGAGGCAGCTAATGTGAAGTCTCAATGTGGGCTTAATAGGATTATGGCTCTTCAGCACAAGGGGCAGCCCTGCTGTTCCTGCTACTTGACATCAGCCGCAAATAGCACGGACACTCCTAGAAGCTTGGCTAAAGGAGAACAGGGTCGCCAAGTCTCATTCTCAACTCCATGGAGCGGGGCTGTTACGGAGGGAGAGGAAAAACTCAGCTGGGAAAAGAAAGGGTTAGAATTTAGCTCTAAAATCTTGACAGATTCAGAGTTGGAATTTGGGGAGCAGATACCTATGAGTTTAGGAAGAGTTTTCACATAATATCAACATGAAATCCACACTGATCAAGGTTTACAGATTAAAAAAATAAATCTGCCTTTAGGATCTGTAAATCCCATTATATTAAAGGTCACTGAATTTCATCCAAGAGTTAAAACAGATGATGATGAAATCTGTCAGACCCTCAATGCAGCATACTGAAAATGTGACAGTGTGTCAAGGCTGCCCTTTGAGCCGCTGAGTTAGTCTTAGGACCTGCACCGAAGTGTGGGAGAAGACAGGTAAAGATGGCAACTTTCAGGCTATTTTCTTTTTTTTTTTTTTGCGGTACATGGGCCTCTCACTGCTGCGGCCTCTCCCGTTGCAGAGCACAGGCTCCGGACGCGCAGGCTCAGCGGCCACGGCTCACGGGCCCAGCCGCTCCGCGGCACGCGGGATCCTCCCGTACCGGGGCACGAACCCTTGTCCCCTGCATCGGCAGGCGGACTCTCAACCACTGCGCCACCAGGGAAGCCCTCAGGCTATTTTCGAAACCCACTCAACTTCCCACTGCCCCACACTACTGAGCACGGCCTGAAGCTCTCCTCCCCCAGGCCATTGCCCTCCTCGATCTCTCCCTGGTCTTCCAGACGTTTCTTCTCAGTGTCCTTTACGAGCTGTTGTTTTTTTGTTCACCTCCTGAATTGTGCTGTGCCCCCCAGGCTCTGCCACCTTCAGCTCTGTTCTCACTTCGTTCTACCTTCTCTCCGTGGGAAAAGTCCCCAACTTTCATCTATACGATGCCGAGACCTAAATCTTTATCTCTAAACAGGTTTCTCTCTTGAGCTCCAGCAGCTTCCTGGCCATCAATTCCCAGACAACCCACAAGTGTCACAAGCTCAGTCTGTCCAGAAGTGCTCCCTCATCATCATACAAGGCTCTCTTAAAGCAGGTCTCAACTGACTTTCCTAGACTCATCTCTCTTTCCTCTCTTCACACCTTCCCTCATGGCTGTCTATGTTCTTTGCTCCAGGGATAACCAGACATCTCCCTGGTCCTCAGACACGCAAAGCTCTTTCTCGCCTCCAAGACTCTTCACGTGCTCCTCTCTTTGCCTGGGATTTTTAATTTTTTCCTGCTTCAAGCCCAGCTCAGATGTCCTCTCGCCTAGGTAAAACTGGTTCTCCAAAACGTATTCTTCCATGGCACCTGATCCAACTGCTGTGGCAATTACAACGTACTGTGAAGGATGTTATTTGCTTAAAAATCCGTGATTTTACACTGCTCTTCTCAAGAGAAGCAGCATCTGGTAGTGCAAAGGGTGCTAAGCCAGAAACAGAAACGGGGTTTGAGGTCTAAAACAGGAACTTCCTAGGTGCCCAACTGGTCTGATGCCTTGTCCCTACATCTGTAAAAATAGGGATAATAAACCGGATTGTTGTAAAGATTAAACGAGTTAATATACACAAAGCATTCGTACTTTGGAAATATGGCACACATGCAGGATGGCGTTATTAAGGGGGAGGGTGTTCAATCCATCTCGTCAGATGAATGCATGCACAGGTTCTCATGATTCGTGCGAAGTCAAGGTCTGCCCAGGGGAGACGGCAGCAGTGCCAAGGACCAGTTCCTGTTCTGTGGCCTGAAGGAAACAGGGGCTTACGCTCTGTTATCCTTCCCACTGAAGGTGCATTAGGACAAGGTGCCCATGACACAACTCACTTTAGGTACAGCACACATAAGTGTCATGGTAAGTAGTTAATTATTAATGGAGGGAGGAGACAGGATGAAAATGTTGGATCTCACCTGTTACTCCAAATCCCATTCAAAGATAGAAAAGACAGATTTTTCTGTAGGATTATAAATTTTTCATCCAGTTTTAAGAAGTTACCATTTTAGACCAGCTGAAGTTATTCAGTCTAACTAAGTCCAGATCAGTGGGGGTCTGGACAGAGAGGACCATGAAAGGCCAAGCAGCACCTGTTGGGTAGGACCCTTTTTATGGTCAGAATTTTGTCTGCCATGCTAAAGGTCTGATAGGAAAGATATTTAGAAATCCAAAACAGCACTGAAAATAAGTAATGTCACCACGACAAACCATAACATAGCACTATCCGTGGACATGAGAGTTTCAGGAATTCTTGGGTGATAGGAAGCAGATAGGGATAGAATGGCTGAGATGTGTCTGGAGGCAGACACAGCCCTGGACTCACGGAAGAGACCATCACAGGAGGGAGACAGCACTGCTGATAAGACAAGGGCAGGAGAGGGTCCCAGGGCTCATCAAAATACTGCTCCACTCAGGACAGGGGGCCGCTGGGCCCCTCTCCCACTCTACGCGCCGAGCAGCAGCCTGCCCCAGGGTTCACTGCCAGGCTACACTCGAGACCTGCTTCAGAAGGAGCCTGAGAAGGAAGCGGAGGCCTGGGCCCTCCTGCCAGACACAGAGGACGGAAAGAAGTGGCAGCTCTCCCAGGAGGGACTTCCCGGGAAGGGCTCTGTTCTGGGAGAGCCTCCTTCGTTTGGCAACTAGTGGGAAGACGGTAGTGGCTTCACCCTGCCTGCCCCCCTCATGCCTCTGATAAAAAGCAAGGCCTGTCCGGAAGCATGGCCCCCACTGCCTTCACAGGGGTGGGAGTGTGGATGGCCAACCTGCAGAGACCCACGTGGAACTTATTCTACCCCTGGACCTCCATTCATCAATAACCAAAACGAAGAAATGTAGACTTCCACGGGGCTTGCTGGATGCCCTGGAGAAACCCGTGACAGCCATCTGAAACAGAACGGAACAAAGCCTAGAAACAGTTTAGTCTGCGAGTCCTAAATAACATCCCGAATAAAAGGGAAAAAAGGAAAAAAACAAAACAAAAACGAGCCTGTGGTCTACAGTGGTCAGTGTCATCACAGGGCAGGCCACTGTCCCTGGGCGATCCACCCAGGTAGGAACCAACTTTTTGGTCCTGTTTACAGCACGTGTTTTAACAAGGTGAGAGAAGTCAGGACTGCAGGGTGTGAACAGACTTGCTTTAGAAAATGAGCATATTCACAGTTAACAAAGCAGCAAAAGCGTTCGGGAGAGGTGTGCCACGAGGTGTTTCCATGGACGTGCTGTTAGGGTTGAAAGTTGAGGGAGGCCCCAGAGAGGAGGCCAGATGGAGTGAAAGTCGGTGTGGCCAGCCTGTATCCACCGAATCAAATGGGAGCCCCTCCCCCATCCCAGTGGACTCTGTGGCCGCAGTGACAGAACAAGCCCAGCCAAGCCGGAGCCGCCCGCTCAGAGCCGCTGTGCCATCTAGTGTCTCAGAAGAGACTCACCTCTCTGCTCTGGAAACAGACGAAAGCTCTCTCCTCTCCATGTACCCCACCCCCAGGAAGAGCGTCCGACACCACATCTAACATGGAGCCATCCCTACCACGATCACTGAACAAAAGCGGGCTCGTCGTGGCAAACAGTGGCATTAAGTACCTCTCATGCTTTGGTCTTTGTGGGGCGGACAGAGAAAAAAACTGGAGAATAGATCCTGCAGATCAGCCCCCAGCCTGTTCCAACAGTAATGAAAGGGTCCCAAGGACTGAAGGCAATTTGGCTTTCAAGAGTCAAGGGAACACTGTGCCCCACGCGGGAGGAGGGAACTCCCAACGCACCTTCACAGAGGACATGCGAGGCTGGGGAAGTGAATTGACTCTCCCGGCTGCTCTGAGTGGCAGCCGGTGAATGTACCTGGTCTTTACTCGTCCTTCTCCAGATGTCACAGGGAGAGGTATTAGGCATCCCTGCTTCTTTACAAATCTGCGTGGTGCCACATTGATGTGGATTTGTTGGATCCTGCTGTGGAAAGGCCTAGTTTCTGCAGGGGATGCATTCCGGCAGCAATGCCTTAGTTACAGACAAGATAATAAACGGGGATGGAGGGAGAGGCATTTTATACATTAAAGGGTGGGAGGACTCAGGTGATATTGGAAGCTGCTGGTAAATACAGTTTTATCAAGGAATTTATCAAGGTCAGAGACAGAGCAACTCAGTTACTGGAACGTGGATAAAACGAGGGATTCGTCCAGGCACTAAGCAGGCACACTGGTATGGCCAGCGGTAACCTAGGCAGGTGAAAAGACCCAGTTCTTCGAGAACTGTCGCCTAGTAGACGTATTCCCTGGTGCATGGGGAAAATACCCAGAAAAGTCAATGTTATAAATATCTAAGCAAGACCTGATCACGCGTCAAAATAAAGGAAACGCTTTATTATTTTTTTCTTGGGGGTGGAATGCTTTATTTTGGTGGCAACACTTCACCTCAACCCACCCGATCCTCTTGCTTTCAAGTCATTTCTCAAGCGTGGATCGTTTCCCAACACTCTTCAGATCTTGGGACCTCACCTCACCCCCCTTCCCTTAAAGGAAAGTTTGGTGTGGTTTTCCACCCCCTTGTCTAAAAAACCAGCACAACATGTTTGTTTCTTTCTCTTTTCACCTCCCAGGACCCTTGCTTCCTAAGAGTTAGCAGTTAAGTATTTGAGTCATTCCAGGAGCTTGGTGACTTGCCATTTAAGGTGTCCTGCCCAGCTCTGTCTGCTCACTTCCCTGCCACACCACCACCCCTCACCTTACCTTTAACCCAGAAAAGGACATCTTAAGCTTATCAGATGCAATTAGGCATTTTCTAGTTCTGATAGCAAAGCCTGTGCACACGGGGATTCTTCCCTTCTCCGTAAAGTTGGAAATGAATACAGTTTACAACTGCAGTTAAGGGTAAAAGCTTCATGAATATTTGAGAGAAATGAAGTCATCCCCATCAGGACATGGGGTCAGGGTTCTGTGATTCAGGGCCTCTGAGGGCTAAGTGTTTTGGGGACAGTGTGATTTGAGGTTTTTCTTGTTTAGAAACAGAATATGCCAGAAATTCTCCCAGCAGAAGTGTTTACTATAAGGGCACGATAGAAGTGTACCATTAAACCTTTTAAAAGGTACAACTATAAATATTTTCCTTTAAAACACTTAAGCAGCAACTTGAGAAAAACAAACAAATTTGGATAGAAGCAGATAGTATAGCAACCTGCCTTTGTGTATAAGACATACATGTCAGATAGAAAATGCAAATGTTTTTTGAGCAGATGCTATGTGGATATATTATTTTTCCTTATAAAAATTAATTCTTCATGAATCAGGGACAGATAGATTATCCATATTTCTTTGGACTCCACTGCTTGTTCAGTAAATCCACCAGAGAGGAAGAAGTTTAGGCAATCCATTAGAGAGGAAAGATTATTATCCATGAAAAAAGTGAATGAAACTGGATTTGGAGTAAGCAGACTTGGGCTCAGCTCCTGGTTCAGCCACGTACACTACTGTGTGATGTTAAAGAAGACACTGGCCATCTACTAAGCTCAATTTCTCCATCTGTAAATTGTGGATAATAACATGAGTCCTACTCAGTTCATAGTTATTCTGAGGTTCGAAGAGGTGATATATGTGAGGTCACTATTTAAAACGTAGAGTGTGACTCACTTTTAGTTGTTAAGTTTTGTTTGTGATCCTGGCTAGTGTGTTGATATAATTTTTTTCTACGGTACATTTGTACCTCATCCAGGCCTATACAGTAATAACTTAATGAGATGAGACTGCTCTGCAATAATTATTTTAAAATCAGATTTCCATGACATCTTTCCTCAGTAATGCTCAAAGAACAAAGCCAAGAGACCATTTTGAAGCCTTTTTGGCCTGGGATAGGTGGTAGACCACAGAACAGAACACAGGATCCAGAGTCAGAAAGACCTGGACCAAATCCTGAGTCTACCACTTTCAGGATGAACACAGGCAAGTGACGTAACCTAAGCCTCACTTTCCTAATCCGTAAAATACGGATAATATTAATAACTACCTCATGGTTCTGTTGAAAGGATTGAATTAGACAACTGTTGAGCACCGTGCCTAGCACACGTGTGTTCAATAAATGTTGGCTGTGATTAAATACTATTACATTTGTTTTTCCATTCACAATCCCTTTGTGAAACTGGGAGAGAGTAAGCAGATATTAAATTTATAGTTTAAGAGATCTGTAATCTGGAGATGTTGGGGGACTTACCGGTAACTTGGTAATACTAGAATCCGGGGCTCTTGTGCTTAACATTACTTTCACTTTATTTAGCAGACTCTTAGGTCAAATGCATGTATCTCAAATGCTGTCCTTAAATTCTTAAAATATAATTAATTGTGATCTCATAAAACTCAATATCTGGCGTTCTATCTTTAGTCTCAGCCCCTCCAATCCATTCTCTACAGATAGCAGAGAAACCTACCTACTGCGAAGCTGGCCATGCCACATCTCCCTTTAAACCAGTCAACGGTGCCCCAAATGGCTATAAAATAATATCCAAGGAACACAGAAGCAGACCTTCTTCAATCTGACCTCAGCCTAACTCTCCAGCCACATTTACCAGCACTCCTGGTCTGGGCACTCCTTCGCTTCCCTGCTGGAACTTCCTTGACATCTTTCTAGCCACAACCCCACTCCTGCACCCCTGCCAGGCTAGGAATTCTTTCTTTGTTCTGGGAAGAAGAGCACTAGAATATTATTTTCTGCTGCCCTTAAGAAGAAAGGGCTTGAGAATCAACCTAAACATCCAACCATGACAAACTGAATGCCTTGAGGAACATTCAGAGGATAGACTACTATGCACCTATTAAAAATTCC
This sequence comes from Phocoena sinus, assembly GCF_008692025.1. Taxonomy (NCBI): domain Eukaryota; kingdom Metazoa; phylum Chordata; class Mammalia; order Artiodactyla; family Phocoenidae; genus Phocoena; species Phocoena sinus. The sequence goes on from NC_045769.1 coordinate 60,659,118, forward strand.
ACCTTTAAAAAATACTTAAGGTTAAAAGAGAATGCCATGACATATTATTAAGTGTAAAAAGTTAGGGATTGAAAAGTAACCAGAGGGATAGGCACCAAAACGTCAATAATAATTATCTCTGGAAGATGTGATTGGCAGGTGTTATTTATTCTTCTTTGACTCTTTTCAGTAGTTTCCAAATTTTCTATACGAGGAACAGATTGACTTTAACAGTAAAAAGTCATAAAAATCTTGAGGCAATCCAATAATGATCCCTAAACTGTAAACGGCAGCTACACCCATCTTTCTGTCTCCCAGATCTGAATCCTAATGGCAGCAATCCAATGGCTGGGTTCCTGGGCATGTAAACATGAGGAATAAGTGGTAAATTGCTTTCATAGGGGAGAGGCAAATCTAAACTCAAGAAACGAACGGCCCACTTACTGCAATCATTTCTTCTGGTAAATTCCACAAGCTTACACTTAGGGCACAGAAATCTTTCCAGGAAAAACAAAGGCAAAGTTGGTCACGCAGTGAAGAAAAAGAATCAGAATAAAATCTTTTTTTTTTTTTTTTTTTTAAATTTCATAAAGATTAGGTCTTTCAGTCATGCTTCTCTTTTCATCTGATTTGCATCTGAGGATGGACTTCATAACTCTGAACATTCTCTTGGCATATCCCAACAGAAATCAAACCCCTAGGCACCACTCATTTTAGGCTTGCTAATCTGGGTTCCCCTGAGGAAACACATTTCCCTGTAACTATCAGGATTTCAAATTTCACACCCTCCAAAACAGCTTGGACAGGTAAAGACCCTATTAAAAGCAGGCTCGGGCTTCCCTGGTGGCGCGGTGGTTGAGAGTCCGCCTGCCGATGCAGGGGACACGGACTCGTGCCCCCGTCCGGGAAGAGCCCACATGCCGTGGAGCGGCTGGGCCCGTGAGCCATGGCCGCCGAGCCTGCGCGTCCGGAGCCTGTGCTCTGCAAAGGGAGAGGCCACAACAGTGAGAGGCCCGCATACCGAAAAAAAAAAAAAAAAAAGCCGTCTCTGCTAACGAAAACACACAGCCTCTCAAGTGCCCTCTAGAGCAAGTGCGTGGAACACAGGGTGGAGGCTGTCTTAATGTAGCCAACTGACTGATAAAACAACCCTCCTTCCCCCTTCTGGTATTTTCTCATATCACTTGATTATCTTAAATTGTTTCCTTTCAATCTTATGCCCCATAGGATATGTTAGAAAATATTACTCGATCACATGAATTAAATGAACTCAAGCTTATGAGTTTCTGACCCATTTGGAAGACTCCAGAACCTACCAACAATTCTCTTATGTGTTTATATATATATATATTTTTTTTAATTTCATTTTTTTCCCCCTTCTGCTCAGGCCCAACTGTCTTAAGCTTCTAGGCTTTTAGGGAATTTCAAAATTGCAGACAAACCTAGAATTAGATTTGGGAAATGGCATCTTCTTCATTTCCCTCCCGCCTTTAGGCTGGTTTCTGATCATTCTAAACAGTGCAGCAGTAGGTCTCACTTTACTTGGAAGGAGAAGTTGGGACGCTTGTATGGCAAGGGCCTTCTTTGTCTCCTTGAAGTCTCTTTCTATCCAGCTGGCCTCAAGTTCATAACATCCTGCTTACCTGCTCATTCCACATCTCTTTGCCCATGGCCCCTCTCCAAAGTACCTGCTCAAAGGTAGCCAGAATCCATGTTTCTGCTGGTAAGGGTCTCCACTGTATCTATTTGCTGTAGGCTAACCTCTTGTTTTTATACTTTTAAACAAAGCAAAATCAAAACAATAAGCTCCAAAAGCTCATTTTAGGTTTGATGGCCCTGTCTGGAAGCCGCAACAACAGCACCATCAAACTGTCACTGTTCTATAGCACTTGTCCCCAAATGCCATCCAGGTCTGCACCTGTAAAACCGGGATGGGCATTGTGAGTCACTCTGCCTGCCACCACATAAAAAGCTAATTTCGCATTCAGAATGTATGTTTTTTTCAATACCAACAGCAACAAGAGTGTGCCAAAAAATTTCCCCTGAAGCTCTATTCTGTTTTTTAAACTACAGAACATTCTTTCATAGTTTGACAGTTAAAATGCCGCAGTTAATGTAATAAACAGAGAATTTTTCTAAGTAGCCTGTCAAAACAAGTGACACGTTTTTTTTTTTGCTAGTGAGTCTCAGATTCAGAACAATAGGAAGTACCTTTCAAAGCAACATCTTCATTATACAATCAAATTCTCAAAGTAATCTTCTCATCAAAGAATATTGTGTTATTTCTTTCTCAGTAATTATCAGAGTTCTGCAACCTCTCTGGCAGTGGTGACTATTATAAAATGCCGCTGTGCTGAGTTACTATACTGGGGGGTCTTGCCCCGGTCAATATGGAACCAATGCATCTCATGCCTCCATATTTCTTAATGACTTGGCAGTTTGGGCAGTAAAAAGTCAACATTTACAGAACCTGTGAACATGCCCTCAAGTTCCCAGGAGCAAAGTGCTCGGCTGCTCTCTTCAAGGACAGCAGTGATACCATCAATTCTTGATATCTCAACTTATTTTCTTTCCACTTAAGTAAAGTAGAAGCTCCAAAGGTTATTATCAGATCAAAAAAATGGTGTTTGTTTTGTGTGTGTGTGTGTGTATAGTTTGAAAGTCTGTCTCATAGAATTAGATTCCTTCTTTTTCACTTTTCCACTTCTTAGGGGCTGTCATTCCAATAGAAAGGAAATCTAAGAGTACCAAGTCAAAAGAACTACCAGCCCAATTCCAACATTTGAGGTTTCATAAAACCTGAAAAGATGGGAAGATCCCAAGGGCGCCCAAAATGATGTACCTTGGGATACTGGTGAAACCTGTACTTTAACAGCCAGTGATAGGTTAAAAAAGTCCAAACTTTGGAATGTAATTTTCTCTGAAGAATCTTTGGGCCGCCAAGGATCATGCGATTCAATGATGTATGGAAGAAAAGAGAAGCACAAGTACAGGCTCCTATTTCTAAGGGTAACTCACGAACCCAGCTCTCAGGCTCTTGTGTGGGTGAATCAAACAATTAGCACAAATATCCCTTGCGTGGTGCTTCGCACACAACCAGCACTCAATATATGTTTGTTGCATCTGAATCTAATTTGGGAGTGCCTATCGCATTGGATTAGAAACTCTCCAAAGGCATGAACCATTTTGCTACTTTTTAAAAACATCTTTGGTAGATGCTCAAAAATATTTGTGAATTGAATGGCATTTCTGTCTCCCTTGAAGCAAGGGAGAGCTGAGGGAACATCAGAGCTGGGGCTAAATGTTCATTTATTCATTCATTCACTAAGCAAAGGTTTACTGATGGTCAGCTTGGTGTAATGCACAGAGCTAGGGATACGGCCTTTCCTAATTTCCACAACAAGTTCAATTTCCCTCTCCATATTACATTCTATCAACATACACTACACTTTCCTTTGTAGCACGTAGTGCAGTGGTGATTAAATGATTACTTGCATAACTAGTTGTTTACGGTCTGTCTTCTGTCCCAGACAGAAAGCTCCAGGAAGGAAGTGCAACCCTCTAGTTCAATGCTGCAGCCTTTGCAACTAACATAGTATCTAGGACAAAATAGATGTTCAATAAATATTGGTTAAATGACCAAATGAATGAAGTAAAATGAGCTATGTCTTTGCCTTTAAGAAACTCACAGTTTCCGATAATGTTTCTCACCAGGGGCATTCTTTTCAGGGCAGCTTGTTTTGGAGGGTTCTAGGTACTGGTGTGTGTTCAGCATCCCACATTTCCTGACGCCCCTAGGGGCTGTCCCCATCTGATTCAGAACCACTGTGTGATGTGGGCTTGAATGAAGATGGCAGCAAGAAGAGCAAGAAGGGATGGAGTCAGCAAATGATGAGGTAAACGAAGGACAATGAGACACGGGGGTGTGGGGAAGAGAGAGGGGAAGCAGTCTGACAGGAAGGAGAACACGGTTTAGAGTGGGGGCCTTCATCGGAGTTCCCCAAGCCCTGGGGATTCTCCCTTCGCTCCCCAACCCCTGTGGTCCTTCAGGGCAGAGAAAACGTAAATTCCTGGGCAGTTTTCTTGACTACGATGCATGATTAGGTCAGTGAAGCTCTGGCTTTGCTGTTTGATACTTTGGATTTTCCAGCAACATTTTTGTTTGAAGAAAGTGTTTGGAGGCTAAAGGAGCTATAAACCATGGCTCTGAAGTTAAGGATGACGACGCTAACTGGGTGGAGGGAAGGCCTACTGAAACACACGGTGCAGGACATTGAGACCCGAGAGGAAGCTGTGACAAAGGGGTCACGGTGTGACCAAAAAATGAGCTATGCTGAAGAGCCTTTTTGCAGCACGGAGTAAGGGCAAGGGAAAGGGGGGAATCCTGGGGAAAGGGAAGGAGGGTGCGGTGAGTTGGTGTGCAGGGCTCACGCCGGGAAGCTGGTCTGAGGGACACCTCGCTCTTGGAAAGCGCCCAGGGGACACGCGAGACGGGTAAAGTATAAGGCTCTTGTCGAGCCCCGCTGACGAATGGAGGTCGGCCAAGCCAGTGACTCAGAGTCGACACCCACAGCTGGCGCACACCGGTTGCCGGGTGGAGAGGGATTTTATTTCCAGCAGAAAAACATAAGATGTGTGTGCAGTGGTTTCAGATTCAGGGGCCAAGTCACCCCTCATTGAAAAGGTCTCCCTGAGGTTGGGACTGAGGCATATACCCTTCTTCATATGCCCTGTGGCAATTAGCTGAGTGCCCTGAACAGATGAGGGGCTCAATACACTCTTTCTGGATTGATCTGATAAAACTCATCGGAGTCCTCAACTTCAGCTGATGGTCAGGTGGGTTTCCACTGAGCTGGAAGGGAGGGAACACCTCACTGGCTGATTGGAGGCCTTGCAGAGTTTAATGGAGCAGTGGTGTTCTCTTAAGAATGTGCCCGTAAGATAAAAACTCTAATTCAAAAAGATACATCCAGCCCTATGTTCATAGCAACGCTATTCCCAATAGCCAAGACATGGAAACAACCTAAATGTCCATCAACAGATAAACGGATAAAGAAGCTGTGGTGTGTGTATATATATATATATATATATATATATATATATATATATATATACATACACACACACACACACACACACACACACACACACAATGGAATATCGCTCAGGTATAAAAAAGAATGAAATAATGCCATTTGCAGCAACATGGATGGACCTAGAGTATATCATACTAAGTGAAGTAACTCAGAGAAAGACAAATATTATATGGTATCATTTATATGTGGAATCTAAAAAGTAATACAAGTGAATCTATATATAAAACAGAAAGACTCACAGACATAGAAAACAAACTTATGGTTACCAAAGGGGAAAGGGAGGGGGGAGGATAAATTAGGACTATGGGATTAATAGATACAAACTACTATACATAAAACAGATAAACAACAAGGATTTACTGTATAGCATAGGGAACTATATTCAATATCTCACAATAACCTACAGTGGAAAATAATCTGAAAAAAATATAAAACTGAATCACTTCGTTGTACACCAGGAACTAACACAATACTGTAAATCAACTATACTTCAATTAAAAAAAAATTAAAAAAGGATGTGTCTTTAAGCCCAGGAGCAGAAGCCTCCGCATGGGGTGAAAGTATGTGCTAAATGAATGAAAGCAGGCATACAAGCACAGGTATGAGGTCTAATGGTTCTGACGACCTCTGTCCTATTGCGTCAGGAAGAAGGGGGCTTCCACAGTCTGGCACAGAAGCAGAGCAGTTTGTTTGTCATGGACCAAAGGTCATTTCATACGTGGACCCAGTTTTGACACCCCGAGCCGACTGCGAAAAATCTCTCTAGCTTTAACTCATGCAAAAGGGAAGTGGAACTAAGAGGCAGACATACTGTCACTCCTTCAGCATCTCTCCTTTGGCCCTGGGGGAAGGAAGGCCATGTCTTTTTTTTTTTTTTTTTGTGGTACGCGGGCCTCTCACTGTTGGGGCCTCTCCCGTTGCGGAGCACAGGCTCCGGACGCGCAGGCTCGGCGGCCATGGCTCACGGGCCCAGCCGCTCCGCGGCACGTGGGATCTTCCCGGACCGGGGCACGAACCCGTGTCCCCTGCATCGGCAGGCGGACTCTCAACCACTGCGCCACCAGGGAAGCCCGGCCACGTCTTTTGAAGTCAGCCTTGCTTTCCTCCGCCCAGGTGTGCACCTTTGCACGGGTGACCTGCAGGGGGAGCCGCACGGCCTCACTCACGGTTTGCGGAGGATCATCCTCATGTGGGCGTCGGGGCCCAGCTGCGACAGCAGCAGCACGGTGTCTTGCAGCTCCTCGTCACACTCCTTTTTCTCCTCCTCTGTAGGCAAAGGGGCATCCTCATGCTCATCATCCAGAAATCGATAAAATAAATATTTATCTTGGAAATGATGCTCCTGGTCCACTATGGGAAACACGGAGGCAAGCGTCAGCTGCTGCACCTCTGCCGCACGGGCCTGTTTACCAGAAACGGATGGACGGTGTCGGGCAAGAGAGCCAAGTGGCAGCAAAGTGGTGAGACTCCTCACCCGTCTCCCTCGGCCTCACCCAGGCGGGTGCAGCTGTAGGATGCGACCTCCGGGCTGCAGTCATGCACCTCACGGTCCTCTCTGACCCGCCCATCTCCTGAGCTGCCCTGGGACTCTCGTACGAGAACCCGCCAGCTTTCCTGAGATGGGCACTCTGACCAGCAAGAATTGCCTTGGTGACATTTTCTAGCATGTGGGTTATATGTCCTAAACAGGAAAATAACCAACTACCAGATCATGCTCTATAACGTTTGTCTGTTCCAAAGTACAGACTTAGCAAAAAACAGAAAACCCGACTTCGTCAGGATCAGAATTGATGCTTTTCTTTCTATGTGTACTGCTTATAAACACGTCTGTCTGCAGTTAAAAAATTAAAATTGTCTGAACAAAGCCGACAAGACCAAGCATCTAGGTCATATACCAAACATCTAGGTCATATACCCCTAGGATATTATGGTAATTTCCTTCCAGTTCAAGTTTTAAAGAGTTTTTTTTTTTTTTCTCTTATTCCCTTTAAACAAGAAGATTTAGATCTCAGTAGGACAAACTCATAAACTTGGCTTAGAATCCCTCATCTTTTCAGGAGGGAGCATCAACCCTATCCAAAGATAAGGAGGAGTGGGAGGATCCTTGCTGCTCAAGATATGATCCCTGGAACGGCAGCATCAGCGTCGTCTGGGAGCTTTTGGAAACGCAGACTCTCTGGACCCATCCCGGCCCTGATGAATCAGAACCCACATTCTAACAAGAGTTCCAGGTGGTTTGTATACACAGTAAAGTCTGTGAAAACACTGCCAAGGGCATCATTAGATTCCCAGGTATTTAAAAATTAAAGGAATGATTTTAATAGTTTGTCAGTTTGGAAAAGTGATCTTTAAACAAATGGCATGAGGAGTTCAATCACAGTTCCACTCCAGTCCTGAAGAGCTACTCTGCTCAGTTAGAGCCCCTGTGGATATCAGGGGCTACGCCACAGAGCACACTCCTGATATTACGTGTGGGTACAAAAAAACTGGCTCTCCCAGAAAACTCAGCTTCTGAATTCAGTACTCTCTTTCATGTTATCAGCCCGGCCACACACTCTGTTGCTCTTCCATCGGCCCCTGCATCAGGACTGCTATGCAATGCTCAGAGTATAATCGTGCTATCGATGGACCGTGAATGCAAACTAATAAACATAATTGGAACTGATGCACTCGGGTTTCAATTTCATTTTCCCTTCATCCGCGCTCCCAACTTAGGAAGGTACAACGGTGGAACACTGCAATCAATGGCATCCACTTGCTGCATTTGTATTGCCGAAGGAAGATGCTAGCTCTGCGTGTCCCTAAAGGGATCATAATTCTTTCTGGCCCATGTGGGAGTTCAGCTACAACCTACCTAGGGGAGCGCACTTCCTAGCATTTCTTGAGGGTTTTCCAGGGACCGTGGCTCATCTTACCGTGGTTGAGAACACCGTCTTCTACCAGGACTTGCCACATGCCAACAGCTTGAATCCGGGAGTGAACACATGGAGTCTGCTGCAGCATCCAGTCCACCAGCTCAGTCCCCACGCAGCATTGTCTGAGGAGCGGGAGGACACAAAGGAGGGGAGGTCACCCCCGTGCAGATGAAGGACGGGAGATGGCTTCTGAGAGGAGACCGTCCCACAGGGCTCCACGCTCTTCCACCCTAAGAGGTCTCATGGCAAACAAAGCACTGCGTGACGTGGCCTCAGGTTCTCAAACTTTTGTACAAACCAATAAAACCACTCAACGCACGAGAGAACCTTCTAGGCAAGGCTGGCTAAACGAAAGAGCATTACAGGCGGCAGCCCCAGGGGAGACTAAAGGGCAGCTAGACGGGGAGCGTGATCTGGCAAGAGAATCCCAGGGCCAGAAACCCTTGAGCCGGTCCCAGAAAAATCTCAGTGTAAAATGAAGGCAAAGCATAATTCTGACTTCCTTCACCGGAGCCTTTTGAGGAATGGGTTAAGGTTTGTGAGGCCCCAGGAGGTGCTCCGTGAAAGGCTATGTGTAAATGCAAAATGATATAGCACTTTCTGTTTTCAAGTAATACTACTGAGCTTCCTCAGAGGGGTGCTGGGAGAAACAAGCAACTAGCGATGCAAATCTCTGAAAAAAGTGTGATGCAATGAGCATCTGCACTTCGACAGAGCCTGTCATCTGAAGAGCTCCAGATCCTTTCTGTACAGGCACGCGTTCATCCCTATGATGACCCTCTGTGGTAAGCTGGTCAGGATGGGCAAACTATGTGCGTTAGTTCGGAAACATATAACTATACACACATATTAGGAAACCTTCAGTAGGGAGAGAGGTGTTTGTGGCGTGACTGTTCAACCGAGGAAATGGGATCTTGAAGTCCGGGGGAGGAATCCCAAGGGACAGGAATAAGCAGGGAGTTTCAGAGCAGCTGGCTGCTTGCAGCTGGGTCTGAGTCACTGGTGACCTCCCCTCCTGTGCTGAGGATGCCACCATCTCTGGGACACTAAGACTGGTCCCAGCCCAGGGAGCTCCTCTCTAGTGTGAACTGGAGGAGATTCCCAGTGCTGGTACACTTTAGGAAGAGCTTAGCCTGGGAGAAGTCATGAGATTCAGCACCAGGTCTACTACTTATTAGCTGTGTGACTCTGGCCATATCGTTTCAAATCTCTGGTTCTCAGTTTTTTCATCTGTAAAAGAAAAGAGGAGGAAAAGATGGCTTCAAAGGCCATGTCCAGTTCTAAGACTCCAGGAACTCTGAAATCTATCAGAACTCCTGGGATGTCCTGATTCGGGTCTGACCCAAGAATACATCACAAGGAGGATGTCCTGAGAAAGCTGTTAGATTTCTAGGACTGCTCTGATTACAGTCCATACCTACACTTTAGAGCTTCAATAGGCGAAGAGGCACCTAGTTACTATTCATTGTGAACCAAACGTATGATCTGTCGTGTTCCTCATCTAATTTGAGAATTTATTAATGGGAAAAGTCATGTAAAAGTATAAAAAAATCAATTTCATGTGGCTTTTAATTCAATGATTACTTTTACTAAAAAGAGCATATGGCGTTGAGATGATCCCAGAGCCTCTTGGCCCTGGGACAGGGTGTAAGAGTCTTGCAGTCAGAACACAGAACAAAGACACACAGCTGTGCCACTTGTGGCTGGTGGAATCACCGGGTTTCCTCTCTATTAATGATCTTTAGCTATTTTAAAATCGACAGCTAATCTCTAGTGTGGTGATCACCGGGGGTGATGCTGCATCTGGGGAGACTTCAATCCCTTTGCACTGCAGTAATGGTAGAAGTGGTGGCAGGTGAAAACAGGAGGGAGGGACAGGATGGGACTGGAAACAAGATCTGGGACCAGGCACTCAAAATGTCCTGCAGGAAAAAGAAATCGTGCCTCTGGCTTCCGGTTGCGTCCATGGGTCATTATCAACAGATCATTAATTTGTGTCATAGGGTGTGGAATAGACGTAACACCTATATTTCAGGGGGTTAAAATCTTAGGACTATGGAGCAAGAAAGAGATTATGGTTTCTGACTTCTAGTTCCCATTATTTGTCACCAAAGATGACATCTTTAATGGAATTTCCCTAATGCAAGTCAACACTTGGGAAAGCGTAGTCACATCTTAAACTAAGGGAATATAAATTTAAAAAGAAAAAGGTCCTTTAGCTGTATGAGATGTTTGAGATCCACTTAATGAGTTAAAGAGTTTGAACTCTCTCTGAGGACATGGACACATGAGTTTAACCTTTACTTCCCTCAAAATTGTAACAGTGTGTAGGAACCACAGACGCCAAAAAAAGAATGGACTTCCAGAGTTGAAGGAAAAGGCTTCCAAATGTAATCAACCAAAATGGTAGCTGGTAAATATCCACATTAAAAGGGCAAGGGGAGCAATCTGCCTTAAGAGAGGGAACATGCCCTAAGAGGAGCACGCTACTGATTAAAGTGTTTCTCAAATCCCATCTCATTTCCAGAATTCTATCAAGAAGAGGCCAATCTAAATGTAACAAGCTGCCAGTTTTGGTCTTATAAGCATATTCATGACAAATGCAAGCAGAAGAGTGTTAGTTTGCAGGGAGTGCCGAAAAAGCGATCCAAAGAGAAAGCATTTGCAGTGTGTTTCCATCTCTGTCCTTGGGAAAGAGACTGGATTTGAGGTACATATACTGGAAGGTTTGCTCTAGGGTAAACCAGGTATAATTTTACAGGTACAATCATGGTTGACGGTCATCAGAAAGATTATATATATATATATATATATATATATATATATATATGTATGTATCCTTTGTGGTAACTTTAAAATTTGTATTCTAGCTTTTCACTGTGTCTTATGAATTTGGTTCATGTGAGTCAAATGGGTTTTGACTCATGCTAAGTCTGATGGGTTCTGAGGTCATGTCTAAACAAGGCTAAATGAGAGAGTCCGACTGATTGCTGAAAGAGGGCTGTGAGTCTGAACCGTGGGCGCAGGGAGAGGGAGTGAAGGCTTTTGTGGCATAGACAGGACGTTCTAGTTCCTAAACCACTGCTGAGTTGATAAAATCAAAAGTTAAAGATTAGACATGAATCCTTCATTTACCCACCATGGTTCAGTCATTCCAGGAGGTCGACTAAATCATACAGCCCCTGTCTTTATCATTTCTTAACTCCAGTGGCAGCTATAATGGGTCTTTATTCTATATGATTACAGAGGTGAAACAGAGTTGCATATCTTATTATATGCATACTAGAATGAAATCCTACATTAGAAAGTAAATTATGTAAAGGGCATTTTATATTTTTTTCACTCCTGTATCCTTAGGGTTTGGAACACAATAATGCCGGGTGCCCAGTAGGTGCTTAATAAATGTGTGGAATGAATGAATGACAGAATGAATGAATGAAACTTGCAAATAAACCAACCTTGGTTTAAATCCTGGCACTGCCATTCACTAGATTTGTGACTTGGTCAAGGAAAACTATTTAATCTCTTCTGAGCCTCAGTTTTATCATCTGAAAGATGGCCACACACCTACCTCGCAGGGTGTGATGAGGATGAAATGAGATTTTATATATATATATATATATATATATATATATATATATATATATATATATATATAAAGTGGCCTGGTACAGGGCTTCAAGTACAAATGAACACCTAGTGAATGTTAGTTGAATCTCATCTAAATCTAGTAGTTTTCCTAAAATACACTTCAACAAACAGAATTACAGAAGTTTTCTATGTTCATCACAGTTAAAGCAATGTCTAAGCAAATTAGTTTAGGAGTAACTCCTGGGAATATGAGGACTAATTAGAGTTAAGTGGGGATCCAAGATAAGCTTAACTTCCAGAACCTGGAGGATTATAAAACATGCTGCCCATGGATGGAAAACAGGGAAACACAAGTTTGTTCTAACTTCACTAATCACTAATCTGAGGGGGCCATAGCCTTTAGAATTATTGCACATACCTGTATGTCTTCAGGTGGTATTTTCTATCTCTTATCATGTGAGGTGCTCGAGAGAGAATGGCATTTCGTAATATTTTTCCAGCCCTGAGGATCTTCTCTGAAGGAACCTGAATTTTAATCAGATGGGAGGAGGGGAAGAGAAAGGAGAGTTTATAGATGGAAAAGAAACCAGAGGCATCACTAAATCACTTTCCAATCTGACTTTTACTTGAAAAATACAATCCACTTGTACATTTGCATTGTTCACTCGTGTGACATGTCACTGTTTTACACTGAGAACTGAGACACACCGAGATATACTGTTTCTAGAAACTGTATCCACAGTTTCTTGATGTGATGCTCTGACATATGGACCACTTCCAGTAGTTACTTAAGAAGCTAGCTCTGCTGGCTCATCAACCCACCTACAGCCCATTACCTTGGTAATGGTGTTAGCAGGACGAAGAGGAACGTGAGGTTCAATGAGAGGTGTCTGAAAAATAAAACGTTAAAGCAAAAGAAAATTAAACAAAAAGCTCACTGAGGAAAATTATGGGTCAGGGAATAACAAGAAACATCCATTTTTATAAAACTCAAAATAGGATTAAAAAAGCAAGAGAGAAAATCTGCCTAAAGAACTTGAATGCACAGGCATTCAAAGGGCAAAATTAAGACCATTCGATTTGCCAAAATTTAAACGTAAATTATTAAAAATGAAAACAACCAAACAGATAGGAATGATTAGATGTTTGCAGGCTTAATGAGAAGGGAATCAATACCTACCCACAGCATAACAAACATCAGGGCAGGGGACAAAACAAAAGATAAACATGAATACAGATTAAAATGACCTATCTCAGGGGATAGGGATAAAGGACTGATTTAGAATGGAAATGAGCGACTTCATCCTCTCTCATGTAGTTAAGACTCTCTTCCTGCAATTTGTATTGTTAGAAAGTTTTAATTTTTTTTTTTTTTTTTTTTGCGGTACGCGGGCCTCTCACTGTTGTGGCCTCTCCCGTTGCGGAGCACAGGCTCTGGACGCACAGGCTCAGCCGCCATGGCTCGGGGCCCAGCCGCTCTGCGGCATGTGGGATCTTAACAGACCGGCGCATGAACCCGTGTCCCCTGCATCAGCAGGCGGACTCTCAACCACTGCGCCACCAGGGAAGCCCAAAGTTTTAATTTTTAAATGATGCTTCTTTGTGGTTTTACATACTCAAGTTCCTGGAACGCACTGGGGCAGCTAGTTTACCATCTCTTTCATCTGCAAAGTGGTATACAAAGTTTCCAGGATTTTGCAACTATCAGAACAGCTCTAGAATCTAGATAAAGCCCCTAGCACTATCCACATTCTTCAGATGAAGGTGCCAAATTGGAATCCCAGGGAAATGACTTGCTACACAGCTACACAGCTGAGTCCCCCAGTCCTAGTGAAACCCCTTCACTCTATTTTTCTGAAATAGCTGGTAATGGCAAAGATACATTCTGTCAAAGGTGGTGATAGAACCATCAACACAACGCTGTTTATGCCACTTCCAGAAGGTAAGTAGTACATTTACCTATGAGATTGCGGTGGGCAGAATACTGGCCCCCAAAGATGTCCATGTCCTTATCCCCAGAAGCTATGAATATGTTAGATTACATGGCAAAAGGGACTCTGCAGATGTGATTTAGTTAAGGATCAAAATAAGCAGATTATTCTGATGTTTCTAGGTGGCTCCAATGTAACTGTAATCGTAGGGTCCTTAAAAGACGGAAGAGGGAGGCAGAAGAGTTAGAACCAGAGAGCTAACAGTGGGAGTAGGACTCAGCCCGATTTTGCTGGCTTTGATGGTGGAGGAAGCCAACAGCCAAGGAATGAGGGCAGCCTCTGGAAGATGGAAAAGGCGGAACAATACATGATTTCCCCCTGGAGCCTTCAGAGGAATGGGCCTGCTGATACCTTGATTATAGCCCAGTGAGACCAACTTCAGACTTCTAAACTACAGCACTGTAAGGTTATTCATTTGTGTTTCTTTAAGCTTGTGGCTTACACAATTGGTTACAGCAGTCACAGAAAACTAACACAGAGATTACTATACTTTATACTAAAAACCCATACTTTTTGCAAATAGAAGCCATTGCATTGAAAATAAATTGGTAGGTTTTTCCTTTGTCTTAATATATAATCAATAGGGAAAATGAAAAGTCAATATTAATCTTAAATACTTTAGGTACCTAAATATGAATATACATGTATAAACATATGCCTTCCTTTTTTTTTTTTTTTTTTTGCGGTACGCGGGCCTCTCACTGCTGCGGCCTCTCCCGTTGCGGAGCACAGGCTCCGGACGCACAGGCTCAGCAGCCATGGCTCATGGGCCCAGCCGCCCCGCGGCATGTGGGATCTTCCCGGACCCGGACACGAACCCGCGTCCCCTGCATCGGCAGGCAGACTCTCAATCACTGCGCCACCAGGGAAGCCCTATGCCTTCCTTTTTATTAACAATAAGTTTCAGATGGGTTGCTGCTTTTAATATTATAATAGAATTAAGGAAAAAAGGGAAAAGAATCCTAAGTTTTAAGAACAGCATAGATGAGACACAGATTAATTTAGAATGAAATCACCCTGAACTTAAACATTTTCATCACCTTGCTGGCATTTAGACCTTTTCTTCCTCTCGAAATCACTAGAGCACAAATGTCAAGCAATATTATAATATTTGAGCAGCATTCTGTTTACAACTAGCATAGACCAAGGAATGTCAATCTGGTCGAATTCAATAGCAGCTTTAAACAGAGACCGACTTTGTCCTGAAGTAGCCCATGCTCTCTTATGGCAGACCTTTCATGGGAAAGGGACCATGAGCTCACAGACTCCCTGTACCACCTCCTCAAAAAAGACAGAGAGAATTCCGTGATGCCAAATCACCTGGAATCATGTTCAAAAGGGGGGAGGCCAGCATGCACCAGGGCGCTGGAAATATGTGCAGTCAAAACAGTTGATTATTTCCAGGTTGTGAGTTCCCAGTACTTATGCACCTTGTCTCTTTACGTTACGCAGGTTGGTTTATAAGTCTAGGACTGTGCCTGGTTATGTATGCAAATTGTAGAAGCCTCTGGCTATTCTTGAAAATAACAGCAGAAACCCATTTCTTCTTCCTGTCTTAGAAGAAGGAAGTGTAGGTATATGTGGTCTAGAGTAGATGAATGTAGGATAAGCTTCTGAGGTAACCTTTTCTTTCCTATGGGGGAAAAAAACCATCTGTTTTTCTTTGCAGTAGTCTTTGAGAGGCTGGCTGAGCCAGAGGTCAAGAAGATGCCCGTGCTTGAGGGTAACTGATGAATGTTTATTCTTTGGTAGGCGTGATGAAACATTATTTGAAGATTGCATCTTTTTATTTGTTTCTACAAAAATGACCATATTTAAGCAAAATGCTAATAAGTGGTCCCTAGGTAGTCAATTTGGTTGGACAGTTCCCTTTTTGCTTCCTTCGAGCCCTGAAAAGAAACTATTACCAAAGCAGGGGAAGCATCAGACTTCAACCAGTTCCTTTGATTTGCGACTTCTAAAGGAGCAAAACGTACACAGGTTGCCTTTTAGCGAGATAATCCCAGGACCAAGAGGCTGTTTAATCTGTTGAGAGGCAGCATTCTCAGAACCTTCCCTGGCTCAGAGATTTTAGGTTTGGAGGCAACATAATGAATAGATGCTTTGAGAGGGGGACAGTCCCTTTATTTAAATAAAACCTCCAAGGAACACACGCAGGGTGAAAGCAGGGAAAGTTTTACTTGGAGGGGGAGGGGAATAAACACTTGTCTTTGAAAGGGACTCCATCCCGTATTCAGTTAGGCAAGCTTCTATGATGTAAGAGCTACGTTGGTGCCTAGCAGCCATGCACTGTGAGGCAGAGGGCTGTGACAGGTGGGCCGGGACCCTGGGACACGAAGTCACTGCCAGTGCCTGTTCAGGGGCCCCTTCCATAGGGAGTATGACTTTATTGCTTTTGTATCTGCTTATTTATTTCCTTTTTGGTTTCCCGTGGCTTTCAAGTAAAGTTTTTATCTTTGAGAATTTCACTTTAGCTGAGCTTTAGTGAAATGAGGAGAGGAATTTCATTTTATAAATTTCATTCCCTCAATAGGAGAGGGAAAGAAGCAGGATGGGGTGATTAGTGAGAATCCAAACAAGAAAATCAGCCCTAAAAGCAGGACCAAGGACTTCCTGTGTCAGGCCTTTTACATGTGTTACCTTATTTTATTATTACTCTCATATTTTATTGAGAAAACTAAGGCCAGCAACACACAGGGACTTGAGCTCACACAGCTAATGACTGGAAGAGCTGGGAAGTGAATCAAGGTCAGTCTTATTCCAGTGTCTACGCTGCAGGAACAGTGACCCATCGCACCTGCTCTTTTCTCCTACAGATATCATGGCTCACACTGTGGAAGAGTTAACATTCCATTTAATTAAAGTTCATTGAGAAAAATGCATCTAAGCCCTTCTCAGTTACCAGGTACCAGAGTTGATCTTATGCGTTTCCAGCAATAAACGTTCATGACATCCTACTGAGATGACACGTTAGCACCATGCATCATGCTTGGTCTGAATTAACTTTTTAAAAAGCAACTTTCTGGGGCTTCCCTGGTGGCGCAGTGGTTGGGAGTCCGCCTGCCGATGCAGGGGACGCGGGTTCGTGCCCCGGTCCGGGAAGATCCCACATGCCGCGGGGCGGCTGGGCCCGTGAGCCACGGCCGCTGAGCCTGCGCGTCCGGAGCCTGTGCTCCGCAACGGGAGAGGCCACAGCAGTGAGAGGCCCGCGTACCGCAAAAAAAAAAAAAAAAAAAAAAAAAAAAAAAAGCAACTTTGTGACAATAAAACATTTGGCATTGCGGGACTGCCCTTCCAGGGCTGGAACAAATATACCAGAAAGGTAGGTAGAAGTTGAAGTCCGAGCAGGAAAACGGAAAGCACTCAGTATTTCCCATGGAGGGAATTTAATGCTGGAAACTAGCTTTACAGGTGGTGCAAGAGCTGAGAAGTCAAACAGGTGATGAGGAGGTAACCTGGATTCTAGCCAAGCAGGAAGCCCTCAGGTGGGGGGACAGAGGAAGGAGGAGGCGTTGCCAGAGCCGGAGCCAGGTGTCCTGGTGGGAGCTGGAACTCCGGAGGGCCTCCTGGTCCTAGAGGTCCAGCCGCTGCTGGAGATGCTGCCACCCTCCCACCGCTGAGGGGAGCTGGAGACCCTTCCGCATCCCATCCCTCTCCAACCATAAACCAGAGAATAAGGAAAAGAATTGCATTTTATAAATGATTAAACAGAAGAGGGAAAGAACTAGCTTGGTGACTGATATTGGTGAGAAGATGGATCAAAGCAAGAAAACCAACCCTGGGGCTTCCCTGGTGGCGCAACGGTTGAGAGTCCGCCTGCCAATGCAGGGGACGCGGGTTCGTTCCCCGTCCGGGAGGATCCCACATGCCGCGGAGCGGCTGGGCCCGTGAGCCATGGCCGCTGGGCCTGCGCGTCCGGACCCTGTGCTCTGCAACGGGAGAGGCCGCAACAGTGAGAGGCCCGCGTACCGCAAAAAAAAAAAAAAAAAAAAAAAAAAAAAAAAAAAGAAAACCAACCCTAAAGGCAAAACCAAGGCTCTGCGGAGGTCGGCTTCCTTGTGATGCACAACAGAGCACAGGGAGGGCAAAATACTGCTCAGAGGACAAACAGCCCAGGGCCCTCCACAGAGGGTGGTTGCTGTGACCACAGAGTGGGCACAGGGCTGCTCCATGTTCAACCCCAGCCCTCTCAGCCTCTCCTATTCCGTATCTCCCCAGCCACACTTCCTGGTGGGCTACAGGTAAGGAAGGTGGACAGTGCGTAGCATAGAGTGGGCCTTCATTAATGCTTCCTGGGCTTGGTTCCTAGGGCTGCCCTATGTCTTGATCTACAGCCAGACAACGCATATCACAAAGGAGCCCTAGAAGAAACAGACCCCCCTCTCTGATTACATGTCATACCTTTCAACACATCAACCATGCGTTGAGGACAAAAATTCTTCCTCCCTACCTGGGAATGAAAGAATCCGAATTGGGCTGTGAAGATGTGATCCTAAAAAGCTAGGCAGAGAGGACAGATAAAGGCAGAGGTATTCAGCTTTCTCTGCTTTTCTTGGCTTTCTCCCCTGAAGACTTCCCTCAATTGGTTCTTGTTTGCTTCTGGAGACGGGATGCATTCTACTGCTTTTTATTATGCTTATATTACTACCGAAAAGGAGAAACAGTAAGGGAAAATATTCCTTTTGGCACCAGAGCCAATTCAGAAATACTAATCAGGTGATGAAAAATCTGAGTTTAGTCTCTATTACAACACGCACAATATCTCCCCAGTAGATCATTATGAGGTATAAGGCGCTGTAATAGGCCTCGTGAAAAACCATATTCAGGCCCTTTTGAAAGGGGGTAATTCTTTTTACTTAAGTACTTGCTCATAGAAGCCTTTTGCAAGGCACAGCATTTTAAGCCAAGAGACAAGAATAACAGGGTAGATTGGGACACAAAACTCACGGCAGAACCCTGGCAACCCAGCGTAATAAAACGTCATCTAAGCCCACATCCAATTCAAGTATTTAATGAAGGTGTATTATGGGCAGAGCAATGTGCTAGGCTAAAGTACAGACTCTGATAAAGAAGCTGGTCTAAATGAGCTCTTGATCTTTTGGGGAAAGTAGAGCT
This sequence comes from Phocoena sinus, assembly GCF_008692025.1. NCBI lineage: Eukaryota > Metazoa > Chordata > Mammalia > Artiodactyla > Phocoenidae > Phocoena > Phocoena sinus. The sequence goes on from NC_045769.1 coordinate 60,677,805, forward strand.
TCCATGGATTAAACAATTAGTGAGAATCTGAGTCAATGAATAAGTGCAACAATATTCTGGATTTCAAACCCCCCTTTTCTCAGTCCAGGTGAGAAAATCTTTCGGAAGTGGGAAGAATATTTAATGTTTTTAGTGAAAACGATACACTTTTAGGAGTTACATTCCCTTGTTCTGGCATTTTGGAATAATACAACTAAGGTCTCAGAAGTGTGTGTCTCAGTCTTGTAATAATTGTCATCAGTATCATCATTCTTTGGTTGACCAAATGAAATTAAAAGACCTAAATCAGACTCATACAGACTTCACCACTCTGAAATAACTATGTAAGTTTTCCCATTTGTTAACTCGTGGAAAAATTCATCTATAGACCTCTTTGGCTTCCATCGATAGGCTTTGTAAAGTTTTTCCTAGTTTAAAATTGACGTGTAGATTTCCAGGTTCAGCTTCAACCTGTAAAAGTGGTCACTCCTGCTGTTACGAGAAAAAGCCGAACAGAGTGAAAAGAATGACTTCTCTCAGGTTCATCAAAGAACTGAGTATGCCAAGAAAACTGCCACCCCGAAATCTGGCGAAACGGGGGAATCCAGTCAGAGCTGACATTTGCCTAACCTGGACTGGAAGCCATAAACAGGTAGGAACACTTAAATGGTGCTTAATTAATTAAACCAGGAGGCCGTTAGACTGAGGTGGCTCTAATGCCCGGTGGTCTGTGTAAGCAAACCCAAATCTAAGCCTGCAACTGCCTCAAGGTTCCAACACTGAAACCCAAGAACAACCAGTCACAGCCGGCTAGGCTTTATGCTACTGCCAATCAATAGTTTCCTAATTTTGCCTTCACCTTTTCTCTGTAAAATTACCTCCCTGAGCTCCCGTGGGTGGAGTGCTCCTAAGCACTTCCGGTTTCGTGCTGCCAGGTTCGAATCGACTTTTGCTCAAATAAACTCTTAATATTTTTAATATGACTCAACTGGTCATTTCGATGATTTGCTGGAGGCTGAACGTGGAGTAACCTGGGAGTGAGAAACTCCTGGGGGAGATAGTCTTAGGTGGGCACCCACACTTTTATGGGCTTTACCCCTTGGAATTCCTCCAAATTTTCATGGTGAAGAGCCACAAATGATCTCCTTGTGGCTTTGGCAGGGGGAGGGGAAGAATGAGCATTATGATATAAACCCAGAGCATTCTCCGTAGCAAAGGCCTGCTCTCCAGGGAAAAGACTTTACGAGAGTCTTATCCCACCTGGGGGAAGTGCATTTCCCTGACTCTAGTCTCCTCCGGCCTTCCTGTCTCACTTAAAGAAGGAAAAAGCAGCTAAGAAACGGTGGTGAAAGTCCCATGGCAGGGACATGGGCCCACTAAGTGACTGAGATTTAATCACAAGACTATATTCACTTCCCTTCTGCCCTATGCCCCCCACAAATGCCAATATAAAAATAGTGGATTACAGCTGAATGAGCTGTAGATTCAGACCCTATCAAAGGAGGAGTTCTTAGGGAAGCCCAAACACAGCAGAGGAGACGAAAACAAGGACATTAGAGGAATTTGAAACCTCTGGAATCTACAGCTACAGCAAATATTAAACACAGCCCAACTCCTAGCCAGATTAACATAAAACCTCACACTAAAGGCTTATTTATCTCAGTTCCTATCATGTCTGCTTTTCAACCAAAAATCACAAGGCATGCTAGAAGGCAAGGAAAACAGAGTCTGAAGAGACAAAGTAAGCATCAGAGCCAGACTCAGACATGATAACAAATTTTGGAATTATCAAACAGGAAATTCAAATTAACTGTGGTTAACACATTAACTACAGAGTAGCATTCCATTAATAATACTAAGAAAAATGTAGACAATATGCAAAAATATATTGTGTAACAAAAGCAGAGAAACTAAGAAAGAAATGTCTTCCTTTCTTCTCCTTCCTCCGTAGACCAGCAAGAGAGAAGGAAGAGCAGAGAGGGGATGGGAATGGGAGAAGGCACAACACAGCCCTCTAACGAGTGCTGGAACCACCAGCCTCAGTCTCTTCAGAGATTCAACTCCACCAAAAGCTAGACGTTTAAAAAATGGATCTAGCCAGTTATGTTGTGGATATTAACAAACTTATCTAAAGTTTATATAGAGAGGCAGAAGACCCAGAATAACCAACACAATTTTGAAGGAGAAGAATAAAGCTGGAGAGCTAATGCTACTCCACTTTATGACTTACTATCAATATAAAGCTTCTGTAACCAAGACAGCATAGTATTGACAGAAGAAGAGACAAATAGATCAACAGAACATAACAGAGAGCCCAGAAATACACCCACATAGACACAGTCAACTGATCTTTGACAAAGAAGCAAAGAAAAACAATGGAGCAAAGACAGTCTTTTCAACAATGGTACTGGGACAACTGATGTCCACATGCAAAAAAATGAATCTAGACACAGACATTAGATTCTTCACAAAAATTCACTCAAAATGGATCACAGGCTTAAACAAAAAATGCAAAGCTATAAAACTCCTAGAAGATAACATAGGAGAATACCTACATGACTTTGGGTATGGCAATGACCTTTTTTTTTTTTTTTTTGAGGTTGGGTCAGCCAATCTAGAGTGTTTGATCTATTGATTATTTTCTATATACCAGACAGATCATCCAAGGATCCTACAATGTAGGAAAGTGAGACTTAGAGTAAGTGAATGTCCAAAGCCTCAATGCTGTGAAGAGGGGAGATAGGATTGAAGCCCAAGACTGTCTGGTCTCAGAACTCATACCTTCCCACTGTGCCCTGGGGACTCTAGGTTACCATTTTATTATGCAAGGACATAACTCAGGAACAGCCAGGTGGAAGAGATGCGTAGGGCAAGCTATGTGGGAAGTGGTGAAGAGCTTCTATACCCTCTCCAGGTGTACCACTGTCCTGGAATCTCTATGTGTTCACTAACCTGGAAGCTTGGCAATGACTTTTTTAGATACAACACCAAAGGCACACAATCCATGAAATAAATGATAAACAGAACTTTCATTAAAATAAAAATCTTCTGCACTGTGAAAGACAATGTCAAGAGAGTGAGAAAACAAGCCACGGACTGGGAGAAAAAATTTGCAAAAGACACAGCTAATAAAAGACTGTCATCCAAATTATATGAAGAACTCTCAAAACTGAACAAGAAAACAAAAACCCTGTTTAAAAAAATGGGCCACAGACCTTAACACACGCCTCATGAAAGAGGATACAGAGATGGCAAATAAGCATACGAAAAGATGTTCCATACCCTCCACATCATATGTTACCAGGGAAATGTAAATTAAAACAACGAGACACCACTACCCACAGATACGAATGGCCAAAATCCGGAACACTGACAACCCCAAATGCTGACAAGTACGTGGAGCAACAGGAACTCTCATTCACTTCTGGTGGGAAATCAAAATGGTGCAGCCTCTTAGGAAGACAGTTTGGCAGTTCCTTACAAAACTAAACATGCTCTTATCACATCTGATTTAGCTATCGTACTCTTTGGTATTCACCCAAATCAGCTGAAAGCTTATGTGTACACAAGACCCTGCACACGGATATTTATAGCATAACTGTCAAAACTTGGAAGCAACCAAGATGTCCTTCAATAGGTGAATGGATCAATAAACTGTGGTACGTCTTTATTCAGCACAAAAGGAAGTGGGTTATCAAGCCATGAAAAGACATGGAGGAACTTTAAATGCATGGTACTAAGTGAAAGAGGTCAATCTGAAAAGGCTACATACTGTATGATTCCAACTATATGACATTTTTGAAAAGGCAAAACTGTGGAAACAATAAAAAGACCAGTAGTTGGCAGGGGTTGGGGGGCAGGGATGAACAGGCAGAGCACAGAGGATTTTTAGAGCAGTGAAAATACTCTGTAATGATACCATAATGATGAATATATGTCATTATATATTCATCCAAACCCATGGAATGTATAACACCAAGAGTGAACCATAATGTGAGCTATGGACTTTGGGTGATTATGATGTGTCAATGTAGGTTCATCAGTTGTAACAAATGTATCCTCTGGTGGGAAATGTTGAAAACGGGGGAGGATATGCACGTGTATGGGCAGAGTGTATACGGAAATCTCTGTGCCTTCCCCTCAATTTTGCTGTGAACCTTGAACTGCTCTAAAAAATAAAGTCTTACTTAAAAAATGGACATGACTATCCTTAGTAACTGAAATAATATTTTTTAGGGCCCAAAGTGACAAAAAATTTATGGACTAAGTCTGAGTGTTGTTATGGTTGCTAAGTACCAGTGGGAAAGAAAGTATTCAACTCAGTTAAGAGTGGTTACCAGGGAGAGATTATTTCATGTGTACATTTCACTGAGTTGAGACTCCTTAATCCACCCAAATAAATATATATGTTCATTTTTTTTTTATGTTCATGTTTTTTTAAATTGTGGGAACCAAAGTCCATAGTTTAGTCTCGGGGGAGTCTGACTATCTAGCCAGGCTTATAGAGCAGAACAAACTTAAGTGTACTAAAGGCTGCTTGGTGAGTCCATAAAACTGGAACAAAGAAGTCCCTACAAGAAAAGTGCTGCCCAGATGCTTCTGCTGACTGGTCTGGGAGTACTGTTCTCTAGCAGGTACTAGCAAACGGTTCAAGTTCCTCTCCAGCATCTCCTAACACAATGCTGCAAGATGGCATGTTTTTAGAATGGTTCAAGCCCTCATCAATAGAGATTGTTTCTGATTTCTTCTAGTGGTGGGAGAGAGCCTCAGTTAGATACTAATCTTTCTTGTAATATACAGGATATTCTGAGGGTTCACTTTCTAAGAGGTGTGTCTACATGCCTATTAGATATGCCTAAGCCAGGTATTTGCTGGCAAAAAGCAAAAGGCTAACTTTCTGGAGAGGCACCCATTCTTAACAGCTGGAATATTCTCTTTGAGGTCTTACACAGAGTGGTTCACGGTTTCCTTATGGATTGGCCTGATCAGGTCCAGATTTTCTTTTAATGGTAATACCAACATATAATTATTAAATTTTCATTTCGGTAATAGGAGCTAAGAGATGCAAAACAAGTAAACCATAATATTCCACAAAGATCACTGTCCACTGTGACATATCTACCCTCACGACTATAATTTTCATGGAAATATCAACTCTGTGATAAATTATTAAAGCTCCTTTCCCTCCTCTGTTTACAAATCTAAGCCTTCGTCTCATCACTCACCTTTTCTTCCACTACAAGAAATTCTGTCAACAAAGTCCAGAATTATACAAACAGCTCATACAACACAACAACAACAAAAACCAAACAACCCAATCGAAAAACGTGAAGAAGACCTTAATAGACATTTCTCCAAAGAAGGCATTCAGATGGCCAGTGGGCACATGAAAAGATGCTCAACATCCCTAATAATTAGAGAAATAATAATTCTCAAATTATTAATTCACGAATCAAAACTACAATGAGATACTACCTCACACAGGTCCGAACTGTCATCCTCAAAAAGTTTACAAATAACAAATGCTGCAGAGGGTGTGGAGAAAAGGGAACCCACCTACACTGTTGGTGGGAATGTAAGTTGGTGCAGCCACTATGGAAAACAATATGGAGGTTCCTCAGAAAACTAAAAATAGTTACCATATGATCCAGCAATCCCACTCCTGGGCATATACCTGACAAAACTATAATTCAGAAAGATACACGCACCCCTATGTTCACAGAAGCACTATTCACAATAGCCAAAACATGGAAACAACCTAAATGCCCATCGACAGATGAATGGATAAAGAAGATGTGGGGTATATATATATGTGTGTGTGTGTGTATATATGTGTGTATATATATACATATATACCCACAATGGAATACTACTCAGCCATAAAAAGAACAAAATAATGTCATTTGCAGCAACATGCATTCAACTAGAGACTATCATACTAATTCAGAAAGAGAAAGACAAATACCTTATAATTTATATGTGGAATCTAAAATATGGCACAAATGAACCTATCTACAAAACAGAAACAGATTCACAGACATAGAGCACAGACTTGTGGTTGCCAAGGGGGAGGCGGAGAGGGATGGACTGGGAATTTGGGGTTGGTTGATGCAAATTACTTTATTTAGAACGGATAAACAAGGTCCTACTGTATAGCACAGGGAAGTATATCCGATCTCCTGGGATAAACCATAATGGAAAAGAAGATGAAAAAAAGAATGTGTATGTGTATAAAACAGAGTCACTCTGCTGTACAGCAGAGATTGGCACAGCACTGTAAATCAACTCTACTTCAATAAAAAAAAACAAAGGCCAGAAACAAGCACTGCCTTTCTTCCTATTCCAAATTCGGGAATAGTGTGTTGAGCACTTTTGGGAAACAAAGTGAATATAAGATTCAGAGGCATGGTTCAATTCTTGAAACTTTTGTGAACTGGTGCTTATTAACATATGAGCTAACAAAAGACCACCACATTTCCTTTTATAATCTCAAATTTAAATCTGGGCATGGTGGATTCTGGAAGTTAACATTTATTTATAACGTAATTCTTTAAAATAGAATGAATACAGAAGAGCTATGGTTGAAGCTTTACTTCCCTGGAAGCCAGGGAATAGGGCTCCTGCTGGGTTGATTCCAAAGGTAGATAAATGGTTTACACAACGTGTCTCAGGAAAAGCTCTTGTACTGAACATGCTAAATTAATTGGCATACACAAGCCAGTATAAATACATATTCTTGTATATTGGCATTACAAGCTAATATAAATACATATTCTGTCCCCTACTCCTCTCCCACACAAATGGTATGTACACTGGCCTGACCTTGCTTTTCTCACTTAATGTCTCTTAGAGATCTTTTCATATCAGAACCTAAAAAGCTACTTCATCCTTTTTTTTGTTCCTACATGCACTTTTGGGTAGCTGCATGGTATGCTATTATGTGGATAGGCTATACTTTGCTTAACAATCATTTATTGATAGATATGTAGTATTGTTAACCTGAGGCTACTGTATGCATACTGAAGGATAAAGCAAATGAGAAATTATGGGATATCCTATTTCTATCATCTCTGTGTCCTTGGAAACCCAGGATTCTCACTGTGGAAGAAGAAAGACATGTAGGTAAAGCTTTGAAATAATGACCAAACCAGTAGCAATGAACATCTTGAGTTTCGAAATCAAGTCTTCTTGGGAGAAATGGCTGATTCCAGGGACAAGAAATGTATAAAATGACCCTGGAATATCTTGTTATGAAAGCCAGGAAGGAAGCTATCAAAAACTACAAGGGTCACATCAAAAAGGACTCAGAGCTACCTTGGGTGCATAGAATCATAGATATTTTAGGACTAAAAGGGGCCAGAGAAATAATCTCATCATTAATCCACCTACTAAGCACTGCCTATCTGCCCAACACTGCACTGATTTTGCAGAGGAAAGAAAAGACACGGTGATATTATCTACGATTTCTATAACTGTGCAGTCCAATATGTTAGCCAGTAGCCACATGTAGCCATTTACATTTAAATTAATTAAGATGTAAAAAATTTTGCTTCTCAGTCTCATTCGCTGTGCTTCAAGTGCTCAATAGCCATATGTGCCTTGTCCCAGCCACGGTCACCTCCTGTCTAGGATCATGACAGTGTCCTAAGGAGTCTACAGGCTTCCATCCCTACCATTGTCAACTCCATATCCAACATGACCCTACATCTGATGTGGGCCAGATGTTACCCCTCCAACAGCTTCCCCTCCCACTCAGAGTGAAAGCCAAACTCCATACAATATACAGTCTATCTATCTGGCTCCTCGTCACCTCTCTGATCTTACGCCACTCTCTCTTCCCCTGCTCAGTCGACTCCCCACTCTTCTCCTGCCTGGACACACTCTTGCCAGCGCCCCCATGGCTCACACTCTCACCTCCTCCAGGTCTGTACTCCAACACACCTTCTTAGGGAGGCCTGCTCTGCCCATGCGAGAGTATACTGTATCCCTGACCCAAATCTGGCATTCTTTATCCCTCTTCCTCTAGCGCTTATCATACTTGACATTTTATATATTTGTTTCTTACCTGTTTTCCCCACTGAAATGTTAGCTCTCTGAAGGCAAGAGCTCGGTTTTGCTCTCTTTTCTACCCGCCAGCTCTTGACATGCAGCAGCTACTCAAGTATTTATTGAATGAATGGAGGAATTTCTTCATGGGTTCATTCGTTATAGCAGACTTCATCAATGGGTGAGTGAAGGGAAAACTCTCTGTGAAGAGTTGGTGAGGGGTAACTTTTACGAAGGGATGTTGAAAAGGAGATGACTGGTGGTTTCCACTGCCATGAAGAAACGGGTTCAATGGCTTGCAACCGAGTATAAACTTTTTAATAGAGAGGACTATTAAGTATTAATAATGCCTCTCTTTCTGCCTTTTTAAAAAAATGTGTTTGATAAACTGAGGAATGAGTACTTCTCAAATTTTAATAACTGTATGAATGACATGAGGATTTCATTAAAATGCAGGTTTTTATTCCATTGGTCTGGGGTGTGACTTGAGATTCTCCACTCCTGCCTAGTAATGTTGATGCTGCTGGTCTGTGAACCACACTTTGAGCATCAAGGAATTAGATGACTACCAGCAGCATCCTTTGGGTCCATAACTTCATAAAATGTGAGTGTTTCCTAAAAATTGAGTCCAGTTGATACAATCATAAGGTCATCACCCTAACAAGATTTATACTACACAAATAAACCCATATGTTTTCTGGTTAAAGGAATCATTTCCCAGCTACTTATAGTTTTATTTTCTGAATACTCAATCAAGTACCTCCCAGGAAAATTAAATGCTTATGATTTATTAAAGAAAATGAATTTGGCCTCTAGGAGTATTTGAATAAGATACTTAATATTCACAAATAACATACTTCAAAATTTCTGAATTATAAATAACTCATCTCAACCAAATTCATTATATAAATATGTAATAAGGTTCCCACGCATAGGTATAACACAACATAATCCTTACATTACCCTCTTCAGGGAATAAGGTGAAAAATAATCACATTCAATACTTATGAAATTAGTATTTGAAGGTGAAGGAGTGTTTACAATGAGAATCTAAATGTCCATAGCATAAAGTATTTTCAGAATTTGCTGGGTATCTCAATCTGCATCCTTATTCTAGCTAGTGGAGGCACAATAGGAATTTCTTCACAGATAATAAAAAAGTCTCTGGAAGAGCCATAGAGACAGGGCGAGGGATGACTCAGCCATGGACAAGGCTCAAACCACACTGCAGGTTCCTTTGGCCAAGCCTCACGGCCTCTGCCGCGGCACATCACTGATGATCACAAAGTACATGCGATGGATCCCAGAAACTCTGCCACTGCTCACCCCAAAACCCAGCCTCTCCCCTGCTACCCTCACCAAAAGAAATGGACTCTGCAAAGAGTGGCAGTTTGGGTCACATCCTTGAGCTTTTAATTGTAGGATGGACTTCGAAAAAGCCCAAAGTTCGCATTCCTGCCCTACGAGGAAAAACCTGGGAGAAATGGCTACCAACCTGGGTTGTTAAAATCTAAGTGTAGAGAACAGATTTATATATAAACATGCACGTTTATATCATATAATCAAGATTACAGCTATCTTACATATCCTGAAAGAAAGGCAAAGTTCCCATCTCTTAAAATTTGGAAGTATTTTCAAAAATAACACTTACAAAGGCCTTTGGTAGAGATTAATCCTCAAAATTGTGTAACATAGTAACACACAATAACACAGTAACCTATAATATAATGAACTATCATGTTACGTAATTCTAGTTTGAATAAAAACGTGTAAATATCAACTTATTCCACGGACATTTGAGAATGTCCTCTGCACTGTGCTAAGCTGATTCCTTAGAATTCAAACGGGATTATTCTGGCAAATGATGCTAAGTATGGGTGACAGTGCTAGGCTTGGGCTACAAAATGTTTAAAAATGAGATTGGCCCAATTAGAGATACACCCTCTGATACAATCTGAGAAGTTACAGAAATTACTTAAATCAGTCCACTACAGGTGATTTTTCTCATCCTTGGTGCTTTGAAGATTCATAATCAGTGCCTTAGATGAAACAATTTAAAGAACCATTTAGGGAGATTAGTGATCATGTAAGGGTATCCTGAATTTCTTGATTTTGAGAGATCTATGGACCATGTTCCTACAGACATCAATTGTGTCCTGAGTGACCTTCGGGCCCCTCGCATCTCCTGAATTCCATTACTGCAAATATTTCACTGTGCCACAGTTATTACATATCTGTTTCTCTGAGTACAAGACAAGCTCATTAAAATCAAAAATTGTGTTCTTGTTATTTCAGAAGCCCCATAGTGCTTTGTTCGTAGAGATTTTGCATTAAATATTTATTTAATATGTGGAGAAATCTCTGAGGAGTTTTTACTTGGCCATGGTTACGAAAAGAATGGAAAGAATCTTCCTCTTTTCATTTCTGAAATTTGTTTTGGTCGTCAGGTTAGATACAGAAAGGCTAAGTTTATCGGACAATTTGTGGACTATTTGCTTTTGTTCTGCCTTCCTAGGAATAACATTTTCTTTTCAGTTCATATCTGTAATATGTATTTAAGAGTGGAAGGGAGAAACATTAAGTTGGACACCTTTGTAGTTCCTTTAGATCAAGGAAGTTCTTGAAAGCAGATTGCCCTACAGACATGAAACCATCCTTCTCTGTCATCTTGACTTCCTCTTATTTTTCTCTTGATAGACAAAGATTAGTTTTGAGTTTTTCCTGTTTGTTAAGTACTTCTGAATTTTTTTTTCTTCTGAATGTTTTTAGGCACTTTTGGAAAATTTCATACAAGTTGATGGAACCTTCAAATGCACAACATACATCCAAAACTCTGGCATATAAGTTCAGGGGTTAACAGACTTCCAGAAGTCCCACACATGGATCCTAAATGTATGAATGTTATTCCTAACACCCCCGAAATCCACTGCGAGACAAAGGCCAAAAGAAATGTGTGCATACATTCACCAAGAGTCCATACACTAAATGTTCAAAAGCATAGCCATTCACAAGAGCTCACCAACCACAGAACAGACAATATTCTGTGGTATATTCCCATAATGCAATGAGAAAAAACAATTTACAACTGCACACAATGATGTGGATAAAACTCACAAACATAATATTAAATGAAGCAAGCTAGATACAGAAGGTATTACCAGGTGATTTCATCTATCTAAAGTATAAAAACAGATTATCTTTAGTTGAAGGAGTGGCTAGAAGCAAACACGAGCTTCCTTCTGGGATGGTGGTAAGGTTCTGTTTCTTGACTTGAGGGGCGTTTACCTGGGTGTGTTTCTGAAAATGTATTGAACTAAATGACGTGCATTTTTTAACATGTATATGCTAACCTTCAATAAAAGGTTAGAAGAAAACACCTGTTTCAGAGTAAGAAATTAAAGGAAAAAAGAGAATGCATGTATGTTTGTATGCTTGGAAAGCACCTGGCAAAAACGTTACCACCATCAACCTCCACAGAGGGTGGCCTTCAGGAGTAGGACACTTGGCTAGAGAGTGAGCCTCAACCACCTAGCATCTTTAGACATATTCATTCATTTAGTGATTCTGGAAAAGTTTGGGATACTGATTGCAAATGTCAAGTATCTACTAATTAAGACACCATTAACGCCCTCAAAGGTAGGTAAATACATGAAAAATCAAAACAAAAAGTAGTATAGTAAGTCAGACTATAATTAATGTTTTACAGCTATTTGTTTTAAATACTAGCTATACCTGGTGAAGCACACCTTCTAGAAGATCACTGTAAGTATTAATAAAATATCAGTGTGCTTTATTTATTCATATATTCCATTGTAAACACAATATGATCTCCTTCTTCTCAGATATAACACTTAAGAAGCCCAAAAAGCTGACGGTTAAGAGAATGACAAGTGGTTATCTATAACCAAATATAGGGTTCTGAAGGTATAAGTTGATTCTGTCAAAAGTCTCAGAAATTTTCACAAATTCTTTTAGGTAATGCATAAAATTCAAAATAACAGACACACATTTAATGTTACATGTTGTGGAAACTCTACAATGGATTTTTTTCTGGTTACTTTTTTAAATTGAAGTATAGTTGATGTACAATATTATATAAGTTACAGCTGTACAATATAGTGATTCACAATTTTTAAAGGTTATACTCCATTTATAGTTAAAAATATTCCCTGTGTTGTACAATATATCCTTGAAGCTTATTTTTTTTTAACATCTTTATTGGAGTATAATTGGTTACAATGGTGTGTTAGTTTCTGCTTTATAAGAAAGTGAATCAGTTATACATATACATATGTTCCCATATCTCTTCCCTCTTGCATTTCCCTCCCTCCCACCCTCCCTATCCCACCCCTCCAGGTGGTCACAAAGCACCGAGCTGACCTCCCTGTGCTATGCGGCTGCTTCCCACTAGCTATAGGTTTTATATTTGGTAGTGTATATATGTCCATGCCACTCTTAACTCCATCCCAGCTTACCTCTCCCCTTCCCCATGTCCTCAAGTCCACTCTCTAGTAGGTCTGTGTCTTTATTCCCGTCCTGAACATAGGGGTGCATGTATCTTTTCAAATTAGTGGTTTTGGTTTTTTGGATATATACCCAGGAGTGGAACTGCTGGCTCATATGGTAGTTCTTTTAGTTTTTTGAGAAACCTCCATAGTGTTTTCCACAGTTGTTGCATCAATTTACATTTCCACCAACAGTGTATGAGGGTTCCCTTTTCTCCACATCCTTGCCAACATTTGTCATTTGTGTTCTTTTTGATAGCTTTTGACAGGTGTGAGGTGATATCTCATTGTGGTTTTGATGTGCATTTTCCTGATGATCAGTGATGCTGAGCATCTCTTCAGGTGCCTGTTGGCCATCTGCATGTCTTCTTTGGAAAAATGCCTATTCAGGTCTTCTGCTCATTTTTCAGTCGGGTTGTTTGTTTTTGAGTTGTAAGAGCTGCTTATATATATTGGATATTAACCTCTTATCGGTCATATCATTTGCAAATATTTTCTCCCATTCAGTAGGTTGTCTTTTCGTTTTGTCAGTGATTTCCTTTGCTGTGCAAAGCTTTTAAGTTTAACTAGGTCCCATTTGTACAAAGGACTTTTTAAAGTTAAGGTAACAAACAGTCAGGAAATGCATATACTTTTCCAGGTCCTCATTACCCATTTGTCAGTGTCAGCACTGATAAATGAGCAGGTAGGTTTCACAAAGTCAGACAGATGTCTGGTGCATCCATTGTCAATGGGCACAAATGGATGAAAATCATATTTAGCTGAACCCTATATACATAGGTATTTTATGGAGACAGAGGGCAAAAGTTGCTCAGGGTGACTCAAGGAAGCCTCTCCAGAAGAGGTGGGATTTGAATAAAGTCTTTAGGAGGATTTGATGGGTAGAGAGCAATCAGAATGGCACTCTAGGCTGGAGCCAAAACCACAGACAAAGGAGTTCAAGGTATTCTGAGTGCCCTAGGATTTTGGCAAAAAGTTCCCCTCACTCACTCATATTTGGAGTTATTTTCTTAGAACCAATTCCCAGAGGTAGAATACCTAGGTCATGGTTCTTGCCACAGGTTGACAAATTGTTAAGCTTGCATTGAAGGTAACTTTGGTTTTTAAAAAAAGTTTTTAAATTTATTTTTTAATACAGCAGGTTCTTATTAGTCATCAATTTTGTACACATCAGTGCATACATGTCAATCCCAATCACCCAATTCATCACACCACCCCCACCCCACCCCCGCCATTTTCCCCCTTTGGTGTCCATACGTTTGTTCTCTACATCTGTGTCTCAATTTCTGCCCTGCAAACTGGTTCATCTGTACCATGTTTCTAGGTTCCACATATATGCGTTAATATACAATATTTGTTTTTCTCTTTCTGACTTACTTCACTCTGTAAGACAGCCTCTAGATCCATCCATGTCTCAGCAAATGACCCAATTTCGCTCCTCTTTATGGCTGAATAATATTCCATTGTATACATGTACCACATCTTCTTTAACCATTCGTCTGTCGATGGGCATTTAGGTTGCTTCCATGACCTGGCTATTGTAAAAATGCTGCAATGAATATTGGGGTGCATGTGTCTTTTTGAATTATGGTTTTCTCTGTGTATATGCCCAGGAGTGGGATTGCTGGATTCTATGGTAATTTTTTGTTTTTGTTTTCCCCGGTACGCGGGCCTCTCACTGCTGCGGCCTCTCCTGTCGCAGAGCACAGGCTCCGGACGCACAGGCTCCGGACGCACAGACTCAGCGGCCATGGCTCATGGGCCCAGCCGCTCCGCATCATGTGGGATCCTCCCGGACCAGGGCATGAACACACGTCCCCTGAATCGGCAGGCAGACTCTCAACCACTGCGCCACCAGGGAAGCCCTTATTTTTAGTTTTTTAAGGAACCTCCATACGGTTCTCCACAGTGGCTGTATCCATTTACATTCCCACCAACAGTGCAAGAGGGTTCCCTTTTCTCCCCACCCTCTCCAGCATTTGTTGTTTGTGGATTTTCTGATGATGCCCATTCTAACTGGTGTGAGGTGGTACCTCACTGTAGTTTTGATTTGCATTTCTCTAATAATTAGTGATGTTGAGCAGCTTTTCATGGGCTTCTTGGCCATCTGTATGTCTTCTTTGGAGCAATGTCTATTTAGGTCTTCTGCCCATTTTTGGATTGGTTTTTTTTTTTTAATATTGAGCTGCATGAGCTGTTTATATATTTTGGAGATTAATCCTTTGTCCATTGATTTGTTTGCAAACATTTTCTCCCATTCTGAGGGTTGTCTTTTCGTCGTTTATGGTTTCCTTTGCTGTGCAAAAGCTTCTAAGTTTCATTAGGTCCCATTTGTTTATTTTTGTTTTTATTTCCATTACTCTAAGAGGTGGATCAAAAAAGATCTTGCTGTGATTTATGTCAAAGAGTGTTCTTCCTATGTTTTCCTCTAAGAGTTTTATACTGTCCGGTCTTACAATTAGGTCTCTAATCCATTTTGAGTTTACTTTTGTGTATGGTGTTAGGGAGTGTTCTAATTTCATTCTTTTACATGTAGCTGTCCAGTTTTCCCAGCACCACTTGTTGAAGAGACTGTCTTTTCTCCATTGTATATCCTCACCTCCTTTGTCATAGATTAGTTGACCATAGGTGCGTGGGTTTACTTCTGGGCTTTCTATCTTGTTCCATTGATCTATGTTTCTGTTTTTGTGCCAGTACCATATTGTCATGATTACTGTAGCTTTGTAGTATAGTCTGAAGACATGGAGTCTGATTTCTCCAGCTCCGTTTTTTTCCCTCAAGACTGCTTTGGCTATTCGGGGTCTTTTGTGTCTCCATACAAATTTTAAGATTTTTTGTTCGAGTTCCGTAAAAATTGCCACTGGTAATTTGATAGGGATTGCACTGAATCTGTAGATTGCTTTGTGTAGTATAATCATTTTCACAATATTGATTCTTCCAATCCAAGAACATGGAATATCTCTCCATCTGTTGATATCATCTTTAATTTCTTTCATTAGTGTCTTATAGTTTTCTGCATACAGGTCTTCTGTCTCCCTAGGTAGGTTTATTCCTAGATATTTTATTCTTTTTTGTTGTAATGGTAAATGGGAGTGTTTCCGTAATTTCTCTTTCAGATTTTTTTTTTTTTTTTTTTTTTTTTTTTTTTTTTTTTTTTTTTTTTTTTTTCATCATTAGTGTATAGGGATGCAAGAGACTTCTGTGCATTAATTTTGTATACTGCAACTTTACTGAATTCATTGATTAGTTCTAGTAGTTTTCTGGTGGCATCTTTAGGATTCTCTATGTATAGTATCATGTCATCTGCAAACAGTGACAGTTTTACTTCTTCTTTTCCAATTTGTATTCCTTTTTTTTTTCTTCTCTTATTGCTGTGGCTAGGACTTCCAAAACTATGTTGAATAATAGTGGTGAGACTGGACATCCTTGTCTTGTTCCTGATCTTAGAGGAAATGTTTTCAGTTTTTCACTGTTGAGGATGATGTCTGCTGTGGGTTTGTCGTACATTGCCTTTATTATGTTGAGGTAGGTTCCCTCTATGCCCACTTTCTGGAGAGTTTTTATCATAAATGGGTGTTGAATTTTGTCAAAAGCTTTGCTGAGATGATCATATGGTTTTTATTCTTCGATTTGTTAATATGGTATATCACATTGATTGATTTGCGTATATTGAAGAATCCTTGCATCCCTGGGATAAATCCCACTTGATCATGGTGTATGATCCTTTTAATGTGCTATTGGATTCTGTTTGCTAGTATTCTGTTGAGGATTTTTGCATCTATATTCATCAGTGATATTGGTCTGCAATTTTCTTTTTTTGTAGTATCTTTGTCTGGTTTTGGTATGAGGGTGATAGTGACCTCATAGAATGAGTTTGGGAGTGTTCTTTCCTCTGCAGTTTTTTGGAAGAGTTTGAGAAGGATGGGTGTTAGGTCTTCTCTAAATGTTTGATAGAATTCACCAGTGAAGCCATCTGGTCCTGGACTTCTGTTTGTTGGAAGATTTTTTTTTTTTTTTTGCATTACGCGTGCCTCTCACTGTTGTGGCCTCTCCCACTGCAGAGCACAGGCTCCGGACGTGCAGGGGCAGCGGCCATGGCTCACAGGCCCAGCCGGTCCACGGCATGTGGGATCCTCCCGGACCGGGGCATGAACCCACGTCCCCTGCATTAGCAGGCGGACTCTCAACCACTGTGCCACCAGGGAAGCCCTGTTTGTTGGAAGATTTTTAATCACAGTTTCAATATCATTACTTGTGATTGGTCTGTTCATATTTTCTATTTCTTCCTGGTTCAGTCTTGGGAGGTTATACCTTTCTAAGAATTTGTCCATTTCCTCCAGGTTGTCCATTTTATTGGCATAGAGTTGCTTGCAGTAGTCTCTTAGGATGCTTTGTATTTCTGCGGTGTCTGTTGTAACTTCTCCTTTTTCATTCCTAATTTTATTGATTTGATTCCTCTCCCTCCTTTTCTTGATGAGTCTGGCTAATGGTTTATCAATTTTGTTTATCTTCTCAAAAACCAGCTTTTAGTTTTATTGATCTTTGCTATCGTTTCCTTCATTTCTTTTTCATTTATTTCTGCTCTGATCTTTATGATTTCTTTTCTTCTGCTAACTTTGGGTCTTGTTTGTTCTTCTTTCTCTAATTCCTTCAGGTGTAAGGTTAGATTGTTTGAGATTTTTCTTGTTTCTTGAGGCAGGCTTGTATAGCTATAAACTTCCCTCTTAGAATTGCTTTTGCTGCATCCCATAGGTTTTGGATTGTCGTGTATTCATTGTCATTTGTCTCTAGGTGGTTTTTGATTTCCTCTTTGATTTCTTCAGTGATCTCTTGGTTATTTAGTAACGTATTGTTTAGCCTCCATGTGTTTGTGTTTTTTACGTTTTTCCCCCTGTAATTCATTTCTAATCTCATAGCGTTGTGGTCAGAAAAGATGCTTGGTATGATTTCAATTTTCTTAAATTTACTGAGGCTTGATTTGTGACCCAAGATGTGATCTATCCTGGAGAATGTTCCATGCGCACTTGAGAAGAAAGTGTAATCTGCTGTTTTTGGATGGAATGCCCTATAAATATCAATTAAATCTATCTGGTCTACTGTGTCATTTAAAGCTTCTGTTTCCTTATTTATTTTCATTTTGGATGATCTGTCCATTGGTGTAAGTGAGGTGTTAAAGTCCCCCACTATTATTGTGTTACTGTCGATTTCCTCTTTTATGGCTGTTAGTATTTGCCTTATGTATTGAGGTGCTCCTATGTTGGGTGCATATATATTTATAATTGTTATATCTTTTTCTTGGATTGATCCCTTGATCATTATGTAGTGTCCATCCTTGTCTCTTGTAACATTCTTTATTTTAAAGTCTATTTTATCTAATATATGAGTATTGCTACTCCAGCTTTCTTTTGATTTCCATTTTCATGGAATATCTTTTTCCATCCCCTCACTTTCAGTATGTGTCCCTACGTCTGAAGTGGGTCTCTCGTAGACAACATATATATGGGTCTTGTTTTTGTATCCATTCAGCAAGCCTGTGTCTTTTGGTTGGAGCATTTAATCCATTCACATTTAAGTTCCATTCACATGTATGTTCCTATGACCATTTTCTTAATTGTTTTGGGTTTGTTTTTGTAGGTCTGAAGGTAACTTTGGATAGGACATTTCTGGATAAACTTCTGGATAAACTCTTAGAAAAATGGTCTATCATTGGCCTCTTGAATATAGCCATTGGCTTTTGTACTAAGAATAACAAATATTAATGTGGAACAAATTAATCAATTAAGACAAAAATTTCCAACAGGAAAACAAATTCATTTTCCTAAGTTTAAGATGCATGCTTTGCAAAATGCCCTAAGCCATAATTTTAATAACATAGTAACTCCCAGTTGGGAAATGTAAGATAATTACCATGAGAAAAAGAGTTCTTTATCCTTCAGTTTGAAATGGAAATCATGCACTCAGTTGACTTTTGTAGGTCTTCTGCATGTAGGTGTATTTGTCTGGAAATTTAAGATATTTTTTTTCTGCCTCAAACAACCTAGTAGGCTAAAGCTACAATAAATACAGTCTTAGTACCAATACAGGACAAGAGCATTCAAATGATTTTGATACTCTTTAGGGACTCAGGAACCTGAGAACAGCAATATAGTGGGTCTATGTTATGCAAAATTCCTATAATAGCAAAAACCTATTAATGTTCTCAAGAATTAAGCCTTTATAAAGCTCTTCAAAACAAAAATGATCAAAGGCCTAAAAGGCATATCATATAAAATATGAAAACAAGGCAGAAAAGTAGCATACTACATTAGACATCAAACTCATTTCACATCTGGCTCGTAAACCAGGTTCCCCAAACCCAGCCATCTTTTTTTTTTTTAAACCAAGTTGCTCTGATGCAGATGATGTTTTCAATTAGATATGAAAAGTGCATATCCTGAAAGGCCAAAGAAATAAGTAGTGTGATATATTAAACTTCTAAAATTTGATTGCACTTATATTTTTCTTTATTCCCCTTTCTGTATTTTCTAATTCCCTAGAGTGTGCCTAAGAAGAAAAAAACCCAAATTTTAAGGCCTTACTATTATAAGGTATAATAAGGTATTATAAGGTATAATAAGGTATTATAAGGTATAATAAGCTGATGGAGCCTTAAGCATACTTTAGAAACGTTGCATTTCTACCTCTGGGTCGTGGTTTTTTATTCAAAGGAATTTGAAAGGCTTTAGAAATATTTGAAACATCTGCAAGTACAATGAGAAGGAATCAAATGTTATTGTGTTCTTTTATTGACTAGAAACTTAAAACTGTGGACGTAATTTTGGGGGAGAAATAAGATGACGATTCTAGCTCACCCTCAGGACAGATTTTCACAGTATCTCTTCAAGAAAGGAGAAACGTTCGGCTGCATATCACAAAGCTCCAACAGCCCCTTGATTAAAGCGTTCAGCCAGACTGGGGTTAATCATTATAAGATTTGGTGATTAACAGGCTGTTTTCAGAGAAAGTACCAAGTATCTTGCTCCCATCTGTTTCAATTACATGAGGCTCCAGATTCTGGAAGGGTTGGGTCTGCAGCCATGAAACAGAAACAGCCTAAGTGGAGGAAGGTAGTCACTATCTGAGGTAGTGGTGCTACACCCCTCTCTGGGCACCCACCCAAGATAATAACACTCCACTGCTTACCTATTTTCTTGTCTCTACCTCTATCTGGCACTGGAAACACTACAAATCTCTGTTTTGTGCAGCTTAAAAATTTAAAAAATGACAGGCTGCATTTTAAAGTAAACCTCCTTTCCAAATAAAGAGTAAACTTTTAATATGTTAGTGTCTTACTGCTTAAAACCTGAAAAATTTTGAGAACCAAAAATTTCATTCTTTTTACACAGTGGGGTTCTCTCCAGAATGCAGGTGAGGGTGTAGTACCACGAATGGGGAGGAAGGTGAAGGAGACAGCTTCAGATGTTCATGTTTTGGCTAGAAGTGAGGGAAGCACTTCTCCATGCGATTTAATCTTTGTATTAAAATATCTTATTTCAAAACTTTGCAAGTAAAATGCCCTGGATGATTCGCTACACCTGAAAACACCATAAATAAATGGTCTGTTATCAGTTGGTAACATCATTGCTTTTTCTGACTTATTCTATCATTAGGAGTTTACACCTCAGTGATCTTACCGTATCTTTAAAGAAGGAACATGTGGGATTCTTTATGAAGATACAGAGCAGAGAAAACTCTAAGACTACATAGTTCTTATAAAAACTGTTCTCAGAATATCAAAGCACACACAAACTGGAGTGAAGGACAAGATAGTGAAAGTGGTTTTCCTGTCTGATTTGGGTTGTCGGGTAGGGGAAGTTGTTCCCTTCTTTCCTCATCTCATATGTTTAAGGTGCTTCAGAATAGGATTCCAGAAAAGAAGAGGAAGAAGGAAGGTTTGCAAATTCATCCTATAAGGGACTATTCTGGTCTCAGGAGAGGATAAGAACAAATATTTATTAAGTGCTGTATGCTAAGTGGTTCACATGGTTTATCTTACTGAACACTCACAACAACCCTTTGATGAGGTACTTGTATTATTCCCATTTCACAGATGAGGAAACTGAGACTACAGAAGGTCAAGTCTCCTATCTTGGGTCACATGGCTGGCAGGTGGCAGCTTTGGTACCTGAATCCTCTAGTTAACCCCAACGCTATTCTGCCTTCTATGGATAATGTCCTTGTCCTTCTTTCCTCTGGAGTAAGGCTCATTTTTAAAAAGAGCCAATCTGATCATGCCGTTTTTCTATTTAAAACCCTTCAGTAGTTTCCCATTCTTCTTGGAACAAATCCAAACTTCTTAACACTATTCAAAAGGCTCTTCATAATTTCACCCCTGCCTACCTCTCCAGCCTCATTTTCCATTCTCCTTCTTTTTGCTCAGAATGTTTTCCAGTCCCTCAAATATGCCAAACTCTTTTGTTTTACAGATTTTGCCCAATCTGTTCCCTCTGCTTATAACATGTATTCCTCTCCCTTTTCCTGATGTCCTCATCCTTCAAGTCTCAGCAAAATGTACCAGGCTCTAGCATCTGTTGCTAGAGCTGCAATGTCCAATATGCTAGCCACTAGCCAGATGTGACCATGGAGCACTTGAAATGTGGCTAGTCTGAATTGAGATGTGGGAAATACATGCTGGAGTCTGAAGATGAAGTACAAGAATAAAAAAAGTAAAATATATTGGTAATAATGTATTATATTGGTAATATGTTGAAATGGGAATATTTTAGATTTATTGGGCTAAATAAATTATTAAAATTAATCTTACCTTTTTCTTTTTACTTTTTAAAATGTAGAAAAGTTTAGAATTACATACGTGACTCATATGTCTATGTGCCAGTGCCGCTTTAGGGCATCCTGCACTTCCTTTAGTAGCACAGGGTACAGTTGTAATTACTTGTTTACTATCTGACATTTTTACCAGACTATAAGGTCTAACAGGGAGGGCCATGTTTGTTTTATTCCCCCTGGTGCCCCAGTGCCAACCACAGCAGCTGGCATAGCGTACTTAAATTGAACTGTTGAAATAACGAAGGCTAAAAAAAAAGGAGGGACCAGTTGGAAAAAGGAAAGTAGCAAAAATACTATCTTCTTTAGCACAAAATGTGAATGTGGTCCTTAAATCTTGATGTTAGAAAGAGGGAAAGAAGATGGTGGTTATGAGTTTGGGCTAACAGAATTAAAAAATATATTAGAGATATAAATGAGGCAAATTAACTTGTTTATGATCAAAAGAATAAAACATTTGTTGAATGCACACTGTGTGCCACGTACCGTGCTGTGAAAACTTTATACGCATGTTCTAATTTAAACCTCACAACAAACTTAGGAGGTAGGTGCTATTGTTATCAACCCATTTTTTAGATGATGAACCTGAGTCTTAGAGAGGTTAAGTAAATTGCTCAAGGCCACATAACTAGGATGTGGCAGAGCCAGCATCTGAACTCAAGTAGTCTGGTTCCAGCCTCCTTGTCTGTTTACTCCTCTGGTATATTTCCATAATACAGCTTCCACAGGCATATAAAGAGAAATCTCTGCCCGTAAACACAGTTTCTACCCTAGCTCTCCTAATCCTTTATTTTTCATAAGCCTCAATAATACTTATAACCAAAAAAGCATTTTGTCAAGTGCTTATTTTTGTCAGACAAGGCAATAAGAACTTTCCATGGATTATTTACTTTCCACAATAACTTCATGAGGTGGACACTTTTCTTCTTTATTTTAAAGAAAACTAAAGAATAGAGAAGTCAGAAACAACCAAAATATGCAACATTATACAAATGGTTAAAAATAAGTGATGATATATCAGAATTGGGGGATATTTTGTAGCCATTACAAATAATGTTTCATGGAAGAGTTAAAATACGTGGTAAAAATGATTATACTAAAAATCTAATAGCAAGGACATCCTTTCTCACTCCTACTCAACATCATAGTGGGAATCCTAGTTAGTGCAATAAGAAAAATAAATAAAAGTTACTCAGGTTGGAGAGAAAGAAATAAAAGTCTTTATTTGCAGACAGCATGATTGTTCTATGCAGAAAATCACAAAGAATCTACAAAAGAACTCCTAGAACTAATAAGTGAGTATAGCAAGATCATAGGATATAAGGTCATAAATAAATAACAACTGCTTTTCTATATACCAGTAATAAACAATTGGAATTTGAAATGTAAAAAAATACCTCTTACAATAGCAACAAAAGAAAATTGAAATACTTAGGCATAAATCTAACACAATATGTACAGGATATGTATGCAGAAAACTACAAAACATGAGCGAAAGAAATCAAAGAAGATCTAAATAAGTGGAGAAATATTCCATGTTCATGGATTGGAAGAAGAAACAGATTCTTTGAACAGACCAATCGGTAGAAGTGAAGTGGAATCTGTAAAAATAACAAAACCTCTCTGCACACAAAAGTCCAGAACCAGATGGTTTCACTGGGGAATGCTACCAAACATACAAAGAAGAACTTATACCAATCCTTCTCAAACTCTTCCAAAAGACTGAAGCAGAGGGAACACTCCCAAAGTCATTCTACAAAGCCACCATTACCCTGATACCAAAACCAGACAAAGACACTACCAAAAACAGAAAGATCCTCAACAAAATATTGGCAAACTGAATCCAACAACACACAGAGGGATCATACACAATGATCAGGTTGGATTCATCACAAGGATGGGTCACAAGGATGGTTCAACATACATAAGTCAATTACACCACATCAACAAAAGAAAAGACAAAAATGACACAATCATCTGAAGAGGTGCAGAAAAACCATTTGATAAAATTCAACGTCCACTTATGATAAAAACTCTCACCAAAATAGGTATAGAGGGAA
Organism: Phocoena sinus; assembly: GCF_008692025.1. Lineage (NCBI taxonomy): Eukaryota > Metazoa > Chordata > Mammalia > Artiodactyla > Phocoenidae > Phocoena > Phocoena sinus. The sequence continues at coordinate 60,701,218 of NC_045769.1, forward strand.
CATCTCAATATAATAAAAGTTATTTATGACAAACCCATAGCCAGCCAGCATAATACTCAGCGGTGAAAAGCTGTAAGCCTTCCTACTAAAATCTGGAACAAGACAAGGATGCCTACTCTCAACACGTCTATTCAACATAGTTTTGGAAGTCCTAGCCATAGCAATCAGACAAGAAAAAGAAAGAAAAAGCATACAAATTGGAAGGGAAGAGGTAAAATTGTCATTATATGCAGATGACATGATACTCTATACAGAAAACCCTAAAAACTCCACACAAAAACTATGAGAAGTGATAAATGAATTCAGCAAGGTAGCAGGATAGAAGATTAACATACAGAAATCAGTTGCATTTCTTTACACTAATAATGAAATATCAGAAAGAGAAAAAAAAAAAAAATCCCTTTTAAAATCATGTCAAACAGATGTAGAGAACAAACATATGGACACCAAGGAGGGAAAGTGGCGGGGTGGTGGTGGTGCTGGTAGTGTGATGAATTGGGAGATTGGGATTGACATGTATACACTAATATATATAAAATGGATAACTAATAAGAACCTGCTGTATAAAAAAATAAATAAAATAAAATTCAAAAAAAATCACAACAAAAAAATACCTAGGAATAAACCTGACCAAGGAGGTGAAAGAATTATATGCCGAAAACTATAAAACATTGATAAAGGAAACTGAAGATGATTCAAAGAAACGGAAAGATATTCCATGCTCTTGGGTGGAAGAATTAATACTGTTAAAATGGCCATACTACCCAGAGCAATCTACAGATTTAATGCAATCCCTATCAAATTACCCATGGAATTTTTCACAGAACTAGAACAAATAATCCTAAAATTTATATGAAACCACAAAAGACCCAGAATTGCCAAAGCAATCCTGAGGAAAAAGAACCAAGCTGGAGACATACCCCTCCCAGACTTCAGATAATACTACAAAACTACAGTAATGAAAACAGCATGGTATTGGCACAAAAACAGACATATGGATCAATGGAACAGAATACAGGGCGTAGAAATAAACCCACACACCCACGGTCAATTAATCTTTGACAAAGAAGGCAAGAATATACAATGGAGAAAAGACAGTCTCTTCAGCAAGTGGTGTTGGGAAAGTTGGACAGCCACATGTACATCAATGAAATTAGAACACTCCCTCATACCACACACAAAAATAAACTCAAAATGGCTTAAAAACTTAAAGACATGACACCAGAAAACTCCTAGAAGAGAACATAGGAAAAACATTCTCTGACATAAATTGCAGCAATGTTTTCTTAGGTCAGTCTCCCAAAGCAAAAGAAATAAAAGCAAAAATAAACAAAGAGGACCTAAATCAAATTTATAAGCTTTTGCACAGCAAAGGAAATTGTAAACAAAACGAAGACAACCTATGGACTGGGAGAAAATATTTGCTAACAATGCAACCAAGAAGGGCTTAATTTCCAAAACACACAAACAGCTCAAACAACTCAATACCAAAAACCAAATAACCCAATCAAAAAATGGGCAGAAGACCTAAATAGACATTTCTCCAATCAAGGCATACAGGTGGACAAGAGGCACATGAAAAGATGCTCATCATCACTAATTATTAGAGAAATGTAAATCAAAAACTACAATAAGGTATCACCTCACACTGGTCAGAATGGCAACAATCAAAAAGTCTACAAACAATAAATGCTGAGAGGGTGTGGAGAAAAGGGAACCCTCCTACACTGTTGGTGGGAATGTAAATTGCTACTGCCACTATGGAGAACAGTATGGAGGTTCCTTAAAAAGCTACAAATAGAGCTACCATCTGATCCAGCAATCCCACTCTTGGGCAGGTATCTGGAAAAGACGAAAACTCTAATTAGAAAAGATATATGCACCCCAATGTTCATCGAAGCACTGTTTACAATAGCCAAGACATGGAAGCAACCTAAATGTCCATCAACAGATGAATGGATAAAGCAGATGTGGTACCTATATAAAATGGATATTACTCAGCCATAAAACTGAATGAAATAATGTCATTTGCAACAACATGGATGGACCTAGAGATTATCATACTAAATGAAGTAAGTCATACAAAGACAAATATCATATGATATCACTTATTTGTGGAATCTAAAAAAGGATACAAATGACCTTATCTACAAAACAGAAACAGACTCTCAGACATAGAAAACAATCCTATGATTACCAAAAGGGAAGGGGGATGGGATAAGTCAGGAGTTAGGGATTAACAGATACAAACTACTATATATTTAATATATAAACAACAAGGACCTATTGTATAGCACAGAGAACTATATTCAATAACTTGTAATAACCTATAATGGAAAAGAATATATGTGTACATATGTACCTATAGATACATATATATATATCTAACTGAATTACTTTACTGTACACTTGAAACTAACACATTATAAATTAACTATACTTCAATTTAAAAAGCTTGAAAAAATACAATGGGCAAAAGATCTTAACAGATGTCTCAACAAAGAAGATATACAGATGGCAAACAGCATATGAAGAGTTGCTCAACATCATTTGTCAGGAGGAAAATGAAAATCAAAACAAGAATGAGATACCACTACATTCCTATATTAGAATGGCTAAAATACAGAAAACAGACAATACCAATTGCTGGTGAAGATGCAGAGCAAAGTAACTATCATCCATTGTTAGTGGGGATGCAAAATGGTACAGCTGCTTTGGAAGACAGTTTGGCAGTTTCTTACAAAGCTAAATATAGTCTGACAGTACAATCCAGCAATTGCACTCTTAAGTATTTACCCAACTGATTTGAAAATTTATGTTCACACAAAATCTGCTCACACATGTTTATGACAGTTTTATTTATAACTGCCAAGAAATGGAAGCAACGAAGATGTCCTTCAATAGGAGAATAAACAAACTGTGGTACGTCTATACAATGGAATGCTATTCAGTGATAAAACAAATGCTCAAGCCATGCAAAACACTGAATCTTAAATGTACATTTCTAAGTGAAAGAAGCCAGTCTACATACTATTTATTTGACTTTCTGAAAAAGGCAGAATTATAGAGAGAAAAAACCAGTGGTTGCCAGGGCTTCAGATAAGGATGGATAGGTGAAACACAGACAAATTTTTAGGACAGTGAAACTGTTCTGTGATACTGTAAAGGTGGATACATGATATTATGCATTTGTCAAAATGCACAGAACTTAGCACCTGGAGTGAAAGTTAATATATGAAGATTAAAACTATGATTTAGGAGGTTAGGGATCCCAGGATGGAATGCAGACTGTGACAAAAGAATTTGATTGTATTACAAATGTATGAAATAACCTCCATGGAGGGAGTAGGGTGAGGGAGGTAGGGAAGGTGCTGACTTAGATAGTTTTAGAAATGAGCAGTCTGTAAGACTAAAGGCAAAACACTATACATAAGTACTCCATTCTAACTGATAAAGTTTGTTTCTCATAGGGGTACAGGTAATCAAAACCACGATACATACATGCTAGAATTAGACAATTAAATAGATGACAGATGGTACAAGTCAAATTTCTCAATGTTAGAGTGAGAAGTTTCAAACAAGCAAGAAGAAAAGGCTAGAATGATCCATTTGGTAGTGGATTACAGTTAGAGGAATCGGTATGAACTCATACTTGGCTAAATATAGATACAGATAGATGTGTGTATATATATATGTATTTATAGATATGCATTATGCACAAGTTAGTATACCCACATATATTTCCTTGCTCTTTTAGCTGAGAGGGCTTAGAAGCAGTAACATCTCAGTAGTAACAAGCACACATACCACCCAGATCTTGGTTTCTAATACCAAGATCTTCAATAAAAGGAACAAAGGATCCTTGACAAAATGGCTACTGCTAAGATGGGGACAGGGGATATACAAGCATCTAGTTGTGTCAAAAAATGTCCAAAAATATAAACCAAAACAAAACACGATTATGGAATATGTCAATGAAACACAGGAGCCAACTTAAAGAGCTACCAGTGGCCAATGCTGGAACAACTTGACTAAGAAAATAAATAATATTGGCTTACAACTCAAAATATAAAATAAATACCTTTGAGTCTATGCTGATATGAAAAACAGTGGAATAAATAAATAAATAAATAAATGTGGTAGAAGAGACAATCTCCCATGAGAAGAATTTCAAATGATTTATGTAGATATCTGCTATCAAGGAGGTAGAGCATAACTCCCTTCTCAAGTGTGGGCTGTGCATAGTGACTTCCTCTCAAAGAGTTCAGTCTGGAAAGGGGATGACTTTACAGTAGAGAAACTTGGAAAATACTACCTTAACCAAATAATCAAAGTCAATGTTAACAACGATAAATCACCTTGACAGTATATATTCTTGATATGGTGTGATGAAAATGGTACATCTGTTGTCTTTCCCAGAAAACCTATAATCTGAGTCTGATCTTGAAAAAATATCAGACAAATCACAAGTGAGGAACATTCTCCTAAAGACCTGACCAGTATCCCTCAAATTGTCCAGTTCGTCAACAACAAGGAAAGTCTGAGGAACTGGAACAACCAAAGGAGTCTAAGGAGACAGGACCACTAAATATGAAGTGATATCCTGGAAGGGGTGCAGGAACAGAAAAAGGATACTACGTAAAAACAAAGGAAGTCTGAATAAACAATAGACTTTCGTTACTAATAATGCATCAATACTGGCTCATAAAAATGCTAGAAGATAAAAATTGTCAATTCATAATTCTCTATCCTTTAAAATATCCTCTAGGAATGAAGGTAAAAGAAAGACCTTCTCAAACGAAGAAAAGCGTTGGTGAATTTGTAGCCAGCAGACCCGTTTTACGAGAATTTCTAGAGGAAGTTCTTCGGTCAGAGAGGAAATGATACCAGTCAGAAACTTAGAACATCAGAAATGAAGGAAGAACAACAGCAACGTAACCAAAAATAATTCCAAAAATGGGAAGGGGATGAAGTGAAAACTGACTTTAAAAGATATTGATGGCTGTTTGAAAAAAAAAAATTATTGCAGAGGAAATTCATTCTCCAATATGGTTGGGACAATATTAAAGTCCTTTCAAAAACTTCACTGAAAAGATAGGATGTGAAACTATACATACAGTGTAAACTAAAATTTGTTTCTATGTATTAAATATAGAAACACTCAGAGCTCTGGGTGGTGGCATTTTAGGAGATGTTAAAAAACAGTTTTATATGTTTCCAAATATTCAACAGAAGTACTATTACACTTATTATCAGGGAAAGATAACCATGATTTAAAAATCCACTGTCTTGCTGGACTTCGTCTTAGACTCTTGGCATAAACATTTCCCTTTAGGCACACAATATAAGCTTCAATGACTCATCTGAATGTAAATTTGGCTCACAGACTTTAAACCAAATAGATAAAAAAGAATTCCTGTAATATCCTAGGACACATAGGCTTGCTGCTATCATCTACTGGCTCAGAACCCACATCTAAGTATCTCAAAAGACTTAACAAGATCAAATCTTGTTAATTTCCACATCATTCGTGTTAAGAAGACAGTGAAAAAGAAATTATGACTCTGATTGAAGGGAATGCATGTAGTTTTTAAAGCACAATGCTTAGGGCAATCAAAGCTGTTGCAAAATGTGATGTCAACATTATTCTCCTAACTGCTTCTGTCCTATTTCTTCATAAACAAGGGATGAAGACTAACCCCCAAATGTGATATTGATTGCATTATGCTGTTATCTGAGTACACCAGAGGAGGGAGACTGATATTTCAGAAGTCAGCTGAATGTGCGTCACCGGGGAGGAATAGTGAACAGCTACTATTTCCTGTCCTGCCTTCTTCCAGGGCCAGACCTCCCCACTGTCAGAGCTGAGCCCACAGTGGTATCTCACCCACACTGACTCAGAATTGGGGTAGAGGGACCACAGGACCTACACTAGACCAGTCCGTGTCCTTCCCCAAGGTTTTCTAACAGTAGCTGCTGGGGAAAAACCAGGAATAGTTGGTGACCATGTTTCCAGGCTTGGGGAGAGGTGGAAGTAGAGCCCTTGGCCTCTATTAGCCCAAGGCCAGCGCCACACCAGCTCTTCCTGTGGACTTTGCCTTTGAACTGGCTTAAAATGGGTTTCTGCCCCCTGTATCCTCCATAGTTTGGAGTTATACAGTAACTTAGTAACTGCATTCTTTTGAATCAGGAAAACATCAGGGGTGGTGAATAATGAAACTTTCTTTTTTCAGAAATCCTTTGGGTTCAAGTGACGTGGCTCTTACAATGTGTGAGGTATTTTGGCACTTAAGTCCAGTCTCTCTCAGTACCACATTCTGATATAATTATCCGTTTAACCAGTCTCTGTCCTAGGCTGTTTAAGCTGTTAGGCTGTTTGCTCTTTGAAGTCAAGAATTCGTTTTATTGGACTTTGTAGCTCCAGAACCAAAGTTTGTATCTGCACGGCACATAGTGGGCACTTAATACATGTCAGTTGATTTTAAAAGAATTAAATATAATCATTTTTCTCCTATTATGGAATTACTTCACTCCTTCAAACTTAATTGGAAATTTGTGGCTTGGCTGGAAAACTTAATTTATTTAAGAAAAAGAGGGTTATTAACCCATTTAGTAGGATAAGACACTATAAAGAGAATGATTAAACTAATTAAGAAAACAAATTGTTTCAAGCAGGTCATAGCCATTTAAATCATATAGAAATAATTTGTGGGCTAAGTTACAAATAATGTGCCTCTACCTATTCATCCTAGGTCCCTGAGGATTTCTATTAAGTCACACTTTGTTAGCTTGATTCATTTACTATTTCTACCTGAAATATTCTATAAATCAACTTTTCATTAACCTTTTATTTGAAAGGTGATACCTGCAGTTATACACAAAATTTGCTCACAAACATAAATTCTCTTAAAATCTACAAAATATAACAGAAGGGGGGAGCCAAACCTAATAAAATTCTTGCTTATTTTTGTCTTGTATTTAATTCTTTCAGAAACATTCTAATTTTTTTCATGCCCCAGGCATATACTACTCAGTATAAATACCTAAAATCAAATCTCATTACCACTCTCTAATCTAATGTTTATTATCATTAACGATTGACTGGACGGGGTACAGTACAAAAGCCTACTCATACCTCATTCCTGGATACTGTCTAGTATAACGACCTTCAAACTAGGTGTCCAAATTCACTTCATCCTCAGTCTTCCCTTTCTTAGCTGTTGGAGCTGTATCCTTCTGCGTGATTGGGCCAAGAACCCTTAAGTTGTCCTTGACTTCTCTCCTTCTCTCTCACCTCACATTTAATTCATCAGAAGATCCTAGGACTCCATTTTCAAAATCCACTCAGAATGCAACACTTTCCACAGCCTCCAGTGTGACTACAATATCTCTCTCTCCCCATTAGCTGCTCAGGAGTCAGAGTTTAGTGACATTGCTATGTCAAACTATTTCCATTCTCATCTGCTGATTTATGTGAACAAGCTTTTCCAGTGCTTACATATCTAAAAACCAAGAAGTGGAGAACTGATGTTAACCCCCTGCTGCCTACAGATAACAAATTCATTTTTAAAAAGCACCCAAGTCATTCAATGATGCCTTTACAGTTATAATTTAATATTTAATAATTATTTCTAAATATATATAAAATATTTATTTTGTTTTGACAATTGTATACTACTACTAACTATCATTCAACTCAGAAGAAAAATTTTAAAGGAAACTTACGGTCATTAGAAATTTTAAAACATTAAGATTTAAATATATACTTATTTTTGATACATGAAAGTATAAGAGTGTGATCAATTAGAGACTTTCAATCGTAAAAATACATTACAACTTGGAGGTGCCACGTTAACCCTGCCCAGCTCACATTTGGACACTTAACACGAAGGAAGATTATCTTCCGTTTTATTTAAGACACTTATGTTTGGGTCTTTGTTACTGTAGCTAAATCTGTATATTGACTAATACATTGTCGTAATTTAAAAGTAATCAGGTCCGGGCTTCCCTGGTGGCGCAGTGGTTGAGAGTCCGCCTGCCGATGCAGGGGACACGGGTTCGTGCCCCGGTCCGGGAAGATCCCACATGCCGCGGAGCGGCTGGGCCCGTGAGCCATGGCTGCTGAGCCTGCACGTCCGGAGCCTGTGCTCCACAACGGGAGAGGCCACAACAGTGAGAGGCCCGCATACCGCAAAAAAAAAAAATAAATAAATAAAAATAAAAAAAAAAAAAAAAAAAAAAAAAAAGTAATCAGGTCTGGACAAAGATTCATTACAATAGGATAAAATTCTATGTGGCAACTAGAATGGGAATATAGTTTAAATGAGAAAAAGAAGTAATATAACATTGCCAACTGTCACAGAAGAGTTTATTCATATATTTTTAAAATGATGAGTAACAAAATATTTCCCATAATGTCCAACTCTGGGCTAATACACAGTAAGCATTCTATAAAAACTTGCTAGTTAATAGAATCACTTCTTGGGGAAAGCTGTTTGACTTACAGGATTGGGACTTAATATCTTTCTATGGACTTGCAGATCAGATGCCCCTTCATTTAGTAAAGTGAAATTATCAACAACATATTAGATTGGAAGATATATGAATGGATGAATGAATGAATGAATGAATGAGTTGGATATTTGGATAATTCAGAGGTTCCCAAGTACCAGTCATCTTACAAAAGAAAATAAAATTTACTATTAATATTTCCACTTTCATCCAAACATTTTGCGCCATGTAACTAAAAACTTCAGTTGTAAGGTTAGACATGTAGAAACACTGGAATGGCCACCAGAGGGAGCCCAAGTGTTTTTCTGAACATACCAGACACCAAAAAGAAAACATAAAGCTGGGGGAACAGGGGACGGGTGTGTGTAGCGGAAGGGACCATTACCGGTTTCAGTCACAAGAATATCTTGTTGAATGACACAGCCATTTTTGCAATATGTTACAAATTCCTTTACTAGGTAGTTGTACATTGCAATGCTTTGAAAATTTAAATAGAAGAATTTGTTAATATAATATTAAAAAAGCTCACATACCCTAAAACTAGAAGGTGCAGGGTGGACTGCCATGATGACATCCATGATTCTCTGCTGGGCCCCCAAACGAGCCAGGTGCCTTCTCCAGCTTATCTTCTTTACTCTCTTACAGCTCTTACTCTCTACCCCATCCGTCTTTGTAGTCAACTTTGGGTGTGGTTTCCTCACTTTGTCTGGGATTGGGCTATCAAATTACAGCACCAAATCAGTGCTTGGTGTGACTTGGGAATTGTTCATTCTCTTAGCTGAGCTAAGTTACAAGGACATTAAGATGAACGACTTTTCATTTGGCATCTTGCTGTCTTCCCAGAATTGAGCACTGGACCAAGTCCTAATAGGACGCAAGCTTTTATAAGGTTTCCCAGACCCAATCTCCTCCTAAACCAGAACCTCCTGGACAGCCTCAGAGATCCCCAGTCTAGGATAATATCCCTGGACTGAGGTTACCAACAAGGGTGTGATCTCCTTTGGAATGAATCTCCTTTGGAATGAAGCTCCAGGGAAGCTTAATGTAGTGTTTTATGTTTGGGAGCAGTGTAAAGTTTGGGAATTTCCCCCCTGCTTTACCTTATTTGATCTCCCAACAATCCTTTTGCTGTGGTTCACTGGGGAAATCACCATTTTATCGATGAGGAAACTGAGGGTCAGAGCGCTAAGACTTGTTCAGTGTTGCTGGCTATTAAGTGTCAGGGACAGAAGCTGATGCACCTCTGGGGACACAGACTATAACAATGAATATGTATTGAATCCAGTCATATTAGTATATTCTGAGACAGAAATAAAATTCTCATCTTCCTTTTCTGTCAAATTACGAATAGGTAGAAAGTCGTATGGAAGTGAATTTAATGGCTTAGCACCTGTTTTATGGGGTATTTTCACAGTATGTTTTCCTAAGTTTCTTTTTCGTGTCCGGAGGGGATAATTTTATCATGTATGCAAATAAATGAGCAGAAACCAGATTAAATTCCACAAGGTTAGGTCCTCTGCTGAATGCTGCTAGCTTTAACATGTTGATTAAAGCCTTGACTATGGAATCAAAAGCATTCTTATTAAATTTGACAATGACACCCAGTTGGGTGGGGTGGCTGGCACTTAGGAAAACTGGAATGAAATTTAAAATAACCTTGACAAATGGAAAAGGAAAAAAGAGGTCAAAATTCAATAGAAAGCTTTGCAGAGTGATTCATTCAAGAGAAGGGGGAAAAAAAACAAAGGAGAACCACAGAAATCAGAGAGCACTGACTGGGCAATTATAGCAGAAAAGGAGCTGGAGATCAGAGTGAACAATAGGCTTCAAAGGCATCAGCTCCAGATCTGTCATTTTTAAAAGGAAGGCATGATATTGGGATGTACAAATAGGGGGAAATTCAAGCTAATTCCCCATCTGCATTCAAAACAGATCAACCTTTAGTTAACGAAAAAAAAAAGGGTGTTTTGTTGGAACCCTGAAATGCCTGATGCTTAGAAGTCAGATTTTGACAACTTTGCAAGGGCTCCTAGCAAGTAGAGTCCAAAATAATGAAAAGTTTTTTATTTTGAAAGGTTTTGAAAAGCTCTGGTACTCTGTTCCTTTGTTCACGCATCGTTCTCCTTTTCCCTTCCACCTGGGTAACATCTACGTTCCATCAAAAGCGCACGGAGGCATTTCCTCCTCTTCCGGGAGGGCTTCTCTGAGCCCCTCCCCTTCTCCTGAGAACCACACAGCCCCATGTGTGCCTCCTGAGAGTATGTAGGGGTGCCAGCACTGGCACTTGGCCTGCCTCATCTCACTAATCCTCCTGGCAGGCCCCTCGGCTTCCACCGCTATGCCACTACTCCCACACTACTGTTACTCTTACCCCGTAGCTGGGGAAACAGAGGAGTAAAAGGTTAACTAACTTGTCCACCTTCACATGGTTAGTAAGCGGCAGAGCTGGACTTAACTCAAGCCCGCAGAGCCTCTAAGGCCACACGGTCATGCCACGGCCTCCAGACCACACGTGCCACAGCGCTGCAGTGTGCTGGCTTGTGTTCACACGTCTGCTTCCATCCCCGGCTGCAACTCCCTGAAGGTGCTACACTATTTTCATGGCTCCACGTGGCGCCTGGGATCCATCAATACATATGCATTCGATTAAAGGTTTTCAAGCAACTAGACAGCACATTCTACGGGTACTTCTGAATCATTCTTTGACTGAAGGAAAACAGAAAATAAAACAAAGCTGGAGAGAACTTGAACATTTATAAAAACTGGCAATAAGAATTCTGAACAAAGCCTGATCATATTACAAAAAGTTGGTGTTACGATTTTCTTTTCTGGAAATTCTAAAGAATGAAAATGGTTAAATATAAATTTATATATACATCTGCATGTGTCCATACATGTACACATGGGTGTGTATATGTGCATCTATCTATAATGTAATTTTACCGAAAGGTAAAGAGAACAACTATAGAATATTTTAATATCTATGGACTCAGGGCGGTCTTGACACCTAATTATTAGAAAAGAATCCAAATCCTAAATGACATGTAATCACTGGATTAATTTATCCAGTCTAAGAACACTACAATTTTCTCTCCTAAACCTAAGATGTATTTTGCAAATAATTTGGTTTCAACTTGTCAAAACAAGGACAATAAACATTCAAACACATCAAACATAAACGATACTATATATTTTATTCCTACAGTCAATCAAGATAACATGCTAGCAGCGCCAAGTGACTGGTGATGAACATAATTGCCTACAGCACAGAACAAAATATTTCTGAAGACAGCAGTGTACTCTCCCATAACTCTGGAATCAGCAGTGTAGTGTCTTACTATCAACATGACATTAAGTTCCTGGCCCTGCTGAGAGTGGAACTAATTCTCAGCAGGAATGCCAATAGTGAACAGCCTCACCTCAAGGCCGTGGCATTTGTTAAAGTGAGAGCAGGGAGAGGCTGCTGGCTAGAGAGACTGGGGAATATCATTTCTTTTATGATTATTATTTTTAACCATTAAACACTACCCAGGTTCTCTGTGATATCTTGCCCAAGTCAAATTCTGACTACAGAAAACACTGAGAACATATTCAAAGCAAGGTTATGTGGTTAACTCAGCGGCAGCCCTAGATCAGCATGGCAGCAATACTCAAAGGCTCTCCTCCTAAAAATGTAGAGACACCGACATTAGAACACTGAATCAGTCACCAACATTAGAACACTGAATCAGTCACCAAATATAATTTGTAATATTATAAAAATAACTCTAAAATATATTTGCGAACCACCACCCCAATACACCCCGATAGGTGCCCTTTCGTCAAGCAAACTCACGGCTTGCGGGGCCTGCGAACACTGCCGAAGAACATTCAGAGGCAACAAACACATGGCATAATTGACAACAGAAGGTCAGATGTTCAGAGAGTTCCCTGCACTTACTATTTACTATGTAGATGAAGGTCAAGCACACATCATCGTAAAAATTCAATCAGAAACAGAAACAGACTTACAGATATAAAAAACAAACTTAAGGTTACCAGAGGGGGAACGTGGCGGGGAGGGATAAATCAGGGGCTTGGGATGAACGTACACACACTACTATATATAAGACAGATAACCAACAAGGACCTACTGTATCGCACAGGGAGCTCTACTCAATATTCAGTGATAACCGATAGAAGAATCTAAACAAGAATGAATATATGTATATTTATAACTGAGTCACTTTGCTGTATACCTGAAACTAACACAGCTTTGTAAATCAACTACGCTCCAATAAAATTTTTAAAAGAGAGAAAAAAAATTCAATCAGTATGCCACTGCAGAAGCTAGAGAGAGATGGCACAGGCCAGCTTTTATATGAGGAGAGGAAGGGATGGAATAAAAAGCAGAAAGAAATTCAGCAAGGGTCTCTTGCCCCATAAAATGCATAATTCACAAACGTAAAAACAAACATTTCTTCAGAGACCAAGAGTTGAAGTTGTCCTTGGCACCATCGACATTAACAGGCTGTTTTTTCCCGGGAGGTGGGGCAAAGTCAGTCTTGGCTTGCTGAGCTACACGTTCTAATAGGCCAGCTAAGGAATGAGTATTTACACGCTACAAACGCGTAATTTCGGGCCAGCAACACTGCTAAATCTAATCTTCTCTTGGGTGATAAGCAACTTGTCCTTCAAATGAAAACGAGCAGCTCAGGATTTTCTGCCTTCAAGCGTTTGGTTGGTTTGCTCTCCTGTGTAGAGCTTCGTACCCTCAGCCAGTCACATGTGTGTTGCTTCGGTGTGGTGACGGTGCTGGTTAAAACATTCTCACCCTAGACCAGAGGGAAATGGCTGCTGGGGTAAAGCTGTGAACTCTGGCCAGGATGTCCCAATCAGCTCTGGACGCCTACCAGTCACGTTTTAAAGTAGGATTTTAAAAACTGTGTTCCAACATAAACTGTTGGTTTGAATTCACTTTGAAAGCTGGAGTTGAAAGGTTTTACCGAGTTTTATGGAGTTTTCTAGGTTTTTTTTTTTTTTTTTAATATTTTAAGTCTCTATAAGGATACACAATTTCCTTTTTCTTCATCTGACCCAGAATCATAGCCAATCTACAATGGTAAAATAAGACATCATCATTTAATTGGTGGAAAATATTCTAATCTGTTTTCTCTAACCTTGAAAAAGAGCAACAATAGGGATAAATGTTACTATAGTCCCTAAAAATTCCTAAAATTGCTAACCTATTGACCCTAGTAATTACTTATTATTGCTCTCTCCTTAATGAGAATTTTCACAAAGCCTGTAAACCATGTCCTTACCATTTGCCATTTAAAACCTTATGTCTTTATAATAATTTCCAAAAATTATTCTTCATATAAATAACCCATGATTTTTTAAAAGTTTGGGAAGATTTAAGTAATCTTCTTAAAAGGAGACCAACCAACTAGCTTTACAAAACCCCCAGTCTTGCTTGTTATTAGCATCTAGCATCAGCTCTTCCAGTGCTTGGGAAACCTCTGGGCTCTGAGTTGACAGTCCTTTACACTGGGGACGTATCCTTGCGTATTTCACAAGAAGCTTACTAATCACACTGTGTCAACGTTATCACTGCCTAAAAGATGAAGACCTCAAATGACCCTTTTGGAAACAAGATGTTTGTAAATCAGAGAATGGGATTCTTTTGCTATCTCCCTGAGTCTATTTTCTGGCTCCTTCCACACTGAGGAAGAAACGTATAAACTTCTAAAACTACAAAACTCCTTAGCAGTTGCCTCTCAAAAGAATGGAGCACGGCAAGCAACAAAGTCTATCTACGCAGCAAAATATCATAGACAAGCTCATTCCGTCAAAGGGCAACCGTAACATTCAACTAGAAAGCGTCCTTTTCATTGCGATTTTTATGTTCTGTGTTAAACATGGTCAGTCAGGTATGCCACTGATCGGAGACAGAAAAATAAAATAAAATTTAAACAGATCAAAGAGAAGAATCTATAAAACCAACAAGCCCAAACAACTGCAACCTTGACAAAACGGTCTTCTTGCTTTATTGGTTCAATGTTAATTTTTCTAACACTTTTATCAATTATTTTACAGGTTCCAGTATCCTGTGTCATCTAAAGTTGAATGATGTCCCTATGAATTATAATAAGTAGTAGACAAAATAATCCAGCAAGTTAACTGCCAACCTATTTGTTTCTATGGAAGTGCAATTTATGAAAAGAAAGTTCTTTTTATGAAAGGTAAGGCTCGGTCTGGAAATAAAATATAGCTGGCAAGGCAGCTAAAAACACCATTTACTGACGTTTGCATATTTGATTGAAAGCTAAACATGGTGATTAACAAAATCAGGAGTAGAGCTAGAAAAAAGAATTTATTCCTTCCATAAAGAATCTGTTTGGACACTGAGACAATAGTCTAAGTGCTTTTGTTTCAGTCCACAGGCATATTATTGCTATTTGGAGAAACATAAAGGGAATATAATATTGCCCAGCATGTAGTTAAAGAAGGTAAAGGATGAAAGAAATCATCCTAACACAACTTGTCTCTCTTTTTCTTTTTAAAGTAAGACATTTCTGTATTGCTTGTTTTTGCTTTTGTTTTTTTTTAAATATATTTATTTATTTTACTTATTTATTTTTGGCTGTGTTGGGTCTTCATTGCTGCACGCAGGCTTTCTCTAGTTGCGGCGAGTGGGTGCTACTCTTTGTTGCGGTGCGCAGGCTTCTCATTGTAGTAGCTCCTCTTGTTGTGGAGCACGGGCTCTAGGCGCATGGGCTTCAGTAGTTGTGACACGCAGGCTCAGTAGTTGTGGCTCACGGGCTCTAGAGCGCAGGCTCAGTAATTGTGACGCGTGGGCTCAGCCGCTCCTCGGCATGTGGGATCGTCCTGGACCAGGGCTCGAACCCATGTCCCCTGCATTGGCAGGCGGATTCTTAACCACTGCGCCACCAGGGAAGTCCCCAACTTGTGTCTTATAAAGGAAAAAATTCAATTAACATTAACACCACTTTAAGGCTCTTAGGCTTTTTATCTTTCTAGAGCTTCAACTCTACTCATGAATGTCTTTCATCTCATTTGCTTTATTTTGACTGATGGCATTGGAGAGCTTTCCTAATAGCATGTGGTGACGTCGTATCCACTCTACTTGCTGACAGAGGAAAAGTATGCTTCCTCTTGCTAGTGAGTTTGACATAGAATGACCCAAACGAATACAAGTAAGTATATACTATGACTAGTTATTGGGGAGACAGGCTGGCCAGCCCCCTAAATCTCTGAGGGCAAGACGCTGTTAAATTCATTGTATCTGACTTTCTGCAAACTTCAAACTCCTCTTTTGTCATGAAGTGAGCTACATGACAGCTGGCAGGCTTTCTGATTAGAACGTTGTATCTGTCGTTCTACTGTGGGGAGGTCCAACCTAAAGGTCACCAGGTGCCTAAGAGAGACAGAGCATCCTTTTGAAGCTTAGAACATTTGAGACCTCCTGGGGCCTGGCCATTCTGTGTGTGCTCTCCACACCACTGACAGTCCCCTGATGAGGAAGCACCAGGCCCTTTTATCATCTTTATTTGGCTAATGATCCATGTATTATTTGTTACAGCGTGCTTTGGGACATCCATGTCCAAAATGGTGCTAAGATCAGTTACTTTAGCATCTAAAGCCTATGGTTTTAGACTCTCCATGAACCTGATCATCTACAGCTTTACTCAACATACAAAGATACATTTTTTAAATAGCAAAATACCATTACAAAGGTTCACTGAACAAACACATCTTAAGGAGGGTTAGTAGACATTTGATCATGTCCAAAACGTCCATTGGATATCTGGTCCACATCAAAAGGTCCTTGAAATTTGGTTGTATCCAAAAAGTTCATAAGCATATTTGGTCCATGACAAATGGTTTTGGACAGGACAAATATCAAGGACCTTTTGGCATGGACCAAATGTCACTATAGATGCTTTTGGACCAGATCAAATGTCCTTCAAGGTTAAGGAGAGCCATAAAATGTAAAAGGACAGTTACTTTATAAGGGGTAGGGCATTTTTCAGAGGAGAAAAGACAGCTAGAAAATGATACAAGACTTGATAAAATAATAATTATTGCAACAGTCCTCATCTTTACTGAGCTCTGTTGTATGACTCTCCATGCTTTCCACAGATTATCTCACTCAGTACTCACGATGGCCTCTTAAGGTAGTCACAATCAACACCCACATTTTAAAGACGAGGCAAGGATGTTTAGAGAAGTCAAGTGGCTTGTGCAAAGTCCCACAGCTAGGAACTGAAGTCCTTTGCTGAACCAAGTCAACGAGGATTTGGTGTGACATTTCAAGTGACACTGCTAGGTCTTGAACCCAAATTTGTAGTGGTATAGCAGTGGACCAGAATTCCCAACCAGCCCTTTAAAACCAACATTATGAAAGCAGGAGGACCTAAAGAAAGCTAGAGTCAGACCTCTGAAAAGCAATACAGAAATAGTCTGAAATTACCACAGACACCGGCCCCGAAATAGGGAAAGGACAGAAAAGGGAGACAGTTCTGTAACACTGTCACTTGGGTACAGCAACTGAGGAACACAATGACAAGTCAATACAATTGAGAGCCACCAAGCACCACTTCAGATTAATCCCTACACACTTCCGTATTAACCCTTCCATGCTGTTGTCTAAATTTAGATTCCAGTTAATATCATTATTATTTGCATGCAAAGACAATGCCACTACACCACTACCAGCCTTAGAAGGAGTACTTGGCACTGGTTCTTGGTGACAGGTTTATCCTAAAGCACCTACTGGCACTGGTTCTTGGTGACAGGTTTATCCTAAAGCACCTACTCTCTTACCTGTTTGCCCTGACCAAATAGAGCAATTCATTATTTTCGACTTCAAAGAGAAATACTGACTTCTAAATGCACTTGGATACAATTATAAAATCAACTGGCCTGAAATCTCCTATTTTGTATTCCTCCTAAGGAAAAACAGCTAATTTTCTATGTGCCGTTAAACTAGTGGTTTTCTCTACTGCCACGTATGCATCACGGGAAAAAGAAAACACTTATCAATTATACTGTTTGTCCCTAGAATAACCTTTCTTCGGACTAGTTAACATCAAGGACATGTGATGACCACGTCAGAGCAATCAACCTTCTCCCCTTCATATTTCAAAGTGACTCACCAAAGATGCCAGAATAAGATTAGAAAAATATTTACTGCCCTGTTGAATGTGGATAAAGAGCTCTCTTTGATGGTAGCGTTACCACAATTATTTTTTTACCTTATGACAGTTTCTAGAAATTAGGCAGAGACAGAGTAGCTACTCACGTTCTCCTTGTCAGGAATCCCTAGAAGAGGCAAGAGAGAGAGAAAGAGCATATGAGCTGTAAGATCAACTTGCAAAATGGCAATGAAATCCCCTGCTGAATCAAACCAGGTTACATTGCGGTGTTTCCAATTTGTCTTTCCGTAAAAACGTACATAATGCTGCTTAGAAACACAGCAGCACCTACCAAAATCTGTAACATAAATAAATCAATGAATCAGGAGCAGGGCTGTGTGCCAGACAATAAAATCTCATACTTATTTTGCTTTTCTACCGTACGCTTTGCTCTCCTAGAGGTGAAAATCCAGCCCTGCTTATTTTACACCATGCGAGCAACCGTCTCAGAGCAGTTACTCTGTCTTGGGCACCAGAACACTCAGAATTTTAGACCAACACGTCAACTCTTAAGTTGCACGGATTGTATTTTTCCAAGGCAAACCCCCTGACACCGCTCCAGGGATTTGAACCTGGGGGCAGGTCGCACGGAAAGACTACTAGCACACGACTTTTATTTTGGGCAAAGCAAACCGCTGCTGCTTCCAAGTCAGGTCCCAGCAGGCGATGGCTGTTTGCAGGGGTGTCTCAATTTTCTTAGCAAATAAGTTAATCATTTGTCCATTCACTCATTTACACACATTTCATGAGCACTTGGTCCAGGCTGGCACTGGTCCTTTGCACTTCCTTTGGGTCTGCTATTCTGCCATGGTAAGGGTGGCCATACTGGAAGGTCACCAGCCCCAGCAGAGCTTACTGGCCCCAGTACGAGTGAGAACAAGCGGCCTTATACTGAAGCGACAGAAGTCCAGGTGGTTTTTATGTGTGGCTTGCACCTAGCTTAGAACTACTGGGGTGGTGTGAGGGGGTTTGCAATGCAAAAATACAGTACATCCAAATTCTGAGTGAGCAGGACTTTATGTGTTTAATAAGGGGCCATACAGGACTTAAAATATTGGCATTAAAAGCACCGAGTGCCCATCCTAATAGCCAGCAGTAAGCAGGAGGGGTAAGAGAAGAATAGATTATTAGGAAACGTACCCTAATTAAACTTTGACCCCCAACCTGGGATAGTATCGGGACATAACAGCTCAGACAGGAAACAAGGGGACAGAGAGGGTTGTCCTCTCAAGCAGAGTATTAATGAACATGTTTGCCATCACTTCTCCGATCTGCCAGAAAGAGTAAGCGTGGCCCAATGTCAGCACTCTGAAATTCGTCTTGAGTTCATCCATCCATTTATCCATCCATCCAACGACCACTTGAAAGGACTAGAGTTGACTAATGAGGAGATACAGGGTTGTAACAGAAGCTTACTTTCTAGGAGGTTTATTAAGATAAACACACAGTTGTACAAACCATCATATCAGAGTGGATAGAAATTAGGGTATCTGTAGAGAAATAATACTGAAAAGGTGCTCTCAGGCCATGCAGGAACTTGCAAGTTGGGCTAAGGCATTAGCAGTCTTGGAATTTCACCTTGTATGCCTGGCCATGGACCATCATTAAAGGTTCTGAGCAACAGAGTGGTATGATCAAGAAAAAGGAGGGAAGGGACTTTTCAAAATTAAAAGACACCTAAGACATAAAAACCAGAGGCAATGGCACGGTCCTTCATGGAAGCCCAGTTTGAACGATTAACTACAAAGACATTCAGTTGGGGAAATTCGGACTTGGACTGAGTGGTGGATATTATTAAGGAAAATCATACCAGTAATTAGGTATGATAATGGTGTGGTTTTTGCATGGAAAAGTCTGTATTTTCAAAAATGCCTGCTGAAGTATTTGGGGTGAAATGTATATATGTGATTAGAAGAAGGAAATATGGCAAAATAATAAGATGAAAATACCTATCAAATTATTACTAATCTTATTTAAGCATTAAAGTTTAATATTAATTAAAGTGATGACAATACAGGTATTAACTGTATCATTCTGTATGCTTGAAATTTCTCATAATACAAAGTAAATTTAAGAAGTTCTGTGTAAGTCAGGTGTAGGGTACACCAAGAGTGAAATAATGAAGGTTCAAAGCCAGCTGAGCCATCTTTGCTCTCAGGTCAAGGGTGATGAGGCCCTCAGCCAGGGGGCTGCAGAGGGGAGAGAAAGGAAAGAATATGAACACTACAGAGGAAGGAACAAGGGATGGACAAGTGATTAACTTCAGGGGGGTGGAGATGAGAGAAAAGAGGACCCCGAAACAGTGGAGGTTTAGTACCTGGTATGGGAGGACAGTGGAGTTATGAATGGAAATACACTTTCAGGAGGAAGGATGGTTTGTGGGAATCACGATGTATTCCGTTACTGATATTTTGAGTGCATGAGACCAGGAGGACATCCGGGTGGAAAGAGAATCGGATCAGTAGTCACTTGGAAAGTTAGGCTGCCCTTTGTAAGACTCAAACAGATTTGTATCAGTTGCAAGAAAGGATGCAACGGTGGAGCGGTCAGTATAGAGGAAAAAAGAGAAAAACAGCCAAGGCTGTCTAGACTTCCAGCTGAGGGGAAGAAAACCCATGAAAGAATACAAGGGGCCAGAGAGATACAAGAAAACCAGGATAATGCAGTGGAGGCGGGGACCCAAGGGAGGATGGAGTCCGAACATGGAAAATCTTACCCAGTCACAGAGAGTGTGTAATAGTAATGACTGAGGCTGGCTATTGGTTGGTCACTGGAGAATTCTGATGGCTTGAGTCAAGAAGTATACGGCAGAAGGAGGACTGTGAGGGGTTAAAGAGTAACTGGTGGTGAGGAAATAATAGCTCACATCACTTGGGTGCTTCTTATACGCCCGGCACATTTGCTTCTAAACATTTGACACGTTTTGCTTCATTTAATCCTCACAACAATCCTATGAGGAAACCGAGGCACAGAGACACTAAGTGCCTTAACGGAAGTCACACAGCTAGGAGACAGCACAGCTGGGATTTCCAGCTCAGTTACTGGTCATCCCTAGATCAGCCAGGGGAGAAAAATCAAGAACAGGGGAAGAAATGAAAGGAAAGAAAGATCTGCCCTCCAACACCCACCTCTCCAAGGACAGAAGAGAAACAGAGAAAGAGAGGGCACAGGCTGCCCAGAAACTGGGAAACAGAGGGGACAGAAGCTCACTTAAGATCCTGGTCAGGCGGGAAGGAGGGTCACCTGTAGAGAGTGACAAGTCTGAGCGTGAGAATGAGAGTGGGAATTCAAGGAGGTAGGAAGAGGATGGGAAGGGTGGCTCTGGCTCTGAAGAGGCTTGGAGTGGAAGTACTGCTCGATCCATCAGTGTGTCAGTGTTGAAGTGCCACAGCTTCAGAAACCCCAGGGCTCGCTGCCTCGTAACACATATACGGACAAGAGCCAAGTACGGGGACCCAGAGCCTCAACGAGCAACTCCCAGGGATGGTATCGAGTGCTAAAAAGATGCTTCTGACATGCATGAACAGATAAACAGACTCAGGACACAGGATTTCTTCGAGTCTAGTGCGCACCCATTAGAAAAGAGCATCACAGAGAAAAACTTCCTTTCTTTTATGATCAGCCAGAGACTCAACTGGCTGAAGGCCTGGAATTGGAAGAGGCCACGATTTAAGAAGAAGAAAGAATGAATCCCGCTGCTTCTCTCCTTGATCAGTAGCATCAAAGTAAGCAAGAGGTGTGGCCCTCAGGTGTCTACGATGAACACAGTTCTTGAACCCCATTTTTAAAAGAGCCCAGAAACAACACTTTAAAATGAAGGTATTTTGGGAAAGCATGCTGAAGTTCCGACTAGTACCAGAGCATACCTCCCTCTATCAGCTAAGACCACGAAATTATACTATAGGAACAATTTTTTAAAATAACTCAAGTGTGGGCTGGTGGGTCTGTTTATCCACAAGAGAGTCTGGAGACTTACTGTCAAGCTGGTGTAGGAAGTATTTTTGTGTCACATGAAAACACATGCCGCACAACAGACTTTTATATACAAAATGTTCGTGTTTTTCACTTACTGTCATTGTTAGAGCCTGTTTCCATAACACCATAAGGAGGAGCCAGAAGTCCTGCCATGTACTGTCGATACTTCTGAAAGACAAGATTGTAAACTCAGTGTACGGATATTTACTCACTTTGAACATTCACGTATTTACATGTTAAGAAGCAGAAACGCTGGGTGTCAGGAAGCATCTGAGTCTTGTATTTATAGAGCCACGGAGCGTGCTGTCTGGGCTCTGGGGCCTAAAATAAAAATGCTGTGTTCTAAAGAGGTCTTCCCGGATGAGACTGAAAGAGCCCCTGTTGGGGAGGGAGTTCTATCACAGCCCGTTCCTCCATGTATTTGCGGCCGATTAACCAAACGGTGCGGGCTCTTACCCTCCCCTCCACCTCTCGCCAAGCCTCTCATGCTCTCAAACACACGCTCAGGTTTTTGAGGAGGGAAAAGACATTTGGTTTTTGCAGACGCAGATACAAATAAAAGTGCCGCCTTCTTAACAGGTGAATAGCACTGAATCAGCTGTCTTTCAAAGCAAAAAGAAATGCATCTCTAGAAAATGTCTGTTTTGAAAGAAGCTGATTCATCGCCATTTACCAACTTCCTTTTACACTGTACACCTGCCCGTTATGTGACCTCCAAAGAACTTTCGATTTGTTGTCAAATACAATAGTTTGGCTTCATTTAGAACTATGTGGATTCCCCTGAATTGTCTCCCCCTAACTTTTGGTCCAGGCCTGCTTTAAAACCTGGGGCTCAGCGATACATATTAGCCTTGGGAGTCTGTGCTGTTTTGAAGGGATAAGGCTTGGTGAGCATAAAGCGTGTAGGTAGAGCACCCAACAAGAGAGGAGTGACATTTATGAAGAATGGAAAGTGAGTGTAAGACACCGTCTCTTCTCAGGTAATAAGTACAGCCTCCTCCCCTTTCAGAGTGAAAAGCTGGGCAATTTTATTTATTGCATGGTGTCATGTATATTTATGGTTTATAATTATGATGACACATAAATGTTAAACAGCACCAAAGGAATCAACACTATAACGTGCTTGTGGGTTACACAAACGTCAGCAGAAAAGACTTCGTCTGTAGCAGTGGGCAGCCAGCAGCACGCAGTATTGGAGCAGCCATCTGGCCCATTTGGTAGATTTGAATGGTGTTTGTAAAGTAACATTGAAGAGTTCTCAAAAGAGCCTTCTTCTAGTCAAGATGTGACTAGCTTTTTTTAAAATCCTTTTTTCTTCTCGTTCTGAGGCAACTATACTAACACCTGCATGCAAACATTTAAAATCATGATTTTTCTCTGCCTCTGAGTTAACTAATCACTCCAACGTACACATGGGACCAATCCATCACCCTGCATTCCTGACATTTCCTTTGATAATTCCCCGATTCTGCTTTTCCACTTTCTTATGATACTGTCTACTTTTCTTCCTCATGAGAAAGCACTGATCAAAGCACACTTCTGGGCGTGATATTATGCTGGACTCGGAACAAAACAGGCTCAGAGAGAGCAGATGGGCTAGGTTATGTTCTAAGAAGGTTCTATGACCCGCTACAGCCTTTTGAGGTATTTCTGTCACTGTTAGCAACTACATTAACAGGCTCCTGAAAGAAATAATTCATGTTAAATTAAAGGAGCAATTTTGCTTTGCTTAGAGATGTTGTTTTGGATGCAATGGATGCAATTTGTCTCGGGCACCTCAATGTCAATTTCCATGCACTCCACGGAAGCACCTTGCTGACTCCTAAATGAACAGGACTCCGCCTTCCTTCAACTCCATAGCACTAGGTCTGAGGCTGGCTCAGACCTAGTTGGAGCATGTTACCAGGGCTGCCACTCCTGGGAACAGAAGACAGAGCAGCCGTTTGGGGCGCAGAGTGCGGGCTGGGCTTCAGCGTGTGTTTGTACTGAGCATCTACTATGTGCAGACTGTGTCCTAGACACTGGGCTTACTGCAGAGAACAAGCAGACGAGGCCTCTTGCACTTGTGAAACATTGATCTCCTGCAACACAGGGTACCCTGTCTTGCACATAATAGGATATTAACACTTACCGTTGACTCTGGGAATGTGAATGGACATTTTCAAACATACATAAAAATAGAAAGAATACCACACCGCGTACTTAACATCCATCCTCAATAATTATTAACTCATGACTAATGTTATTTCATCTACAGTCCTATCCACTTGCCCCTCTCAGAGTTATTTTGAAGTAAATTCCACATATCATATCATTTAATCCATAAATATTTCAGTAGGAATCTCTAAAAGGTAAGGATTCTTTTCTTCCCCCAAACAAAACCATAACACCACTATCACAACTAAGAAATGTAACAACATCTCCATAATATCCAGTCAAGTGCAAATTTCTAATTGTTTCATAAATGTCATTGCTGAATTGAATTTAAAAATAATGTATTAGATACACAGACGAATGGAACAGAATACAGAGCCCAGAAATAAACCCACACGTATATGGTCACTTAATTTACAACAAAGGAGGTGCTGGGAAAACTGGATGGCCACATGCAAAAGGATGAAACTGGACCACAATCTTACACCACACACAAAAATTAACTCAAAATGGATGAAAATCTCGAACATAAGACCTGAAACCATTAAACTCCTAGAAGAAATCATAGGCTGTAGGCTCCTTGATGTTGGTATTGGCGTGACTTTTTTTGGATTTGACAGCAAAAGCAAAGGCAATCAGAGCAAAAATCAGTAAGTGGGACTACATTAAACTGAAAAGTATTTGCACAGCAGACGAAACAATCAACAAAATGAAAAAATAACCTACTAAATGGGAGAAAATGTTTACAAACCATGTATCTGATAAGGGGTTAATATCCAAAATATGTAAATATAAAAAACTCAGACTCAGAGATACAGAGAACAGATTGGTGGTTGCCAGAGGTGGAGGGTGGCGAGTGGGTGAAATGGGTTTTTAAAACCTATTTCTGCAGAAACCTGGGCTCCTTGGAGGACCCTCAGGCAAGGGTACCATGGAAGCAGAACCTTCAACTAGAGTGTCTTCACTTTTAGCTGATATATAATTTAGAGTTCTAAGAGCGATTTCATTTGATAGATGACTTTTGCTTCTAAAAAAGAAAAGTTTACAAACCACAAAATTAAATAATCTCTCAACTTCCAGCCAGACAGATGTCACTCAAAGATCTCCATGAAGAATCAACAAAGACCAAATTAGGATTTGCCTATGAAGTGTCAGGTATTCTATTCTCTGTTAGAAAGACGTCTATGGTTGTAGATTGGCCAAATGACAGGCTGCTCCATACCTGAAAGGGTTATCAACAAAACCAGTAGAACTAAGAATTTAACTGAGATGCATCATGGCGCAATGCTGCCCTTCTCAAACTGAGGTGTGCAGATCCCCCTAGTGTAGCGCCCAGCAGGGCAAGAGGGTATGTGACAAGGGTTAACGGGAGCTCTTCCTAGAGCTTACATTTTATTCTATGTCAAATAGTTTAAAGCATTACTTTCATATTATGGAGCAGAAAACTAAATCTGCATAAATTTTAAAGATTAAAGCATATGCGACTTCAAAGAAAGTTTGAGCTTGCTCCTGGCTACTTCTAGCTACAAAGGGTCTAGACCCAAGGCGTTTTGTATTGATTTCCTCTACATTCAGAGAACTTCAGTGGAAAAACCCAAGCGCCTCTGATGTAACGGAAAGTGTGCAGAAGCTGGAATCACACAAGAAAGGGGTCTTAATTCTGATTCTGCCACATGCCACCTGTGTGAACCTGAGTAAGTTACTTACCTCAGTTTCCTGGGATAATATCACCCATCTTTCAGGGCCATTGGGAGGATGAGAAATAAAATCTAGAGAAGTGCCCAGCACATATTAGGCACTTAATAAATGATTACTGTAGTAGTAATAAACAATCAAGGATTGATCAAACTAATCCCAATATATCTGATGATATTTCCCAAGCAGAGTCTCCAGCTTTAGGGAAGAACACTCTCTAAGTGACTTCTTATCACTGAGGCTGTTGATACACACACAATATAAAGACCCACAATACATCCACTGACCTGTCTGCTAAAGGGAGCTATGGAGAAATAAGAATTTAAAGAATAGATGTTCTAAAGTAATTTTATAATATACTGCCTACTTTCATACCCACATGGCAAAACAGTCCAAAGAGAAGGGAAGAGCCCAGGAGAGAAAGCCCAGAAATAACTGAACAAAAGTAAGGAAAGCCTTTCAGCCACCAGAACTGATTTGGGTTAACAAAATCTTAAAAAAAAAAAATCTCTAAATTACAATTGGCCAGTTTTTAAAGCAAAGTCAGTGCAGGGAAGAAATCCTCAGGCTAGTGAGGCCAGAAGCCTGTTCTTAAATCAAGGTGGAGATATGCCACTGGCTATCCTAATGTTTTCTGAGAAAAGACAAAAGATGACAGTCTTAGGAAGGTTAAAACCTGGTCCATGTCTCAGCCCCTTCAC
Organism: Phocoena sinus; assembly: GCF_008692025.1. Taxonomy (NCBI): domain Eukaryota; kingdom Metazoa; phylum Chordata; class Mammalia; order Artiodactyla; family Phocoenidae; genus Phocoena; species Phocoena sinus. The sequence continues at coordinate 60,727,454 of NC_045769.1, forward strand.
TGTCCCCCCAAAGCCACTGAGGAAGGCTGGCTGGGAGGCTGGCAGAGCAGCCACCAGGCCGAGGGAGGCTGTGGGTAAATCCAGCTCTGCTGCACAGCCTTGAGCCCCAGGCTGGGGCTGCTCCCACCCAGAGCAGGGGGTACCTTTCTCTACTCCACGCAATGGCTCCACACGGCCCAGCTGTAGCCTAGGAGCCAGATATAAAAGTTGGGTGGTGTCTGCTGGAGGAGGGGGCATAGTAGACATATGTCATATTCTAAAGGCCAGTCTCAATTTGCCAAGCAGGACACACAGAGAATAAAGATTGGCAGCCTGAACCCCAGCTAGATCCTCTGTGACAAGAGAAGGAGGGGTCCCAGTGGGGCAGAACTCCCCACCCTGGAAGTCAAGGCTTTCCTGACACACTGAGGGCTTTCCCGGGTGTTCTCTGAGCTGCTGCCCACTGCCAAGGCATCTAGGCTGCCAGCACGCAACTGTCACCGCATTCCGCAGCAGCCAGGTGCGGACCTCAGCTTTGGGTACAAGCCTTCCCAGCAACTGTCCCCTGCCTTCTGCCACCAACCCCATCCACCTAGGAGATCTTCAGGTTTCAGGAAAAACGTAAATAACATCCTTAGGCTGGGATATCAACTCTAGAAAAACATTCAAAACAGGAAGCCATGAGGATGATTGACAGGCCTTGCCGTGAACACCTGAGGGTAGGGGTGATGCACATGTGTCAGAACAGGGACATGCTGATGACAACTCACGGTGGGCAGTGTCCAGGGTTGGGGAAGAATAGAGGGGACTCTACCAAGGGTGTGGGGATATGTCGTGTCATCATGTCCCATTCGTTACGTCTGTACTAGGGTCTCCCAAAGTATTAAAGCTCAGTTCATGAAATGTAATGACAAACAGGTTGCCTGTACTTTCTCTGAAAGTATCCTGATTATGCGGTAGAATAACTTAGAATAGGGAGGTAAAGTATAGGCCCCCCCTCTTTTCTGTTTCTTGGCAAGAGTTCTTTCACAACTTCTGTATGTGTAATAGGTGGTGGGAAAACGGACATGGCACATTGCTCTAAAATCCCAGAGATCTAGAAAATTCTTAAACATGTGAAGAGGAGAAGGGGAAAAAGTAAAGCAGTTGTAGAGGGAAACCTTCATGCAGAATTTTTCTTTTTACCCTTTTAGAGCCATATGCACTGCTTCTCTCACAGCAGATCACTGGCTGGACCGAGTTTACCTCTTACTGCCGGCTTATTCTTTTTCCTTGTTTCTTGATTTCTCTAGCATCGACCTAACAGGCACAGAGAACTTCTATTGCCTCTTCTTCAGTGATGTTTAATTCATCCTTCAGCTCTAGTATAGATATACCTAAATGGAGGCAAAATCTGTTTGCCAACTCCCGGCCATTTTTAATTCATGAGTAACCGGCAAGAGCTGTAGTTTGGAGGGCAATAATCACAACTATAGCTCTAATGGAGGAAGTTTCCCAAACCTGAATCGCTTAAGAATTCTAGAATGAAGCCCGAGTAAGATGATGCTGCAAGTAAGCAAATGCAGTCTCCCACAGAAACTTCCTTTTGAAATTCTCTCTCCTCCTGGCCTGTGAAGGTGCAGAGATCCCAACCAATTTGTGGAGGGTCCCTCAAATTCTCTCAAGTGAGAGCAGGGCGGTGAGGAATATAGCTTAGGCAGCCCTCACTCAGTCACAGAGATGAGTCAGATTAGCCCAGAGGGAAAGGGAGAGAAGAATGCATTCACTAAATCAGTCAAGGGGAAAAGAGAAGCACAGTGGGGTCCTCACAGTGGGATCCCCATGGGCTTTGCTTCTAGGGATGGGGACAGCCATTCTCACGTGATCATACCATCATCTCAGTGCAGTGGTGCCAGGGGATAGAAGTAAAAAAGGTACACTGAAAACGTGGCTGGGTGGTACAGCGTGGGGCAAATTCAGATCTGGGAGTCAGGGCAAGGACGTGAAATCTGAGGCTGAGAGGGCTTGGAGGTAAGGGCCAGAGGGCCTTCCAGGTAGAGGGGGAACAGGGGTGGTGTGCAGACAAAGACGCGTCTCTGGCAGGAGAGTCAGGATGAGGGTGTCGGGAGAGGGGAAGGCAGTGGGGACAGAGCGGTGCACGGGCCAAACAGGCAAGGCCTTGGAGGCCATGAGAGGAATTTGGAACATTATCCTACTATAATTGGAAGCGGTTTAAGTGGAGAAGTGACAAGAACAGACATGTGTTTTTAAAAGATCATTCTGGCTGCTGTGTGGAGAACGGTTTTGATGGGAAAATAAAGAAGGCATTACGCCCTTAAGGGGAGGGCAGGCCTGGATGTGGCCCCTCAAAGGGGCCTGAGATTAGCGGAGAGGGAAGAGAGAGAGACGGGGAGCAGGGGTGGTAAAGACCCTTCGTTCCTCAAGGCCGAACAATCTCCAAGTACTTAGACTTGATGATAAAGCCTCGGATTTCTTGCCAAAGCACACTCAACACACGTGCGCTTTTAATATGACTAAAAGGTTCGGCGATTTCAGGAGGCTCATGAATGAGCTCATGAATGATTATAATTTTAGTGCATGCTCTGTATCTTTGAGGGACTGAAATAGCCATGAGCTTCTCTTAGAAAAACTCAAATTGAGAGGAAGACACACACACACAGTAGGTCAACGCTACTTAATTGAGTCATAAAATAATTTGTTCTGGAGCTGTTATTGCACAGGAAATCCTCCTAAACTCTCTTTTTGCTAAGCCTGAACCTACTACAGTCCACCTGATGTATAAATGAGACTATGAACATTGTCTCTAAATAACTGCTACCTCCTTGTTTATATAAAAACCTGTTGATTGACATTTTATTTAAACATATTCGTCTTCAAAGTGATGACTATTAAGTATAGTTATCTTGAATTAAAATGATGAAGCCCAGCACTTATAAAACTAACAGGAATATCGTACTACATACCATGGGAACATGCAAATTCCAAGAAAGTGCTTAAATATTGATAATACAAAATTAGGATGCATCAATCATTTAGAAACCTAAAATAAAGGATCATTTCGCAGAAAGTAACAGCCCTGACTGTCATCCCATTAGAACAAGCTACCAACATTTTGACTTCGCATTCTTGCTCTACAATGTACTTATAAAGGGCAGCAGGCAGCGTAGGAGGGGGATTGGTGAGTAGTGATTCAGGAGGTGCTATAGTCTGGCTGTGTCCCCGCCAAATTCATACGCTGAAATCCTAGCACCCAAGGTAACGGTATTAGGAGGCGGGGCCTTTGGGAGGTGCTTAAGTAGGAGGGGGAAGCCCCCATGAATGGGATCAGTACTCTTCTATGCAGCCTGGGAGAGGGCCCTTACCCGACCATGCTGGCACCCTGATCTCAGACTTCCAGCCTTCAGAACTGGAAAGGATAAACTTCTGTTGTTTCAAAGTCCCCTAGTCTGTGGTATTCTGTTATAGCAGCCTGAACAGACTAAGACAGTGGGGTAGGGGGGTCTTTTCGTGGCCCAAACAGGTACCTGAACTTCCACTTTAGAGGCATTTCTTTAGTTTCTGTCTTTGTCCCTCAAAACCCGAAACCACTGTGGCATAAGTACTATGCATTTCTGTGGTTATTTTCTGACCGAGTTTCTCTAGAAGCATCCACAGGCTTCTCTCACCTGACCTCCTTAACCCCAATCCTACCTGAAAGCCCACTGTGCATACAGGATCCCGGCTTTTGCCATATCCACGAATGGAAACTATACAAGGGCAGTGACTTTTGCCTGTTTCATACATTGACAGAACTCGACAGCCTGGAGTCGGCTGCTTCTTACCTTCAAACATTCCTGACCTTTGGAGCCTTTCTACTTGAATTTGTTGCAAACTCCCGCAGCTTTTCTGCTCACACATACGGTGCCTACTTTCTTCATCTCCCTTCACTGGTAACATTTCTACTAGCTCTGCTCCAAGGTGCTGTAAACAACCTTGAATCATCCTTGTCAATCCAATCCCATATATACTGACTGCCTATATCTCGGGAATCCCAGTTAACAACTCTGTGTGGTTCTGGAAGCTTCTGTTTCTTGTGGAATACCATACTCCTTGAATTCCTTGAGTGGTTCCTGGTTCCTGTCACCTCTTTGCTCTAGATCACCTGAACTGTTTTCCTTGCAGACTGTGCTCTTAGGCATCTCACCCAGGCCCATACTTTCTAATCCCCTCTGTATCATCAAGTAACAGACTAGGCCTCCACTTCTCTCCTCACGAGCACTAGGAGGTGTCAATAATGAAAGCGGTGCATTCGCCATTCTGGAAAATAGTGTGGAAGAAAACACTAGAGTGGCTTGTGTCCTAGGGGGTAGGGCATGAGACAGGGCAAGGCTGAAAGAGTTGGGGGGATATAAGCTTTAGGATCTAGGCAAACATGAATTCCCATCCCCGTCCTGCAAACCGCCACTGGTGCTAACAAGATTTTTGAGCCTTCACTGGACCTGGCCCCCAGCTGCCCCTCCAGCCTCAGTTCCTACACTCTTCCCCTTTACTCGTCTCCAATCACATTGGCACTTTCAGATCCTCCAGCACATTGAGCTTTCCCCTCCAGGCCTCCTGCTGCCTGAAGCACACTTCCCACTGCTCATCCTTGCCAATTTCCACTCACTCGCACTTACGCATGACCTTCTCTGAGCTCCCGGTTTACAGGAGTCTCTTGTTATTTTCTCTCCCAGTGTCATACCGTTGCTGTCAGTGTGCCCAGGTACTGTGTGGTTCTGTACTGTATCTGAGTGTGTGCTGGTCCAGTGGCTCTCTCCTCTTTTCCACTATAGGCTAACGGAGGGCAGGGACCACATCTATATTCCCCCACTGCGTACCTAAGACCCAGCACAGGGCCTGGAACATAGCAGACTTTCAATGAATATTTGTTGAGCAAATGAGTAAGTGAATGAATTACTGATAGTATTTCTCAAACATTCTGAGGTTCAGGTTCCCCAGTAATAAACCAGAAATATTACCATATACCCCTCATGGTTGATGGAAGGACTGAATGAGATAACCTGGGTAAAGCACCTCACAACCCAGGCACACAATAAATACTAGTCCCCATTCCCTCTACATCATGATTTCTTCTCATACTGATTTGGCCAAGGGCTATGTTCCCAGTTAAAAAATTAATGCCTGAAAGAGAAATAAGTCTAATGGATGAAGATCTACAAAAATAAATCTGGGGCTTCCCTGGTGGTGCAGTGGTTGAGAGTCCGCCTGCCGATGCAGGGGACACGGGTTTGTGCCCCGGTCCGGGAAGATCCCACATGCCGCAGAGCGGCTGGGCCCGTGAGCCATGGCCGCTGAGCCCGCGCGTCCGGAGCCTGTGCTCCGCAACGGGAGAGGCCACAACAGTGAGAGGCCAGCGTACCGCAAAAAATAAATAAATAAATCTGATAATCTGAAGATACAATGAAAGAAACCATCTGAAACCACATGATGTCCATAGTCAAATATCTCTGTGATGTTTGTTTGCTCTTTATGAATAAGCTTCTTGCTTTTAGAGAAGGGACAGGAGAAGCATGAAGATCAGTTGATGCTGATAAAACAAGACCTAAACTTAACTCATCAAAAATCTCTAAGTACTGATCAATTTTGTAATTTAAAAGAAAGTACAGAGGGATAGAGCAGCCAGTCTTCTCTACCAGAATTAGCACCAAAATGCACTCGTTAGTGAAAATTTAGTTTTAAGAGACCCATGTATGAATCTAGCTGAAAAAAACTGGCAGCCATATATAAATAGATGATGGTAGAAAATGATTCATTTTATATATCCAACTTATTTTTTCATAATTCTGCCTATTGCTGTCGTTTTCAAAGCCACATCATTTTTAAATAAGTTTGCTTTTTATTTTGTTCTAACTACCACTGTCCCTTTTTCTCTCCCGCTCTTCCTCTCTAGTATAAAAATTTTTATTGCTATAAAATAAATAAAAGCACATGGCAAAAAATTTAAACTACACGGTTTGTAAAATGAAAAAAAATAATTCTCCGCTCTCACTCCCCTCCCACCTACTGACCTACCCAGGCTACTGCTGACACTCATTTCTTCTGTAAGGTCCAGAGTTTTTCTATGCTCATGCCAACATATACCTCTCCACTGGCTTTAAACAAAAGGGATCATATGGTACATGATATTTTGTCCTTTTGTTCCTAATAATACATCTTGGATAGCTTTTGCTATAAGAACACATTTCACCATCGCTTTCTTGTCAGACACCTCATTTGGGGGCTACACCTCCATTTAACTCAACTGGGGGAGATCTGGAAAATATATCGAATTTGCATTGTCAATAGATCTTTCCTGAGTTTAAGACAAAAAGATAAAGATCATATATACAGATCTTACCAAGTGGTGATTTCAGTTTTATTCTTGACAATCAGACAGCACTGTAAAAATTTAATTCCAAGGCAAACAAATGTGCAAGCATATCACTTGGAAACGTCTCTGATCTCTCTGGTGGCTTATCTAATTGGTGTCATTATGTTGTAGTGCCATCGGCTGCCAACTGTATTTTTTGTAAACTTGAAAAAGGCTTCCATTTGAAGAAAAACTATTGTGTGTGCTCCCTCCCCCAACACTGTCAGAAGAAAAAAGAAATTTAATTAAATTTCAATCTCTGACAGTTTAAAATAATAGAAGAGAAATTATAAAACATTATGGATGAGAACTACCATACGACCCAGCAATCCCACTCCTGGGCGTATACCCTGAGGAAACCATAATTCAAAAAGAGTCATGTACCACAATGTTCACTGCAGCTCTATTTACAATAGCCAGGACATAGAAGCAACCTAAGTGTCCATCGACAGATGAATGGATAAAGAAGATGTGGCACATATATACAGTGGAATATTACTCAGCCATATAAAGAAACGAAATTGAGTTACTTGTAGTGAGGTGGATGGACCTAGAGTCTGTTATATAGAGTGAAGTAAGTCAGAAAGAGAAAAACAAATACCGTATGCTAACACATATATATGGAATCTAAAGAAAAAAATGGTTCTGAAGATCCTAGGGGCAGGACGGGAATAAAGACGCAGACGTAGAGAATGGACTTGAGGACATGGGGAAGGGGAGGGGCAAGCTGGGATGGAGTTAAGAGTGGCATGGACATATATACACTACCAAATGTAAAACCGATAGCTAGTGGGAAGCAGCCGCAGAGCACAGGGAGATCAGCTCGGTGCTGTGTGTCCACCTAGAGGGGTGGGATAGGGAGGGTGGGAGGGAGACGCAAGAGGGAGGAGATATGGGGATATATGTATATGCATACCTGATTCACTTTGTTATAAAGCAGAAACTAACACACCATTGTAAAGCAATTATACTCCAATAAAGATGTTAAAAACAAAGCAAAACATTATGGATGGTGTCTGAGTATTATTTTCTGATTTTGGTAACTGTGTTGTGGTAATATAAGAAAATGTCCTTGTTCTATGGAAACATACCCTGAAATATTTAGTAATAGAGGAATACAATGTCTCAAATTACAAATGATTCAGAAACAAATGAAAAAGACAAAGAAAACGAGGCAAAATGTAAATAATTGGCAGAATTGGAGTAAAAAGCTTAGGGGAGTTCTTTATGCTATTCTTGCATTTTTTCTGAGTATATTTAAAATTATATAAAAATTAAAAGTTTCCAAGAAATGACAAGGAGTCAGAGTTGAACCTTTAAGTGACTACTCTTAGTGCATTTATTCTGTCAACATCTGCCTTCCCCAACTCGGCTCAGTTACAGGCTCTGCCCCCATTTTGTAGGTCCAGCTGCCTCTGACTCTCCAGCAAGTCCTTATCCAAGTGGAAGCTCTGTCCCCACCAGCAGGGACAGTGGTCCCTGGATGCCATGTGTCTAGGTATCTGGCATGTGGGGAGGAGGTATGCAGGGGTGGAAAGGGTGAAAAGAGCGACAGCCTTCCCCAAATCCCACCTCATGTGCTTGGCCCCATAGCTGGACTTTGACCTTGACTCCTTATGTGTCCACTCCTCGGCTGGGACTCGAGTCCGGCCCTCAATGCCGTCCACAGCCTGCTTGCCCTTGCCTGCCTCCTTCCCTAGAGGATATTTCTTGTCCCTTGTACCTCTGGTTCTAGCCTGAAATACTGCCCAACCTTGACAGATGACACAAAACTGCAATGCAGTCACCTGGTCCGGTTTTTGTTTGTTCTTTCTCTGCTGGCAACCCTTTTATCCAGGCCCCACCCATCAGACCAGAGGACCCTCCTGGTCTCAATGCCATCCTGGATCAAGGCGGACTTTGCTAGGCTCTCCGAGCACTGTCATTTTGATTGTTGGCCACTGCCCTCAGGGGTCAGCCTTCCAGCCTTTTTGTAACCAGGTTTTCTGGGAATTGCTTTCTGGCCTCTTTGCATTCTCCACACTGGGCTGTCTTGAGGCCCGAGGACACCAGATGTCTCATTTCTACTGTAGGCAGAGCTGAGGAGTTTAACAGTCCTACGCAGAGTAACCTCTGATCACACACAAAAACAGACTGATTTCTGCTGCAATCTAGAAACTCAACTTCAAATGTCAATTCTCAGAAAATAGTTACATCGGGCTTTCCTATAAATTCTCTCTCTAGTGCTAGAAGGAAAGAAACCACCTTTCCACCAGTCAACGCAAAATCTAAACAATATGATATGCTGTGCCATGCTTATGGAAACCCAAAGTATAAGACATGAATTTGTGTTTCCCAATATTTGTAATATATAGGTATTCTTGATTTTATTGTAGGTTTAAATAAAATTCCTGATGTTTTGAAAATATCATTGCATTTTGCCCCAATAAACATGGATATGGTTTTTTTTAATAACATCCATCAAATACATTGAGGTACATTTAAATTTGGGGGGAAAATTAAAGCACACTGCCTCAGAGAGTTAGAACAATCTGGAAAGAAAACTTTAGGGAGTGGAGGAGTACCTTATTAAAAATTCCTCATAAGCCTCACTGGGAAAGGAGATATTGCCAACCGCTTTTCCACACAGCACACAGCTAATGTGGACAAAAAGGATGCCTCTTCCTCCAGTGAAAATGTCAAGCTGAAAATGACACCTTTAAGGAGAGATGTGGCAGCCAAGTGAGGGACTCTGAATCTGGACCCCAGGACCTATGGGCATCTTATCTGAACCTTCTCTGCCCACCCTCAACACTGCCCCCCCCCCCAAACGATGACATTCTGGTTTGTCCTCCAATTAGAGGTCCAGCCTGTCTATATCCCAACGAGCTGGGACATCTGCCCAAGTGCCTCTTCATCTCACGTATGGGTGTAAGGGAGCTGGCCAAAGGGCAGTATATGAGTCTGAACAAAAATGCTGACTGGAGGGGCCTGTCCAAATGGGTCTAGAGAGTGCGGGGGCCCTGAGGAAAGGTATGGAGTTGGGGAGGGGGGGACGGTGGAAAGTACGAAGCACGGATCAGAGTCACTCAGAGCAAAGAGGAGGTGGTTGGGCAATGCTGAGTGCGAGGGGTACGCTGTGTGGCTGGTGGATGCATTCAGGGGGTGCAGGATTTGGCAGCCACGCTGGACTTCTCCCCAGCTTTCCTGTGCTCTCCACTCCAGCTTCTCCTCCCTCAAGGGTGGCCCTCTTCCCCATCTGGTTGTCTACCATGACATGACCTCCACCTCCCTTTCAGATCTTTGTCTCCTGTTCTGACAACCCTCCATCTTGATGTTTGAGCCCGCACAAGCCCCCAACCTCCTATATGGAAATCCTCTGGTACCTCCATCCCTCTTCTCAGCTTGGATCCACTTCTGGCCACTGGCTCTCCTGCTGTCCCCACCCTCGACCAGACCTCACACAGCTGGGCTCAGGTTGCTCAAATGCCCAGGCTCCAGCCTGCAGGCCTACCCCTCTGATGTTGCCAAGTAACACGGTTCCTCTCCTCCAGGCCAGTCACCTGGGAACTTACCAGCCCCAAGCTCGTCATGCTGCCATTTCTGCCTCTCAGCTGCAGTTTGACAGAAAGTGCTCTGCACACTGTAAAGTGCCATGCAGATGCTGTGTATGAGTACTGAATACGGCTGTTATGCCATGAAACTAAGACACAGGCTGCAGAAGGCAATTCCAAAGATGCGAACTTCCGTTTAAAAGCATCCTAGAGAATGTCCACCTTCCTTTCATTAATTTACCCAAAGCTGGGTCTGCAGAGAACACTAACTGGGGTCTAGTTTGCCTTTTTGGGGTGATAAAAAGGTTCTAAAATTGATCGTGGAAATGGTTGTACAAAATACTAAAAGCTATTGAATTGTATACTGTAAGTGGGCAAATTGTACGGTCTGTGCATTGTGTCACAATAATAAAGCTGCTTGAAGAAAAGAGAAAACACTGAATGGCCTTGCAGGATGTGAACCTACCTTACCCACCATATCCACCTGGCTGTCAGAGAGAGGGATCAGAAAAAGATGTCATTTTCCAGGAATCCTGGTGGGCTCTGCTGAAGTATATACCCTGATTTTACCTGCCTGAAGCCCCAGTCTGTCCATCCCTGCTGCAGGCAGCTCCTCACACAGGAACGCTGCACAAGAGAATTGGCATGTGTAGGTTTCTTGGTGCCTATAGCATGCAGCGCTATGCCTACTTTTTTCAGCATTTGATTTTTCCAAACAAAAGGAGAAACCAAGCACATAAAACCCAACAGTGAATTGATGAGCAACTTTGCATATATATAGAATTTCCAGGCAATAAAGCATGCTCTCCAACAAGCTTGTCTTTGTTTGGAGGAAAATTATGCTTTGCTTTCACACAATGCCCTCAGCCAAGCCCAGTGTGCCCTCCTAATTTAAATTAGTCTTTCAATTGTATGATCGTTCCAAAAGAAATGAATTTTCACTACACTCATTCAGGGAACTTAACCAAAACTTGCATTTTTCTTGGGGGAGGTGGCAAACCCACACAGTGAGATTTTCTGCTTTGCCACAATCTTAAGATTAATCATTTTCTGAATATCTATAAATATTATTTTGATCATGTGAATGGCTTTAAATAGCTGTTTATGAAAAACTCACAGTACTGTACGTCTGCAAAGAAATAAGCCTAATATAAAATGTGAGCAAGAGAATTATACCCAAATTGCACAATTATATTCTAATTTGTAGATTATAATTCAGTGTGTCATAATGATTTATCCTGAAAATTATGTTATCTCAAAAAGAAAGTAAAAAACTGATGAGGATAACTTTTCTCATGAATCCTGAGACGCTTCATTCACTGGGTAATTTTGGTCTGTCCTATCTCAATAAGGACATTTCAAATCAAAGACCTCAGACGGAAGGTTAATAAATCTTGACAGTTTCAACAGGCTGTTTTCTTACTGTATGTTAAATTCTGTGTGAAGTTCATATAATCTGGCATAAAATGGAGGATTTTAAAAAAATGTTTAAAACTTGGCTTTTCAGAAAATGTCTTAATGGTATCTCTTCCTCACTGCTGGGTTATTTCCCAGAAAGAGCTCCATTTCACTGTAATTTTTCTAGATAAGGCTCTGATAGAAGAGGATACCACGGCACTGGGGAACATGAGAAATCTGATCAACAGTGGGTTAATTTTTTTAATTGTCATAAATTTACAGCTCATTCTATAAATTCATGATCTGGACAAGCCAATCATTCTAAATGCCTTTGGGGCAAATTCTGCTTTTTTTTGTTTTTTGTTTTTGGAGAAAGCATTATTTTTATCCTTACCCTTCCTAACTCTCTCCCTCCCATATGCAGAATGAGATATTCATCTCTGAATGCCCTTGGTAACCTGAGCATACGTATTTTGGGGACAAATTATGTCAGCATAAAATTCAGAACTGGCAGTCTCAGAGAACAGAGGCAGAAGTAGGTTTGCTATATAGAAAATTAAACCATTTTAGTAATAACTAAAATCACAGAAAATTATGAACCATAACTCAGGAAATACGCCTCTTTTGGCAAGTTCATGTAAGTTACAAATCAACACATACAGTTTATCTCAGGTAAAGCATGCACTGTGAACTTTCTACCAGGGAGCTGGTAGAAAGCACTCAACCCTTGGATAGGGGAGGCTGCAAAAGCGGTAAAAAGGGTCTCAGATGGCTTAAAAATATTCACTGGCTCTGTTTTCTAGCAGTTGCCAATGACAAGTTCCAAAAAGCCAAACTTTTAATTAAATACTAAAATACTAAAAAGTAGGATGCCACAACCCTTAAAAAAAAAAAATCAGAATGGCTCACAACAGGACAGGGACTCAAGAGTAAGTACTAAAAGTAGAACCCAGCTGTTGTCTCAAAAAAGACTAAAAACAAAGAAGAACTGAAAACATTAAAGCAAAATGGTTGCAGGGATGCTGCCAAGGGGGCATTTAAAACAGACCCAGAAAGTAACAACAAATCTCTCCCCTCTCCACCACCTTCCCTCACATACCAGAAGCCATAGGGAGCACTCTAAAGAAAATTCAAAAACTGTTCTTCTGTTTGGTATACTTTGAAGGTGTTCAGAGTACAAGGCATCAATCAGCCAAGGAACACATAGAAAGTTCAAGACAGTTCAAGTCCAATTTTGCGATAATTATTATGCAATGTTCATTTCCCATTTCAAAGGCCAAAATAGAGTGTGCACATGCCTATGTAAGTATGAGCATTTTCCAAAAGGTTGGCACACACTGGAATAAGAAAACAGATGGCAAGACATCTATGCCATTATTTTTGGCTTCTCTGAAATGCTCCCTCAGAGCAAAGATTTCAGCACCCACCTCTTCTAAAGTCACAGTTGAGTTTTCTCTTCTTATTAAATTTTTTAAAAATTAATTTATTTTAATTTATTTTTGGCTGTGTTGGATCTTCATTGCTGCGTGCAGGCTTTCTCTAGTTGCAGCGAGCGGGGGCTACTCTTCATTCCAGTGCGCGGCTTCTCGTTGTGGTGGCTTCTCTTGTTGCAGAGCACGGGCTCTAGGCACGCCGGCTTCAGTAGCTGTGGCACGAGGGCTCAGCAGCTGTGGCTCATGGGCTCTAGAGCACAGGCTTAGTAGTTGTGGCGCACGGGCTTAGTTGCTCCATGGCGTGTGGGATCTTCCCAAACCAGGGTTTGAACCTGCGTCCCCTGCATTGGCAGGTGGATTCTTAACCACTGTGCCACCAGGGAAGTCCTAAATTTTAATTTTTGCAGTCAATCTCAAAGCTCATGGCTAAATTCCTATTCAGATTGAAATGAATGTTTCATTTTTTTCCTACTTCTCCAGATAGTTACTCATATGCACTTCCAAAATAAATCTTCCGTTTTTTACAAAATGACTCTTCTACTCTCTCCCACTAAATCCTTTTCCCTAAAGGAAGGGAGGGAGGGAAGGGAGGAAAGGAAGCAAAGGAAAGCAAAGGAAGGCAAGGAAGAAAAATGTAAGAAACTAGGATGATAACTTTTATAAAGCTTAGCCCTGATTTTCTACTGTAAGCCTTGCAGTAAAAGGTAGTTTAAAATTTGGATTCAATACCAGCAAATTAATCAATATAATACAACACATTAACAAAATGAAGGATAAAAATCATTTGATCATCTCAATAGATGCAGAAAGAGCATCTGACAAAACTCAACGTCCTTTTATGATAAAAGCTCTCAACGAAGTTGGTACAAAGGGAACACACCTCAACATAATAAAGGCCATACACACAACAAGCCCACAGCTAACATCATACTCAAAAAGCTAAAATCTTTTCCTCCAAGGTCAGGATGCCCATTCTTGCCATTTTTATTTAACATAGTACTGGAAGTCCTAGCCAGAGCAATTACGCAAGAAAAAGAAATAAAAAGCATTTATACCATAAAAGAAGTTAAAACTGTCCACTATTTGCATGAAATATTATATATATAAAACCCTAAAGACTGCATCAAAAAACTGTTAGAATAAACAAATTCAGTAAAGTTGCAGGATACAAAATCAAGATACAGAAAAGTGTGGCATTCTATACACTAATAATGAACTATTGGAAGAGAAATTAAGAAAACAATTGCATTTACAATTGCAATTAAAATACCTAGGAATAAATTTAACCAAGAGGTGAAAGATCTGTATACTAGATGTTAATCAAAGAAACTGAAGAAGACACAAATAAATGGAAAGATATTCCATGCTCATGGATTGGAAGAATCGATATTGTTAATAAGAATTGATATGTCCATACTACCCTAAACGATATACAGATTCAATGCAATCCCTAACAAAATTCCAATGGCATTTTTCACAGAAATAGAAGAAACCTAAAATGTGTCTGAAACCACAAAAGACCCCAAATAGCCAAAGCAATCTTGTGAAAGAACAAAGCTGGAGGTATGGGAGGGTGGGAGGGAGACGCAGGAGGGAGGGTTTATGGGGATATATGTATGCGTATAGCTGATTCACTTTGCTATACAGCAGAAACTAACACAATAGTGTAAAGCAATTATACTCCAATAAAGATGTTAAAAAAAAAAAAAGAAGCCATTGCTAGGAGGGAATCTAATGGGGCCCCAAAGAAAGGAGAGATACATTTCTGAGCCCAAAGAAATATGAACACTATTTTAACCACTTAAAAATAAACACAGCATGATAAATAAGACCATTAGACAATTGTGAAATTATGTTGATTCATATACTACATATAAAATAATAAAATATTTGTTGTTCTCCTAAAAAAAAAAAAAAGCTGGAGGTATCATGCTTCCTGATTTCAAACCATATTACAAAGCTATGGTAATTTAAACAGTATGGTGTTGGCATAAAAACAGATACAAAGATCAATGGAACAAAATAGAGAACCCAGAAATAAATGCACACATATATGGTCAATTAATTGACAACACAGGAGCCAAGAATATACAATGGAGAAAGGACAGTCTTTTCAGAAAAATGGTGTTGGGGAAATTGGACAGCCTCATGCAAAAGAATGAAATTGTATCACTATCTTATACCATACACAAAAATTAACTCAAAATGGATTAAACACTTGAATGTAAGACATCAAACCATAAAACTCCTAGAAGAAAATATAGGCAGTTAGCTCCTTGACATCAGTCATGGTGATAATTTTTGGATTTAACACCCAAAGCAAAACTCAACAAGTGGGACTACATCAAACTAAAAAGCTTCTGCACAGGAAAGGAAACCATCAACAAAATGAAAAGGCAACCTACCAATTGGGAGAAAATATTCGCAACTCCTGTATCTGATAGGGGGTTAATATCCAAAATATATAAAGAACTCATACAACTCAATAGCAAGAAACCAAACAACCTGATAAAACATGGGCAGAGGATTTGGACATTTTCCCAAAGAAGACATTTAGGTGCCAACAGATACACGAAAAGGTGCTCAACATCACCAAGGATGTGGAAAAACCCTGTGCACTCTTGGTGGGAATGTAAATTGGTGCAGTCACTATGGAAAACAGCACAGAGGTTCCTCAAAAAAATTAAAAGTAGATTTATGGTATGATCCAGCAATTCCACTTCTTTGTATTTATCCAAAAGAGATGAAAACACTAACTCAAAAAGATATCTGCACCTCTGAGGTTCATTGCAGCATTATTTACAATAGCCAAGACATGGAAACAATAAATGCCCCTCAATGGATGAATGGATAAAGAAAACGTGGTGTGTGTGTGTGTGTGTGCACGTGCACACACACTGGAATATTATTCAGCCATAAAAAAGAAGGGAATCCTGCCATTTGTGACAACATGAATGGACCTTGAGTGCATTCTGCTAAGTGAGATAAGTCAAACGGAGAAAGACAAATACTGTATGACCTCCCTTATATGTGGGATCTTAAAAAAACCAAACTGATAGATACAGAGAACAGATTGATGGTTGCTGGGGTGGAGGGGTGGGGAAAGGGGGACAAAATGGGTAAAGGTGGTCAAAAGGTACAAACTTCCAGTTATATAATGTACATATAGGGATGTAGTGAGCAGCGTGGTGACTAGAGTTAATAATACTGTGTTGTGTATCTGAAAGGTGCTGAGAGAGTAAGTGGATCTTAAAAGTTCTCATCACGGGGCTTCCCTGGTGGCGCAGTGGTTGAGAGTCCGCCTGCCGATGCAGGGGACACGGGTTCGTGCCCCGGTCCGAAGATCCCACATGCCGCGGAGCGGCTGGGCCCGTGAGCCATGGCTGCTGGGCCTGCGCGTCCGGAGCCTGTGCTCCGCAACGGGAGAGGCCACAACAGTGAGAGGCCTGCGTACCGGAAAAAAAAAAAAAAAGTTCTCATCACAAGAAAAAAAATTTTGTAACTGTGTATGGTGATGGATATTAACTAGACTTATTGTGGTGATCATTTCGCAATATATACATACACTGTATTGAGTCATTCTGCTGTAATCCCGAAACCAATATATTGTTATATGTCAATGATATCTCAAGTAAATAAAGACTCTTGAAATCATTACAGGAAAGCAATACTGTGTAGTGCAAAGAGGCTAAAACCTCTGGTCAGAGGCGTACTACTGTGAAGTGCCTGTTTTTACACGAAAGCATCCATGATGAAGTTGTGAATGAACTTGAAAAGGCCTATGCACAGATCTGTACGTGCAACTCATCAGACTCTAATGTTCTCCACACACCACTCCACACCAAACGGGCAGTAAGCACGTTCCTTGGAACAGTGGAAGAAGAAGAAAGAAGGTAGCCCAGTGGTTATGGGGACAAGGCTATGGATCACCCTAGAAGTTATGTGCAACTGACAATTGTGACAAGTCTTGCCCATGATGTGTCCTTTGGATGCACAGATAAGTAGCACCCTTACCAAGCATTTGAGCAGAATTCTCGGTTGCCTTGTACCTCAAGGATCAGACTGTAACACTGCGAACAGCAATATTCCAATGAGTGGGGCTAAGATTGGAGGTGCATTTGGAAGTGAAAAGCATACTGGTAGTGGCTGGGAACCTGGCCATGATGAAAGCAACCAAGTTTCAGTAAACGTATTTTATTGTTCTTTTTTTTTTTTTTTTTTTTTTTTTTTTTTGCGGTAGGCGGGCCTCTCACTGCTGTGGCCTCTCCCGTTGCAGAGCACAGGCTCCAGACGCGCAGGCTCAGCGGCCATGGCTCACGGGCCCAGCCGCTCCGCGGTATGCGGGATCCTCCCGGACCGGGGCACGAACCAGTGTCCCCATCGGCAGGCGGACTCTCAACCACTGCGCCACCAGGGAAGCCCAGTAAACGTATTTTAGAGTCACGTTTCTTCAAGTCTTTGAGGCATTCCTGGAACCCGTTCTTCTGAAGAAGACAAGAATGTTAAGATTTGCCCTGAACAAATGCATCATATTGACTAGGACAGTGGCTAATAGGCCCCTGAGACCCTAACTAAATCAAGAAACTCATTTTTTAAAAATAGAAATAAAGTTGTTATAACATTAAAAAGAAAAAAAAAGATCCCAGAATCTTGAGTCAAAAGTCTTGTGCTCACCTCCCCACGGTTTGGGGCAGCAATCTGTGGATCTGCTTTGTATGGTGCAGAGGGCTGCAGGAATGCAGGTGCTATTGTTACAAGGTTTCAGGAATGCTTTCTTTTTCCCTTTTTGCGGTACACGGGCCTCTCACTGTTGTGGCCTCTCCCGTTGCGGAGCACAGGCTCCGGACGTGCAGGCTCAGAGGCCATGGCTCACGGGCCCAGCCGCTCTGCGGCATGTGGGATCTTCCCGGACCGGGGCACGAACCTGTGTCCCTGCATCGGCAGGAACGCTTTCTTAGTCTCCCATCAGCTTCCACTGTCTTTAATAGGGGACATCAGGCAGGTGCTTTCATCTTCTGATACTGTGCCCCAACTGTGTGTGGCTCTCCCCCAGGACGGAGCTGCCGGTGCCTTTGTTCAGGCTTCCTCCTGCCTGGCCATGCCCTTGCTTGGTCTGCCCCACTGGGTCTTACCCATTCATCCTTCACAGCTTCTAATCACAGACGTACAACTGACCGTTGCCATTGAGTCCTACTATACTCTGGGCAGATTTCTAGCATCATCTCTCTCTGATAGACCGTACATTCCCATTAGGCAGGAACCATGCCTTGTTTCTCTTTCTGACACCACCCTGTGGCATGGTGCCTGACAAAAGCTGGGACCTCAGTAAAGTTGACTGCATAGATGCACATACAGTAAGATGCCATCAATATATGGGAAAATGTGCAGCATGGGAATATTTATAAATTTCCAATTTTCTCTTCTAGTCATCAGTTCAAAGTTTGAAGAACTATACTCCAAAGAATGCCACAGCTGAAGCCATACGGAGGGCTGCCATATATGCACGCTAGCCTGGCCAGCACCGCATCCTAGTCACTCACTCCATGCATCTCTTAATTTGTACTCCTCTGAAAGAAGAGCCTGAAACTAGGACTTGGATGCGGCTCATTTGGGAGGTGATCCCAGGAAGCAAGAGGGAAGGACAGGAAAACAGACAAGGAAGGAGGAAAAGACAGTAAAGCCTGTGTGAGCTGGTTATCCCACCGGGGACCCAGGTAGAATGCATCGCAGAATTCTGCCTCCTAAAGCACAGGAGTCTGGGGAATTTATTTGCAGACTCCCATCCGCATTAATTGAAGAGTGTCCCCAGAGGCATTAACTCCCCTCAAACTTCCTAACTATCCAGAGTTTAGGTTGTACAAGCTCTTGTGGTTTAGGAAGAAGCAGAGAGGCTGGGAATAGCTGAGGTGGGGCATGCATGTGCACAGGAACTGTCCATCACAGCTGCAGCTGACGTGGAAGGTAGGCCACAGCACACGGTTAACTATAGCTAAGAAAAGGGCAGCATAAGTAAATACTGATAAAGTCTTATATCATGTATTCCTGGATTATGCAGCTAAATTAAAAACCTGATTCCAAGACACAGTCCATTAATCGATGAAAAGAAAATGCTTAATGGGGCTATGAAGATGTCCTAGCTGGGCCTTGGGGACAGAGTTCCCAGGAAACCAGGTGACTCTGCCAGCTGATGCTCAGGAATATCCAAGATTTATAATCTTCCCCGACCCCCAGCCAGCCCTGACTCCAGCCCTCTACCTTTCCTTCTATCCCGTTCGTGGGGCAAACAAAGGGCTAAGAATTGCCCTACATCTTTCTCACTCACTGTGACTTCTTTTCACCATATAAATTGGTCTCGATGACCATTTTATAAAAATGAGTGGAGGGAGAAGCAAAGAAGAAAGGAGGAGGGACTTGCTGACCTAAGTTCAATCACTTAAAGGTAGCTTCCCCTCCCCTCTCTGGGCTCTGATGATCGATTAGAAAGAATTCCCATCTACCTTACATGCTGGGAGAACCCACTACAAAATGTGAGTAAACTTATACTATTTAGCTTTCTGCAGGTATACCTGATAAAGCTCTTGGTACCCACCGTCACCATAATTTTCGAAGCCAACTGGAAAAAGGACAGACCAACTGCAGTGCCTTTGTTATTTTTTTACCTGAATCTCTGAACGCACTGTTTCTTTATTTGGTAAGGATGACGTCAGGCACCCGCCCATCCCTCCCGAGTGCACGTGCACCCTCCATTGATGCAGCCCATCTGCTTTTGCTCCCACCACGCGGAACAACTGTCAATGAATTTGGCCCTTTGTTCCTTGCAATCAGTCTCACTTTTCCAACATGAGCCTCTTAGCTTAATACTGGCCCAGAATTTTGAGATAAACAGATGCCATGGCAGTGAGATGAGGAAAAGGGACATAAAAGCAGAAATCAGAGCTGGCTTCTAAAGCAAATGTCTTTTAAGAAGCAGCAGCAGAGAACTGTTCAGGGCAGTGAAAATACACTGTTATGTATCATAATGGTGGATACACGTGGATACATTTGTCCAAGTTCGTGGAATGGACAACACCAAGAGTAAACCATAATGTAAGTCATGGACTTTGAGTGATTATGATGTGTCAGTGAAGGTTCATCGGTTGAAACAAATGTACCACTCTGGTGCAGGATGCTGATAATGGGGAGGCTGTGCGTGTGGGGGGGGGGGGCGGGGTGGATATACAGGAAATCTCTGTACCTTCTGCTCCATTTTGCTGTAAAGCTACTAAAACTGTTCTAAAAAATAGTCTATTTTACAAAAATGAATAAGTAGAAAAAAAGAGGAAGAGAAGGAACAGGGGAAAAAAAGGAGACATATATCGAAACAGAGAGAAATCAGAAAAGACCAGGGACACATGCCTGAAATTTAATATCTGTCAGATGTCACAGGACAGTATTTGTTAAGGTCAGGTAAGACCTCAGGTAAAGAAGGGAAGGAAGGACATAAAATCAGGGCTGGTTTCTTGGATGTGCTACCCATGTGGTCACATGGGACCCCGTGTTAAGAAAGGCTCTGCCCTTGGTTTAATGTTCTGCTCCTGCCATCCCGAAATACTTAATAATTTTTAAACAAAGTCCCCATGTTCTCATTTTGCATGGGATCCCCACAAATTATGTATCTAGTCCTGGGTAAGATAATAGGAATTGTGAGACAAGATTTTTCCTTTGCAGGCTAAAGCACAGCACGGATGTATTTGCAGGAACATTCTCAAAGCACTCCTCCCCTTCTTACTGATCCATGTTAAACTGTTTCTCTTGGTTTAAAGACTTGAGCAGTTTCAGACCTCCTTGTGCCTTGTCCCATGCATTCAGTGGACAGGTGGGGAGATGGGAGGAGTGAATCAGTGCCCTGGTTGATGAGTGCTGAAAGCAAGAGGGCTTAATGGAGAAGTTCTAAATGGATGAGATCCTAAACCCCCTTCCCTGGCTTCCTTATTTGCAGACGTGGGAAAATAATACCTCAAAAAATAACCGACGATCACTCTTCAAAATGACATTCACTCGTACACTGCCTAACTTCACTGTGAGGAAAATGCCTTAAAAAAGTCATCTGTAGTACTGCCGGATTAGAAATCTACTTTCCTAAAAAAGAGCAGAAGAGGCAACAAAAGGTCTCCCACTAGTCCCCAGGGACAAGTGTGGAAATGGCTGTCGCCAGTCTTCTAATTCCTGACTCTGAGCCTTAACTCTTATCAGCCATCAAACTTCCTCTCCTTAAATAGAGCCACTACAAATGTCACCACCAGCCTTCCTCGGATAAATTCAGGAGTCTGGCGTCAGAACTCCAGCTGCCAAAATAAAAACTCTCTAAATGACTGTCAGTTCACATTAGACCTTCCTTCCTCACATGTTCTCAATTTACTCTTTACCACTAGGAAGCTTGTTCAAGTCTTGCTTTCAGTCCTCAGGAGTTCACCCTAGTGGCTTTTTAGCTTGACAGCTGTAAAATACTGAGACACAATCCCTTTTTTCTCCTAGGGGTACAGAAAAATACCCAGTGCACCATGAGGCATTCCCCCAAACTGGTGGATATAATCCCAGATGTACAGTCTAACTTAAATGGCTTTGCATGCTGTAGGAAGCTGTCCTTCTCAAAATCTGCTAAAAGAAGACACTTATTATCTAGAAGTTTAAATACTGGCTTGGATCTGAATCTTACAAAATGTCTATCCATATTTTAAATTTTTTCCTTGCTGACTGACATTAAAAAGTAAGGCAGGGCTTCCCTGGTGGCGCAGTGGTTAAGAGTCCGCCTGCCGATGCAGAGGACACGGGTTCGTGCCCCGGTCCGGGAAGATCCCACATGTCGCGGAGCGGCGAGGCCCGTGAGCCATGGCTGCTGGGCCTGCACGTCCGGAGCCCGTGCTCCACAATGGGAGAGGCCACAACAGTGAGAGGGCTGCATACCACAAAAAACAAAAACACAAACCAAAAAAAAAGTAAGGCAGACACAATCAGAGATGCACTGGTTAGCTTGAATATATGCATACATACATTTGATTAAAGCTCATCCTTGTGTATAGACGTGTCCTCTTGTGAAGCCTTGTTCTGTCAGTGGAAATTCTAAGTTGAAATGACCTCTATGGGAGAAGAGGCACTTGTTACTTGGATGCGATCCTAATTACAAAGTAGCTGGATGAACAGAGACCAAATACTGCCCATGTTTCTAGCAACAGGACA
Organism: Phocoena sinus; assembly: GCF_008692025.1. NCBI lineage: Eukaryota > Metazoa > Chordata > Mammalia > Artiodactyla > Phocoenidae > Phocoena > Phocoena sinus. The sequence goes on from NC_045769.1 coordinate 60,749,401, forward strand.
CAATTTGGTCTCTCAACAATCGAAATCTGTTTGTAAGCAAACAAGACCTCTTTACTGACATTATTACTATGCATAAGTATTATTGCCAAAGCTCGAACAGTGGAAGTCCAGTACAAATGGACTTCTTTCACTATAAAACATGCCCCAAAGACGTTAAAAGCCCAGTAACTTGAAAGTGGACAGTGTCATAGGATCTCTCCTGGCTAAGTGGTAAGGGAAAAAAAAGAAAAGTGCCACAACCCTTAAAACGTAACTTTATAAATATCAAAGGAGAAGTTCTAGTTTGTGAGTTCTCATTCAAATAGACCTTTGACGTGATACATATGATTTTCCTGGTATTTAAAACTAGGTCCAAATTGCCTATCAATTTCAGAAACTGCTCATCAGCACTCACTCTTTCCTTTCCTCTTCTCTCCTTCCCCTCAGTGAGGAGGCATCTAGGAAGTCTATGAACACTCATCCTTCTCACACCATAAGTGGTTACCAGCCCCAGGAAGATGGACAACTGGGCTCTTTGCCAGATCAAATTTTCCCTATCGGGCAGCTGGAGACTGCGAAGCACCCAGCAGTTAGCTGGCTCTAGTAACATGAAATCACCATCACTCAGATAAATATGGGAAGCTCTTGAAAAATGCTGTTTTCCATTTTTAATTTGATCTTTCATAGAAAAGGGAAAAATATTAAGTTGATCATAACAGGCCAGATCACTAAACTGCTACTGCAAAGGCCACTATGGAATTAGAACAGCTTTAACAACATTCACATTTTACAGGTAAGGTAGAGGCAATACCAGGGACTAAGAATCATCCTTGTTTTCCAAAAGGAAAAACTGAGAGAGAGAATCAACTTATTCGTCTGCAAATGAAAGACGGAGGGAATAACAAAATTCTCTAATCTGCTCCCTGCTGCTGGCTGCCAGTCCACCAACAAACACCCCGCTTCCTTCACCATGGTAATAAGTATTAATGACTTTTACTAAGCATTTAACTCTCCAGTTAACACACGATGTCTAGTCAGCCTCCACTGGAGGGTTTCTGTAAGGTGGTGCTGCACAGGTGAAGAAGCAATGGATTGAGATGTGGGAGAGTTCAGTCAACTTGGGCAAGTCCCCTCCTTGAGCCTCAGCTTTTTTTTTTTCCATTTGTAAGGGCATGACTGGGGAAAAGTGGGACAAAAATAATTCCTAAGTACTTTACAGATAAAAATTCTATAATTCCTCCAACTGCTGAATGTGTCTCTGATTAACCCCACGCCTTTCCTGTGCAAAGGTTATAACATGCAACACTCCAATATTAATCAGTCACTTCTTGAGCATCTACTTAGTGCCAGGCACCTGGGTGAGGCACTGAATAAAGATACAGAAGCCCATCCTCTACAGCTCATATTCTAGTAGGAGGTAAACATAAAACTAGGAATTATGATACAGCTAGCAATGATAAATGCTTTAATACACATCTCTACAAAGTGCTGTGGGAGCTCAGAAAAGGAAAAAAAAAAAATTGGGAAAATTCAGAAGCTTTACAAAGGAGACAAAAACCAAGCAGGGCCTTGATAGCTTGTGTGAGTTTTCTAAGCAGGAAAGAGGAGAGTGGTCTTCTAGGCAGAGGGAATGGTATGTGCAAAGGCTCAGAGGCATGAAAAAATCTGATTAGCAGAAGAAATGGTGAGAGCAGACAGTCATGGTAAATATAAGAGTTTCCAAGAACAAAGACCAACAAATTTTTTTTCCTGTAACGGGACTGAGTGTAAATATCTTAGGCTCTGCAGGCCTTTGCAATTACCCCTCTACCACTGTAACACAAAAGTGGATATAAACAATATGTGAATCAATGAGTGTGGCTGTGTCCCAATAAAACTTTATTTACAAAAACAGGCAGCAGTATGGCTTTGGCCCAAAGGCCGTACATAGTTTTACAACCCCTATCCTAGGGCATGACAGGAGATACGAATACAAAGTTGTAAACCAGATTGCAGAAGTTCCAATGGGCACTACAGAGATGCTTGAGAAATATTAATTTATTTTTTTTTAGTAAAAGAATAAGATGACATTCGTATGCTAAAAATGATAATAGCAGCATGGCATATGGATATTTTCACATCCTGTATCATGAAAAGAAAACCTATTAACTTTCCCTACTTCACTGTACTCTGATATCCTCAAATTAAATCTAGCTAGGGCATGCTTTCCCAAGAAAATATAGAAACGGGATTCTTTTCAACCAAGTAAACATCTGGAAAACACTTTACATAGTACATCATGTCCCACTTGGTCTGAAACACCTGGCCAAGAAAACGGTAACAGCTTTACCTCTTTAGTAAAAGCGCTGTCTATAAAACTAATAAACCTTACAGTGGAAGTAGGAATCTGACTTCTACCTGATAAAGAGCTTTAAGAAAGTGGTACTGCATACTCACAGAGGAAATGTTTTACTTGGTATGCATAGTACTGCCCTCCCCCCCCCCCCCCCCCCCCCCCCCCCCCCGCCAACAAACACACACATGCACAGGCACACAATTCACAAGGCAAAGGCAAATAATTAGGAAGGAAGAATGGCAACATTTGCAGAAACTTTGTTTCAATAGCAAAGATCAATAAAACTAAAAGCTGCTTCTTTGAGAAGACAAACAAAACTGATAAACCATTAGCCAGACTCATCAAGAAAAAAAGGGAGAAGACTCAAATCAATAGAATTAGAAATGAAAAAGGAGAAGTAACAACTGACACTGCAGAAATACAAAAGATCATGAGAGATTACTACAAGCAACTCTATGCCAATAAAATGGAAAACCTGGAAGAAATGGACAAATTCTCAGAAATGCACAACTTGCCAAGACTGAATCAGGAAGAAATAGAAAAGATGAACAAACCAATCACAAGCACTGAAATTGAAACTGTGATTAAAAATCTTCCAACAAACAAAAGCCCAGGACCAGATGGCTTCACAGGTGAATTCTATCAAACATTTAGAGAAGAGCTAACACCTATCCTTCTCAAACTCTTCCAAAATATAGCAGAGGGAGGAACATTCCCAAACTCATTCTACGAGGCCACCATCACCCTGATACCAAAACCAGACAAGGATGTCACAAAGAAAGAAAACTACAGGCCAATGTCACTGATGAACAAAGATGCAAAAATCCTCAACAAAATACTAGCAAACAGAATCCAACAGCACATTAAAAGGATCATACACCATGATCAAGTGGGGTTTATTCCAGGAATGCAAGAATTCTTCAATATACGCAAATCAATCAACGTGATACACCATATTAACAAATAGAAGGAGAAAAACCACATGATCATCTCAATATATGCAGGGAAAGCTTTCGAAAAAATTCAACACCCATTTCAGATAAAAACCCTGCAGAAAGTGGACATAGAGGGAACTTTCCTCAACATAATAAAGGCCATATATGACAAACCCACAGCCAACATCATCCTGAATGGTGAAAAACTGAAAGCATTTCCACCAAAATCAGGAACAAGACAGGTTGCCTCCTCTCACCACTCTTATTCAACATAGTTTTGGAAGTTTTAGCCACAGCAATCAGAGAAGAAAAGGAAATACAAGGAATCCAAATTGGAAAAGAAGAGGTAAAGCTGTCATTGTTTGCAGATGACATGATACTATACATAGAGAATCCTAAAGATGCTATCAGAAAACTACTAGAGCTAATCAATGAATTTGGTAAAGTAGCAGGATACAAAATTAATGCACAGAAATCTCTTGCATTCCTATACACTAATGATGAAAAATCTGAAAGTGAAATCAAAAAAACAATCCCATTTACCACTGCAACAAAAAGAATAAAATATCTAGGAATAAACCTACCTGAGGAGGCAAAAGACCTGTATGCAGAAAATTATAAGACACTGATGAAAGAAATTAAGATGATACAAATAGATGGAGAGATATACCATGTTCTTGGATTGGAAGAATCAACATTGTGAAAATGACCATACTACCCAATCTACAGATTCAATGCAATCCCTATCAAACTGCCACTGGCATTTTTCACAGAACTACAACAAAATATTTCACAATTTGTATGGAAACACAAAAGACCCCGAATAGCCAAAGCAATCTTGGGAAAGAAAAACGGAGCTGGAGGAATCAGGCTCCCTGACTTCAGACTATACTACAAAGCTACAGTAATCAAGACAGTATGGTACTGGCAAAAAAACAGAAAGATAGATCAATGCAACAGGATAGAAAGCCCAGAGATAAACCCATGCACATATGGTCACCTTATCTTTGATAAAGGAGGCAGGAATGTACAGTGGAGAAAGGACAGCCTCTTCAGTAAGTGGTGTTGGGAAAACTGGACAGGTACATGTAAAAGTATGAGATTTGATCACTCCCTAACACCATACACAAAAATAAGCTCAAAATGGATTAAAGACCTAAATGTAAGGCCAGAAACTATCAAACTCTTAGAGGAAAACATAGGCAGAACACTCTATGACATAAATCACAGCAAGATCCTTTTTGACCCACCTCCTAGAGAAATCGAAATAAAAACAAAATAAACAAATGGGACCTAATGAAACTTCAAAGCTTTTGCACAGCAAAGGAAACCATAAACAAGACCAAAAAACCCTCAGAATGGGAGAAAATATTTGCAAATGAAGCAACTGACAAAGGATTAATCTCCAAAATTTATAAGCAGCTCATGCAGCTCAATAACAAACAACCTAATCCAAAAATGGCAGAAGACCTAAATAGACATTTCTCCAAAGAAGATATACAGACTGCCAACAAACACATGAAAGAATGCTCAACATCATTAATCATTAGAGAAATGCAAATCAAAACTACAATGAGATATCATCTCACACCAGTCAGAATGGCCATCATCAAAAAATCTACAAACAATAAATGCTGGAGAGGGTGTGGAGAAAAGGGGACACTCTTGCACTGCTGGTGGGAGTGTAAATAGATACAGCCACTGTGGAGAACAGTACGGAGGTTCCTTAAAAAACTACAAATAGAACTACCATATGACCCAGCAATCTCACTACTGGGCATATACCCTGAGAAAACCATAATTCAAAAAGAGTCATGTACTAAAATGTTCATTGCAGCTCTATTTACAATAGCCCAGAGATGGAAACAACCTAAGTGTCCATTATCGGATGAATGGATAAAGAAGATGTGGCACATATATACAATGGAATATTACTCAGCCATAAAAAGAAACAAAATTGAGCTATTTGTAATGAGGTGGATAGACCTAGAGTCTGTCATACAGAGTGAAGTAAGTCAGAAAGAGAAAGACAAATACTGTATGCTAACACATATATACGGAATTTAAGAAACAAAGAAATGTCATGAAGAACCTAGTGGTAAGACAGAAATAAAGACACAGACCTACTAGAGAATGGACTTGAGGATATGGGGAGGGGGAAGGGTAAGCTGTGACAAAGCGAGAGAGAGGCATGGACATGTATACACTACCAAACCTAAGGTAGATAGCTAGTGGGAAGCAGCAGCATAGCACAGGGGGATCAGATCGGTGCTTTATGACCGCCTGGAGGGGTGGGATAGGGAGGGTGGGAGGGAGGGAGACGCAAGAGGGAAGAGATATGGGAACATATGTATAACTGATTCACTTTGTTATAAAGCAGAAACTAACACACCACTGTAAAGCAATTATACTCCAATAAAGATGTAAACAAAAAAAAGTAAGATGACAACATTTGTATGCTGAAAATGATAATAGCAGCATGGCATATGGATATTTTCACATCCTGTATCATGAAAAGAAAACCTATTAACTTTCTCTACTTCACTGTACTCTGATATCCTCAAATTAAATCTAGCTAGGGCATGCTTTCCCAAGAAAATATAGAAATGGGATTCTTTTCAACCAAGTAAACATCTGGAAAACACTTTACATAGTACATCATGTCCCACTTGGTCTGAAACACCTGGCCAAGAAAACGGTAACAGCTTTACCTCTTTAGTAAAAGCGCTGTCTATAAAACTAATAAACCTTACAGTGGAAGTAGGAATCTGACTTCTACCTGATAAAGAGCTTTAAGAAAGTGGTACTGCATACTCACAGAGGAAATGTTTTACTTGGTATGCATAGTACTGACCCCCCCGCCCCCCCCCCACAGGCACAGGCACACAATTCACAAGACAAAGGCAAATAATTAGGAAGGAAGAATGGCAACATTTGCAGAAACTTTGTTTCAAGTAATCCAGTAAAAAAAAAAAAAAAATCTGTATTATGGCTTTTTTCTGGTCAGAGACTGTGCTGGGTGCCAGGTCACAAAAGTGAGCCAGAGACTTTGTTGTCAAAGAGCTCATAGTCTACAGTAGGGGTTAGCAAACTTTTTGTAAAGGTCTAGATAGGAAATACTTTAGACTTCATGAGCCTTGTGGTCTCTGGCAAACACTTAACTTCACCGATGTAGCACAAAAGGAGCCGTAGGTAATATGTAAACAAATGGGTGTGGCTGTGTTCTAATAAAACTGTGATCGTTTACAGATCCCTAGCTTAGAGAAAGAGAGGCGTCTTTGAAAATAGGTTACATTGTTGCAAATATGCAAAGAGCTACAAAGAAAAGCACAGGGTTCTCTAGAAACACACGTTAGATGGAAAGGTCCAAGAAGGCTCCTGGAAGCTGCAGGGGAGGTGGAGTGGGTAAACAAGAGAGTGGGGAAGAACAACCCAGACAGAGCAACAGCAGTGCAGGGAGGCACGGACGAAGGGGGAATGAGGACTGGAGAGAAGCCCCAGGTGGAGCATCTGGAAAACACTTTACACAGTACATCTCAGATGCAGCTGAAGTGCAGAAGCAGCCAGGCTGTCAGGGATCTTGGATTCTATTCTAAGGCAAGAGGAAACCATTAAAGGTTTGGAGCTCGGGCAGAACTTGATCAATTTGCATTTCTAACAGATTTAGAGGTGTCAGCGGCAAGAGGCCACGTAGGGAGACCGGCTGGGAGCCCAAACCAGGGGAAAGTTCAATCTTAGTTTGGCTTCTACCAAAAACAGACCCTGAGAAAGGTCTTGGCTTCCAGGAATGTATCTGCAAGGTGATCTCAGGAAGCACATGTCAGAGAGTGGGAAAAGTGAGGCAGAGAAAAGAGAAAAGCCAATAGTGGGTATATTGATGAGTGAATTACTGCCATGGGCAACTGGGGCTCTGTCCTGTTGAGGACGCATTGAGGAAGTGAGTCGAACACACCTCAACATAGTCCCATGAAAGGATGTGGAAGCTGGGGTATTTCTCACCAACGCTTGCCCCTCACCTGTTGAATGCTGCCCCTGACACTTTTGAGCTGGCTCGTTGGCTGTGAAGATCCCTCAGTACAGGGGAAAATCCTCAGGCAGAGAGACACAGGTGCTGGAGGTGGAAAGAAGTCCGGGCACAGGGGGACAGGCCACTACAGCTGCAGATGAATTCAGAAATGGGCCAAGGGTATATGGAGTGGGTATCAATTACCTTTGCTACAAGTAACTTTTCCATATCACCAGAGAGTAGATAAGTCAAGAAAAATACAAATGATTTTCAAATTCTGTCAACATTTCTTAAATAAATCTCTCCCTTTTTATCAAAGACTAAACTGCAGTGTGTTTCATATGCATTTTACCAGACAAAATGAATGCCCTATCATCACAGGGGCCATGTTCAAAATATTTAACGACTAAAGAGCAAAGGCAGAATGCACCTTGACCTTAGAAGCTCTTTCAAGGCATACAGGCGTGGGCCAGCTGAACACCAGCCCCGCTGCTCTTTCTAAAGATGCTTCCAGGGACTTCCCTGGTGGTCCAGTGCTTAAGAATCCACACTTTCACTGCAGGGGGTCACAGGTTTGCTCCCTGGACGGGGGAACTAAGATCGCATATTCCGCATGGTGCGGCCAAAAATAAATAAATCAATAAAGATGCTTCTGTTGTATGGTAGGAACAGAAGGGGCGTGGCTCAAGGACAAGCACAGGATTTCCACGTAAGGGGGAAAGTTTCTGGATCTCCAGCTAGATAGAGCATGAATAAGAAAGTACCGCCCACAAGGGTGGCGTGAGAAAGCCAGAGGCGATCTCAAGTAAATTCGTTCAAGAAAAAGCGTATCTTATGGGCAAACTGAGCACTGACATCGCAAATGTGAACCCAAGACAGGTATGTGGGTTCCAACATCTGAACATGATCTACTGACTGCAAACATAGGTTTTCTAACCAATCTACCTCCCTGCTGTAAATGGGGAATAAAAGTACTGGTTATCCAAATTACAGTCCAAGGTCAACCTGAGATTAAGGTCTTGTATCTGAAGGTGAAATATTTCAGACCGTTTTCATTGGCTTCCAACTTGGAGACACTGCTGGTGGGGTGTCATCCCAGCAAGGAACGGCCTCATACATTTTAACAGCTCACTGCTGGCTCCCTGGTCCTGGGGTGGAGTTAAACGGGTATAGTAGAATTTAAACACTGTGATCACAGGTCACTGTTGTAGCAAAATCGCTGTGGCGGCAGTTCAGTTACTGGAAGAAGCCTAATCGATGAGGACAAAAATTGGTCTGGTACCAGAGCCGCTGTCCCGACTCCAGGAGTCCAATTAGTTCATGGACTATATATATCATTCCCCTTCTCTACTCAGAAATGACTCATACACGGTTTGTTCTTTTTCACTAACCTAAGTACAAGTTAAGGAAGGGCTCGATACTCTTGCCTTCTTCCACATCATATTTTGCGTCTCATTTCACACTACCTGAGGTTAGATCTAGGTTGGGTTTTCCACGGCCCTGAGAACCAAGCTCAACTTGATTCAGACATTGCTAATGGAAGCAGGCTTCCCATCAACCCCACCTTTTCTGAAGGAGAGTTCAAACACCTGGGTTTCACCAGGTAGTGACCTAGCAGACTTTTTCTTAATGTCTGGCCCTATCTTCCGTCTATTATATGTTTGACCAATGAGCTCAGCTTTCCTTTAAGGGTCTTCATCCATCTCTGATACGAATGTTTTGGGCCTTTTGGGAGAGGAGGTATATCTTCAGGGTTGGGTTAGCTTCTTTTCTATACATTCTTTTTAATAAAATATGCTATTTACACATATTAAACACCCTGCTTTAAAACTGGCCTTGTCCTAGGCTCACCATGTGCTTGGTCATCTGCTACCCTGCTCCGACTCCATCCTTCCACATCAGCGGATAATCAGAAGTTAACCAATTCAAGATTTAATGATATAACATAAGTAAGTACGACAATTTGACACAGGGCAGCTAAAAGCAGGAAAACAGCCTGACGCTCCAAGTAGGCAGTGCTTCAGAATTCTTGGATCTAGCATTACTCCTTCCTATCAAGTTACCATGACGATGATGGTGCTGGAGATGGTGAAGGTCGTGATGATGATGATGTTAACGTTTGCTAGCACCTGACAATCTGTAAAGCACCTTCACGTGTCATCTCATTTAAACTTTATCAACCTTACAATACAGCTAGAACAGATATCCTTAGTTTTGCCCATGAAGAAATGCGTCTCCGAGAGGAAGGGACCTGCACATTGCTAAGTGACTCATACAGTTATAAATCACAGGACCAAGATATAAGCACAGACCTTGAGATTCTAGATTCTTCCCTCATATCATGTGGCCTTTTACTTTCTCTTCCTCTGGCGACTTCTCATAGTGCATTTTTGAATTTCCTTGTGGATGAAATTAAACCTCCTTGTCTTTCAGATACATGAATTTTAGCCTTAGACATCTCTCCAAAGTTCCTGCACTGCATTAAACAGTAGAGTTAAAGAGGCCCTGAGAGAGGCCCATTAACTATATGAAGAAGGCAAAACTGGGTCCCAACTCAAGGCATCCATGGGTTTAGCAAGCCCCAGAGGACACTGGACTGCAAAGAGGAATTCATTTCAGGTGGATACCATAGAGGTTTAAAGAGGTTAAGAAGTGGAGAGAGAGAGAGGGGAGAGGGGAGAGGGGAGAGGGGGGAGAGGGGGGAGAGGGGGGAGAGGGGGGAGAGGGGAGAGAGGGGAGAGAGGGGAGAGAGGGGAGAGAGGGGAGAGAGGGGAGAGAGGGGAGAGGAGAGAGAGGAGAGAGAGGAGAGAGAGGAGAGAGAGGAGAGAGAGGAGAGAGAAAATAGTGTCAGCTAAAACAAATTTGAAATCAAGGAAAAAGAACATTAGCTAAACATTCTCTAAGCATTTCATTCACACTGTGCACACCAGGGCAGAAGTCAATTTAATAAATTTAATATGAGACATTTAATATACATTTAGAAGAAAAACACTAGATCTACCTAATTATCAACAGCCCCTTGTTAAAACCCATGAACACACCACATATGTATTTTTAACACTTTCCCATCTGTATGTACCAAAGAGCTTATCAACAAAATCTACTAGGAAAAAGGATTTCTCTCCCTGTTCTCAGCTCACTGAACACCACAGGGTGGCATTTTTCATTACCCATTCCTCCACCTTTCTCCATCATCCATTAGACAGCAGCTTCACAAAGTCTTATAAAATATTTTAAATGAAGGTACTTCATTTAAAAGCCACTGATGAATTTCTCTCATAAGCCATGCATAGTATTCTCTCTCAATCCAGATCCACGGAAGTACAGCTTTAAAAAACACCTGCAAATGTGTTGGAGTAATAGTAATGGTAATAATAAAATGTCAGCACTTTATAATAACAAAGTCCTTTCACTTATATTAACATATACTATCTCATTTAAACCCTACTGACAATTGAGAGCTCCTTGTTAGAAAAGACGAAATTCAGTAGCTGATCCAGGACTTGAACCCAGGAGCACAGGCTGCTTCCTTCTGTTTGGAGGAAGTGCTAAAAGCTCTAGCCCAGTTCAAGGGCATTATGTTAAATTTCAGCTAAAACTGTAGAATAGAATATAGAATAAAACTTTTTTGTGGATGCTAAGGACTTCATCTGTCTTAAACCTACTGACTATTGATGCCAAATAGGAGATAACCAATACGGAAGTTGCAAACATCACTCAATTTAGTCATTAAAGAGCTCAAGAAGCCTCATCACGTCACTCTTATTCACACACAATTGAAACATACTTGGTTGTCTGATTCCCAAGAGCACACCGTATTAGGAAAGAAAATGATAAAGGTGAGAGAAGGAACTAAAAGCAGGCCATTGAGATTAGTAAGAACTGACAGCTGACCACTTAGGAAGGCCAGACAGAAGAACTCAAAGAGCAGAGCAGCTGGGAGGCGTGACAACTACGTACACCTCTACAAGCTCGGCCGGTACTTCTGTGTTACGCACAGGAGAATAATGCCTGCTGAGGATAACGTTCCCGAGTTACACATCAAGGTGCTCATCACATCGTTTCAGGAAATAGGATCCATTTTTAAAAGATATATTTCAAAATTAGTTAAATAAGAAACACGTGGGGGGGGGGGACCTTGAAGATGGCGGAAGAGTAAGACGCGGAGATCGCCTTCCTCCCCACGGATACACCAGAAATACATCCACACGTGGAACAACTCCTACAGAACTCCTACTGAAGGCTGGCAGAAGACCTCAGACCTCCCAGAAGGCAAGAAACTCCCCACGTAACTGGGTAGGGCAAAAGAAAAAACAGAGACAAAAGAATAAGGACGGCACCTGCACCAGTGGGAGGGAGCTGTGAAGGAGGAAAAGTTTCCACACACTAGGAAGCCCCTCCGCGGGCGGAGACTGCGGGAGGCAGAGGGGGGAGTTTCGGGACCGCGGAGTAGTGCACAGCGACGGGTGCGGAGGGCAAAGCGGGGAGATTCCTGCACAGACGATCGGTGCCGACCAGCACTCACCAACCCGAGAGGCTTGCTGCTCACCCACCGGGGCGGGCGGGGCTGCGAGCTGAGGCTCGGGTTTTGGTTTTGGACGGAGCTCAGGGAGAGGACTGGGGTTGGCGGCTTGAACATAGCCTGAAGGGGTTAGTGCACCACGACTAGCCGGGAGGGAGTTCGGGGAAAAGCCTGCACCTGCCGAAGAGGCAAGAGACTTTTTCTTCCCTCTTTGTTTCCTGGTGCGCGAGGAGAGGGGTTTAAGAGCGCTGCTTAAAGGAACTCCAGAGACGGGCGCGTGCCGTGGCTAAAAGCGCGAACCCCAGAGACGGGCGCGAGCCGCGGCTAAAACCGCGGACCCCAGAGACGGGCGGGAGACGCTAAGGCTGCTGCTGCCGCCACCAAGGGGCCTGTGTGCGAGCACAGGTCACTCTCCACACCCCTCTTCCGCGGAGCCTGTGCAGCCCGCCACTGCCAGGTTCCCGGGATCCAGGGACAACTTCCCCGGGACAACGCACGGCGGGCCTCAGGCTGGTGCAACGTCACGCCGGCCTCTGCCGCAACGTCACGCTGCCTCTCCCGCCGCAGGCCCGCCCCGCACGCAGTGCCCCTCCTTCCCCCATCCCCCAACCCCCGGCCAGAGTGAGCCGGAGGCCCCGAATCAGCGGCTCCTTTAACCCCGTCCTGTCTGAGCGAAAAAACAGACGCCCTCCAGCGACCTACACGCAGAGGCAGGGCCAAATCCAAAGCTGAGCTCCTGTGAGCTGTGAGAACAAAGAAGAGAAAGGGAAATCTCTCCCAGCAGCCACAGAAGCAGCGGATTAAAGCTCCATGAATCAACTTGATATACCCTGCATCTGTGGAATACCTGAATAGACAAGGAATGATCCCAAATTGAAGAGGTGGAATTTAGGAGCGAGATCTATGATTTTTTTCCCTTTTCCTCTTTTTGTGAATGTGTACGTGTATGCTTCTGTGTGAGATCTTGTCTGTATACTCTAGCTTCCACCATTTGTCCTAGGGCTCTATCCGTCCATGACTTTTTTTTAAAAAATTCTTTTTCTTAATAATTAAGTTTAATTGTAATAACTTTATTATACTTTACCTTCGTTCTTTCTTTCTTTCCTTCCTTCCTTCCCTCCTTTAGACAACGAATCACCCCAAATTGAGGAGGTGGTCTCAGGGAGCAGGATTTATGATTTTTCCCCCTTTACCTCTTTTTGTGAAGGTGTATGTGTATCCTTCTGTGTAAGATTTTCTCTGTATAGCTTTGCTTCCAACATTTGTCCTAAGGTTCTATCCGTCCCTTTTTTTTTTTTCTAAATATTTTTTAATTCAATAACTATATTATACTTTATTTTATTTTTACTGTATCATCTTTCTTTCTGTCTTTTTTTCCTTCTTTCCCTCCTTCCTTCCTTCCTCCCTCCCTCCCTCCCTCCTTTCTTTCCTTCTTTGCTTCTTTCTTCCTTCCTTCCTTTCCTCCTTTCCTTCTTTCTTTACTCATACTTCTACTAATTCTCCCTACTTTTTCTCCCTTTTATTCTGAGCTGTGTGGATGAAAGGCTCTTGGTGCTCCAGCCAGGAGTCAGGGCTCTGCCTCTGAGGTAGGAGAGCCAACTTCAGGACACTGGTCAACAAGAGACCTCCCAGCTCCACATAATATTAAACGGTGGAAATATCCCAGAGACCTCCATCTTAACACCAGCACCCAGCTTCACTCAACGACCAGCAAGCCACAGTGCTGGACAACCTATGCCAAACAACTAGCAAAACAGGAACACAACCCCACCCATTAGCAGAGAGGCTGCCTAAAATCATAATAAGGCCACAGACACCCCAAAACACACCACCAGACGTGAACCTGCCCACTAGAGAGACAAGATCCAGCCTCATCCAGCACAACACAGGCACTAGTCCCCTCCACCAGGAAGCCTACACAACCCACTGAAACAACCTTAGCCACTGGAGACAGACATCAAAAACAACGGGAACTACGAAAGTGCAGCCTGCAAAAAGGAGACCCCAAACACAGTAAGATAAGCAAAACGAGAAGACAGAAAAACACACAGCAGATGAAGGAGCAAGATAAAAACCCACCAGACCTAACAAATGAAGAGGAAATAGGCAATCTACCTGAAAAAGAATTCAGAATAATGATAGTAAGGATGATCCGAAATCTTGGAAGTAGAATGGACAAAATGCAAGAAACAGTTAACAAGGACCTACAAGAACTAAAGATGAAACAAGCAACGATGAACAATGCAATAAATGAAATTAGAATCACTCTAGATAGGATCAATAGCAGAATAACTGAGGCAGAAGAACGGATAAGTGACCTGGAAGATAAAGTAGTGGAAATAACTACTGCAGAGCAGAATAAAGAAAAAAGAATGAAAAGAACTGAGGACAGTCTCAGAGACCTCTGGGACAACATGAAACGCACCAACATTCGAATTATAGGGGTTCCAGAAGAAGAAGAAAGAAAGAAAGGGACTGAGAAAATATTTGAAGAGATTATAGTTGAAAACTTCCCTAATATGGGAAAGGAAATAGTTAATCAAGTCCAGGAAGCACAGAGGGTCCCATACAGGATAAATACAAGGAGAAACACGCCAAGACACATATTAATCAAACTGTCAAAAATTAAATACAAAGAAAGCATATTAAAAGCAGCAAGGGAAAAACAACAAATAACACACAAGGGAATCCCCATAAGGTTAACAGCTGATCTCTCAGCAGAAACCCTACAAGCCAGAAGGGAGTGGCAGGACATACTGAAAGTGATGAAGGAGAATAGCCTGCAACCAAGACTACTCTACCCAGCAAGGATCTCATTCACATTTGATGGAGAAATTAAAACCTTTACAGACAAGCAAAAGCTGAGAGAGTTCAGCACCACCAAACCAGCTTTACAACAAATGCTAAAGGAACTTCTCTAGACACGAAACACAAGAGAAGGAAATGACCTATAGTAGCGAACCCAAAACAATATATAAAATGGAAATAGGAACATACATATCGATAATTACCTTAAATGTAAATGGACTAAATGCTCCCACCAAAAGACACAGATTGGCTGAATGGATACAAAAACAAGACCCTTATATATGCTGTCTACAAGAGACCCACTTCAGAACTAGAGACACATACAGACTGAAAGTAAGGGGATGGAAAAAGATATTCCATGCAAATGGAAACCAAAAGAAAGCTGGAGTAGCAATTCTCATATCAGACAAAATAGACTTTAAAATAAGGACTATTAAAAGGGACAAAGAAGGACACTACATAATGATCAAGGGATCGATCCAAGAAGAAGATATAACAATTGTAAATATTTATGCACCCAACATAGGAGCACCTCAATACATAAGGCAAATACTAACAACCATAAAAGGGGAGATCAACAGTAACACATTCATAGTAGGGGACTTTAACACCCCACTTTCACCCATGGACAGATCATCCAAAATGAAAATAAATAAGGAAACACAAGCTTTAAATGATACATTAAACAAGATGGACTTAATTGATATTTATAGGACACTCCATCCAAAAACAACAGAATACACATTTTTCTCAAGTGCTCATGGAACATTCTCCAGGATAGATCATATCTTGGGTCACAAATCAAGCCTTGGTAAATTTAAGAAAACTGAAATTGTTTCAAGTATCTTTTCCGACCACAACGCCATGAGACTAGATATCAATTACAGGAAAAGATCTGTAAAAAATACAAACACATGGAGGCTAAACAATACACTACTTAATAATGAAGTGATCACTGAAGAAATCAAAGAGGAAATAAAAAAATACCTAGAAACAAATGACAATGGAGACACAACGACCCAAAACCTATGGGATGCAGCAAAAGCAGTTCTAAGGGGGAAGTTTATAGCAATACAAGCCCACCTTAAGAAGCAGGAAACATCTCGAATAAACAACCTAACCTTGCACCTCAAGCAATTAGAGAAAGAAGAACAAAAAAACCCCAAAGCTAGCAGAAGGAAAGAAATCATAAAAATCAGATCAGAAATAAATGAAAAAGAAATGAAGGAAACAATAGCAAAGATCAATAAAACTAAAAGCTGGTTCTTTGAGAAGATAAACAAAATAGATAAACCACTAGCCAGACTCATCAAGAAAAAAAGGGAGAAGACTCAAATCAATAGAATTAGAAATGAAAAAGGAGAAGTAACAACTGACACTGCAGAAATAAAAAAAATCATGAGAGATTACTACAAGCAACTCTATGCCAATAAAATGGACAATCTGGAAGAAATGGACAAATTCTTAGAAATGCACAACCTGCCAAGACTGAATCAGGAAGAAATAGAAAATATGAACAGACCAATCACAAGCACTGAAATTGAAACTGTGATTAAAAACCTTCCAACAAACAAAAGCCCAGGACCAGATGGCTTCACAGGTGAATTCTATCAAACGTTTAGAGAAGAGCTAACACCTATCCTTCTCAAACTCTTCCAAAATATAGCAGAGGGAGGAACACTCCCAAATTCCTTCTACGAAGCCACCATCACCTTGATACCAAAACCAGACAAGGATGTCACAAAGAAAGAAAACTACAGGCCAATATTACTGATGAACATAGATGCAAAAATCCTCAACAAAATACTAGCAAACAGAATCCAACAGCACATTAAAAGGATCATACACCATGATCAAGTGGGGTTTATTCCAGGAATGCAAGGATTCTTCAATATACGCAAATCTATCAATGTGATAAACCATATTAACAAATTGAAGGAGAAAAACCATATGATCATCTCAATAGATGCAGAGAAAGCTTTCGACAAAATTCAACACCCATTTATGATAAAAACCCTCCAGAAAGTAGGCATAGAGGGAACTTTCCTAAACATAATAAAAGCCATATATGACAAGCCCACAGCAAACATCATCCTCAATGGTGAAAAACTGAAAGCATTTCCACCAAAATCAGGAACAAGACAAGGTTGCCCACTCTCACCACTCTTATTCAACATAGTTTTGGAAGTTTTAGCCACAGCAATCAGAGAAGAAAAGGAAATAAAAGGAATCCAAATCGGAAAAGAAGAAGTAAAGCTGTCACTGTTTGCAGATGACATGATACTATACATAGAGAATCCTAAAGATGCTACCAGAAAACTACTAGAGCTAATCAATGAATTTGGTAAAGTAGCAGGATACAAAATTAATGCACAGAAATCTCTGGCATTCCTATATACTAATGATGAAAAATCTGAAAGTGAAATCAAGAAAACACTCCCACTTACCATTGCAACAAAAAGAATAAAATATCTAGGAATAAACCTACCTAAGGATACGAAAGACCTGTATGCAGAAAATTATAAGACACTGATGAAAGAAATTAAAGATGATACAAATAGATGGAGAGATATACCATGTTCTTGGATGGGAAGAATCAACATTGTGAAAATGACTCTACTACCCAAAGCAATCTACAGATTCAATGCAATCCCTATCAAACTACCACTGGCATTTTTCACAGAACTAGAACAAAAAATTTCGCAATTTGTATGGAAACACAAAAGACCCCGAATAGCCAAAGCAATCTTGAGAACGAAAAAAGGAGCTGGAGGAATAAGGCTCCCTGACTTCAGACTATATTACAAAGCAACAGTAATCAAGACAGTATGGTACTGGCACAAAAACAGAAAGATAGAGCAGTGGAACAGGATAGAAAGCCCAGAGATAAACCCACGCACATATGGACACCTTATCTTTGATAAAGGAGGCAGGAATGTACAGTGGAGAAAGGACAGCCTCTTCAATAAATGGTGCTGGGAAAACTGGACAGGTACATGTAAAAGTATGAGATTAGATCACTCCCTAACACCATACACAAAAATAAGCTCAAAATGGATTAAAGACCTAAATGTAAGGCCAGAAACTATCAAACTCTTAGAAGAAAACATAGGAAGAACACTCTATGACATAAATCACAGCAAGATCCTTTCTGACCCACCTCCTAGAGTAATGGAAATAAAAACAAAAATAAACAAATGGGACCTAATGAAACTTCAAAGCTTTTGCACAGCAAAGGAAACCATAACCAAGACCAAAAGACAACCCTCAGAATGGGAGAAAACATTTGCAAATGAAGCAACTGACAAAGGATTAATCTCCAAAATTTACAAGCAGCTCATGCAGCTCAATAACAAAAAAACAAACAACCCCATCCAAAAATGGGCAGAAGACCTAAATAGACATTTCTCCAAAGAAGATATACAGAATGCCAACAAACACATGAAAGAATGCTCAACATCATTAATCATTAGAGAAATGCAAATCAAAACTACAATGAGATATCATCTCACACCAGTCAGAATGGCCATCATCAAAAAATCTAGAAACAATAAATGCTGGAGAGGGTATGGAGAAAAGGGGACACTCTTGCACTGCTCGTGGGAATGTGAATTGGTTCAGCCACTGTGGAGAACAGTATGGAGGTTCCTTAAAAAACTACAAATAGAATTACCATATGACCCAGCAATCCCACTACTTGGCATATACCCTGAGAAAACCAAAATTCAAAAAGAGTCATGTACCAAAATGTTCATTGCAGCTCTATTTACAATAGCCAGGACATGGAAACAACCTAAGCGCCCATCATCGGACGAATGGGTAAAGAAGATGTGGCACATATACACAATGGAATATTACTCAGCCTTAAAAAGAAATGAAATTGAGCTATTTGTAATGAGATGGATAGACCTAGAGTCTGTCATACAGAGTGAAGTAAGTCAGAAAGAAAAAGACAAATACCGTATGCTAACACATATATATGGAATTTAAGGGAAAAAAATGTCATGAAGAACCTAGGGGTAAGATAGGAATAAAGACGCAGACCTACCGGAGAACGGACTTAAGGATATGGGGAGGGGGAAGGGTGAGTTTTGACAGGGCGAGAGAGAGTCATGGACATATACACACTAACAAACGTAGTAAGGTAGATAGCTGGGGGGAAGCAGCCGCAAGGCACAGGGATATTAGCTCGGTGCTTTGTGACAGCCTGGAAGGGTGGGATGGGGAGAGTGGGAGGGAGGGAGACGCAAGAGGGAAGACATATGGGAACATATGTATATGTATAGCTGATTCACTTTGTTGTAAAGCAGAAACTAACACACCATTGTAAAGCAATTATACCCCAATAAAGATGTTTAAAAAAAAAAAAGAAAGAAACACGTGGGTATTTAGAGGGGTATTCAGAAAACGTGACCAACTAGAATGACTCAGGTCTTAAAGGTTCTGGACAATAACAATTGCTATGAATTAACAATGAATGAACTTGTCTGTGTGCCAGACCCTGCTGTTAAAGTTCTGCATTAATTATGTCGCTGAATCCTACCAACCAGAGCACAAGGTAGATAATTTTGGTCTCTGGATGTTACAGACGAGAAAATTGAGGCACAGGGAGGTTAAGGAAATTGCCCGAGTCCCCAGCTAGTTAGTGGAGGTGCCACGATTTGAACATAGGCTGTTCGCTCCAAAGCCAAAACATGGAGCCAGTGGGCCATCTGGCTAAGATTCCACTGTACCAGTTTTTAACTGTTGTGCTTCTGGGCCTGGTATATCCAACCACAGGCAAACCTCATTTATAAATCAGTCATTTGGAATTCAGACTTCCCATCATTCATTCCACAATCATTTCTTGAGCACCAGCTGTGTGTGTCAGACACTGTACAGGGTGCTGCAGACACAGAGACGAACAAAATACAACTCCTGCACTGAAGAAGCTAACGGGGGAGGAGGGAGATAGATGTATAAACAGTGAATTACCGCACATGTGCACTTATGGAAGGAAACCCCGGTTTCAAGGAAGATGCAATGTTACGCCTGGCGGTTAGCAGCCTAGAGCAGCGCTTTTTATGGAGTGTGAGCTCTAAGGAAACTAATAATAGCCCTGACCCCTGAGCCTCCCTAAGCTTCCCTGAGCCCTAAGTCCACCAAAGCTCAGGGGGCACCAGGGAGGGAGGTGGACAGTACATGAGTAACCCTTATGTTACCCATCTTTAATGATGGAGCCTCTGGTTCCAGTCAGCAAGGGGGTATGAGATTCGTCGGCTCTCTTTAAATCTGCCAGTAAGTAGCTACCTTGACCAGCTGTGTATAATGCCCACCTCATCTGCAAGCTATGCACGTACGTTTCCCAAAAAGCCCATGGAAAAAAACTCTCTGCTGCTTCATTATATAAATAGACCAGCAACTACCAAAATAAAAAAGGAAAAACTTCCATTACACCCACCTTTGGTTTCCTGAACCGTCTCTTTGGGAAGCACTTCAGTGTGCTTTTCCCAGAAAACTTAGTTGCGACCTTCTTATTTTTATATTTGTTTGATAAATTATACAAATAATACATTCTCATTGTACAAAAAAGTCAAATGACCAGAAGTATGCAGAGTAAAAAGTAACAGTCCCATTTTACCTCCGCACCCCAACCCGTCTGCCAGCTCCACTGTTAATAGCTTAGTATACATTATTCCAGAACTTTGTACATTTACTTACATATCTAAGTATCTAGAAAGATCTATGGCTTTAGGTTCATTTTTAAAGTAAATGGAATCACCTCAATATGTATTGTCCTGTAGCTCTCTGTTTTTGAATTAACAATATGGCCTGGAGATCCTTCCATATCATTACACACAGATCTCCTTTAGCTTCTGAAACAGCACTGCAGTATCTCAAGTTATGGATGAATTTTAATTGATTTAACCAGTCCTCTACTGATGGACATTTAGGGCTTTCCCAATGATGTGCTATGACAATACTGAAAAGAAGACTCAAACAAATATCTTTGTGAACATGTGCAAGTATTTAAAGATTTTTAAGTTTTCTTTTTCTTCTTTTACTGAAGTATAGTCGACCTACAATATCAATTTAGTTTCATGTTTACAGCACAGTAATTCAATATTTTTATAGATCATACTCCATATAAAGTTACTGTAAAATATTGGCTATGTTCCCTGTGCTGTACATTATACCCTTGTATCTTATGTTATACCTAGTAGCTTGTATCTCTCAATCCCCTACCCCATCTCACCCCTGCCCCCAACCCCTCACCTCACTGGTAACCACTGGTTTGTTCTCTGTATCTGTGGGTCTGTTTCTGTTTTGTTATTTGTCTTTTATTTTTTAGATTCCACATATATGTGAAAACATACGATATCTGTCTTTCTCTGTCTGACTTATTTCGCTAAGCATAATGCCCTCCAAGTCTATCCATGTTGCTGCAAGTGGCAACATTTCATTCTTTTTCATGGCTGAGTATCCATCATGTCCAAGTATTTTTGGAGGGAAAATATCTACACCTAGAAACGATTGTCCCAAATGGTGTTATTTTAAATTTTTATAGATACTTCCAAGTTGGCTACAAATTTTAATTCATATTTGCACTCCTGCCAACAGAGTAAGAGAATACCTGTTTCTCCACAACCTCTTCAACACTGGCTATTTATCAATTGTTCCCATTTTTTTTTGCCAATCTGATGAGTAAAGAAAGCATATCTAATTGTTGTTTTATGTTTTCCTTACTACTAGTGGTATTTACATATTTATTGTCCATTTATATTTCTTTTGTGAAATTGCCTGTACATACTGTTTGCCCATTTTTCTAGATACTTGATCTCTTTTTTTTTTTTTTTTTAGAGGGTAAAGTAAGGTGTAAGCCTTCTCATCTAGGTCTGCAAACTTGAATGTCAACCACAGAAACAGTCACACTGCAATCTGGAAAGTCACCATGGGTCCCAGCTGTCATTTTAGTCCTTCTTAGAAATGAACAGACTAGAAATAGGTTTCCCACAAGTCAGCACACACAGAATCCTTCTGGATACAACCTCACGTAATCCTTCTGGATACAACCTCACGTAAGCCTTCTGGATACAACCTCACGTGGACATCAGAATGCCATGAGGTCAGAGAACAGGTGAGGAAGTAAATGGGTCTGTCAGCAGCCATTTATCATCACTTTGTGAGTGGAACCAGGGAAAAGAAAATGATTGGGGGAGGAAACCTTGTCGATAACCAAAGAGGTTGGGCAGAAAGGACCCAGACAAAAATGATGGAGGCAAAACCGCCCCACTGTCACTTCCCTGTCTCTAGCTGTGTCCCACCTCTCTAACCTTACGCTTTGTTTTTCACATGAGGTGGGTGCATAATTAATTCACTGGAAGTGCCGATTTTAACGCAAAGAGCACCAACTTCAGTAATTTGTTCTAACAGATTCAAAGCCTAACTCCCACAGCAAATTAGTAATGCTGGCTGAGTCACGGAGGGGTCACAGACAGTTTCTTCAAGACTATTTGCCTCTACTCTTAGGAATCATCTCAGAGCGAGACAACAATACATACCAAGGATCTATTCATATCGCAGACTTTTAGTATGTCTTTTGGAATCACGTAGCACCATCTCTGCAATGGTTTGAAGCTTCACTGCTCTCCCAAGGCAGAAGGTCCCTCATAGCTAATGCTCTCCAGGGCTGAAAATCAGTAATGAAGACAAGGCTTCAGACCAGCGCTTGGCTGGGTGTTTCCCAGGGTGCAGGCAGCAAGGGCAGAAGGGAGGTCTTTTATCTGAGAGTCACTCCCAGGTGGGTGAGGGGTTGTGTCTGGTCGGTGCCATAGCCCAGCAAGGTGAACAAAGAAGCCTGGAAGAGGAAGGTTTGGCTGGAGCCGGGAGCCGTTCATAGTCTGGGTCTTGGGCTGAACTTTCAACTCTTTTCTTTAAACTCAATGGTAATAGTAAGGACATCGTTATCTAAACCATTGCCTCTGTACATATGTTGAGTCTGTGCTAAATGATTACATGTTACTGTTGGATGAGAAAAGAGAGGGTGGCAGCTGAAGGGCCAAGGAGGAAAGACTTGCAGCTGCTCTGATGGTTGCTACAAAGTACAGTCTAATGACTATGCCAAGGTTGTAACAAAGGGATGACAGCTGAGATGTCTTGGCTTCCAAAGGATTCTCTAATAAATTCTCTTGTATTTTACTTGTAATCTTAAATGTACCCGTATGCACATACATAGCAACATCCCTCCGAATTGAGGTTTTAGTAAGAAAACATGAGACAAGACTCTCCGAAAGGGTTCTTAGGAATCTCCGGAAGCCTACTCGTGAATATCAGCCATCTCTGTCTTTGTCTGGCTGTACTAAGGATGCAATCATAGACACGCTGTATTCACCGTGAAAAAATTATTGGACTTCGTATTCAATGGTTTACACGCTGTCCTCTAAAGCAGCATCTTCAATTAAAGAGCCTGATTACCTCGCCTGAGCTGGTGGCGTTTTAGAACAATCAATGACATTTGACTAATGCACCCAAGTAATGGGCATTGAATAAATGTGCTCCAGTCAGTCTGAGCTGTTGATAGACAAAGAGAACCTGGGTGAGATGCGTTTGCAACACCACTGCTGCCTGTGAAGGTGGAAGGAAAAGCAGGAATATGCTCAGCTTTTCATGCTCTCAGACAAGATTTCAAAAACATGGCATCTAACTCACGGCAAAGGGAGGGCATGTTTGGTGAAACAGTAACTTCTACCTGCTGATACCTTCTACAGCATGATGGCAAGAGAACCGCCTTTAAGTATTAAGTAATATATCATAAGTATATACAATCAGGGCTTGGCAACTAGAAAGCTATCCATTTGGCTTGAAAAATTCCTTAACTTAAAAGTTGTAAATTATTAAAATCGGCATAACGAAGCTGCTAAGATTACTCACAAGAAGTCAGGCAGTCACACATTTTAAAAAAGAATAATACTATTGTACATATAAGCCCCTGAAGAGTTTTGTTAACAGATGCTAAAAGTACCAGTAAAAACCGTTGACAATTAACAAATGCACCTGATAGAAACAAAAAGGTTGAAACAATATGGTAATCTATACTTTAAAGAATAGTTGACTTCAGTAGAGAATGAAGGAAATTTGGAAACATATAATTTAGAAACTAAATACAGGTACTTCAGTTATTTAGTTTTCTCAGAAATGGGATTTATTTTAGATAGAGAAGTTCTATTATCTTTTAATACCACATCAAAGACAGGGGATGTACATGAGAAGAATGTGGGACCCAACATCAGAAGACTTGAACCTGGGCTCTGTTACTTTCCTGCTGTGTGACTCAGAACAAGTTGATTAACTTCTCTAAGCCTCAGTTTCTTTATTCATAAAAATCTCAAACAGGACAGTAACCAACTGCCACCCAGCCCTAATTGGGAGGATTAAATAACCATGTAAGAGTACCTTAGAAAGCGTCTGGAATACAGAAGCTTCTCAATGCATGTGTTTTGGATCCGAAGGACTTACCTTAGTTTTAATAAATATTTGCCTTGGATGGTCATTTTATTTCAATAATATGGTCATTTCAAAATTATGTTGCAACTCCCCGTTTTAGAATTGCCTTCAGTGCCAAAAGCAATTAGTCTCCTTCTCTTTTTTTTTTTTTTTTTTTGCGGTACGTGGGCCTCTCACTGTTGTGGCCTTTCCCGTTGCGGAGAACAGGCTCCGGACGCGCAGGCTCAGTGGCCATGGCTCACGGGTCCAGCCGCTCCGCGGCATGTGGGATCTTCCCGAACCGGGACACGAACCCGTGTCCCCTGCATCGGCAGGCGGACTCTCAACCACTGCGCCACCAGGGAAGTCCAGTCTCCTCCTTTTGTCAAAATGTATCATATCCATTTTTGTGAGGCCTTTGAAATGGGGACCTTATTGCCATTTTACAATTGAAACTGGAAGCACAGAGGGATTCAATGACTGACTGAAGGGTATAAAACAGGTCAGAATCTGAGATAAATAACCTAGATTTTTTGCCCTGCCCTTCACTACACTCCACCTGACCCTGGACTCTGTGAGGCATTTCTCCAAGTTCTTGAAAAGAAATTTCCTATGACCGCCACATTTCACTTGAGTCAGCTCTCTCACTGGCAGACGGCACGCCAATACCCATCAAGACACTCTGCTGACAGCCTTGACACCTCAAAAATCAGGGGAAATGGAAGGCAGGCGAATTCACAAGTTTCTCTCCTGAGCAACATTCTGAATCCATTCTGAAGTCACCCAAGTAAGAAAGTCTTATTCATGCCTCTCGTTCCTTCCTGATTCGTGGCGTTTCAGATCTGATACAGCCTAGTTTGATCATGATGGAGCCCTACAGACAGAAGTTACTGTCTCTTTTTTCCCCTAGCAAATATATGATTCTCTGTGAATTACAAGCGGTGAGCCACTAGCAGAGTCACATTTAAGTAGGTTATCTGAATCTGAAGGCAGCAAGTGATGTGTACTTTTCTTAATTCTAATAGAATTTTTTTCTTAATTTGAATAACATACAAGTCTTATACCAGATGTTAAAGTTGAGTCAAAGGTGCTACAGCTCTTTTCAAAACATTTCAGCAGTTTTGATCAAAACCTAAGTATTCCCAAGCTGCTGATTCCACTAGCACAATCCCTAGGCTACATTCAGTTAGATGGCTTTCCACAGGATTTTTAATAAACTTAAATCTCAACCTATAGGATAAAACCATAAAGTCATTTTAGGAATAAGAAACAGGCATAAAGAGAAATAACCCCACACGGTTATATCCATGCCTATGGTAGCAGATCGCTGGTGATATTCGTGGTTATTCTGAAACATTCCACAGCAACTGAAATGAGGCATTAACACCTAGAATCAAATATATGGGTTTCAGAGCGTCGTTACTGTAGCCGTAGCCCCACCTTGGGGGCTCATATGCCAGGTTGTGGCCTCTTCAAAACAGGAAAAAGAAAACCAATCCTGACATAAACCGATACAGACCACACGGCTGGGTAAGAGGGATAAAAAGCTTAAAGACTGAGCTGGCATTATTTTTCCCCCTCTCTCATGAGGCATAAAAGTCTCCACAAGTTGAACTGGACCCTCATTTCCAAAAAGACAAGATTGACAGCTTCTCAAAACTGGGAATTGGCCTGGCAATATGTGTATATGATATAGATATATCTGTTTGGACAGATATGTACTATGTAATAGAGTACAGTGTACAGGGTCATAATGTGAAATGTATTCCTACGACGGGTTACCATATTACGGGATATGAGTTCAAAAGGCTTGAAAAGCAGTGCAGGAGGATACCCTAAATCCCTGTTTGGGGAAGCTGCAGGCAGAAGCATCGGTAATTGCACAGTGGTGCCAACGGCAGAGGGAAGTGAGGCCATAGGGAAGGAAATGGGACTGAGGAATGAGGTGACCTGAGGGTAACGCAGCACACTCCGGGTACCGGAGTTGCCAGGACTGCCCCTAGTTTGAGCTAAACACTCCCCTGTAGCGAAGAGTTCACCCTTAGGGGACCCCCAGCTATTAAGCACCTATGATTTCCTCTGCACTGTCTCCGTGAAAGGTGTCGGCGATAGCATCTGCGGCTCACATGGAAAGACGTTTTCCCTGCGCATCTCATACTTTAGGCTGCCTGAGTTCAGACTTCCAGACTTCGATTTAGGTATCAGATACAATCCCTGCCCTCCAGATGTCTACGTCAGACTGAGCGGATAAACAAGTGAACGCCCATTCAGTAACAGAAGGAAAAGCATATTAGGCTGAACTTATGCAATTACCATGTTTGGAGGTCAGAAGTGGTTGAACATCAGCCATTTTGCATGGTTTAACTTAATAAAAATCACCAAAACGCAGTAAGGGGCCAACTAGCTTAGGGATTAGAGCTTAGCTTAGAGATTGGGCTGACAACCTAAAGACTGAGGCCAATTGTTTGGAATACACTCCCTAGCCCCACATTCCACCCACAGCAATGTGGGTGAAGATATCCAAGTATCAGAAACCAACTTTCCGTGATTTTCAACACAAAATCTAACATTAAGTCTCTTCAAGATTTTGGACTTCCTTTGCTTTCTACTATTTTCCCCAAAATACACAAGTATATTTCCTCAAATATACAAGTATAAAAATTACCCACAGGTAAGGAACTTGTAATGACAAGATTTCCAATATTTTCATTTTGAGGGGCTCAAAATACTACCTGTTAGTGTTTGTTTATTTATTTATTTTTAAACTCATTACTTTTCAACCAGAACACAACACAGAACTTATCGAGGCCTCCAGCTTGTTTTCTTTTCCATCATAAACTTTCTATGTGAATAGAACTCGACTGTTGATGAAGAACTTTCCCTCGTTATCTTACTTAGGCCGCTAAAAACACCATGAGGTAAGGATCGGCATTCATACTTTACCGAAAAGGAAATGAATCATTCCAGAGGCTTGCTGAGAGGGGAGGAGAGCCAGTTTTGTTTTTTAACTTAACCTTTGGCTTTCTGATTAAAATGCTGGTTGGCTTCAGACTCTGAACCACAAACACTTACTCAAGCACCTACAAGATGCAGGCCCTTGATTAGAGGTTTTTCTTGTGTTACTGTTCATCTTTTGGCAAACACCTTAGCAGGAAGTCAAGCCTTTCTGAAGTGTGCAAAAACTTAGGAGTCACAATTCAAGGTGGGTCAAAAGTAGACAGCTCGGCTTTTTAGAAAACATTGCCCGGAGAGAAGTTCTTCTCCATGTAGGCTGTTCTATGCTCTTTCAATTGTTGTTCATATTAACTACTAGAAGTAACCAATGAATTTGGTAAAGTAGCAGGATACAAAATTAATGCACAGAAATCTCTTGCATTCCTATACACTAATGATGAAGAATCTGAAAGAGAAATTTAGGAAACACTCCCATTTACCACTGCAACAAAAAGAATAAAATACCTAGGAATAAACCTACCTAAGGAGACAAAAGACCTGTATGCAGACAACTATAAGACACTGATGAAAGAAATTAAAGATGATACAGATGGAGAGATACACCATGTTCCTGGATTAGAAGAATCAACACTGTGAAAATGACTCTACTACCCAAAGCAATCTACAGATTCAATGCAAACCCTATCAAACTACCACTGGCATTTTTCACAGAACTAGAACAAAAAAACTCACAATTTGTATGGAAACACAAAAGACCCCGAATAGCCAAAGCAATCTTGAGAAAGAAAAATGGAGCTGGAGGAATCAGGCTCCCTGACTTCAGACTATACTACAAAGTTACAGTAATCAAGACAGTATGGTACTGGCACAAAAACAGAAATATAGATCAACAGAACAGGAGAGAAAGCCCAGAGATAAACCCATGCACATATGGTCACCTTATCTTTGATAAAGGAGGCAAGAGTATACGATGGAGAAAAGACAGCCTCTTCAATAAGTGGTGCTGGGGAAACTGGACAGCTACATGTAAAAGCATGAAATTAGAACACTCCCTAACACCATACACAAAAATGAACTCAAAATGGATTAAAGACCTAAATATAAGGCCAGACACTATAAAACTCTCAGAGGAAAACACAGGCAGAACACTCTATGACATAAATCACAGCAAAATCCTTTTTGACCCACCTCCTAGAGAAATGGAAATAAAAACAAAATAAACAAATGGGACCTAATGAAACTTAAAAGCTTTTTGCACAGCAAAGGAAACCATAAACAAGATGAAAAGACAACCCTCAGAATGGGAGAAAATATTTTCAAACGAAGCAACTGACAAAGGATTAATCTCCAAAATTTACAAGCAGCTCATGCAGCTCAATATCAAAAAAAACAAACAACCCAACCAAAAATGGGCAGGAGACCTAAACAGACATTTCTCCAAAGAAGATATACAGATGGCCAATGAACACATGAGAGGATGCTCAACATCACTAGTCACTGGAGAAGTGCAGATCAGACTACAGTGAGGTATCACGTCACACCAGTCAGAATGGCCATCATCAAAAAAATCTACAAACAATAAATGCTGGAGAGGGAGTGGAGAAAAGGGAACCCTCTTGCACTGTTGGTGGGAATGTAAATTGATACAGCCACTGTGGAGAACAGTATGGAGGTTCCTTAAAAAAACTACAAATAGAACTACCATACGACCCAGCAATCTCACTACTGGGCATATACCCTGAGAAAACCATAATTCAAAAAGAGTCATGTACCACAATGTTCATTGCAGCTCTGTTTACAATAGCCAGGACATGGAAGCAACCTAAGTGTCCATCATCGGATGAATGGATAAAGAAGATGTGGCACATGTATACAATGGAATATCACTCAGCCATAAAAGAAACGAAATTGAGTTATTTGTAGTGAGGTGGATGGACCTAGAGTCTGTCATACAGAGTGAAGTAAGTCAGAAAGAGAAAAACAAATACCGTATGCTAACATATATACATATGGAATCTTAAAAAAAAAAAAGGTTCTGAAGAACGTAGGGGCATGACAGGAATAAAGATGCAGATGTAGAGGATGGACTTGAGGACATGGGGAGGGGGAAGGGTAAGCTGGGACGAAGTGAGAGAGTGGCATGGACATATATACACTACCAAATGTAAGATAAGATAGCTAGTGGGAAGCAGCCGCATAGCACAGGGAGATCAGCTCGGTGCTTTGTGTCCACCTAGAGGGGTGGGATAGGGAGGGTGAGAGGGAGACGCAAGAGGGAGGGGATATGGGGATATATGTATACGTATAGCTGATTCACTGTTATAAAGTAGAAACTGACACACCATCGTAAAGCAATTATACTCCAATAAAGATGTTAAAAAACTTGTTTTTCATATTAAAGATGGAGAAACAAGAATGAGACCTAGGTTGTGTCATGTAAATGTCCTTATAGTCTCAAGTTGAAGAAGCATTTCTGCGATTTTATAAACAAAGGATCCCAAACCTCCTGTTCCGTCTATGGTACATGACTCGGATGAAGAAAAATTTCCTTGTCCACAAAAGCTATGGACAATATAAAGTGATGATATTGAGCTCTTGTGTTAATAAAAGTGCCTTCTGAAGAGACTTTTTTGGGTCAACACTTTACCATCATCATAAATCTGTCTTACTCACTGCTCTAAAGATGTGCCGGGAATAATGCCTGGCAAACAGTAGGAGTTAATGGATGAATGGAAAAAAGCAAATGAATAACTTACAGGAACACAGGGTAACTGAGGCCAGTCCCTCCAAGACTGAGGACCATCTCAAAGAACAAAGGTTGTATAACCTCTCCTCACAGCTGAAAGAAGTTAGTTGGCTAATACTAGTTAGCCGGGCAATGCTGTGTTTGTTATGCTAAAAAATGACCAAATTAATTACAGATCTTAGTTTTATGCTATGACCTGTGGTTGACCAGGGACAGGAAAATGTGGCCTTTCTCTTATTTGAACTTAGGACCAGCTCTCAACTGTTGCATGGATTTGGAAAAATGCTTCTCCAGCCAGCTACCCTCCAATTTCTGAATACCAGAAACTGCTGTGGAGGATCACACTTAGGTCTAAAGGCAAAATGACACCCGTGAATGATTAGAGCATGGCTCCGAGTCTCTGGAAGAAGTGCCATCCACAGGATGGTCTGAAGACCACAGGACTCACTTTGCAACCTCAGTAAATTTTGCTGGAAACAGTAAGTAGTGGAGATGAGCTGCCTGTCTTTGTAGCTCAACACAGCACTCGGCTGCAGAGAGGGCTGAGGCTGCTGACGTATTTGCCCTGACACTGATATTTGGGGAAAACCTTTCCTTCTGCATGGCTCCAAATGTGGCTCAATAGAGCCTCATATTTTCACCACCACCGATTTTTAGATAGTCTTTTTGTTCTTGTTTTTAAGAGTCCAAAGCACTTCCTATGTTCCCCTTTTAGAACAGGAAAACTATAGAACCCCTACTTAGTCAAGATGGTACTGGAATTATCAACTTTGTCCTCTGAAGTAACAGGGAGGGTCAAAGTCTAACAGCTGCCTCCACGGTTTGGATCTCTGTGCAAGAGGTACACCTTTAAAGAAAGCAGGAGCACAATTAACAGGAGAGAATTATGCACATGACTCCTCCCCTCCCCCCAGCCCAAAGGTTCCTACCCCTCTGCCTGCACCCCCTAGGTTTTCTCTTATTAAAATTTAGAATGAAAAAGCAGAGACGGTCTGTGCTATCTAAAAGCAGGTTATTATTATGCAGTCTGCTCTAATTTCACAAAATGCAATACAGGACTCGTATTTTCCAGAAGCACTGGGATGTTAAAAGAAATTTAGAGTCTTCTGTGGATTGCAAATGAACCTTGAAGCAAAGGTCTTTCTTTCAGTTAAGTATTATCATTTAAGGACATGAGTTGTGTGAATAATATTGACCAAAAAACATTTAATTCATGCGTTTATTATTTCAGAGATTGGTTACTGGGATGCTTGTTTTGTTAGGTGGTCCAATAATCTGCTCATTTGATTCCAATCTGTTCACAATGCAGTTGCAAGCCTGGAGGATAAGAGCCCAACAACTGAAGCATGTCAAACCCACTCCAGTTTCTGTCACTGATTAACAGTTAAAATGTGGATTAACTTAGGTATGACATATGAATTTATGAAACATATTCCACTTTCTTTTTCTCATGAAGTTCAAATATATTCTAGATTCTTCAACCAAAATAGCTTTAAAGATGTTTAGTAAAAATGTAAAAACTTTTCTGACCCAGACTACCAGACTTCTTCCACGTCCCATGAAACCTTTCCAAAATATAGTTAGAGCTCAAAGGTTCAATACAATTTCTTAAATGTTACACCCTTTACCTTTATAGATTGGCCGGGATGGACAACAGTCTGTGCCTATTTAATCAAGATGAAACTGGACAAGGCCAATAGATTTAGTTCTCTCTCTCACCACAATTTATTATAAGATCCAACACATAGCCATATCCTCAGCCATAAATCCATTTTATTCACAAAGTGCTGAGAAATTAGAATCTTCCAATCATTTCTGGTTTTAAAGTGATATACGTACATGTGGATGATGAATCTGTTTAGATAAAGCAAAGGGGTATGTTCTTGGACCTTTGTGTTTAGGTTCAAGAGTCTTATCTCTTGGATGATTCCACGGACCACAAGTAAAACTAACTCATTTCTCTTTTACTTTCCAGTGTAGGTTAAAACACTAAAGAGTTTGTATCTCATTGACCCTGTGACATTCTGCCCCCTTCCCTCCCTGCATTGCCTCAGAATCATTCAATATTCCCCCAAGGACACAAGAAGACCTGAGGGAAACAGAAAACCAACTGAGTGCCTAAATACATTTTTAAAAAATCTAAAGCACAGAAAGTCAAAGCA
Source organism: Phocoena sinus (assembly GCF_008692025.1). Lineage (NCBI taxonomy): Eukaryota > Metazoa > Chordata > Mammalia > Artiodactyla > Phocoenidae > Phocoena > Phocoena sinus. Next base: position 60,781,311 of record NC_045769.1, read on the forward strand.
TCTTTTGTCTTACTGACCATTTGGGGGACAGAAAAGGCTTTTGAGTTCCAAAACTTTGGCTTAATTAGAAGGACAAATTCTATGTGGTTTATAATATAAACAATAGAGTAGGGAAGAATGTATGATTTCAGAGTTAGTGTTTCAGCCCCAAAGGAGATCAATACAACAGAATTGATGGGGGGGGGCATGTTTGAGGGAGGTGTTTTGGGAGAGAAGAGCAACTCGGCAAATTATTGGTGTGGGTCAGGGAAAGAGGCCCACCCCCTGACTGCTCCATTCTGGGGTCAAATCCCAGTTGAGTGAGGAGGGGATCTCTAAGCACAAATCTCTCTCTTGCTTCCTGAGTTGAGGGCTAGTGTGACCCAAGCGTGGAAGTCATTAGCATGCAAATACTAACAGAAGGCTCATGAATGGATGGAAACCACTCCCTATCCCTCCCAAAGTCAGAAAAGAACAGTGACCCCGAATATCACCTGTATTTTAATAGCACGTAAAGAAAGATAAGCCCGCAGAGATCAAGAAATAGGAGAGCACAAAGAAGTCAATGGAAAGCTCTATTTCAAGAAGCGGATGATCTCTGATGCCAAGTGCTGTAGAAAGATTAAAAAATGACAATCTCCTTCACATTCAGAACAAGTAGGTGGTAGATGGCTTTAGCTAGAGGGGTTTCCATGAAGTGGTCAGGGTAGACTTTAAATCACAGTGGGTTGAGGAGTGTTTAGAAAGGGAAGACACGGACCCAACAAATGTAGACAAGCCTTTTACGAAGTTTGGCGATAAAGGGGGAGAAAATGCTAAGAATAGATAAAAAAGTATACGGGGAAGATGAAGGTTTTGTCCTATTTTTTTTTTTTAAAGATTGGAGTGGCTGGAGCCCCTGTACACTCTGATGAGAAGGATCCCCTAGTTGTGAAAAGCTCAAAGATACAGGAAATAGAGGAAACTGTACATAGGTGGAGGAATCAGAAGAGGAAAACCTCTTCTATTCTAAGCTGAGGAAAGGTAGGATGGATGAATACAAATGGACAATTTTTTTTTTGCGGTACGCAGGCCTCTCACTGTTGTGGCCTCTCCCGTTGCGGAGAACAGGCTCCGGACGCGCAGGCTCAGCGGCCACGGCTCACGGGCCCAGCTGCTCCGCGGCACGTGGGATCTTCCCGGACCAGGGCACGAACCCATGTCCCCTGCATCGGCAGGCGGACTCTCAACCACTGAGCCACCAGGGAAGCCCAAATGGACAATTTTAATTAATATATATTAGATCACTCATATTTGCAATGCCTTCTTCCTCTCACTCAGAAAAAGGAGAATTTGTTTGCTGAACTCTTTAAGACTTGTGCTGACTGAGGTGCGAGGTGGGAGGAAAATGGCCGACACCAAGAGAGACTGGTTGCTCTACCCATGAGGGGATGAGAGAAGACAGACAGGCGTAAGATGAGGTGAACTAGCGTGGGGCAGAGGGGGAGGACAGAGGGAAAGAATAAATTGACAGCTGCCACGAGGGGCCAGACTTTGGGGGGGAAAAGGTGTACAGACAATTGTTAAAAAAATCAGGCTATGTGTTCTGAGATTAGTTCTCCTCTTCGTCTTGGTTAACTCCTTAAGAACTTTTCAGTAAAGACTCTGTCTTCCCAGGCTTTCTGGGTCAGGTTTGACTTTCACCATGTTGAACTGTCTTCAAGGCAATTGGCTTTAGTTGGGTTATGCAGGTAACAGATTTGGTGGCAGGAAATTGACATCTTGCATGGTTAAGAGGTGAGACTATCTGCTCAAAGTGCCGTGGAGAGGCGGTTTGGTCAAAGACTGGGAGAAAGTAGAAAAGTTTTCACTGAGCTGAGGGGTCCAGTGGAGACTGGAGGTCAAAAATTTACCATAGCATCCATCTGGACAGGGGTATGATCTTCTCTGGCGGTGCTTAGCAGTCTGGTTGGAAGCAGGAGAAAGGACACAACTGGATTAAGGGTTGGTATCCAGCCTGGTAGGTGTCAAGATTCTAACTATCCAATACTAGAAAAGTTCATTTCTACGTATCCAATACTATAATGACTGACCAACAGGAGTCACTCAATAGATCTTTAGTGACTGGATGAACGGGAAAACTGAAAATATTGGTAAGAAGGCGGTTGAAATATTATAGTAGGCCCTGGTCTCCACACTGAATAGGGAAGGAAGTGGAGACAAGAGGGGGCTAAACGGGTAAAACTCAAGGGGACCAAAGGTTTCTAGGAGATTTCTCAGGTCTACCAGTCACATGAGCAGCATCACCCACTCAAGAAACTTCTAAGTCTTAAAGCACCCCCTAGTGGCGGATCCAGGAAGCTATTAGGCCCAATATTTGCCTTTATGTTTTAGTCCTCGAAAGCAGCAAGTCGAAAGCAGCAAGTACATTATATACAGTCATTCCCTCAGTATCCACGGGAGATTGGTTCCAGCACACCCCAACCTCCTGCGGATACCAAACTCTGCGGATGCTTGAATCCCTTATATAAAACGGTTTAGCAGAGTCGGCCCTGTGTATCTGCGGATACGGAACCTGTATCGGAGGGCTGGCCGTATTCCTCTTTTCAATGTTCAAAGCGCCCTTAATTTCCCTTCATGCAATAACTTTCTCATTCATTCTTTAAACCTGCTGTTCCTCCTCTGTTTCTGAACTTTTGCCCCAGCTACCATAGGTATCTTTCTTTCTCTCCCCCTTTTCTCTCATCCTCATTCCCTTTCCTTTTTCAATTTGTGAAAACAATCCTGGTCATAGCACATATCGTTAAAGATGAAATTCATGATATGCCTGAAATCGAGGACAAGGAAATCCTTACGTTTCAAAACCAAAGAAGTCAAAGTCTCTTACAGTCAGTGAAAATGGACACAGATTTAAAAATAGCCACAGCGCAGACCATCTTGTAACCAATCTGCGTTTCCCAAGTACTCGCATTCAAAACATTTTCCATGCTTACGGTATTGCTTATATTTTAATTAATAACGTAAGTCTTTTTGCTATTCTTTCTACTGTAGGATGAGTTAGGCAGACTTTTGAAAAGCAGCCCAAAGATGTTTACAACATTGTTCTGATAAAGGATTTGCAAATGAGCTTTTGGACCACCTACTTGCCAGTTGGGGGTTTGGCACAATTTTAATTCCTGCTTGAATTTCCTGAAAAATCACATTAAGTTATTTAAGAAAAAACAGCTGCCAAACTTTCTGACAAGTCATAATGAATGGTTAAGTTCTGAAAGGTCAACCAGCCATCTTTTGGCTCCCATCTCCTCCTTAAAACCAAGCTATTTTGAGAATTTCCATTCCTCATGCTTTTTCTTTCCCAACCCTGACACTATTCGTATCCCCTCAGTGGCATTTTTTTTTTTTTGACTCAGGAAAACTTAAATGAGTTCCAAGATTGCAGAAAAGCCTTATTATTTGATGATTGTGGGTCTTGTCTGGGAAAAACTCCAAACACAGATTTGCCATTTTAAGCAATTCCTTTGAATTCTCACTCTATTGTCAGCAATAGTCCTGTTATTATTGGTTTATTATTGATTTTTTTCTTTCCCTTTACATGAGTTAACTAGGCACTCTAATTTTCTCTTCTCTTCTTATGCTCTCTTAGTTTTTAAGTCCCTGAAGGACTGTATTGTTTTAGCTTTTTGAGTTCTGGAACACACACACACACACACACACACACACACACACACACACATCATCACACACACACACATATACACATCATACCTTGCCATTTTCACAAACCCATGACCTTTTCCCTCAGCACCATGACTATTTCTTCTTTATAATCTTCCTTCTTCTTTACCCTACTTTAATATAATCAGCTGCCACATGCTGTCAATTTTCCCTTTAAAACATATTTCGGATTCATCCTTTTCTCTGAGTTCCCACTGGCACCATGCTGTCTCAGGTCATATTCTCATTGAAGATTCCGTTACCCTCTCCTAGTCAGCTCTCCTGCCCCCTCTTCATCCTCTCCCCACACCCCCACCCATGCCCCACCACGACTCAGTCCATACGGTCAATTATCCGGCTTTTAATATTCTGTGAGGGCAGGAAAGCACCTCCTATGCATTTAGGCACACCTCTTAATTCTCACAATCCTGCGTGATAAATGTTACCTTCCTCATGTCACAAGTGAGGAAGCTGACTCTCCCAAAGGTTAAGCGTCTTGTCCCAAATCACCTAACTTGTAAGTGTTCCAGTCACTGGCCCTCAAATTTGAAGAGGGAAGAGGTGCCTGTGTCATAACAGCAAAATAAAACATGTACATAACAAAGATTTTACACTTAATCTCTTTAAAGTCAAGGAATTAGACACATGTGCAATTAGTACCATATCAAGGGCAATGGCTTTCAAGAGATAGAACTTATGCCAGAGAAGTAGAAATCCAAGTGTCTGCTCTCAAACAGTTTATAATCTAGTCGGTCAGAGTGTGTATCTAGTACATGCTAGATACACAGCATATGCTAAATAAATACCTGCTCAAGCCAGGACCAGGGAATGGAAGGAGAGTCCTTGTTATTCTCTCCTTCTGGCTTGTCATAGGATGCTTCTTAATATAAAATGATCTGACACTTCCTCCTGACCTAGTCCCAAAGAATACCAAAATACACTGTTAGGAAACAAAGACGTGGAGATTACCGGGCTGCCTTCCAACCACAGGCCTATTTATTTTTTCCTAACTACAAGATAATTATTGCTGGATATTATTATGGGATTTTTCCATACGTCCTTTAGTTAGGACAGTGATGACCCAAAGCAGCCTTTTAATGTACTCTGGTCTCCTGCCAGCTTACCTCATTCTACAACTTTGTCTTTGGTTTTTATTTTTAGGATTATTCAAAATTCCCATTGCCTAATCAACCCCTCATTTAACCACTGCTGCTGTTGACTACACACCTCGACAAAGACTCCTTGGAAAAGGTCTTTTTCACTTGTGGTGGGCTCCTTTGAAACAAGTTCTTGCTACCTTCAACATTTTGGCAAACAAGGACACGTTCAAGGAAATTGGAGGCCAAACTTGACAGAGCACTGGGTGCAGCTGCTGGCCCAGCTGTGCGATGATTCTCAACTGGTCCATCACCTCCAAAACTCAACTATTCAGCACAGCCTTCCTTAGTCCAGCACTCCTGTTGGTCTAATATATTTGGCAACAGCCATTATTTCAGAAATGAATGCTCGCGTGTATTTATAGCAAGTCACGTGCCTGCTCTATCAACAATTAAAGAGATTAGGATTCAGCAGACAAACTCCTCTAATTAGGACAAGATGGAAGACACGGTATATAGAATGCTGCAGTTTGGTCAAGGTTTATTCTTTCCTAACAAGGCTGCCATACCGCCTCTCATCACTCAAACGGCCCCTCCCTCCCTAGGGCCACCCTGCTCCCTGTATCACAGTCACTTCCTGTGTCTGTCCCGTGGGATTTTCGGTCAGGGGATTCTGTTTGCAATGGACATTTCCAGTTGCCCCTTCCTCCCTCCCTCAAACCACACCAGAGACTCAGTGGACCGTTTTAAGGCTTGTTTTGATGTAACATGGACAGCACCACGTGGCCACTAATTTCATTCAGTTACGCCCTTCCCCTGGAGCCTTGGTGGATGTTACACGCTCACGCTTATGTAGTCTCTCCTCCGAACAAAAGCCTGAACTCAGCGTCTGGGCCATAAATTCCATCTTGCCTTGCTCCTGCCCATGCATTATTTAAGCAGTCTTCTCGGTGAAGCCGGCATGAGAAGATCCCTCTGAGTAACAATCAGCGGGCGCCTTATGCGCTGTTCTAACGGGAAATGTAGGCTATCGGAGAGAGTTCCACCCATTCACAGCCTTGATAATGAAATATGATAATCTAATTTGGTAAAAATAAACTGTGAAATCAGAGATTTGAGGCAAAAACTTTAAAGATGCAATTCAGACGAGCAATCAATGCTCATTCAGTTTCTGCACCATCTCAGCTTCCTCCCTGTGCAGATGCTTAAGTGATGCTAAATTAAATAATTGACAAATTTTTAAAACTGCTGGAAATTACCATCTGTACTTAATTTTGGAACATAAAAAGGTCCATAGAAAACACCCGTTATGATTATTTTGTCTAATAACAGATATGAAACAATACAAACATCCCAGTCATAAAAATATAATGCGTTTCGAGCAGTCTGGCTTACATATTCAAACAGTTTTTCAAAACAAAAGACCACAGGAGGAGTGAAAAGCTGGGTTACCAATACGTCTTTTCAAATGAGTGGCAAAAGAACTGAGGTTTTAAGTTTAAAATCTATCCCTCTAACCCTCACCTCCCCGCAAAACAAAAACCAAAAAAACAAAACTCACCCACAGGCTTCCTATAGACAGTAATGATCACATCACTTTTTCACATTTCTCTCCCGGATAAACCCTGGGCTACACTGTCCTCTGTTCAGAACTTTATTAGGTTGGTATTCCATTTATACAAAATGAAGTCTAGGACTGTAAATAAACATGCTTGAGGCTTCCATGAAAACACAGAAAGAGAAACAAGCTCCCTGCGTGGGAACACACTGGCAAATACGTGGATAAAACAAGCTGAAACTTACACCAGACACTTCTCCCAGGTCCAGCTCGGCAGTTGCCCCTAAAGGTACATTCTAGTTTTTTTTAATCCATGTTCTGCTCTTCTCACTGATGGGACTACTCAGGCACATGGTCAAGTTGCAGTCAGCTTCTCGGTGATGTATGAGAGCTGGGTTGATTTATCTCGTCTTTCTGCAGCATATTAGCACTAATGTTCCTGCGTCTGCATCCTACCTTTCTTTAGCCGTAGCCCCGGCTTTATCATTGGTAATCTAAATTAAAGAGCCAGTGAACAGAGCAGGGTTGTTGTCCCCCACCCCTCCCTGTTTTCCATGAAACAACTGCCAGGCAGTCATTCCCGGACAAGGATTCCACTGTTTATTCTATGGAGCCTCCTCTTCAATATCCCATTGAGACTGGAAGTCAGTGGCAAAAGGAGAGGTCCGGCGAGACTGTCTTAGTTCAAATGTCTAAGTATGATTTATTCTCTAAAACAGTAGAGATGGCCTCAGGAATTCCTAGAGAAAGCTGTCATTTGCCAGTTTTTCAGCCCAGAATACAGGATTGACACTATTTACAAAAGCGAAGTAACTTGGTCCTCAACCTACTGCCCAGGGTGCAGCACACCTTTTGGTGATTTTTTCTTTCCCTAAGAAATCTCTTCTTTTCCCCACCGATGTTTATTTTACACATGCACGCTTCAGTGTTTATTTTAATGTGGAATATGAGTGCCATGATTTTAGCAAGTTGCGTACAAGAAGCATAAAATCCTACAAAAAAAACTGGAGGAAAAAAAATCAAACAAATCATTATTAACCTTGTTGTAACCGTCTATCAACAAACTAGCTGAAGCAGGAGCAAAAGGCTCTATTTAATTCAGGAGTTGTCAGTTCTTTCAAGATACATTTAAAATTTTCTTGAGCTCCACAGATCTTTGGGAAGAGGAGATATTATCAGTACATTTTTCATATGAAAGTTTTTAATCTCTTGAAAACACTGCTGTCTTAGCAGCATCTCAATACTTTTAACTCGGGTTTCCAATGATTACTGAAATAATACTAGGTTTGTTTTCACAGTTTAAGCAACAAAACTTTTTAACAGCTGTTAAGCAGCAGCATTTGGTGGATAACCAAGCATAATAAGTTTCATCTCTATTTTTGTGTATTTTTGTTATAACATGATTGTTTTAATAATTTTAAACATGTATATTGCATTTTTAATTTTGCTTTTGAAAATTAACAAGTTATGACATATGTATTTCCACACAGACATAATATATAGACTTGTCACTTTTTGTAGATTTAGAATATTAAAGTCTCTAATTCCTTGATATTTGCATTGCTTCAATTTTTCATTACGAAAACAATGCCTCTTGTCAGGAATTCAAAATACTCGCATTCCAGGCCCTTGCACCCCCCAACTCTGGAACCAAACTACTGTGTTCAACTCACAGCTCTGCCACTTACCAGCTGTATGACTTTAGGTAAGGTACTTAAACTTATTATAGCGTGGGTGTATTCTGAATTCATCTGTAAAGTGGGATATTGAGAGTTCTGCTTCTGGTTCAATCTGGAACTTTCTGCTTCCCAGCTCTTTTCAGAATTGTAGTCAGGAGAGAGAATACTCAGGAGGGCTGCTTGAAGACTATCCAGGGTATTCTTCTAGATTGTATCCCTGGGTTAAATTTTACACACTTAGGGCTTCCCTGGTGGCGCAGTGGTTAAGAATCTGCCTGCCAACGCAGGGGACATGGGTTCGAGCCCTGGTCTGGGAAGATCCCACATGCTGTGGAGCAACTAAGCCCATGAGCCACAACTACTGAGCCTGTGAACCACAACTACCGAGCCTGTGAACCACAACTACTGAAGCCCATGTGCCCAGAGCCCGTGCTGTGCAACAAGAGAAGCCACCGCAACGAGAAGCCCGTGCACCACAACGAAGAGTAGCCCCTGCTCGCCGCAACTAGAGAAAGCCTACGCGCAGCAACCAACACCCAACGTAGCCAAAAATAAATAAATTAAAGTTAAAAAACTTTACACGTTTATATGAATTTCTACACTCTAGAACTTGTTTATATGAACTGCTCCACAAACATCCAGAGTAACGATTTAAAAGATTCAAATCTGGGCTTGTCACTCGGCTGCTTAAAACTCTGCATAGCTTCCCGTTATTCTTAGGAGGAAAGCCAAAATCTTTATCACGGCCTTCAAGGACTTAGTTTTATTTCACTCGGAAGATAAGCCCACCTTCCCAGAACTGACTGGCTGGGATTCAGAATCATCAATCAATGTAGTCTTGAACCCCTGCTCTTTACTGGCCAGTGAGCTTGAGCATGGTATCCGGGCACTGGTGTGGGATGCCGAGAGAATTCCAGAAGCAAACACATAGGCCTTTTCTTTTAGTTTGAAAGTAACATACGTGAATAAGATCTCACTATTTCACAAATCAGCTTACAAACTATGACAAAATCAGTATGAAGCAAGTCAGACTCAAAAATGCAAAGTGAAGATAAAATCAAGAGGTAAGAAGAATAAGATGAAATTAAAAATTTGATGAATGTTAACTGAAACTGACTTAGGCTAGAGGAGAAAAAGGGAAACAAATAAGAAGCAGCAGAAACTCCAAAACAAGTATTGTTCGAGCTTGGTATTCTCATGCTTCCAAGGTCTACGGCTCACATCAGCTAAATAGTCTTACACTTCTTCAAGTCAACAATCCCATGATTGCTATTGTGAGATTCTTCAATAAACAATTCCTATACTTTCATTACAATACTGTTGACATTACTCTCCTTCAAAAGTTCTCTTTATTTTAATCACTAAAACAACCATATGATAAACTTCACCAGTTTCCAAGTAAGATGACCAAGGAGCCCAACACCACAGGACCCTGAAAATATGGGATTTTTCATAACCTAAAGATCTTAAAATAGTGTAAAACCCCAAAGACATATGAAGCATCCACTGAGTAATGAAATCTTGAGACAGTCCAGTGCATAAGGAATGGACACCACAAGGCCCCATGAGTCCCAGAGTATGTCCTATGCTTCTTGCCATTGTCCTAATAATTTATACCATTAAAACCTCCCCTTGTAAGAAATCCTAAGACTCTGGAACCAAACTACTGCGTTCAACTCACAGCTCTGCCACTTACCAGCTGTATGACCTTAGGTAAGGTACTTAAACTTATTATAGTGTGGGTGTGTTTTAAATTCATCTGTAAAGTGGGATATTAGAGAGTTCTGCTTCTGATCATGAAAGTAACACCTTCTCAGAGATAACAGTTATAAACTCCAGATAAAATATTAAAACGACAACAATATTTGAGGACATTGAAGAATGACCAAGAGCAGGCAGAAACTTAAAGAGGGGTTGACACTTGGAAGAAGGGCTCTCCATAAGTTACCCTTTTTTTTTTTTCTTTTTTAAACAGCTTTTCAACTAAGGGCAGGCCCAGTCAATCAGTTCTGCAGGGCAGCTATATCTCAGGTAGAAACTTGCCATCTTACTGGTTGGGAAGTCAGAGGATAGAGTTCAGAGAGAAGAGAGCAGCTGAAAAATGAGGGAGGAAATCCAGAGAGAAGAAAGTCATAGAGGGGAAGCTCCAAATTCAATACACAAAATCTGATAAAATCTCCAAAGGATCCCAATACTTACATGTGTGGAGCAGACTTCAAGCAGCCCAGCTAAGGTGAAAAGAACTAAACAGATCCTGCTGCTATCTATCACAGGGAAGACAAATTTGGAAATTGAGTTCCATCAATAACAAATTACTTGCTAAAACAAAAAGATTAACACTGTTTAAAGGCCTATGACCAAATTCAGAAGCTCTATAACATTTCACTCACAATGTCCATGGTACATTCCAAAACGACTAGTTATGCAAAGAAATAAAAAAAAATGTAACCCATCCTCAAAAGAAATGGTAATCCATAGAGACCAACTCTGAGATGATGCAGCTATTGGAATTAGCAGACAAGGATTTTAAAGCTGTTATTATAACTGTGCTAAAGGATACTTAAAGATCTCAGCAGAGAAGGGGAAACTATAAAAAAGAACCAATTGGAAATTTGATAACTAAAAGATACAATTACTGAAAAAAAATTCACTGGATAGACCTAACAACATATTGGAAGAAAACAATAAAAAGTATCAGTGAACTCGGATGTAGAAAACAAACTTATGGTTACCAGAAGATAAGGGGGGTGGGTAGGGATAAAATGGGAGATTGGGACTGACATATACACACTACTATATATAAAATAGATAACTAATGATAACCTGCTCTATAGCACAGGGAACTCTACTCAATACTCTGTAATATCCTACAGGGGAAAAGAATCTTAAAAGAAAAAAAAAAAGTGCAGATATATGTATATGTATAACTGATTCACTTCACTGTACACCTGAAAGTAACACAACATTGTAAATCAACTATACTCCAATAAAATTTTTAAAAATAGATTAAAATGTTCATAAAAAAAGGATCAGTGAACTTGAAAATAGAACAATATAAATTATCCAATCTGAAGAGAGAAAAAACTTTAAAAATGAACAAAACCTCACATTCTAGTATGGAATAAAATAGCGTAAGGTCTAGTATGTGTGTAATTGAAAGCCCAGAAAAATGGGAGAGGAAAGAATGGGCAAGAAAAGAAATTTTGAAGAAATAATCCAAATTTGCCAAAATCTGGTTTAAAAAATGACATAAATTTGCAAATTCAAAAATCCTTGCACTCTGCAAACAGGATAAATGAGAACAAAACAAAACAAAAACTCATGCCAGAGCACATCATATTCAACCTGCTAAAATTCAAAGGTAAAATCTTGAAAGCAACTAGAGGAAAATGGCATGAACAAGAGAAAACTATACTAACTTTTCATCAAAAGTAATGGAGGCTAGAAGATAACATAATGAAAACTTTAAAGTACCAATAGGAAAAACAACTGACAAGCTAGAATTCTATATTTGGCAGAAAATATTCTTAGACAACAAAGGCTAAATGAGGCCATTTTCAGAAAAAACAAAACCTAATCACCAGCAGAATTGCACTATTGGAAATGTTGAAGAAATATTCTCCAGGATAAAGGTAAATGACATGAGATAGTTATTTGGATCTACAGAAAGGAATGAAGATCACTCAAGTGTTAAATACGTGAGTAAATATAAAACACACACACACACACACACTTCCTTGAAACTCTTCAAAACACATACAACTATTTAAATTAAAATTATAACACTGTATTGTCGGGTTTGTAACATAAATACATAACAACAGCACAAAGGCTGGAGGGGGCAGTAAATGGAACTCTCCCAGTTGCGATGCTCCAATGCTTGACATGAAGCACTACAGTACTAACTCTAAGTAGAATGTGAAAAATTTTTAATATATATGGTAATCCCCCAACCGACCACGAAAAATTAATACAAAGAAATTTAAAAGCCAATAGAAACATTAAAATGGAATTCATGGCAGCCATGAATGTGCCTCGCTTAGGTCTCCCTTCCAGAAGAAACAAGCTAATGAGCTGTAAGGAGCACAGTCCGCTGACAGCATCCAAAGGCAGCACCTTTGGGATCAACTGTTTGTGAATCAAAGCCATGCTCTTCACCATTAGTCAATGACTGAACATGACAGGGATACTAGCACTTGGCCATTTCTGCCCAGTGTAAAACTGTTTACAGGCAGTCTTTGCACCAAAGCCCTCCAACAGGCTGGAAGAGACTTTCTCAAAATCAAAGCACAGTTTGAGGCTCTTTCTACCCTACCCCTCCTTTCTTCCACCCTCCCTTCACAGGTGTCAGATGCCTGCTCTCTCTCTTTTTTATCTTTTGTTGGCATTGCATCCAATAAATTTCTTGCACCTATAGTGCCATCTTGGCATCTGCTTCCTGAAGAACCAACCTAATGCAGAATTCTAAAAAATAATCCAAAATAAGGCAGGAAGGGAAGCAAGAGGAACAAAAAAGCAGATGGGACAAAGAGAAAAAGAGCAAACTGGTAAATCTAAATCCAATCATATAAACAATTATGTTAAATGTAAATGGACTAAATATTCCAATTAAAAAGAAAATTGCCAGAATGGATAAAAATTAAAACTAATCTATATGTTCTCCTTATATTTATAATACAAAGAACAGATAATCTGAAAATAAAAGCATTAAAAAAAAGAGAAAGCATAAAGAAGCTCGAGTGGCTATGTTAACATCATATGAACTAGATTTCAAGGCATAGAGTATTACCAGAAATAGAGAGAGATTTTGTAATGATAAAGGAGGCAATTTACCTGGAAGAAATAAAAATAATAAATGCATAAGTGCCTAATTATAGAACATTTTGAAACAAAAATTGACAAAATTATTGAATAAATAGACAAATCCACAATCACAGTTGGAGATTTTTAAGACTGTTCTCTCAATAACTGATAGGACAACAAGATAAAAGTAATAGCAAGGACATGGAAAACCTGAACATCACCATCCAGTACACTGAGCTAATTCACATTTATAGAACACCTCCACTAACTACAGAATACACATTCTTTCCAACTGTACACAGCATATTCACCGAGACAGACAATTTGGTGTGCTATAGACAAGTCTCAACAAATTTCACAAGACTGATATTCTACAAAGTATGTGTTCTGACCATAATTCAATTAAACTCAAAGCAATAAGATATTTGGAAAATTCCAAGTATTTGGAAATTGACAACACATTTCTAAAGAACTCATTGACCAAAGAAGAAATCACAGGGGAAATACAAAACATATTTTAAAGTAAACCATAAGGAAAATGCAACGTATCAAAATTTGTGTGACACATTTAAAGCAGTGCTTAGAGGGAATCTTACAGCTTTAAACATTTATAGTAGGAAATAATAAAGGGATAAGAGCAATGATCGTAAGTTCCACCTAAGAAGCTAGAAAAAAGAGCCAACTAAATCCAAAGTAAGTAGAAGGAAGGAAATAATAATTTTTCTAAAAGAGCAGAAATTGATGAAATAGAAAAATAGAGGAAATTAAGAAAACCCAAAGTTAGTTCTTTGAAAGATTAACAAAATTGATAAATTCCTAACATGATTGATCAAGAAAAATTTTAAAAGAGAGAATACAAATGACCAGTATCAGGAATGAAAAAGAAGGCCTCTCTAGAGATCCTAATATGTTGAAAGGATAATAAGCAACTATACTAAACAACTTTGTGTCAATAAATGTGGAAACTTAGATGAAATGGACACATTTCTTGAAGAAAGAATTTACCAAAACTGACATATGAAATTAAAAATCTAGAGAAGTATATAATAGATATACTTCTCTGTATCTATTAAAGTAATTGAATATATTATCAAAATCCTTCCCATAAAGAAAACCCCAGCACAAATGATTTCATGGTGAATTCTAGAACATTTAAGGAAAAAACAATGTTACTCTAATACAAACTTTTTCAGAAAACAGAGTAGGATGCAACAGTCCCCAACTCATTTTATGAGGCCAGCATAACCCTGACACCAAAATCTAACAAAGATACTATAAGAAAACTACAGCTCAATATGGACTCCAAAATCCTTAACAAATATTAGCAAATAAACTCTAGCAATAAAGAGGATAATCAACCTGTTTTACATCATGACCAAATACAGTTTATCTCAGGAATGTAATGCAGCTTTAACACTTAAAAATCGATTATTATAATTTACTGTATTACCAGAATAAAAGAGAAAAACCATGTAGAATTTTAATACATTCAGAAAAGGCATTTGATAACGTTCAATACCAATTCATGATAAAAAAAAAAAACAGAAGGGGATTTCCTCAATCTGCAGTTAAAATCATATTAATGGCGGCAAGTCAAATGCTTTTCCCCTAAGGTCGGTAACAAGGAAAAGATGTCCACTCTCCCCACTTCTCTTTACCCTTGTACTACAGGTCGTAAACAGTATAATAAGGCAGGAGAAATAAATAATAGGCATAAAGATTAGAAAGGAAGAAATAAGACTCCCATTGTTTGCAGATAACACAATTGTTTCTATACAAAAATCATAAGAAATCTGAAATGGGATAATAGTACCTACCTCATATAGTTGCTATAAGAATCAAATGAATTTAAATTTGAAATTCGGAACTGTGCCTGACACACAGTAAGCACTATATAAGCATTAAGTAAAATTTTAAAAATACGTCTAAATATAAAATCTGGGAGTGACAATGAGTATAGATTTATTTGTCAGAAGAGCTTAAAGAGAGCTACTTTAAGGAATAAGATGATGTTTGGTCGGGGGCCCAGGTTATGAAAGATTCCAGGGCAAATAACACTTGGGATGCCTGGAGAATGGCCAGTTCTGACATTTCTAAAATAGAAAGATGAAGTCTGTTACAGTGACACTGTCTACAGAGTTACTACTTTAATATGGGATCTATAATGTCCATACAGTTATCTAAACAAATCCAGTTGCTGTGTCTAATTAACAAATAACTTGCTGTGATCTATAAGTACTCTTATGGCAGACTATCCACGAGAGACATGTACGTAGGGAAAAAAAGGCAGTTGGCGTAATCGTATTTACAGTAGAATTTAATTTTCAGTGCATAAAAGATATGCATATATGATAACTGCATTGACATGTGCATAGAAAAGTTTCTGGAAATACCCAAATAGAAGTGTTAATTAATAGTGGAGAGCTCTAGATAGTGGAGTAGAGAGGACTTTTATTTTTTACTTAATATATCTTTGGCATATTGTTTGAATTTTTAATAATATTTTTACTTTGTAATTAAAAACAAAAATCCCTTACTAAAGCAAAAAATATATCAACACTTAAAAGTCACAATGTTTAGAGTCTATTTGTTTTCTAAGTCAAATAAGATGAAAAGGATTCTTCCTTTGTGTTCTTTAAACTAAGGTAGTTTTATTTTAGTCATCAAGAGCATATTCCAGATGTTTATGCTCCTGAGATCCCTCCCAGCAGTCCCACCAAGTGGAAAGTGGGGAGAATTAAAAACCCAGGTCAGGTCAAAGGTTCAGTCTGTCTTCACTGGCAGGCTCATCAAAACAGAGAGCCCTGAGAAGGCCCCTGCGCCCCTGCGAGCCGGCTTCACCGTAATTCATGCCTTCTGACTTCTGAATCAATCCGGGAACCGGTTTCCCCTACTCCTATCCCTGGATGCGTGGAGACCACGGAGAGGAATCTGGATCAGAGACAACCCATTACCACTGGAGGCACAGAATTTTAAGCAGAATGACCTTAGAAAATGTCGAATTCATCTACAGACAACCACTTTCCAGGTAAGGAAATAGAAGTCTAGAGATGTAATTGCCCAAGGTCACAGGGTTACTAAGTGACCACAGCAGGTCAGGATAGCGTCCTTTCTGTGATGATGGAGAGAGGGTCTAAAAGGTCCTACTGATGCTGTACCAGGGGCTGTGCCTTCATGAACAGAGTATACCAGGATGCAGGCTTGACCAGGAGCGGAAGGGAGTAATCTTCCTGCCTTTATCACAGACCTTCAAACTGGAGTGCAAACATCAAAAACTGACTCTGTTATTCATTTACTCTCATCACTAGTGTTCCATAAAACGCACATACACTTTCTCTACAAATAATCCATTAGTATAAAAGGGCGAATGTTTCCTATTTGAGATGTGCCTTCTGGGCACATCATTCAGAGATGCTTTTAGTATATAACTAACACTAATGAAGGTCTCTTGTTAGAATGTTTTCCACATTTTGGTTATAGGCAATAGAAAACCTGGAGATATTTAAATTAATGCAATGTGTACTACTATGCTCTAACATATTGTTGTTGTTGTTGTTGTTTTTACAGTGGGAACTATAAATCAATTTCTAGAGTTTAAGAGGTAAACCAACGATTAGGCTGTGGAATTACTTAGAATCCATAAATCTGAGACTGATTTAATCAAACTGCCTTGCAAACCTGTCCAGAACCAGAAAGGCGCCCTTCATTCCTCTCTGCTAAGAAAAGAAAAGAAAAAAAATTCCAAAGAACAGTCATGATAGCACTCTCCAAGATAATGAGCTAAAATCCAAATTGGATATGGATAGGCACACAAGAAATCATTCTTACCTATTTATCAATATAAGTTCTCTAAAACCTCCTATAGGTGGTTATTTATTAACATTGGTTATAATATACTCAGAATAATAAAATTGTTGCCTTGATTCAACATCACATTTTCCCACTAATAACAGACAAGCTTTCCAACAAATTACTGTAAGTTCCTTGAATGCGTTAGAAATATTCCTTCACTTATACCCTCAGATCTGCAGGAATACATCTTGGGGTTAAGGAGAGGCATACCTATATTTATTGTAAGAAGCTAAAGGAGGATACATAAGTGGCAGCCCCTGGCTAGACATGGATGCTACTCACATTTATTATACTGCCACCAGCCCCCTCTCAGACACTTCATTACTAATGATTTTCCAACACAAAAGCTTTTTAAAACTTTGATCTTTTGTGAAAAACTCAGTAGGATAATAAAAACCTTCCAGCTGAACAAACAGACTAGGGCAGAAAGACCATCTCCTTAGCATTTGCCACAGAAAGTATCATCTGCCCTGACTCCACCCTGGTGTTTCATTAAAGTGGTGTCATTCAAAGTATGCAAATGACAGTAATAATCTGAACAAACAAATGAATTAGGTGAGCCTCTATAGGCAACTTACTCCAAGGTAATTAAGAATGCTAAGTCCAATAAATTATTATTTTAAATGGCAAGTAAGCTTTAATTAAACTTGATTTCTATACTAAAATGAAACTACTAACTCAACAGAAGGGATCCAGTGTGAATTAAAAGGCAAAGTGTGGGGCTTCCCTGGTGGCGCAGTGGTTAAGAATCCACCTGCCAATGCAGGGGACACGGGTTCGAGCCTGCGTCCAGGAAGATCCCACATGCCACGGAGCAACTAAGCCTGTGAGCCACAACTACTGAGCCCGAGTGCCACAACTACTGAAGCCCGCGCGCCTAGAACCCGTGCTCCGCAACAAGAGAATCCACCACAATAAGAAACCCACGCACTGCAATGAAGAATAGCCCCCGCTCGCTGCAACTAAAGAAAGCCCGTGTAGCAACGAAGACCCAACACAGCCATAAATAAGTAAATAAAAATAAAGTTCCCTTTTTAAAAATTTTTTTAAAAAGTATTTGGGGTGCCTACAGCATGAGTGAATTTTTTTTTGTTGGTTTTTTTTTTTTTTGCAGTACGTGGGCCTCTCCCGTTGCAGAGCACAGGCTCCGGACGCGCAGGCCCAGCGGCCATGGCTCACGGGCCCAGCCGCTCCGCGGCATGTGGGATCTTCCCGGACCGGGGCACGAACCCGTGTCCCCTGCATCGGCAGGCGGACCCTCAACCACTGCGCCACCAGGGAAGCCCATGAACGCATTTTAAATGGTAAAGATGCTAAGCAAAATTAGAATCAACCCAAACCTAAGGTAATTTCTCTCCAACCAGCATCTCAAACTTTCTCTATCATTAAGAAAGGGAACCCAGCAGACTGTAGCCCACTAGGGGTTAAGAGTCCTTCATAGGGGTTAGGGGGACACAGTGACCCATAGTAGAACCTCCACAGCTATGATAGCCACCAACCCAAAATACATGTGTATGATGGATCAAACCAATGGGCCCTAATCAATAACCATGGAAATAAAGGTGCCCATAGAGGGAGAAACATTTCCAGAGTTGTTCTGAGATGAATAAGGCTAAAACACGGTCCTATTAAAGTAGATCATACTTGCATATTTAGTCCTACAGAATAACATAATCTTAATAATTACCATCTATTTTGAAAGCATCAAGTCTTCTCTGAGACTAGAGGTATCCACGTAGCTTCCCTTTGTAATGTATTGTCCCAGTAATGTTAATGGGACTCTCACTGGACCCCACCCACCAGCCCTGGCAAGCAGTAAAGCCCTCACAGAACCACCTGTTTTCTTCTCCACATGAAGCAGCTCTCCTGTTTTAGCCTCCTGGGTCTTCCCTCTTCCACCTTCAGCCCAGAGTCCCACAGGAATACACACAACGCGTCCTGTCCCCTCCGCTCCCGGCTTTCTGGTCAGGCCGGATGACCCAGGGCAGGAGTCAAGGAGGAAGCTAAGAACAGGAGCCGGGCGGTGGCGGAACACAGCAGGGAGGGGCCTGGAGAGGCCATTCTAAGTCACTACCTCTGGCATCTAGACCCAGTCGCCCTGCCATGCAAGACCTTTTTCACACAGTTTCCCTAAATAGTCTGCCCTCAGAACGACCCTAGGGACACTGTTGAAATACTAATGGCAGTGGCAAGGAGTCGGTGTCAAGCCTGTGTTCCAAGGAGCAGACAAAACTCCGGACTACTGTATTTTCTCCTCTGTACTTGTGCCTTCACTCTAGAGAGGTAATCGTGCAACTGCTGACTCTGCAACTGGGGAGGGAAGAACTCAGGAGACCTGAAGAGGACAATGTGTCCCTCTCCTACCTGCTCCCGCCCCTGGCCAGAATGGGATTCATTCATCCAATAACCACCGGGCACTGTTGACATGTCAGGCCCTACACTGTGCTCAGGGCACATAGCAAGACACCATTCTGTTCCCAAGCTGCCCACGTTCCACAGTCAGGTGAGACACGCGGGCAAGCAATTACAAAATAACGTGCTGGAAACGGATGGAACGGGAACATCGGAGGAGTGAGAAGGTCGGGGGATGGAACAGAGGAAGCTGCCCGTGCCGGAACATCAGTCCCATTGGAATGTGTCTGCTCCTCTGACCCGCCAGAAGGGGAGCTATGCATGACACGCAAAGAGCTTTGTCTCTCGCATTAGAGCAAAAATTCCAAGAGTGCTGGGGCTTGGTGTGCCATGAGGGCTCAAGAAATATTTGCTGAGTGAATGAAATGATCTAAGAATTCGAATCTGCCCCTGGGACTTTTTGGACAGAATCTCGGATCTGTCCAAGGAGGAGCTCAGCGGTCATCTAATTGTCCGACCTTCTAGAATTTATAGACAAGAGACTTCTTTTAAAACGTTTGCACAGCACAGCAGAGTTGCCCAGAGGAAGTGTGCTGGGTCCATGAAATGTTTGCAGGTGAGTGGATAAAGTGTGCAGATCTAGTCAACGAACAATTATTCAGCAATAAAAAAAAAAAAGAACTACTGACACATACTACACGATGGATGAATTTCAAAAACATGATTCTCAGGGAAAGAAGCCAGACACAGAGACCACATAGCATATGGTACCACTGATACGAAGCGTCCAGAAAAGGCAAATTTATAGAGACAGAAAGTAGACCAGTGGTTGCCTGGGGCTGAGGTGGGGTAGAACAGGATTAACTGTCACTAGGCATGAGGGTTCTTACTGGGAGGGTGAAACTGTTCTACAACTGGACTATGGTCACAGCTGTGCCACCTTGTAAAGAGACTAATTGTACAGGTGAGGTGGGTGAATTTTATGACATACAAAATATACCTCAAAGCTGTTTAAAAAGTTTTGCAAGAGGAGTAATAAGTTATACATTTACCCTCATGCTGGTATGAGGGGGTTGCTGTGTTGCAGACAGAAACAAAGAAGCCCAGGGCTTCCCTGGTGGCGCAGTGGTTGAGAGTCCGCCTGCCGATGCGGGAGACATGGGTTCGTGTCCCGGTCTGGGAAGATCCCACATGCCGCGGAGCGGCTGGGCCCGTGAGCCATGGCCGCTGAGCCTGTGTGTCCGGAGCCTGTGCTCCGCAACGGGAGAGGCCACAACAGTGAGAGGCCTGCGTACTGCAAAAAAAAAAAAAAAAAAAAAAGCAGCCCAGACTTGAAAGCACCCCCCATCTCCTAACCCCACCCTCAGAGCCTGCCATTCCTCTTTCTAAAAAGTCTGTTTGTAAACAGAAAGCAGATTCTTGGTTGCCGGGGCTGCTTCACGGGGACGTGGTTTCCTTACGGGGTGTTGAAAAAGTGCTGGAACTAGATAGTGGTGACGGTTGCAAAACATTATAAATGTACTTACTGCCACTGAATGGTACCCTTCAAATGGTTAAAGTGGTAGATTTCATGGTATGTGTATTTTACCACAATTTTTTAAGTCTACTTCTTCTTTTTAAAAAGGCCATGTTTGAGGAACATTTTCACATTTCCCTTTCCTCTGCCAAATCCATTCCCCAGTAGCCACAGAGGGGCCAGCTCCTGTCCCCAGACACCTCATATCGGGATGTCTTAGTCCAGGTGACAGTGTAACTAAGCAATTTGTTTGCTGCATGCCCTCATCACCTTTCCCCGGCTTGGCAAACGTCAGACATTAATGAAAAGAAATCTGGGCTTGGTTTGCGGGTTAATCCTGCCCACTTGAAACTGGCTGGCTTCGTTCAAAACAACACACAAAGGGACGTTCCCAAAGCTGTCAGGCCATCTCTTGAAGGGTTGCTACTTGGCTCCCTGGCAGCACAGAGGGGCAGCGACGCCTCCTGGCACGGATTTAGCCGCAGCGTATGATGAAACGCTTGCTGCTCGGTCAGAAATTCTGCAGGTTCACAAAGCTCTAGAACTCCCTGCTTCCACAGGATCCAAAAGCAGCGCCAGACTGGCCTGGAATCACTCCCATATGGTTTCTACTGCAAATGTCCTAGGTCACTGGGAGCAGTGATGATTCCTGGATTACTTCTTTCACCAATATCACTGGCTTCAGTATTCCTATCAGACAATCTGTAAGGTGGGTTAAAATATTCTTTCCTTCTTCCCCAACAAGACAACAGCTGCTAAAGCATTTAGCCCAAGGATTTAGAGCTAGAACCAGGATCTAAATGTGCTCGGGGTTCATAGATTTGATTGGTGTACATAGGAAGTAAGAATTATCAGCTGTAAAGGATTTTCTACCTCAAAGACGACATCAAACTGATACTCTCACTTTGGAATTGCTTAAAATATGCCTGGTATAGAATGAACTAGGAAATAAAAAAAAAAACAACCTTCGGGTTTCCAACTGTGAAACGGTACTTGGAGAGCAAGTGCTAAATGCCAAACGTCTAAAAGCCCTCCTCCGAGGAAATACTTCCTTACTGCCAGCCAAAAATCACAGGGACACACTGGGGCTGAATTTTTAAATTGTGTTTTTTAGACACTGGATAATTTTCTGACCATTAAAGACAATCACAGCCAAACCTAACAATAAAAGTAATTGAATCTCATGCTCGAGAAGCACACAGCTGATTCACGGTGAGGTGCAGGAGAGGAAGGGGGCAGGAAGTCCAGGAGCGATTTTCCTTCTGCGTAAAGCAGAGCCTGCCTTCACAGTGGAGAAGCCCGGGATGGAAGCGTGCTTTTACTTCCCGACTGCCCTGTTCTCTAGGGCCCACGCTCCCAGGTGGCACCTGAAAACCATCAACAGGTGTTAGAGGTTTAACTCGGCCTCTGACCCAGGTCTCACAGGCCCAGCTTAGGACATTGAGATGAGGTTTCCAAGAGAGGACAGGGTGAGGCCACATCCATTCTGCCCTTGGGAGACTGTGCCTGTTCCGAGTCTCCCAGGGCACTGGGCGCACACAGGGCACCCAGACTTTCCCGGTGGTGCACAATGACCAACAGTAAAATACAGCCTAACCTGGGGAATGTGTAAGAAAGTTTTTGCCTTGCATTTACACCAATTGCATTCAACCTTAAAGATACCACACTGACCCGACTTCGAAGGATTTACAAGCTAATGGCAAAACTACTAGCAGCTGTGGGAGATAAGCTAGCCAACCACTTGGTGTCAGAGCAAGGTCTATTTCTGCAAACATTTCATGCGTACAGCTTTTGAGATTGAGTTGGTGGTCACAGAGAAGGTCTGCGTGGATTGGCCTTTACAGAAAAGAGACCCTCATGTGGGAGCCTTGGGTAGCTTAATTTTCTGAGCATCCGTATTCTCAACTATAAAATGGGAATTCAGGGCCACAATCTCAAACACATGAGATGCCTGCAATGGCATATATTCACAATAAGTGGGATAAAGAGAGACTATAAATAGCCTCCTGTCCTTAAGAGTAGAGTCTACATTTCTTCCTAGCTCAAAAGAGTGACATCATCCCTGTCTTATTCTTTTTCCCTTACTCCTCTTATCCAATTATTTGTTGACATCCTACACTTCCTGACAATGCCTCTCAAACCTGTCGCCTTTTCTGAGTCTATATTCACCCCAGCAAGGCCATATCATGGCATGCGAGACCACTGTCATAAATTCCTAGTTCAGGTGCAGCCTCCCCAAACCGTCCTGCGCTCTTCAGTCAGGTCATTCTCATTCATAATCACTGTGCTGACATCAAAACTCTAGAGACAAGGCAGTGTCCACGGGACCAAGTCCAGACTCCTGGGCTTAGAGTCCTGCCCATTTTCCCACGTCCCCATCCACAGATTCTCTGCTCCACCCAAACATTTGATTCCTCAAATGCCTTTAACTTTACCACCTCTGCAACCTCACCCCTACAATCCCATGGCCCGGGGGCAGAGTGTGTTCTACGAAACGGTCACAACAGTATCTCCCACCCCATCTGCTCTTCCCACACTGTGACTTTAATGTGTCAAAGGTTGCGTCTAGGGCTTCCCTGGTGGCTCAGTGGTTGAGAATCTGCCTGCCAATGCAGGGGACACGGGTTCGAGCCCTGGTCTGGGAAGCTCCCACATGCCGCGGAGCAACTGGGCCCATGAGCCACACCTACTGAGCCTGCGCGTCTGGAGCCTGTGCTCCGCAAAAAGAGAGGCCGCGACAGTGAGAAGCCCGCGCACCGCGATGAAGAGTGGCCCCCGCTTGCCACAACTAGAGAAAGCCCTCGCACAGAAACGAAGACCCAACACAGCCAAAAATAAAAATAAATAAACTAAAAAGAAGGCTCAACATTAAAAAAAAAAAAAAAGGTTGCGTCTATATTCCCTCCCCTTGAATCTGGGTGCACTTGTTACTATGACCAAAGTGGCAATGGATGACTCACAAGGTAGGTCATAAAACGGAAGGCACTTCTGCCTGGCTCTCTTGGGACACTAGCTCTCG
Organism: Phocoena sinus; assembly: GCF_008692025.1. Taxonomy (NCBI): domain Eukaryota; kingdom Metazoa; phylum Chordata; class Mammalia; order Artiodactyla; family Phocoenidae; genus Phocoena; species Phocoena sinus. Next base: position 60,804,859 of record NC_045769.1, read on the forward strand.
TTACCCAGCCTCCATGCTAAGAGGGAGCCAAGCAGCCACGTGGAAAGACCGTGTGTAGGTGCTCTGGTCACTCGCTCCAGCTCATCCCAGCTGACAGCCGGCATCAGCTGACAGACATGCAGCCTTCGGTTGATTCCAGCCCCCAGCCATCCTCTGAGCTGCCCCAGATGATCCTAAGCAGACTGGAGACAAGCTCTTCTCTCCCATCCCCCTGCCCCAATCCCCACTATGCTCGGTCCAAATTGCAGATTCATGAGCAAAAGAAAAGAGTATGGTTGTTTTAAGTGACTACATTGGAGTGCTTTCTTGTGTAGCAATACGTAACTGGAATAGACTAAAACGCCCTCCCCTTCTTTTTGGCTGTCTCAAATCCTCCCTGGCTTTCAGAAGCTTAGTACAGATCTCACCTCCTTCCTGATGTTAAGTGATTTCTGTCCCTCTCTTGTTTGAAGCCTGAATAGCACTCAATAAAGACCTACCATAATGGACCATAATCTCCTTAAGAGAGAAGGCCATGCCTATGTTTTCTTGGGAACCATTTCCTATCATCTCTCAGAATATCTTACAATAACAGATAGTCTATATAAACACTACGTGGATAATTAATTTTCTAGCCTCCAGAGTAAAATGCACACAGTAGGTACTTAATACATGATACACACTATGACAAGTGTTTAATACAAAAAAAATGGGAAAAGAAAAACAATAAAAAATAGTTTTTAAATGGAGGATCAGGTAGTTGTAGGAAATTCAAACCTTTCAAGTCTTCAAACTGCCTTTCTACTGAGTAAAGTAGATGCTTTATAAATTAACAGTTTTAAGTTCAGGAGCGTGTGTGTTTTCAGCCAAACATTATGTAGATTTGGATGTCTCTTTGGGAACTGTTCCTTTGTTAATAAATGCTAAATGGGCATTTTGAGAAGTGGTAGTAACCATCCATGTTCTATGGTTCTGTAATTTACTCAAGGATAATTAGAGCACGGGAGGGTTTAGAAATAGGCAGAATGTTTCCTGTCGAATAACCATCTGTGTCAGGACCTCTTAAACTGGGGATCATGAACACTCGATGGTTGTCACTGGATGGGCTTCATGAAGTTCATGCCCAAAATTTTGTGTATATTTGCATTCTTCTAAGGAGAGGGTCCACAACTCTCATCAGATTCTTAATAGTTGCGGAAACGTAGTTAATTCTATGTTTTACCTTATCACATTTGCTTTTAACTCTTATTCAAAGATTCTGCTAAAGGGGGAGCCCTGGGCAAGCAATGGGGAAACACCAAGGCCGGTTTGGCTCTGACACTGCCTCGCATGGTGGCCTTGGGGAAATCCTTATAAGCACTTTAGATCTGCTTCTGGATCTACCTCTCAACTGTAAAAACAGGTAGAAGCACTAGAGCTACCAAAACATCTCAAGAGAGTTTCCCTGAGAAAGGCCTGAAGAGGAAGGAGAAGGCTGCTTCATTTGGTGTTTTTCCATTGGATATTCTTTACTATGAAAGAACAATAATATTAATTTTGGTAAAATATACATCTGTATTTACAATTGTTTATTTAATAAATATTAAGAGCCTATGATGTGACAGCCACTGGTTATGAACTTTCCACTCAGTCCTTGAAGACTTGGCAATTACTGAGTAGACCACCCCAACACTGCACAGAAGTCAAGAAGATAAAGTGGACCATAAAAATATAAAAAGCTAATCGCACAGAGGACCAAAAAATCAAGGGATTCATCATTAAGTGGGTAGAATAGAGATCACGCAAGAGATGAGGTAGAAACAGTACTACGGACCAGGTTGATTTGGCTGACCTGTCCTACCAGCTGGGTGTCCACTTGTTTCTCCGCCTTCCAGAATTGCATGCTCAGTTAAGAGAACAGCTTTCCTCCTTAGAGGAAACTCTTTCTTTAAAGACATAGAAGTAGCTACTCTCCTTCTCAGAACCTCTGAACCAGCTCTCATAGGAATAGAGAGTCAGAAACAAAAAGCAAGCAAACACAGACACTTAATGGAACGGAAGACATATGATGAGTAATTTGGACCCAAGGATAATCTGAACATAATTCTCCTCATGCTCAAGGGTTTCAATGCGGGAAGTAAGATTTTACAAAAGCTTTGAATTACAGATAAAACACAAGACAAAGTCCTAAAAAAACACCCAACAGGTTGTCAACACTTAAGAGGATGAAAAATATGACATTGATTATGCCATCATTTCTTGGTCCCCTTAATGTTAGTATTTTTTAACTTTTACATTAATACTTATTACTAACTAACTACATACATATGACTTAACCTCTTGAATTAGACAGTCACCTTCTTGGGCCCAACGCCCATATGTTATATTTTTTGCATGTCATTTGAATGATGATGTGCCCCTACTAAATATCCAATAAATATTCTATGAATGAGTAAATAAAGTTTCTTCCTAAAGCCTAAAATGTTGGTAAACTGAGTGACCTGGCTTTCTAAGGAAGCTGAATCATTTCTTCTAACTTACCACAATTAACATCTGCAATATATTTCCTTCATTAAAAGTAAAAGTATAAATGGAGATACTCAGTTTGTTGCTGATAATTTGAGGTACGACATGGAGCTCTACACGAGAAGGGGCTTTTTTCTGCTGGGTGTGTGGGGATCAGGTTAAAGGTTAGGAGATAATCTTATTTATGGCCCACGTTTGAAAACTGTGGTTAATTTGTGCTTAAGAAAAAATAAGCGCAGTAAAGAACAACATATGGTACAAGTAAATTGGGTTTGGTTTTCCTCCTGACCTCCCCCATGAGTGCGTGTCTGGTGTACTGTGTATACCATACCTTTCTGGGCTTTAGATAAATTCGCACATGTGTGAACAAAACGTCTAGGGCAGAGAAAGTACTTGGGGTGCACAGTTTCTTCAAATTGTATCAAAAATGTATATATAAAGTCTTCTGGAATCACCTCCAGAACAAGGGAGACCCTACAATAAAAAAACATATCTATGGGGTAAAAAGAACTAAACATGGTACTCATCACCAGTATGCTCAGAAAGATCTTAAGGTTATTTAATATCTTCACTTTATACCACACATGAGATTCCTTAGACAAAACTGCCTCTGGATTCTTTCTTTTGGTCATAAATCAAATATCCAAAAGCTGATGTATAATAGTATATTACTTCATTTTCTCTAAGTCAATCACTTTAGAAGGAAAACAAAATGCAGGGCAAAAGAAGGTGGGAAATGGTAGATTATCTTTCACCCTAATTTCCCAGTGCATTTAGAGGTTGGATTATTTGATCATCTTGGTACCATGGACCATTACCAGGACTTTGATCTCCCTACAAAGTGGGCGGAGAATGAAACGGGGAAGAAATTTTTGAGGAGGATGGTCTTTCACATCATGATTTGTACAGAGAAATAAACACATCTCATCTCTCAGGAAACCAGAGGGAAGACCCTCCAATGATATGTATGTAGGAAATAATATGTGATAGCATGAAAGGCTATTAAAAACAGCCATCTTGTGTACAAAGTGTTCTTTTCTTAAGTACCTCTTGATTTTTCACCTCAGGGTCTTAGAAGAAGCCTGACCGGCACAGTAGGTGCTTCATGTTTGTTGAATTTAACTCGCTGCTAGAGATCCCAACTTCTTCATAAATGTCAGTGAGAATGAAACACTACACCGCATTTGGGCTGCTGCCCTCCAAGTAAATATAAGTATTTTTCTCACGTATATTGCATTCAAGCGGATGGAAACTGGCGGGGTTTTTTGGTTGGTTTATTTGGTTATCAGTTTGTCTATTTGGTTGCTTGGCTGGGTTGTTGCTGATATTGCTTTATCACAGGACAGCGAGAGAGACACAATGTGGTACAAAATCATGAGGTTTAAAGTCAGATAAAGTCAGAAAAGACTGAATGCTAACTCCTTCACTTTACTAGCCATCCAACCGTGGGCAAGTTCCTTAATCTCTCCAAGTCTCAGATTTCTTACTTATAAAATGGGTTAATAATCCTTACTGGCCAGGGTTATGAGGAGGATTAAATGAGACAATATATATATGGTGCCTACTTAGCATAATGACAAACCCACAGTAAGCATTAGGCATGTAGCTAATCTTATGTTTATTATTATCACCTCATTAAGTCATAGTTAGGATTAAACAAAATAATATATAGAGCACTTACCATGGTTCTTGACATATAATTAATGCTAATGTTCATGTTCTAGAAGGACACAGTTTAACACACGATATGAACCATCTTCCTTTCATACCCCATGGGGTTTTCACATGACCGTTCTCTTGGCCACATGTTTTGTGCCATTGAGCACGTATAGGTCTATTTCGGGCATATATCAAACACTTGATGAATCTCTCACTCGGATTTAACTCTAAAAATGCTTCCCAGTTGCCAGAAATCACAAGATATAGAAAAAAAACATCAGAATGTTCAGATCAGGAATAAGAATGCTGGTAAACGTTACTACTTCGATGTGACACTTCTGGATGTTGAAAGCACTAGCATCAAAGATGCTCCCATGTAGCCATGAGCTATTTCCAGCCCTTCTCGCATTTCCTGGCTCTACCTGGATGAGATATGTGCACGTGAAAGCAATCTGTCATTCATGCCACTCAAATAATTATGGCCTAAGTGATCTCCTGTGTCACATCCTCAAGTCTCTTCACGTGACTCATCATTCAGCTGGAGAGCAGGAAGCGCTCCATTTGGGGGAGGAAATCAAAAGGATGCCATGCCTCAGGACAATACCCGTCCTACCCAAGCAGTGTTATTATTCTCAACTACCAGGCAACGCCCAAACAGAGCATGTTTAATCACACCATCAGAAAGGAAGATCGGGGCTGTGAGCTTACACTAGTGTCTCACATCTGAGACATCATGTAACAAAGAGCTACAACCAAGGGCCTGTTCCACCGACCCCATAACCCAGGTGACTTCTGGTGGTTTTGAAGCACCAAAGCTCCAACCTCAAAGCACAGAGACCTAATCCCCCTTCAGCTTATTCTGTCATATCTCTTGGGAGTGATAGTCATTGGTGTAGAACTCAGTGTAGGTAGGCAGAAGTGCGTGTGTTTTGCACATATTTATGCAGACATACATGTCCACACATGAGAAGTTTGGAGGCACCCAAAGAAAGCTACTGTGAAAAGTTTTGTTGCCAAGATTGTTTGCTATTTATCAATTTGCATTTTTCAAATAAGCCGAGTCTACCCCCAGATGTGACATCTTTTCTTTGCACGGAGAGTATATTGCCATTACTATGGGTCAGGAGCTACCCCACCTTCCACTTCTATTCAGAAGGTCTGGAATGGCAAGATCACCCTCATTCAAGGTCAGAGTTTGGAAGAAAGATGCTCAATCTCATCCTCTTTCCAGCTGTAGAGCCACATTCTAATCTGAAAATGAAAACCTCAGAGCAATGAAAACCTGGCTAGCCTTAGCTCTTTCATGACCCCAATCTTCCACTGCCACTGAGAATTTGACTTTTGAACAGGAAATGGATAACGGTTAAGAGATATTATTATTAAAGAATTGTGTGGGTCTTTAAAGCAATTTATCATTGTATATTTATTTATGTATCAATAAGGGTAAGAGATCAATTTATCATAAACACTTAGAATGTATTCTAATGATTTATACTCATAAAGCATATTTAATATCAAGTTATATGTCTAAAGTTGTTATCATTTAATGAAATTCTTTCACTCAGGGTTTACCTATGGGCTAGACACTCAGACACTCTTAACAATACAAGCTATGTTTTATCTCATTATATAGGTGAGAAAACTGGGGTGCAAACCTCTGGCTCAATATCACACAGCCAGGAAGCGGTAAAATCTCATTTGACCCTAGTCTGTCTGACACCCAGGCCATGTGTTTTCCACCTGAGAAGCTGCCCCCTTCTATTCATTTATGAACTTGCATATTAGGATGGGACACGTCTGCAGCTTGAGGAACAACGTAGCGATGATATTCTATAAATCACTTCGGCAATACATCACTAATCCAGGTCTCTTGTGCAGATCTCCTAATCAATCTGAACGCAACGAAGGGCTGCGCATAAGTCACCTAAGCCACCCAAACAAATGTGACATTTATTTCATACGTCACAGCTGGTAGATGGCACAGCTGTGAGTGTGCACAGTACTTCTTCGGGTTGATCACCCTTGCTTGAGACGCCATGCTAAAAAGGGTGGCCCGGGGGGACCTTGAAGATGGCGGAAGAGTAAGACGCGGAGATCGCCTTCCTCCCCACGGATACACCAGAAATACATCCACACGTGGAACAACTCCTACAGAACTCCTACTGAAGGCTGGCAGAAGACCTCAGACCTCCCAAAAGGCAAGAAACTCCCCACGTAACTGGGTAGGGCAAAAGAAAAAACAGAGACAAAAGAATAAGGACAGCACCTGCACCAGTGGGAGGGAGCTGTGAAGGAGGAAAAGTTTCCACACACTAGGAAGCCCCTCCGCGGGCGGAGACTGCGGGAGGCAGAGGGGGGAGTTTCGGGACCGCGGAGTAGTGCACAGCGACGGGTGCGGAGGGCAAAGCGGGGAGATTCCTGCACAGACGATCGGTGCCGACCAGCACTCACCAACCCGAGAGGCTTGCTGCTCACCCACCGGGGCGGGCGGGGCTGCGAGCTGAGGCTCGGGTTTTGGTTTTGGACGGAGCTCAGGGAGAGGACTGGGGTTGGCGGCTTGAACATAGCCTGAAGGGGTTAGTGCACCACGACTAGCCGGGAGGGAGTTCGGGGAAAAGCCTGCACCGGCCGAAGAGGCAAGAGACTTTTTCTTCCCTCTTTGTCTCCTGGTGCGCGAGGAGAGGGGTTTAAGAGCGCTGCTTAAAGGAACTCCAGAGACGGGCGCGAGCCGCGGCTGAAAGCGCAAACCCCAGAGACGGGCGCGAGCCGCGGCTAAAACCGCGGACCCCAGAGACGGGCGGGAGACGCTAAGGCTGCTGCTGCCGCCACCAAGGGGCCTGTGTGCGAGCACAGGTCACTCTCCACACCCCTCTTCCGCGGAGCCTGTGCAGCCCGCCACTGCCAGGTTCCCGGGATCCAGGGACAACTTCCCCGGGACAGCGCACGGCGGGCCTCAGGCTGGTGCAACGTCACGTCGGCCTCTGCCGCAACGTCACGCTGCCTCTGCCGCCGCAGGCCGGCCCCGCACGCAGTGCCCCTCCTTCCCCCATCCCCCAACCCCCGGCCTGAGTGAGCCGGAGGCCCCGAATCAGCGGCTCCTTTAACCCCGTCCTGTCTGAGCGAAAAAACAGACGCCCTCCAGCGACCTACACGCAGAGGCAGGGCCAAATCCAAAGCTGAGCTCCTGTGAGCTGTGAAAACAAAGAAGAGAAAGGGAAATCTCTCCCAGCAGCCACAGAAGCAGCGGATTAAAGCTCCACAATCAACTTGATATACCCTGCATCTGTGGAATACCTGAATAGACAAGGAATGATCCCAAATTGAACAGGTGGAATTTAGGAGCGAAATCTATGATTTTTTTCCCTTTTCCTCTTTTTGTGAAGGTGTACGTGTATGCTCCTGTGTGACATCTAGTCTGTATACTCTAGCTTCCACCATTTGTCCTAGGGCTCTATCCGTCCATGACTTTTTTTTTAAAAATTCTTTTTCTTAATAATTAAGTTTAATTGTAATAACTTTATTATACTTTACCTTCGTTCTTTCTTTCTTTCCTTCCTTCCCTCCCTCCTTTAGACAACGAATCACCCCAAATTGAGGAGGTGGTCTCAGGGAGCAGGATTTATGATTTTTCCCCCTTTACCTCTTTTTGTGAAGGTGTATGTGTATGCTTCTGTGTAAGATTTTCTCTGTATAGCTTTGCTTCCAACATTTGTCCTAAGGTTCTATCCGTCCCTTTTTTTTTTTCTAAATATTTTTTAATTCAATAACTATATTATACTTTATTTTATTTTTACTGTATCATCTTTCTTTCTGTCTTTTTTTCCTTCTTTCCCTCCTTCCTTCCTTCCTCCCTCCCTCCCTCCCTCCCTCCCTCCTTTCTTTCCTTCTTTGCTTCTTTCTTCCTTCCTTCCTTTCCTCCTTTCCTCATACTTCTACTAATTCTCTCTACTTTTTCTCCCTTTTATTCTGAGCTGTGTGGATGAAAGGCTCTTGGTGCTCCAGCCAGGAGTCAGGGCTCTGCCTCTGAGGTAGGAGAGCCAACTTCAGGTCACTGGTCAACAAGAGACCTCCCAGCTCCACATAATATTAAACAGCGGAAATCTCCCAGAGACCTCCATCTTAACACCAGCACCCAGCTTCACTCAACGGCCAGCAAGCCACAGTGCTGGACAACCTATGCCAAACAACTAGCAAAACAGGAACACAACCCCACCCATTAGCAGAGAGGCTGCCTAAAATCATAATAAGGCCACAGACACCCCAAAACACACCACCAGACGTGAACCTGCCCACTAGAGAGACAAGATCCAGCCTCATCCAGCACAACACAGGCACTAGTCCCCTCCACCAGGAAGCCTACACAACCCACTGAAACAACCTTAGCCACTGGAGACAGACATCAAAAACAACGGGAACTACGAACCTGCAGCCTGCAAAAAGGAGACCCCAAACACAGTAAGATAAGCAAAATGAGAAGACAGAAAAACACACAGCAGATGAAGGAGCAAGATAAAAACCCACCAGACCTAACAAATGAAGAGGAAATAGGCAATCTACCTGAAAAAGAATTCAGAATAATGATAGTAAGGATGATCCGAAATCTTGGAAGTAGAATGGACAAAATGCAAGAAACAGTTAACAAGGACCTACAAGAACTAAAGATGAAACAAGCAACGATGAACAATGCAATAAATGAAATTAAAATCACTCTAGATAGGATCAATAGCAGAATAACTGAGGCAGAAGAACGGATAAGTGACCTGGAAGATAAAGTAGTGGAAATAACTACTGCAGAGCAGAATAAAGAAAAAAGAATGAAAAGAACTGAGGACAGTCTCAGAGACCTCTGGGACAACATGAAACGCACCAACATTCGAATTATAGGGGTTCCAGAAGAAGAAGAAAGAAAGAAAGGGACTGAGAAAATATTTGAAGAGATTATAGTTGAAAACTTCCCTAATATGGGAAAGGAAATAGTTAATCAAGTCCAGGAAGCACAGAGGGTCCCATACAGGATAAATACAAGGAGAAACACGCCAAGACACATATTAATCAAACTGTCAAAAATTAAATACAAAGAAAGCATATTAAAAGCAGCAAGGGAAAAACAACAAATAACACACAAGGGAATCCCCATAAGGTTAACAGCGGATCTCTCAGCAGAAACCCTACAAGCCAGAAGGGAGTGGCAGGACATACTGAAAGTGATGAAGGAGAATAGCCTGAAACCAAGACTACTCTACCCAGCAAGGATCTCATTCACATTTGATGGAGAAATTAAAACCTTTACAGACAAGCAAAAGCTGAGAGAGTTCAGCACCACCAAACCAGCTTTACAACAAATGCTAAAGGAACTTCTCTAGACATGAAACACAAGAGAAGGAAATGACCTATAGTAGCGAACCCAAAACAATATATAAAATGGAAATAGGAACATACATATCAATAATTACCTTAAATGTAAATGGACTAAATGCTCCCACCAAAAGACACAGATTGGCTGAATGGATACAAAAACAAGACCCTTATATATGCTGTCTACAAGAGACCCACTTCAGAACTAGAGACACATACAGACTGAAAGTAAGGGGATGGAAAAAGATATTCCATGCAAATGGAAACCAAAAGAAAGCTGGAGTAGCAATTCTCATATCAGACAAAATAGACTTTAAAATAAGGACTATTAAAAGGGACAAAGAAGGACACTACATAATGATCAAGGGATTGATCCAAGAAGAAGATATAACAATTGTAAATATTTATGCACCCAACATAGGAGCACCTCAATACATAAGGCAAATACTAACAACCATAAAAGGGGAGATCAACAGTAACACATTCATAGTAGGGGACTTTAACACCCCACTTTCACCCATGGACAGATCATCCAAAATGAAAATAAATAAGGAAACACAAGCTTTAAATGATACATTAAACAAGATGGACTTAATTGATATTTATAGGACACTCCATCCAAAAACAACAGAATACACATTTTTCTCAAGTGCTCATGGAACATTCTCCAGGATAGATCATATCTTGGGTCACAAATCAAGCCTTGGTAAATTTAAGAAAACTGAAATTGTATCAAGTATCTTTTCCGACCACAACGCCATGAGACTAGATATCAATTACAGGAAAAGATCTGTAAAAAATACAAACACATGGAGGCTAAACAATACACTACTTAATAATGAAGTGATCACTGAAGAAATCAAAGAGGAAATAAAAAAATACCTAGAAACAAATGACAATGGAGACACAACGACCCAAAACCTATGGGATGCAGCAAAAGCAGTTCTAAGGGGGAAGTTTATAGCAATACAAGCCCACCTTAAGAAGCAGGAAACATCTCGAATAAACAACCTAACCTTGCACCTCAAGCAATTAGAGAAAGAAGAACAAAAAAACCCCAAAGCTAGCAGAAGGAAAGAAATCATAAAAATCAGATCAGAAATAAATGAAAAAGAAATGAAGGAAACAATAGCAAAGATCAATAAAACTAAAAGCTGGTTCTTTGAGAAGATAAACAAAATAGATAAACCACTAGCCAGACTCATCAAGAAAAAAAGGGAGAAGACTCAAATCAATAGAATTAGAAATGAAAAAGGAGAAGTAACAACTGACACTGCAGAAATAAAAAAAATCATGAGAGATTACTACAAGCAACTCTATGCCAATAAAATGGACAATCTGGAAGAAATGGACAAATTCTTAGAAATGCACAACCTGCCAAGACTGAATCAGGAAGAAATAGAAAATATGAACAGACCAATCACAAGCACTGAAATTGAAACTGTGATTAAAAACCTTCCAACAAACAAAAGCCCAGGACCAGATGGCTTCACAGGTGAATTCTATCAAACGTTTAGAGAAGAGCTAACACCTATCCTTCTCAAACTCTTCCAAAATATAGCAGAGGGAGGAACACTCCCAAATTCCTTCTACGAAGCCACCATCACCTTGATACCAAAACCAGACAAGGATGTCACAAAGAAAGAAAACTACAGGCCAATATCACTTATGAACATAGATGCAAAAATCCTCAACAAAATACTAGCAAACAGAATCCAACAGCACATTAAAAGGATCATACACCATGATCAAGTGGGGTTTATTCCAGGAATGCAAGGATTCTTCAATATACGCAAATCTATCAATGTGATAAACTATATTAACAAATTGAAGGAGAAAAACCATACGATCATCTCAATAGATGCAGAGAAAGCTTTCGACAAAATTCAACACCCATTTATGATAAAAACCCTCCAGAAAGTAGGCATAGAGGGAACTTTCCTAAACATAATAAAAGCCATATATGACAAGCCCACAGCAAACATCATCCTCAATGGTGAAAAACTGAAAGCATTTCCACTAAAATCAGGAACAAGACAAGGTTGCCCACTCTCACCACTCTTATTCAACATAGTTTTGGAAGTTTTAGCCACAGCAATCAGAGAAGAAAAGGAAATAAAAGGAATCCAAATCGGAAAAGAAGAAGTAAAGCTGTCACTGTTTGCAGATGACATGATACTATACATAGAGAATCCTAAAGATGCTACCAGAAAACTACTAGAGCTAATCAATGAATTTGGTAAAGTAGCAGGATACAAAATTAATGCACAGAAATCTCTGGCATTCCTATATACTAATGATGAAAAATCTGAAAGTGAAATCAAGAAAACACTCCCATTTACCATTGCAACAAAAAGAATAAAATATCTAGGAATAAACCTACCTAAGGATACGAAAGACCTGTATGCAGAAAATTATAAGACACTGATGAAAGAAATTAAAGATGATACAAATAGATGGAGAGATATACCATGTTCTTGGATGGGAAGAATCAACATTGTGAAAATGACTCTACTACCCAAAGCAATCTACAGATTCAATGCAATCCCTATCAAACTACCACTGGCATTTTTCACAGAACTAGAACAAAAAATTTCGCAATTTGTATGGAAACACAAAAGACCCCGAATAGCCAAAGCAATCTTTAGAACGAAAAAAGGAGCTGGAGGAATAAGGCTCCCTGACTTCAGACTATATTACAAAGCAACAGTAATCAAGACAGTATGGTACTGGCACAAAAACAGAAAGATAGATCAGTGGAACAGGATAGAAAGCCCAGAGATAAACCCACGCACATATGGACACCTTATCTTTGATAAAGGAGGCAGGAATGTACAGTGGAGAAAGGACAGCCTCTTCAATAAATGGTGCTGGGAAAACTGGACAGGTACATGTAAAAGTATGAGATTAGATCACTCCCTAACACCATACACAAAAATAAGCTCAAAATGGATTAAAGACCTAAATGTAAGGCCAGAAACTATCAAACTCTTAGAAGAAAACATAGGAAGAACACTCTATGACATAAATCACAGCAAGATCCTTTCTGACCCACCTCCTAGAGTAATGGAAATAAAAACAAAAATAAACAAATGGGACCTAATGAAACTTCAAAGCTTTTGCACAGCAAAGGAAACCATAACCAAGACCAAAAGACAACCCTCAGAATGGGAGAAAACATTTGCAAATGAAGCAACTGACAAAGGATTAATCTCCAAAATTTACAAGCAGCTCATGCAGCTCAATAACAAAAATACAAACAACCCCATCCAAAAATGGGCAGAAGACCTAAATAGACATTTCTCCAAAGAAGATATACAGAATGCCAACAAACACATGAAAGAATGCTCAACATCATTAATCATTAGAGAAATGCAAATCAAAACTACAATGAGATATCATCTCACACCAGTCAGAATGGCCATCATCAAAAAATCTAGAAACAATAAATGCTGGAGAGGGTGTGGAGAAAAGGGGACACTCTTGCACTGCTGGTGGGAATGTGAATTGGTTCAGCCACTGTGGAGAACAGTATGGAGGTTCCTTAAAAAACTACAAATAGAATTACCATATGACCCAGCAATCCCACTACTTGGCATATACCCTGAGAAAACCAAAATTCAAAGAGAGTCATGTACCAAAATGTTCATTGCAGCTCTATTTACAATAGCCAGGACATGGAAACAACCTAAGCGCCCATCATCGGATGAATGGATAAAGAAGATGTGGCACATATACACAATGGAATATTACTCAGCCTTAAAAAGAAATGAAATTGAGCTATTTGTAATGAGATGGATAGACCTAGAATCTGTCATACAGAGTGAAGTAAGTCAGAAAGAAAAAGACAAATACCGTATGCTAACACATATATATGGAATTTAAGGGAAAAAAATGTCATGAAGAACCTAGGGGTAAGATAGGAATAAAGACGCAGACCTACTGGAGAACGGACTTAAGGATATGGGGAGGGGGAAGGGTGAGTTTTGACAGGGCGAGAGAGAGTCATGGACATATACACACTAACAAACGTAGTAAGGTAGATAGCTGGGGGGAAGCAGCCGCAAGGCACAGGGATATTAGCTCGGTGCTTTGTGACAGCCTGGAAGGGTGGGATGGGGAGAGTGGGAGGGAGGGAGACGCAAGAGGGAAGACATATGGGAACATATGTATATGTATAGCTGATTCACTTTGTTGTAAATCAGAAACTAACACACCATTGTAAAGCAATTATACCCCAATAAAGATGTTTAAAAAAAAAAAAAAATAAATAAAAAAAAAAAAAAAATAAAAAGGGTGGCCCTATGGTTCCCCAACCTCTGTCAGAGAAAAAGCACTAGGGGAAGGCGAGAGGGGGTTTCCAGTAACAAGGATATCGACTTCAGTAAACACTCAGAGCTAGCAATTTGGAGCAAGGGGGAAAACAGAAAAACAGTAGAATTCCATAACACATCGGTGCCATTCAGGGTGGTGGTAAAAACTCCTACTCAGCTCAGAAGCCTCTGAGGGAGTAAAGTCACAAACTCCTAAGGATGACATAGTCATTCTGTTTGGTAAAATATGAAATTTTGTTTTCCTCTAAGAAAAAATGGAAGTAGAACATAAATTTACAAGAATTACTTTCAAAGATATTTATGTTTAAAGGAAGGATATTTCCCTTTACTGAAAACCAATCTTTTGAAGAGTTTCTCAATTCCCATAGAGGTTAAAAGCTGTTTGGATTTTTTGTTTGTTTTACAAATAAACATTTATTCATAGGGGGATTACTGTACATTTAAAAAGGTTTCCAAGCTTTTCTGGAAGGGGATCTCAGTAACTTCTGTTGGCCTGTTTACCAGCACCTTTCACCACCACGTTAGCATTAGTCTCCAAATCAAGTGTTTAATTGAGTAGTTCTCTTCCTCCACCTTCATAATGTACACCTGTCTTTTCTTTTCTTTTTGTCTGGCCGCACCACGTGGCATGTGGGCTCTTAGTTCCTCAAACGGGGATCGAACCTGTGCCCCCAGCAGTGGAAGCGTGGAGTCTTAACCACTGGACCACCAGGGAAGTCCCTATACACCCTGTCTTAAACCCTCCTTCCTCTGAGGTTTTTGAAGCTGCCTCTGCTGTCTTCCACACATGGTTTGATCCTGGTTTTCTAGAACCACTGATGGGCAATGCATTGAGCACCTGGAAATGATCAGGTCCAGGCACGAAAGTAGAATTACTTCAACTCTTTACCCAGGATTTTTAGCTTCAACCCTACCAAGACAATCCCACAACAAGTATCTGATCTGTAAAGAGAACGAGGGACCTTGTACAGAATGCCTATCGTTGATCTGGCCAAGAAAAACAGCATGTGATATAATTTTAAAATGCATTCTTCCCTTTAGTTTTCCCCAAATAGATAAGGATGAATTACTGCTGGGAACTGTGTTTTGCAGCCAACAGATCCAGCAACTAACTAACTTGGGATTAGCTTCCTGAAGGAGCATCTCACTGGTAGCAAAAGGATAAAAACAACACTAACTGGATGAATTAATTTCCAGAAGTGGTAGACGACAAAATGCCTTTTAAAAAGTTTTGCTTTATAGTAATATGTCTTTAGGGATGTGTAACTGGGGCACAGTTCAAGGGAAAGAGGTTAGAGGAAAAAAATTAATGAATGAAATGTCTTGAGGAAGAAAAACATAAAGCAAGTCAGGAAACGTTTTTCCCGTCGTAAATGCCTGGTCACAAAATATATCTCAAACAAAAACTTGGAAAAGCTATTTTAACACATCTAGCAGAAAAGGAGACATTAATTTACAAAGAGCTCTTACAATCTTAACTGTAAATACAACCCAACAGACTACTAGACAAAGGATATGAACCAGCCACTCAGATTAAAAAAAAAAAAAATACAACTGCCAAGGAGTATTTTAAAAGATGCTTTCTCTCACTCATGATTAAGGAAACAAAATAATAATAAGACCCCTTCTTTCTCCCCAGCAAACTTTTTAAACCTTGAAATTAGTGTTGAAGAAATGGTACACAGTATACTCATACACTGAGGAGAGTACAAATTCTGGAGTGTAATGAGAAAATATTCACCAGATTTTAAATTTCACATAATGTCCATATAATTCCATAGGTAAGAATTTACTCCACAAAAGTACATCCAGATATACGTACAAGAATGTTCGTATACACAGACATTGCTGCACTGTTTATGAGAACAAAAACCAAAATAACTGTCTGTCAGTAGGGTAATAGGTTGAATAACGATAGCAATCCAGCCAATGGAAAACTCTGTAGCATAACGTGGTTCATCTGAATGGACTGAGGCAGAGGGGTCTCTCAGTAGAAAAAAGCAAGATACAACATGAACGATGTAATCCCATTTATGGACGTATACAAGTTTAAATGTTTTTAATGTATATGCCCTTATATCTTTATTGCTCATTACAAACCACGGCCAAACTTAAAATGGCTTAAAACAATGACTATTATTTCTCATAATTCTGTTGGGCTCCCTGGGCAGTTCTGTTGGCATCACCTGAGCTTACTCAAGTGGCTGCCGTCGGCGGGGCGGGGCTATGGACTCACTTCTCATTTCGGCCTCAGCTGGTGAGGCTGAGACCACTGGGATGGACCACATCGTTCTTCGTCTTGGGCATCTCTGCACAGTGGAGGAAGCACTCCCAGGGCACGAGAATGAAACTACAGGGCCTCTCCAGGCCGACGCGGAAGTCACACCACTCCCATAGCTCTCGCGCTCGGTCAGAGCCTGTCTTCTTGAAGCCAAGGCCAGTCTGGCTTCAAGAAGAGGAAAGCAGCCTCCACCTCTTGATTGCAAAAGCTGCAAAGAACTTGCGGTCGTATTTAATCTACCACTTTACGCGCACGTATCTACCTATCCATACCTATATCTGCCTATCTATAGCTATGTCCATCGTTAAGTAGCAGCTGAAATGTTAGTGAAGAAACAAGATAATTTCCTCTGGTAAGAGGAGCTGGGAGTGTGAGTGGGGACGGAAAAGGAAGAGGCTTACTTTCTGTTGCATGCATTCCTACGCTCAGGGCTGGCTCCATGGGCATGAGACTTTTAAGGAGGCACAGGGCCCATGCTCAGGCTCTGGAAAGCTTAATGCTCTGCTGTCACCATCTTGAAGTTCTTAATAATTTTATCTTTGAACGTGTGTTTTGCGAGTCCAGTGGGACAGTGGTGCACGAGCAAAGGAGACGGTGCAATATGCACGTCTCCGGCTCCCTGAGGTCCTGTTTTGCATCCAGCATTCCCCATGCCTCCTGAGGACAGAATCAGGGTGGACTCACGATGCCTGGGAGTTCAACATGACTCAAAGCAAGTACAGGGTAAGCAAGTTACATCTTCCAATGAGTAAATCCTGGCGCTGACAGCCCAAGTTCCCATTTTCTGTTCTAACCAGAGCTTGCTCTAAACACAGTTAAGAATGCAGTGGCACTGACAAAGGAACGCTATCATATCCTTTCTTATTCACGTTACTTCCCTGTATTAGCCAATCACGCTGAAAATAAGTACGAAGAGAAAGGAAAGCTAGGGCAACCCACAGTCCTCTTCCTTTAAGTCTTTCCTTACTCACCTGTAAGCTGAAGAGGGAGAGTGTTGGGTAGGTGTGTGCACCAAGAACTAAAGAAATAAAAACAGCTGAATCAGCTTTGTGCACGGTTTCTACTCTCCTGGTAAAAAAGATGAAACACATATGCATGTACAAGCTAGGAAATACAAATTATGTCATTTCAGTGATTCCACATACAAGTTAAATATTCTTACGTTTGCATCTAAAACTGACATTGCACCACAGAAAGATAAAGAGTAAACCTGTGCTAATAATCTTTATTTTTTCTTAACTTAGAACATTAAATAGCAAATAAGAAACATGATGAGTTCAGATAGAGAAAGAAGAAGAAAGGAAAAAGCTTTTATATTTTAGCACCATTAATGACATTTTTTCCCCTCTGGGGAAAGGAACCTTACATTTTTATTTTGCACTGGGCCCTAAAAATTATGTAGTCGGCCTTGACCGTACTGTTCGAATTTGCATACGTGTCCTACTTTTATATATTTAAAAAATAGGTTGTTTTTTTTTTTAACAATACCCCTCACTTGTTTCACATTCAGATCATCATAGATCCATTCAAAAAATAAGATCCAAGGAACTAGCAGCTGAAAAAAAAACAGGTACCCAAATGAATAAACACTTTTAATAAAAACAAAGGCCATATTTCATATTATTCCTACTCTCCTTTTCTTTTGTGGGCAAAACACTCCCTGATTTATAGCACTGGGACCATCGTCAGCACAGTGAAATTAAGCAAGAATATGTCAGATTTAAAAACCCAAACCCGGGCTTCCCTGGTGGCGCAGTGGTTGAGCGTCCGCCTGCCGATGCAGGGGACACGGGTTCGTGCCCCGGTGTGGGAGGATCCCACATGCCGCGGAGCGGCTGGGCCCGTGAGCCATGGCCACTGAGCCTGCGCGTCCGGAGCCTGTTGCTCCGCAACGGGAGAGGCCACAACAGTGAGAGGCCCGCGTACCGCAAAAAAAAAAAAAAAACCCAAACCCAATTTTATGAACTCAATTCATGACAGCGGCACTGTCAACATAAATATTTATTCTCTCAAGGGCCACGGATGCAAGGTCATCTACACCACAAGGGATGCTTGCCTCCATTGGTACATATACATCAACTCAGGAAATGCAGAGGATAGAGATTTACAGAAATAACTGCTTATAAAATTAATGCCGAAAGAATTTCCCATGTTTTATTTACTAGCATGATATCAGTGTGGTATCCCGTAGTCATAATAACTAAACATCTCTATTCAAATTGAAAGAAGTATTTTTATACTTCTTATACTTTTAACATCACTAAGCATGTATATTAGTTTGAATTTTCAATAAACTTATCATTTCTTAATACCTAAAAAGTAAAATTATACCACAAAGACATGCTTGGTTAAAATTTTCTATCTGAACCATAGTTGCATTTTGCAATAATGTTCTCAAATTTAAAAGAGAAGACAATGCCATAGGAGGTTCAAGTCGTTAGAATGTAGTGAAATAGTAAAGCAAAAGGAGAAAGTAAACTGAAACCCTGGGAGGTACTTTAGGGTCAATTTGTGTAAAGACTGCTATTCAAAATATCTTGATACATATAGAAATTTTAAAACTTGTTTTTCTTTCTTTCTTAAAGGCTTGAGAAGAAGAGTCAAATATCAGCTTTACAAGTCTTGCCCAATAACCAATCAAAGAAAACACTCTGCATAAAATATTCTACAGAAGATGCCCCCAAATAGGGGGTTGCTACTGGAGAAGAGAGCTGTGGTTGGGGGCAGGGGTGGAAGAACAATATACTTTTTATTATATATACCCTGTCCTAATTTTAGAATTTTTTTTTTTTACCAAATGCATGCATCACCTAGTCTCAATAAATTAAATTTCTCTAAAATAACAAAATAAGACAGTTTTTGCTTTGCATAATGGGCCATGCTATAGCTAATTTTTAAAAGTACCACTGTCTGACCCTCAGAACGGGAGAAGATATTTGCAAATGAAGCAACTGACAAGGGATTAATTTCCAATATATACAAACAGCTCATGCAGCTCAATATCAAAAAACAAAAAACCCAATCAAAAAATGGGCAGAAAATCTAAATAGACATATCTCCAAAGAAGACTACAGATGCCCAAAAAGCACATGAAGACATGCTCAACATCACTAATTATCAGAGAAATGTAAATCAAAACTACAATGAAGTATCACCTCACACAGGTCAGAATGGCCATAATCAAAAAATCTACAAACAATAAATGCTGGAGAGGGTGTGGAGAAAAGGGAACCCTCCTGCACTGTTGATGGGAATGTAAATTGGTATGGCCACTATGGAGAACAGTATAGAGGTTCCTTAAAAAACTAAAAATAGAACTACCATATGAGCCAGCAATCCCACTCCTAGGCATATATCCAGAAAAAACATAATTCCAAAAGATACATGCACCCCAATGTTCACTGCAGCACTATTTACAATAGCCAGGACATGGAAGCAACCTAAATGCCCATCAACAGAGGAATGGATAAAGAAAATGTGGCACATATATACAATGGAATATTACTCAGCCATAAAAAAGAACAAAATAATGCCATTTGCAGCAACATTGATGGACCTAGAGATTGTCATAATTAGTGAAGTCAGACATGGAAAGACAGATATCATGTGATATCACTTACATGTGGAATCTAAAAAAAGGGTACAAATGAACTTATTTACGAAACAGAAGTAGAGTCACAGATGCAGAAAACAAGCCTATGGTTACCAGGGGATAACGGGGCTGGGGGAGGGATAAATTGGGATTGACATATACACACTACTATATACAAAATAGATAACTACTACGGACCTGCTGTATAGCACAGGGAACTCTACTCAGTACTCTGTAATGGCCTATATGGGAAAAGAACCTAAAAAAGAGTGGATATATGTATATGTATAACTGATTCACTTTGCTGTGCGCCTGAAACTAACAACATTGTAAATCAACTATACCCCAATTAAAAAAGAATGAGGAAAAGAAAAATAAATCAAAGTACCATCGTCTGAAGTTGTTCAGTTAGTTTTATGGTCATTATTAAATGTGGATGGTTTGGGGAGGAGGTATGCAACTAAGAACACAAACCACACTTCCATGAAAAATTATTAAAGTTCAATCATTTTGGAACTAAATACAAAATATTCAAATGTGCTCTATTTAGAGGGGTGATGGATCCATAAATGAGAAATACCTATTTTAAAACAGGCTTTGGTAGAAAATCTCAAAGTAAAGCATCTCTGTTTTGAGCCTAAAACTTGGCATCTTTTTCCTATTTCTTTTTCACTACAAAGAGTTTCTGGATACCAATGGCAAAGCCTTAGAACCACAGTGAAATTTATTTTTCCATCTCCATTCCCACCATCACAAATTCTGTAAAGATGCATGAAATTAAGTGTAAATGTTCGTATTCTCCCACATAAAGGAGGAACATGCTATATAATCTGGTCTGGATCCTTTTGATTCTATGGAAAATGGTCCTTAATCTCCCTGGAAAAACACACCCCTTTTGGATTAGGATGAAAGTATGGACCTTCTTTTCAGAAAAATACACACACAAAAAAATATCAGAGGTTTGCAGGTTTCTCAGTAGCTACTCCATGAACTCCCAGGGATCACAAATCCCGGAGCAGAAGCACCTGCTCTGGACAATTCCTCTTTCCTGACACTCTACACACAGACCTATGTGTCAATGGACTAAATAAGTTCTTCTATTACTTCAGGGCAAAACACGAACATTTGGGTCTAACTCTAATTTTTTCCTAAGCAAACGGAAAGCTCTTTTTATGCCCAAATTCCCCATAACTGAATTCAGGATACCTAAACTATATTCTTGAGACTAAATGTAAACGTAAAATACAAATGAGCACGATGTTTTTCAATCAGATCTGGCCTTTACACAGATGTCATGGATCCCTCAAACATAATGCTCTAGGGGGCTCACCTGCCTCTTACCTGAGACTGGAGAAGATTCCCCCAAGTCCCAGGGGAACACAGATGAAAGACTCAGTGGAACATTCTATGCCTTTGATAAAAGAAATTTTCACATATTGAGATATAGGGAAGTCATTCTGGCTTATACACGAGTTAACTTGAATTTTATGCTAACTAAAACAGCCTGTTTGAGGCCTATCACACATACATTATACATCTGCTTTAATTATTAAAGAAAAAGGTGCATTGACCAGAAGAGAAGAATGTCCATATTAAAAATAAAGATTAAATGCCTCCCATCCTGGGACACCATTGCTGGTTCTCCTTCAGTGATAAGACTCCCTTCCCAGGTGCCAAGGCCACACTGACTCGCTGTATATGTGCTAGTCTGGTTTGTTTGTTTTTGAAGCCTTGGAGAAATGTATCCCTGACTTGTTCAAGGTTCTCTGTTCTGACGAGATATGACACTGTGCTGAAAACCCTGATTCTCCAGAGCGGCTTCTCAGAGTAACCTGGGAAGCTTCTGGGCTAGTTCTCAGTTTGGCTCAAATAAAACTCTTTTCTATTCTTATTATTGATTGTTTATTGATTATCTTCATCAACACCTCCTATGACCCAAGGACCCAGGCTTGATGGTCACTAGGAACTCTTGCTGCATCAGGGTCAGCAGAGCCCCCAGTGAAAGCCCCAACTGATGAAGCCCTGCAGGCCTCCAAACACAGCAGAAGCCAAGTGGACCCCTCAGCATGCCTAGACTAGTCCTTAGCTTCTTCTGCGTCAGTCTGGAAGCAACATTTGGCCTCTTGCTCGGGGCTGTCTCAGCCTCAGCAGCTCTCAGCTTCCAGGTTTCTTGGTCTGTTTGAAGAATGGCAGCGTCCTGGGCCTTCCTTTTCCTTTAACTTGAGCAATCCCAGATGTTGGCCTTTCTGATCCGATCTCAACCTGTCTTTCTCAGAGTCCTTTTCTTTCTGATCATCTGGATCAACTCCTCAGGAGGAAACTCGGCCTCCTCCCAGCCTTCCATTCGCAGGCAGATCTGATTTAGAAAATGAACTGCCAACAGGTAACACCTAGGTGAACGGGCTGCCGTCCTTCTTTCCTGATGTTATTCACCTGATCTAGAGAAGGTGGTCTGGGAGACGTGAGAAAGGAGACAACGTCTGGGCTGGATCACGGTACAGGTGGAGAAGAGAGATGACTGGAAGCAAAGGCAACACACAGCAAAGAGACTGGGAGGCAGGGTGGGAGTAATAGTTAGCAGACCTGAAGCTGGGGTCTGCTAGGGGCTGTTTCACTGAGGATGTGACCTTCAGTCTCTTAGTTAACACTTCTGGGCTTGTTATGTGGTTTTGCTCCAGGGAGCAAACAGGTACAAAGCTAGTCTCTGGAAAAACTGAAGGAGGGCCTCAGGGAGGGGAAGAAGGAGATAAAAACCCTGTTCTGACATGCACCCCCATGTTCACAGCACTATTCACAATAGCCGAGACATGGAAACAACCTAGACGTCCATCGACAGATGAATGCATAAAGAAGATGTGGTACATGTATACAGTGGAATACTACTCAGCCACAAGGAAGAATAATGCCATTTGCAGCAACATGGATGGACCTAGAGATCATACTACGTGAAGTAAGTCAAAAAGAGAAAGACAAATGCCATATGATATCAGTTGTATGTGGAATCTAAAATATGACACAAATGAACTTATCTATGAAACAGACTCACAGACGTAGAGAACAGACTTGTGGCTGCCAAGGGGGAGGAAGAGTGGAGGAGGGATGGGTTGGGAGTTTGGGATTAGCAGATGCAAACTATTATATATATAGGTTGGATAAACAGCAAGGTCCTGCTGTATAGCACAGGGAACTATATTCAATACCCTGTGATAAAACAAAATGGAAAAGAATATGAAACAGAATGTAGATATGTATAACTGAATCACTTTGCTGTACAGCAGAAATTAACACAACGTTGTAAATCAACGAGGCTTCGATTAAAAACAAAAACATCCCTGTTCTGTTCTCAAGAAAGGCCAGGAGGCTCCAGTGGGCTCTTGTCTCCATGAAGAACTTGAGGATGAGAGAAGCTAGCCCTCGCAGTGAGAAGGCTGCGATGACCCTCTCTGTGTCCCCTCAGAACACAAATGTGTTTCCTCTGCAGCGCCTGTATCCTTTAGCCTGCGTCCAGCTGGCATCTTTCTGTCAGTCACACTCCTGTCAGCCTCATGATGACAACACACAGAGGAGGTTTTCTCTGGAAACCCTCTGACTCTCCCTGGCAGATACTCTGTCCTCCTCCCACCTCCAGCCCCTGCGTGCACCTCTGCTGTAGCTCATATCTATTCATATGGTAAGATTTACTTTCATATATTGCTCTTCATTAGACCGTGAGCTCCTTGAGGGTCACACTCTGTTCAGGTCTGTGTCCCAGTGCCTAGAGCAGCCGTGGGCATTTAGTGGATGCACCACATACGCTTGCTGACATGATTTACGCTGATAAAAGTACGTGTATAAATTAGTAGAGGCAATATGGTTGGGAAAGGATATAGGGACAAATTTAGAGAACTTCGAATGCCACGGTAGATACTTTACACTTTCCCCCGGGCAGCAGTGAGAGCAGCGCCAGGTGTGTGAGCAGGCACGTGTGTCTGAACTCCTGCTCTGTCTGTGTGTCCATCCTTCACTGCCTCTCAAGGCATTGACTGGATGCTTCTTTGGAGCTAAGAGATTGATTACATCATATCGTTTCTTCCAGCCATATGTGATAGGATTACTGTACCCCCCTTTTGACAAATGAGGAAGGAGGTTCAGGGAGACTGTGTAACGTGCCTGAGGACACAGAGCTGGTGGGAAGCAAAGCCAGGACTGTCATGATCTAGCCAATTCCACTCCACGGCCTTTTAAACACTGCACTGCCTCCCTTACTTTGGCTGAACTTGAGGAGAGACACCAGCGGTGGTGCGATGGGACTGGAAAGGAAGAGATAAATAAACGGTTGTAAAAGGAGACTGGCTAGCACAAGAAGGAGCAGGGGAACGAAGTTAAACCGAAGTACTGAAGAGTAAAGTACCATGGTATCGATAACATGTTTTCAAATGGTTTAGCAAAACAAACATATATGAGCATATGTATTCGTGTCTATATATACACACACAGAGATATGTAAATATATATATGGAGAGAGAAAAAATTGTTTCAATTTTTCTGAGTGTTTGAAAGTTTGAATAAATAGTCAGAGGGGAGAAAAGACAAGTTTGACATTTCAGACCTAAAAGAAGTCTGGAGAAGGGGCCAGGATGAGGAAGAAGAAAATATAAAGCAACAAGCAGAAAGCAAGAAAGAGAATTTGAAGGAATTAATTGCCAACTGTGCTAAAACATCCCTAAAAGTTTATTAACAAAACCAGGACTCACTAGGATGATTATGAACATGCTTACAATTATTATTACCAGGAATTCATGTAAGGATTTTAACTTATTAATTGTCACTTACTAACGAGCACCTTGTTTAATATGCTATCTGCTATGTTTGATGAAACCTTTGGTAATTATGGAAAATTATGGTAGATTTAATGGATTTAGAATTTATGTACATTAAATATTATGAAAAATGAAAACAAACCAAGACAAGAATATTTGCAGGAATTACAAAAAAAGGTTAATGTCTTGATCAAATAAAGCATAAAGCATTCACATAAATTGGTAAGTAAATGCCAATGTATGTATGAGTAACATGTCCTGAAAGAGAAAGTATAATCAGTAAAGAAATATTTAAGGCTTTACAACAAAGGCTAAAGGAACTTCTCTAGGCAAGAAACACAAGAGAAGGAAAAGACCTACAATAACAAACCAAAGACAATTAAGAAAATGGGAATAGGAACATACATATCGATAATTACCTTAAATGTAAATGGATTAAATGCTCCCACCAAAAGACACAGACTGACTGAATGGATACAAAAACAAGACCCATATATAATGCTGCCTACAAGAGACCCACTTCAGACCTAAGGACACAAACAGACTGAAAGTGACAGGATGGAAAAAGATATTCCATGCAAATGGAAATCAAAAGAAAGCTGCAGTAGCAATTCTCATATCAGACAAAATAGACTTTAAAATAAAGACTATTACAAGAGACAAAGAAGGACACTACATAATGATGAAGGGATCCATCCAAGAAGAAGACAGAACAATTCTAAATATTTATGCACCCAACATAGGAGCACCTCAATACATAAGGTAAATACTAACAGCTATAAAACGGGAAATCGACAGTAACACATTCATAGTAGGGGACTTTAACACCCCACTTTCACCCATGGACAGATCATCCAAAATGAAAATAAATAAGGAAACACAACCTTTAAATGATACTTTACACAAGATGGACTTAATTGACATTTATAGGACATTCCATCCAAAAACAACAGAATACACATTTTTCTCAACTGTTCATAGAACACTCTCCAGGATAGATCATATCTTGGGTCACAAATCAAGCCTTGGTAAATTTAAGAAAATTGAAATTGTATCAAGTATCTTTTCCGACCACAACGCTATGAGACTAGATATCAATTACAGGAAAAGATCTGTAAAAAATACAAACACATGGAGGCTAAACAATACACTACTGAATAACGAAGTGATCACTGAAGAAATCAAAGAGGAAATCAAAAAATACCTAGAAAAAAATGACAATGGAGACACGACGACCCAAAACCTATGGGATGCAGCAAAAGCAGTTCTAAGAGGGAAGTTTATAGCGATACAATCCTACCTTAAGAAACAGGAAACATCTCAAATAAACCACCTAACCTTGCACCTAAAGCAATTAGAGAAAGAAGAACAAAAAACCCCAAAGTTAGCAGAAGGAAAGAAATCATAAAGATCAGATCAGAAATAAATGAAAAAGAAATGAAGGAAATGATAGCAAAGATCAATAAAACTAAAAGTTGGATCTTTGAGAAGATAAAAAAAATTGATAAACCATTAGCAAAACTGATCAAGAAAAAAAGGGAGAAGACTCAAATCAATAGAATTAGAAATGAAAAAGGAGAAGTAACAACTGACACTGCAGAAATACAAAAGATCATGAGAGATTACTACAAGCAACTCTATGCTAATAAAATGGACAACCTGGAAGAAATGGACAAATTCTTAGAAATGCACAACCTACCAAGACTGAATCAGGAAGAAATAGAAAAGATGAACAGACCAATCACAAGCACTGAAATTGAAACTGTGATTAAAAATCTTCCAACAAACAAAAGCCCAGGACCAGATGGTTTCACAGGCGAATTCTATCAAACATTTAGAGAAGAGCTAACACCTATCCTTCTCAAACTCTTCCAAAATATAGCAGAGGGAGGAACACTCCCAAACTCATTCTATGAGGCCACCATCACCCTGATACCAAAACCAGACAAGGATGTCACAAAGAAAGAAAACTACAGGCCAATATCACTGATGAACATAGATGCAAAAATCCTCAACAAAACACTAGCAAACAGAATCCAACAGCACATTAAAAGGATCATACACCATGATCAAGTGGGGTTTATTCCAGGAATGCAAGGATTCTTCAATATATGCAAATCAATCAACGTGATACACCATATTTACAAGTTGAAGGAGAAAAACCATATGATCATTTCAATAGATGCAGAGAAAGATTTCGACAAAATTCAACACCCATTTATGATAAAAACCCTGCAGAAAGTAGGCATAGAGGGAACTTTCCTCAACATATGAAAGGCCATATATGACAAACCCACAGCCAACATCATCCTCAATGGTGAAAAACTGAAACCATTTCCACTAAGATCAGGAACTAGACAAGGTTGCCCACTCTCACCACTCTTATTCAACATAGTTTTGGAGGTTTTCGCCACAGCAATCAGAGAAGAAAAAGAAATAAAAGGAATCCAAATTGGAAAAGAAGAAGTAAAGCTGTCACTCTTTGCAGATGACATACTATACATAGAGAATCCCAAAGATGCTACCAGAAAACTACTAGAGCTAATCAATGAATTTGGTAAAGTAGCAGGATACAAAATTAATGCACAGAAATCTCTGGAATTCCTATACACTAACGATGAAAAATCTGAAAATGAAATTAAGAAAACACTCCCATTAACCATTGCAACAAAAAGAATAAAATATCTAGGAATAAACCTACCTAAGGAGACAAAAGACCTGTATGCAGAAAATTGTAAGATACTGATGAAAGAAATTAAAGATGACACAAATAGATGGAGAGATACACCATGTTCTTGGATTGGAAGAATCAACATTGTGAAAATGACTCTACTACCCAAAGCAATCTACAGATTCAATGCAATTCCTATCAAACTACCACTGGCATTTTTCACACAACGAGAACAAAAAATTTCACAATTTGTATGGAAACACAAAAGACCCCGAATAGCCAAAGCAATCTTGAGACCGAAAAATGGAGCTGGAGGAATTAGGCTCCCTGACTTCAGACTATACTGCAAAGCTACAGTAATCAAGACAGTATGGTACTGGCACAAAAACAGAAATATAGATCAATGGAACAGGATAGAAAGCCCAGAGATAAACCCACGCACATATGGTCACCTTATCTTTGATAAAGGAGGCAAGAATATACAGTGGAGAAAAGACAGCCTCTTCAATAAGTGGTGCTGGGAAAACTGGACAGGTACATGTAAAAGTATGAGATTAGATCACTCCCTAACACCATACACAAAAATAAGCTCAAAATGGATTAAAGATCTAAATAAAAGGCCAGAAACTATCAAACTCTTAGAAGAAAACAGGCAGAACACTCTATGACATAAATCACAGCAAGATCCATTTTGACCCACCTCCTACAGAAATGGAAATAAAAACAAAAATAAATAGATGGGACCTAACGAAACTTAAAAGCTTTTGCACAGCAAAGGAAACCATAAACAAGACCAAAAGACAACCCTTAGAATGGGAGAAAATATTTGCAAATGAAGCAACTGACAAAGGATTAATCTCCAAAATTTACAAGCAGCTCATGCAGCTCAATAACTAAATAACAAACAACCCAATCCAAAAATGGGCAGATGACCTAAACAGACATTTCTCCAAAGAAGATATACAGATTGCCAACAAACACATGAAAGAATGCTCAACATCATTAATCATTAGAGAAATGCAAATCAAAACTACAATGAGATATCATCTCACACCAGTCAGAATGGCCATCATCAAAAAATCTACAAACAATAAATGCTGGAGAGGGTGTGGAGAAAAGGGAACACTCTTGCACTGCTGGTGGGAATGTAAATTGATACAGCCACTATGGAGAACAGTACGGAGGTTCCTTAAAAAACTCCAAAAAAACTACCTTACAAAACAGCAATCTCACTACTGGGAATATACCGAGAAAACCATAATTCAAAAAGAGTTATGTACCAAAATGTTCATTGCAGCTCTATTTACAATAGCCAGGAGATGGAAGCAACCTAAGTGTCCATCATCGGATGAATGGATAAAGAAGATGTAGCACATATATACAATGGCATATTAGCCATAAAAAGAAACGAAATTGAGTTATCTGTAGTGAGGTGGATAGACCTAGAGGCTGTCATACAGAGTGAAGTAAGTCAGAAAGAGAGAAACAAAAAAAACAAACAAACAAACAAAAAAAAAAAAACAAAAAAAAAAAAAGAAAGAGAGAAACAAATACCATATGCTAACACATATATATGGAATCTAAGAAAAAAAAAAGGTCATGAAGAACCTCGGGGTAAGACGGGAATAAAGACACAGACCTACTAGAGAATGGACTTGAGGATATGGGGAGGGGGAAGGGTAAGCTGGGACGAAGTGAGAGAGTGGCATGGACATATATACACTACCAAACGTAAAATAGATAGCTAGTGGGAAGCAGCCGCACAGCACAGGGAGATCAGCTTGGTGCTTTGTGACCACCTAGAGGGGTGGGATAGGGAGGGTGGGAGACGCAAGAGGGAAGACATATGGGAACATATGTATATGTATAACTGATTCACTTTGTTATAAAGCAGAAACTAACACACCATTGTAAAGCAATTATACTCCAATAAAGATGTTAAAAAAAAAGAAATATTTAAGAAAATCCCTACCATCCCAGCAGTAATCAAACAAACATGATAACAATACGATGGAAAATAAACACATAAACATATACAAGTATATATACAGACACATATATATAAATGTATACAAAATGGTCATGCTAACCAAGGCTGGATGTAACAGGCATGCTCAAATACTCTTGATGGCAGGATAAAAGTCACTGAAAATAAATTTGGTCATATTTATCAAGAGCCATAAAAGTTATCATGGGAAAACTTTTTCTGGGAATTTATCTTAAAGAAGTGATTCTCAAAGTATAGTCCAGGGATGAGGTAGATCTAGACATTCTCAGCGAGTCCATGAATTCAAAACTCTCTTCATAATAACACTAAGATATTACTTGCCTTTTTCATTCTTATTTCTCACAAGGGCACAGTGGAATTTTCCAGGAACTACATGATGTATAATGACACCATTGTTCTCACAACTGAGAGAATGCGTACTTGTAGGACTGGAATTTGGGGGTGATTTTGCACCTTATTCTCACACTTTTAATAAGCAGACCACAGAGGTCACCTCTAATCACAAAGCTTCAAATCAATCCCCCTCACTCTTGTCTCTAAAGTACTGATGGCCATTATCATTTACATCTGGCAGAAACCCTAGTTTGGAAGCAGAATGTCTGTATGAGGGAAGGAATAATTACACTGGGAAAATTTTACACAGACTAGTAAGGAACCAACATATTATTCAATCGTAGAGCCTTAGCACCGGGCAAAGATGCCAGCCAGGTACATGTAGAAGCAGCAAGTGCAAAGCAGCAGAGTGGATACCAGAGCCTGGAGCTGGAGGACAGGGGTTCTCGGGAGATTCATCTGGGGAGCTTTAAGAAGCTATGATGCCCAGGCCCCACCTTCTAGAGATGCTGGCTTCACTGGTCTAGAGAGGGCCCATGCACGGGAATTTTCTACTAACTCCCCAGGTAATTCTAACATGGAACTAGTTTTAGGAATTACAATTATAAATGAAAGATAACAAAAAGGTTTTCTTGCCTTTCAAATAATGTATTTTGATACAATATGAACTTTTGCCTATACTTTATCCTTTTCATTCACATAACTTGTGGCTCTGCCTTCTTGAATTTGCAAACCGAAAGGCAAGGACGAGGCACTAAATTTTTCAACTCATAAGGCACCTAATATTCAACATTAACTTGAACCACTGCTGTCAGCAAGGCAGGATTTCAGTAAAGGTACATTTATTTTACAGACAGGTGGCCTAGGAAGCTGGAGAGCTTTCGAAAAGGGCATTCAGCAAAGTTGGGTTAAACCAGGAATAGATCAGAATTTCAGGCCAGAACACTCAACCACATCAATAGCCTTCAGAAGGTCTGTCTTGCATTTATCGGTTTAAGTTAGACAGCTCAAAACATTGAGGTCAGTGAGATCAACCCCAGGCAAGACTGCAGGAATTCGGAGCTGCCGACTTTGGGACAGGATTTCCTGCTGCTCCTTCCTCGGTGTCAGACACCCTGCCCCAGTGACTGTGCCCTAACCTCTCCGCAGTGGCCTGTAGACTACACAGGAGTGGAATTTGGCCTGATGAGAGGAGGAAAGTCCCATGACCAGAGGGCTCCTGACACATAAAGAGCTTAACGATATCCCCAGCGCATACCATGTGTTCCTTCTGAAAGTCTCAAATTCTTAAAAGTTTTCCCAACTAGAACTGCCTTTGCCCTGGGGACCCGTTAAACCTCAGAACAGATTTCTCCACACAATGACTGAACAATAAACAAAACACAAAGCCAGGCATTTGGAAATACAACACATGACACCCTCAGAGGGCAGGCAGACCCCTAACCAAGCCCGCCCAGGGGTGCAGGACAGCAGGAGAAGGCAGCAGGCATCACAGCACAAGTGAGGAAGCCCTGCCTCTTCTGTGTGGTCAGTCCCTTGTGACAAGCCTGTCTCAAACACTGTAATTTGGTTAACTGACCCCAATCCTTGTGGGAGGCTGAAAAACAGCCTTGTTAGCCACACAAGAATTCACCAGATCTCTTTGTCTTTGGATGAAATGATAGCCTGGGTGGAAATGAATCTCTCCCTGCCCTCCGCCATATGTCCTTCAGCACCCTGTGTCTTACCTTATGGGACTTTTCAGTTCGTCTGATATCAGGGTGATTTGTGTTTATGCTTGTCTGTTTTCTCCACTAGATCGTAAACCAGGAAGACAGATGCGGTGCATTGTGCACCTCCCCGTGGTGGGAGCCAACTATGTTTGTCGAATACGACAGAAGCTTCTAGAGATGAAATTTTCAAAGTGGGATCAATTAACATTGAGTCGAACAGCGCTTTAGCAGGCATGCAGCCTAGCAGGTGAGCTGAGACAGTGAAGAGGGCCACTGCGAGATTAGAGTGCGGGGAGAGGATGGGGGGGGGAGGTGTCAACAGCGTGCAGGTAAATGCACAACCAGGGGAAGGATTTCAAAACCTCCACCAACAGCGACTCCTAAAAGACGTGAGGGACCACTGCACACTCCCGAAATGAACACCCGAAGGAATACCAGCACCTTGCCAGCAAGCCCACCCGCAACATCTGGGCATTCCTGGCACCTGCCAGCCAAGCCTTGATCTGTTCAGACCCCCTGATCATCTTCTGAGAAACAGTGAGATCACAGCTTTTGGAGCTGGCCAGACTTCAAGTCATCAATAATGTAACAGAATTCCCATAAACACTAAGGACTTCATAGAGTCTGAGAGCTGCAGGCAAGGTGCCTACCAGGGCATCCAGAGGGTGAAATACCAGCACTCTCAATCTGTTTCCTTGCCCCAAATTCATTTTTAATAGATGCCATTCACCATATAAATACATACATTCAATATTAATGTGATAAATGTAACTCTGCCTACTTATGAACAAATATCTTTATCTCCTAGAAACGTTTAAGATCATAAGGCTAAACAAACATATCCTTCACAATTAGAAAAAGATGAGCCACCCCTCCCCCCCCACCCCATAAATAAAGATGCAATCAAATTATGTCAGTGCCGTGGTACATATTTAGGTCTGGTGGAACATACTTACAAAAGCCAGAGATGTTTTAGAGTATAATTCCTAGGACTAAACTGCCAACGGTGACATATAATACCTCCCCACTAAAGAATAGAAAAAGACCCATTCTAACCTGGTAGGGCATACGTCCTTCTTTTTCTTTTTCTCAGCGTTCTCAGACATCCAGTGAAGAGCTGTGCTTTATTTGGACGGCAAAATGCACCTTCATCGCTGATTATTTCCTGTTAGTATCTATTACTGTTAAGAGGATCTCAGTCCAGACAGAAAACCGGGGCTGGTGGTTCTTCAGGAAAGCTCAGGCCGTCAAAGGCAATAGGAAAAGACTTCCTATATATACATATATTATTTTTAACTTTACTTATCTCCTAGTAACTTCACTCCCTTCCTTTCTGGATTTGAATCGTTTCAGCATCCCATGGAAAAGCTTGAGGACAGAGGAGTGAGACCCTGGGGCAGACGTGAGGTCCAAGTCACCGGAGCAGGCTTCCGGCTCGGTTTAAAAGAAGCAGAACAGTGAGGAGAGAGGCAAGAGAACCAGCCAACAGGATGTGTGTGGCTGGAGTTCCTGGCATGAAGTCTTGGCTTTCATGTTTATTTTTGGATGTATTTTTCTTAGCCCTTTGATGCAAATTTCTGGCCTGGGAAGTAACCCTATGGTACAAGCTCCAAAGTTGCCAAAAGTTAAGTACAGGCCTCTGACTTGGGAGAAAGCAGGTCCCTTGGCTTTTAGGTTCCAGTTAAGCCTCAGATGAGGGGGTGGGTCCCTGTAACATTAACAGGCAGGCCAGGGGCTGCCCATCTGAGGATGGGTCATGCAGTTCAACCTCAATACCCAGGGCCACTAAACATTTACTTGAAATACCGGTCTACCTTGAAAGCCTAGCATTCATGCAAAAGTGAAACAACCTGAAACTGTCTGCATGCTAAATGAAGTATTAAAACCCACCCAAAGGGCTGCTGAGATTTTTATGTTCGAAGATACTATGTTTTAAGCATTGGGCTTTAATTTTTTTGACAGCCCAAGACAGACAGGAACATCAAATCTATTCAAGCAGGCACAGATGCCTCTGAGAGGTATATTACTCCAATAGGGTTTTTAAAGTGCATCAGCAAAGACCAAGCTGCTGTAATTTCAATAATTCCTATTCTCATAGTGGCTTGAAAGATTATTAATGGAAAAGGGCTTTTTCTCCCTGCATAGTCCAAAAGAGGCAGTAAACAGAAATAGCTACAAAGCTTTTCAGTCCAACAACTGCCAACGTATCTGGTAGAATCGAGAAATAAAACACCGAAAATTAGGGAATAGAGATAGATGTGAAAATATTTCTTTGACAATATTCACTACTCTTAGAAATATTCTTGTTTACAAATTGTATTCTTTTCCTAAGGCAGAAACATGCACATATTTCTTATTCTTACCAGTTTATATCCCAGAAAGCATAAAAAAATTTTTCGGTCAACAATATTTATTGAGGCCACAGGCACATTTGGGGAATAAACTCTATGGGATCAATCATTACATCCGAACAACGGTTCTCTGTGATATTGTATGTCCTGGTTAGAATAAAATCACAAGAGCTTCTGGGTAACTATTACAGCTAAGAAACCACTTTTATTGTGGCATGGGTCAGACTACAAATTTAAAATAATTGCTTTTATTTCTAAAGACTCTAGTTTCATTGTTGTCTTTAAATTTCAAATAATTCATTCACAAGTGTGTATTATTTTGCACTTGCTCAAACATAGCCCACAGTGAAGGAAAGTTTTTGGCCAGAATGACGTTCATGCAATTGGAACACAGGTAGTAAAACATAGCCCACAGGGAAGGAAAGTTTTTGGCCAGAATGACGTTCATGCAATTGGAACACAGGTAGTAGATCACTAGTGCAAGGACCTCTCAGTGGTGTCTTTTATGAGTTTGATGGAGAATGACTTTCCAATCTACTTCTCTGAACACACTGGACTCATCTCCTCATACAAGTCCATGTACTTGGCATATTCCACGTAAAGATGACAAGACATGCTGCAAACCTAAAAGCATCTTCATCCACGATGTTAGACAGAAAGTCAGGGAGCAAACAAAAAACACTCCTTGTCGTTGTTCTAACCACTGGAAACATTAGACTATATTTGCTGAGAAGAAATTCATGGAATTGGACAGTAAATCCGTATTTATTTATTCCAAGAGCCACCAGCAACCATAGATACTCATTAACACTTGATCCAAGATTATCACGGCTTAAAACTCCCAAGCCTACACTTAACTGCTTTGCCATTTAACTTCCTTACTGAGGGTATGCAATGCCACTAGGGTCAAAGAGTTTCAATTACAATTCTCAAGAACTAAAAATGGTACTCCAAAACTTTTAAATTAATTTTTTCTGAATGAAATTCAACAACTTTCTCCTCTCTCTCACTCACTCTCCCTCCTGAGATGCTATTGAAAAGTGAGATGTTTTATACCCTAGTTAATATTTTTTATTAAGTTCTAATATCAAAGAGGCATGAAAAGAGGGAAGCATTATTGACCAATTCTGAATAAATTTACTGTAATTCACTTAAGCTAAGAAAATATGACCTGACTTTGAGATGGAGATCCCAGCTCCCTCAAATATGATCATAAATTGGCAACTGAAACATGGAAAGGAAAGAGGAGAGCAAGTTTTCATTAGGAAAGATATAGGGTACAAAGAAAAGCATCAAGCTGCTTCCTCAGTTACATCTTGGGGAATATTTATTTTTGATACATTTATATAGACAACTGAAATAATGCCTCTGGTCACATTTATGACAATAATTTTAAAAAATACCCTGGGTGCTACCAATTTGACTTACAACATAAAGCAAGAGGACTGGGGATGAAATTGAATAGGATTTCAAAATCTCAGGTGTAGTTCTCTGGGTGTGTATCTGCAGAGAGCTGAGGAAACTTGCCTTTGGTCAGGAAAGGAAGCAGGGTTACCTAGCTCTCTGTTGCCATTGAAGTCTCAAGTGTAAGATTTAAAATAGCCTATTCGTTCAGCCTATTAAAGAGCTACTTGTAGACTGTGCTACCTGTTAGTGATTACACACCGTAATTTTCCTGGTTAGAAGTAACTCAGATTCCTGGTCCTTGTCAACAACTTTAAGTGACATCAAAGGCATAGATAAGGAGGGAAACCTCAATCTAGGAGTGCTTGCCACACCATGGGCCCACCATGACATTCCTCAAAAGCAAGCAGGCAAATGAGATGAACGTGCAAATTTAGACCCATGATTCAGATGATCTAACTTCTACCGTGTGGGAACTATGGCCTAACAGTGAGCTCCTTACCATGCTGATGGGAGAGGCAGGATCCAGCTTAGCTTTCTGCTGCCTTCTTTCTGCCATTTCATGGTTCAGTGAGGCTTCTACCTGAATCCTGAAGCTATGTCATCCTTCCCTTTTGATATTTGGCTACCAGATCTAAGTTAAACTTCAGCTGACAGCATGAGCTTGGGTTTTAATGTTGCTTACAGATATTATGTACCAGTGTGATGAATGGCTGAATTATAGACTCTGTTATCTGACATAATCAGGAAATAGGTGTTCTGGTTATCCAATATTTTGCTAACAGATTAGTGTTACATATGCCATCAATGGATCACCTCTATTCAAAGAATAGAAATAGAATTCACTTAATGATAATGATATATTATACTCTGAAATAATATTATTGACTTGCTATTTTCTCTCTCCTCCAAGTAGAGCAGAAGCCCTGGCCCAGAGAGCAGGAGCCCTGTCAATCTTCTTCACTGCTATAGCCAGACCTGATACACAGGAGATTCTCACTAAGTATTTGCTGAATAAATGAATAGTGGAATAAACATAAGTCAATTTTCTTTGCTCGAGAGGTAATTTAGAATTCCACAATTTCTTCAGATCATCGTGTACAGTATATGCACAAGTGTGCCCATTAATAAAGTTCTGGTTCACACAGGTTGCAAGGTAATGGAGTTCCTTGCATTCTCACTTTAGCCAGTTAAAACGTTGATGGAGCATCTTATTTGTACTCTGTGCTTGGTTGCATGAACAGGTAAATAAAAATGAAATATCTTACTAATCTCTTGCTCACTATGAGCTTCCAAAACCCAACCGGTAAAATAAGAGGTCAGTCTAAAAACCCTCTCCATCCTTTTCAGCTCACTTAAGTCACTGACAGAGAAGACCAGAATCATGCTCTGAGGTTACAGATGAGGGGTTGGACCCACGGAGATACAAAATCACGTGGCAAGGTTTGGGATGCTAAGGACCACCTTCAACATCAAGAGCCCCATTTAATAATTTTCCTCTATGGGAAATCTCTGTGAAAACCAGCCCTAAAATATACTCAGATACAATCCAACCAAGGGATCAAACAAATCAAACCAATGCATCACTTACAGTGAGGCATCCAGACATTAAGAGCATCCTAACGTACTCAGGATCACCTTTGACTTCTTGCCGAAACTGTTTGGCTTGACCTAATAAAACATTTAGCTCTAACTTCCGTTCACAGGAAACCCTGGGGTAGGGGTACAAAAAAAGATACCATGAGAAAATGATCAGACAAACCTTGAATTTGGGAGAAACTGACCTGGCCTTTTTAACAAGTCAGTGTCATAGAGAAAGAGAGACAGAGAGAGAGGGCGGGGGCGGGGTGGGGGGTGGGGAGAGACTGACTTAGACATAACAATCAAATGTTAACACATGGTTCTTTATTTGAGTCTGGTTTGAAATAAAACAGATATAAAAATACTTATGGAATAAATGTATTTATTTCTGGATATTTATGGGGAAATTTGAACTGTGGACTGGATATAGATGACATTAGTATATTATCTTTAGTTTTGTAGGTGAAATAATGGTATTATGGGTATGTAGCAGGATATTCTGATTTTTTGGAGAAATATGCTAATATATAGGATGAAATGTCATGATGCCTGTCGTTTACATTAAAGTGGCTCAGCAAAATCAGATGAAGCAAATATGTTAACAACTGCTGAACTAGGTGGGAGTGTATAAGTCGTTCATTGTATTATCCTTTTTGATTTTCCGAACGTCTGAAAATTTCTTAAATAAATTGTTTTTTTGGCCATGCCACACAGCATGCGGGATCTTAGTTCCCTGACCAGGGATCGAACCCATGCCCCCTGCAGTGGAAGCACAGAGTCTTAACCACTGGACAGCCAGGGAAGTCCCGAAATTTTTAAAAATAAATTTTTAAAAATGTTCACAGGTAGCAACTTCTCAGGAACTTTCTTCGCAGCACTGAGGCCTCCTAATTAAAATAAATTTTTAAATATTGCCACAAACCATCCTCCACCAGCAACTTGAATAAGTCATCACAGACAAAAGCAGTTATAATGACATACATCACAATTGGAGTCATTTTTGTTCTTAAACCAGTCTTCCGAATTTTCTTTTTGGAAAAGACTTTTCAGCTCACCTTTTAAATGAAAAGATCCAAAAAGCGACTTATTTGCCTCAAGTTTGGTCCCTTTTAATTGACAGAAAACCTCTCCGCACACACCTCATGCAAACCTACTTTAGCTCTGCCTTCCTAAAACTCGCTTTTGTCTCTGAACTTTACAGAGCAGTTGGAGCTCTTTAATATTTTCTAAGAGGAACATTTCAAACAAGTAACCCTGCAATTTATTCACTACTGCCAAGAATAAAAGTAACAGGTTTCACCACCAAGACCTTCCAAGGCTTTGCAGGACTTTCAAGGCAAAGCATCACTCATTCACCTACAGGTTTGCTCCCTTAATGCATCTGTCATTTGTTTGGCTCTGGAGGAAACTATGTGATTACACAAAATTCTTTTTAGATCAGGTTTAAAATCTTAGCCACACTGGGACAAGTGGCGAAGCCTGCCAGCTCGATGGGTTAACGCTTGGACGTACTGAGCCAAGGACAAAGATAAGGAGCAGCCACAGGTAAAAATCAGAAGCTTGAAGAACTGAAAAGGAATGAGCGTAAAGGACGCAAGGGCCTTTCTAAGCACTCCATTTACCATGAATGCGTGTAAGATGATTTCTCCCCCATCCTTCTTGTAAATGAGCGTGGTACCCTAAAGGGCGCCGGTAAGCAGCGGGAAATGCACAAGCCACCAGGACCAGCTGCCTCCATCCACTGCTGTGCTATCCGTGCATTTTGAAGTTGGCAAGTAACCAGCCATCTTTACGTCCCTCGTTTCCCATACCTTATTACAGGGCACATCATTTTTTAAAGCATTTAAATGAAGCAGATGTTAACCCCATTCATTCCACTTTCCCAGGGAACATGTCAATGATGATTTTGAAAATGCCAAAGAAAATGTCAAAGTATTTTGTTCCCCGGTTAAGAACACATCTGTGGAATAGGAGGGGGGAAATACATAAAAACACTCTATACATAAAACACTCTATGGTCATTCAAGAAATAATTATAATGTATGTCAAACCACAGAAAATTGAGCAAGCACTACATTAAAAAAAAAAAAAAGGAAAGACATCTTGTGTCAAAATGGCTTTTTCATTCACTCATTTCAAAAACAAGTTTTGAAAATTAAATTCCATCCACCGGCTCAGAACAGAGCACATTAAGGCTTGACTCTAATGCCATCATCCATGTGGCAGCTCTCTTTCTTTTCTGCAACCACGTTAACTGACAAAGCAGCCTTGGGGCTCACCTCCCATAGTGCCTTGAAGTCCTTCTGCTCGATGCGGAGAAGTTCACTGCTTTCCCTCGTAACAATTGTCGCATGGCGGGGAGTGTTGTCCAGAATGGACTCTCCAAAGGCTGTCCCAATCCCCAGAGTGCAGATGGTCACTGCATCCTGAGAATCCAAAAAACTGGTCATTAGAAAAGCAAACATTTTGCCAGTGGATGAGTTGTCTTTTCTTTGAAGTATATAGTTGACCCTTGAACCGCGGGGGAGTTAGGGGTGCCAACCCCCAGCCCTGCACACACACAGTAGAAAAGCTGAGTATATCGTGGTTCCTACACATCAGCAGATTCAACCAGCCACAGATCATGTCGTACTGTAGTATTTACTATTGAAAAAACTCCGCCATGAGTGAACCCGCACAGTCCAAACCCGTCCTGTTCAAGGGTCAACTAATTTCTATACAATATAACAGTCAATTCACTTGCACAGTTCAACAAGTTTTGACAAATATATACACCGTGTAATCACCACCCAAGGCAAGACAACATTTCCATCACCCCTGAAAGTTCCCTCGTGCCCCTTTCCAGTCAGGACCCTCCTTTCAGAGGCAACTGATGCTCTGATTTCTATCACCGTAAAGGAATTTTGCCAGTTTTAGGACTTCACGTAAAAGGAATCAGACAATATGCCCTCTTTGGTGTCTGGCTTCTTTTGCTTAACGTAACGTCTGTAAGATTCAACCATGTTGTTGCGTGAATCAGTAGTTTTTTCCTTTCACTGACGAATAGTTTTCCATTGCAAGGGTATGCCCCAATGTGCTTATCCATTCTCCTATTCGTGGACATTTGGGTTGTTTCTGGTTTGGGGATATTATGAATAAGGCTGCTAGCAATCTTGTGCACGTCTTTCTGTGGACATGGTTATCTTTTTCTATGACTACTCGCTCTTAGAAAACGGGGGAAATCGTTTGAAGATGAACTCAGCTTTTTTAGTGAGAGAGTACAGTTAACGATATTTAAATAAGAAACCGGAACGGGGATACTGTTATGTCAGTCTGTCTTAAAGAGATGAGGAAACTGAGGGTCAGAATGGTGGATTCACGAGGCCCGAGTTCACACAGATAGTAAGTAACACAGCCGGGTTCCAATTGTGACTATCTGACTACAGATTCCCAGCTTCTTGTATCACGCTGCCCCCCTCAGCCACGATAGAGTAAAAGCAGCACCCAGTGAAGTGCTGTGTGGCCAGCTGATAAAATGTCCTGAATCAATGATTTAAAGGTGTAAGGTGTACTAAGAAAGTAATTTCCTTTCTGCATGCAACATGGGCGAATATTCTTGGATTTAATCCTAACTAGTTTCAAGTAATTCAGTCACTCAAGATCACCTGGACGTTAATTTTGCAAAAGGTACTATCCACTAAGGGAGATACACAAGGGTAATCCTGAGTTAGAAAGTACAGTTTTCCTTTCGTGCACCTAATACACGATAACAGGCAAATGTTATTAAGATCAAGTTAGTGACTTTGTAATCGCATTACTAACACAAATGCCCATAAGAACCCAGTTCCCTGAACCATAGCAAGTTGCTTCTGCACAGATGTTACCATTTAAAATTGTGTTCAGGAAAATAAAATCAATAATATCTCAGAAGAGAATGAAAGATCAGGGGGAAACATAAAAATGGCCTGTTAATAAATTTTCCAGAAAGGCAGCTGTTAACAAACTCAGTCAGAAAAATACTCCCAGGGCTGAAATATCAATACCCAGCATGTCAGATACTTCTGAGTAATTTTCAGGTTCTAGTAAAGACACAAGATGGATTATGATAAATCACAGACTTTCACAAATTCTTTAGACTACGGGTTCGCTTAAAGATCCACTAGCCTACTTCATTTTTTTTTTTTAATCATCTGGACCCTTCAGAAAGAATCCTCTTAGCCTAATTTATACTTTCCAGTGTAAATTTCTATTTTAAAACCTGACAGGGATGAACCATACGTATTACTACTGCCACTATCCATGTAGCTCAATTATCTACGATTAGCTACAAAGTATAATGCACAAGAACTATGCAGATCTGTTTTTCGTGAGCTTGCTGTAGACTTTTACGGAATAAGTTGTCTTCTCCATCTCTCATCTCCTATCCCCGACACCTGTCACCATGTGTCACCAAAAGGTATACAAAGACACAGCCTGTGAAGGTCAGTCGCGTGAGCCCATCTTCTTGCTAGTGAGCAGCTCTTGTAATGATGACAAAAGACAAATTATTCTTGGGTTTCCCCTAGAGAGTTTAACATGACACCTGCCTGCTCACACGTAACAACACGTAGTCATGCTAGTGCTGCCAAGTGCCCTCCTCAGTGTATGTAGCTCCGTGCGTCAGGACCTCTGTGCAGAGGGGCACCAGCCCCCGTCATTCCGTCCAGCACCTGGGCTTACTCCCAGTATCCTGTGCTCTCCCACCAGAGCTGAGTGTGGGATCCGACCTGTCTTCTTCTCCTCCTTCAGACCCCATCCTCTCAAATGTAAGGACAGGGAATCACAAATACAAGATATGGTTTTGAAAGTAGGACTATAAAACCTCACCTGAAAGAAGCGTTACTTGCAACTTCAAACTTGACTTTCAGCAGACTCGGTATTTTTAGGACAAATTTACTTAGAAATCTGAATGGATCTGGGAAGCGTGGATTGGGCAACTGGGATAATTGGGCACAGGGAAGAAGAAAGTCCTAAGAAGAACATCTTCACCCTGAAGATGAATCACTCCCTTTATAGTCCCTAGGGGCGAGGCCTTGTTTGCATTTGAATTCCAGGCGGGGACTTGCAATGTGCAGTAGAAGATAATTACCAAATAAAGACATTGACATTCAAATGTCCTCTCAGGTGGCAGAACCAATATGGTTGCTCAGTATGTATCAATAAGTTGAAAGGCAGGATAAATGTGAGCCCCGGGAATGTGAGTCAGAGGAGCCGACACACTCTTATTTTAGTGCACGCTCCCAGCTCACCAGATCCCTGCGGGTCAGAGTTCCAAGCCTGAAACCCTGTGGAGATGCTTAAATGCATGCCTTTGCCTGCAGCTGCAAGCGCCCATCTCTGAAGGGAACACCACTATTCCTTTAAACTCACACGTCCTCTAGAGATCTGCTCATGCCTCGATACTGACTAGACAGGCACTATTCAGACACTTATTTTCTGCTCAATTGCTGACTAATGTTCAGAAAGGTTACCTGAAAGGAAATATTTACAGTGAGGAAGACTGAAGAAAGCAATCGGCAAGGACTGTGAAACATCAACAGTGAAGGAATGGCCCATTTTACATTAACATGGCAATCTATTTGGGGGGACTTTCAGATATGAAATGACGATCTAAAAATCTGAGTGTCGTGCTCGCTTCGGCAGCACATATACTAAAAATCTGAGTGTCTTCAAGTATGAAGGTGGGTTTAGCAGATGCTGCTGGAGCCCTGCCAGATTCCCCCACCCCTTTCTCCCACCCTCGAAGGCAGTTGTAGGTTTCTGGACAGTTCCCACATATATGCTCGGCTTCCCCTTTCATCTGCATTGCTCCACCTGAGGGCAGCGTGCTGGGCAATTAATGCCTGTAAGGTGTATCTTCCAAAGAGGCATGAGAGGAGCGAGATAAATACGCCGGCTTCCTACCCTACCCAGTTTCTTAGAGGGTCCCCCGGAAGGAGTGAGCCCAGGTGCCCGTAGCTGAACTCCTTACCTACACATTTTTATAGGCATTCCTCATTCCTCCTGTCAACTTCCCACTCCCTTACGACACTTCCTGGGGTTTCCTCCATAAAAACCACTGGCAGCCAAATCCTTGTCTCCAGGTTAGCTTCTGGGGAAACAGGAGACTGGGTTAACTAAATGTGGCCCTGAGTCCCAAGTTACACTGAGACCTCTGGGGAGGTATTGGGCTTAACCAGCATTCCCAGAGAGATCCTACAATAGCAACAGAGACCAGCTTATCACTGACTGCTTTGCATCAGACACATCCTAAGTGCAATATCCCTTGGGTGACACCTGGGAAGACTTCATTGTGTTAGTAAAGCATCCTGGGTCTCCAAGGCCAATTCTACTACATAACTAGCAGTGATGGGCTCTCAAAAAAAGAATTACCTATGACACATTACTGATGATACCTGGTTTCTTCCTGCAATCGGATCCAGCTCTCTCTCATCTGTGAGTCCACCTGATCACTCCTCCCACCTTCTAAAAACTGAATTACCCAGTCACCCTTAATAGTACTTATCCTCCTGTGCGTCAGTATTCACGTGGATCTCCACGTGTGTGCGTGGAGTACTATATACCATGCACTGGGCCAGGCGTCTTGACTATGATGTCTCATTAATTCTTCACAACAGTTAAAGGAGATAACGTATTTAAGTGCTTTGCACCATGCCTGACTCAAGAGAAATGCTTAATAAAGATATTCTTACCGGTGGTAGTATTGAAGCAATCCTGCAACACTGGGATTATTGTTATTTTATAGGTTGAGGAAAATCGGGCTCAAAGATATTCAGTAATTTGTGAAGTGTGGCTAACAGGTAGAAGAGTTGAGGCTAGAAACTAGTCAATCTAATTACTTCCCATATACTTCCTAACGTATTATATGAAATTTAAGAACCTCTAAGGTTCAGTAGGAAAACTGATTATTAATTTAATCCATACAGGTTCTTTTCTCAATCAGCCAATTCACAGATTGAATACCTAATAATTCCAAATCACCAGAAAAA
This sequence comes from Phocoena sinus, assembly GCF_008692025.1. Lineage (NCBI taxonomy): Eukaryota > Metazoa > Chordata > Mammalia > Artiodactyla > Phocoenidae > Phocoena > Phocoena sinus. The sequence goes on from NC_045769.1 coordinate 60,848,430, forward strand.
TACCACACATTTGGCACTGCTCCCCCTTCAACCCTCTAATCCCAACATTGGGGCCCACTTGACCCTCACCTAGAGGATCAAATCTATTCCAGGCTGGGGCTCTGACCCCCTTACTCAGGAGAAATGCAAGCAACCAAAGCCAGAAACTAAGAATCGCATCTGCATTTTTGCTTTGCCCACTCTGATCCTGTGCCCTGGTCTACTAACGGAGCTCCTACATCAGTTGGAGAAACTGGGTTTCTATCTTTCTGCGTCTCTGTCCCGATAACCTGCCGGTATCCTAATTCTTCTCAAAGTGGTAGACTGCCTCTTTGTGACAGCACTCCCCAGGCCCTGGCTCCTCTCTGGCACCCTTCTAATACCGGGCCTCGTCGTCAGCCTGGCCACCCAGCTCCATCACGGAGCCTGCTTCCTGCCCCCCTGCCCATCACCAGGCCCCACCCATCATGTTAGACCTGCCTCAGCCCTTCACCTGCTCACCTGGGGGCTGTGCTGCTTCCACCTCCTGCGTCCTCCCCCACCTCCTGCCCAGGAGCACCTGCACATGCCCTCTAGAAGGTGCCCACCTCCACCGTGGGCAGCCCCCAGCTTACAGGTTCTCCTCCTGCCCAGGTGGGCACCAACTGAAGTCAGGAGCAATATCTTGGTATGGTATGTGTTTCAGCAGAATAGGTAGGGTCTGGTTACTTCTGCTCCTAAAAGTTGGTGTTAGGTAAGTTAACAAAGGTGTCAACAATCTGGCCCTGCTGGAAGGCAGGGAGCGTCAGGCAAAGCACACACACCTGGAGGCACCAGAGTCTCCACATTTCACACCGAGCGGGAAGTGCCCTGGAGGCAGCATAGGGAGAAGAGGACGCGCCTTGCAGACCCAGATTGAAAGCTCATTTCTGCCAATTACTAATCCTGGGCTTTGGGTAGAATGCTCCCAGGAGCCTCAGTATCCTCACTTACGAAATGGGCACAATCTTTCTCGTTCGATTATTAGCAGAATTCAGTATACGTGATAGATAGTCCAATACGGTTCCTGGCACACAGGTGCTCCATCAAAAATTGAAAATATTTCTGACTTAACCTATACATGTATATAAATATGGTTATCTACATGTCTAAAAAGCAAAGTGTATTTTTCTACTATTTAAGTAACAGAGAATCTCTTATTCATTTTGCGTTCATCTCCAATTAATGATGGCTTTTTCAACACTTAAATTCCAAGTTTCTCTGTCCCCCAGTCCGGATGTCAAGTGATTTGAATGATCTGCAAAACACTTCAGCTCTCTGGGGGAGCGTGTATTCAAAGGAACCCTTCTGAAGAGTCCTGCTGTAAATCAAAGAATCCTTCTGCACTGCAAGTAATCACCCCTTAATTTATCTGCTTTGAATGTCTGGATTACAGTATACTGGGTTTCCTTAAAGTAGGCATTCTCATAGGAGGCATTTTGTTTGTTTGTTTCGTTATGAACATTACTACAGTATGGACATAGGAATGGTGTTAAGAAAGTCCACGGTTATGTGTCACTGATATCCAAGCTAATAAACACGGACCTTGCACATGAGGTCTATGAGCAGCAGCTGAAATCTAATTTACACAAGTTAGACATTCTGATGAAATTTAAAACAATACATTAGAAGAATTCTGTGTTAAGTACATCAATTTTTGGACTGCCCTGTAACTTTGAGGAGTATCCTATTTTTTTTTTTTTTTTTTTGCAGTACGCGGGCCTCTCACTGCTGTGGCCTCTCCCATTGCGGAGCACAGGCTCCGGACGCGCAGGCTCAGCGGCTATGGCTCACGGGCCCAGCCGCTCCGCGGCATGTGGGATCTTCCCGGACCGGGGCACGAACCCGTGTCCCCTGCATCGGCAGGCGGACTCTCAACCACTGCGCCACCAGGGAAGCCCAGAGGGGTATCTTATTTTTAATCATGCATATTTAACTCACTTCCTTATTAGTAGCTCAAGAAGTTAATTGTCTCACCGCATATTTATTGTTTTGGATACATGTTGGGTTAACATCAAGGAACAAACTGGTCCTTTAAGTGTGTACACCCTGAAACAAATTTTTACAAAGCAAGTATTTTTACAATTTTTATTTTAGGCCTATAGGCAACACTTGCCATTAAGTTTATTTCATAAGCTGGAATTTAGTCCTGGAATTTACGAAGTGCTTCAAGTCCTTTTAGAAAATAGAAGTTTAATGGAACCTAGTGTCTGAATTTGTCAAGACATTAGGGCGTATGTGCAGCCTTAAGGATTTACTACCAAGCAGGAAGGCAAAATACTAAGACAAATGTGTTTTTCTTCCTAACAAACAGCAAAGACAAGCTCTATTACTTTGAGAGCACTTCCCTGGAATCGGTGTTGGACACAGCACAAGATCAGGCAAGCTGGCTGCTGGAAGGTTCAGTGAGAATGGACTCGCATTAGCATCTGATAACTAAATCCGGGAGGCCAGCCCCGTTTCAGCAGAGAGCCAGTCTGTACTACACTGTGGCCCTGTCTTGCCTCCGCCCAAACCCTGAATTACATGCAACAAAACTAAATACAGTACTCGGATGCCCCAGGCAGGATGCTAAACAAACTCTGATCAGATCCTAACAGAGTGTGACCTAAGCACAGACAAGTAGTAAGAGATTACAAACAACCACTCTAGACTTGGCACCTTTCAGGTTTTATTGGCTTGATAAGTGGGTTCAGAAAATGTTTCCAAATGACAGCAAGGTCTGAAAATAATGGGGTGAAATGAGAATGAACCAAAGAATCAGACAGACAAAAACAAAGACGGGGAAAGATAAAGCAACATGACAGAGAAACATGCCTATCCTCCAAATTTTACAAACAAATATGCAACGCTTAAAAACATCTTTGTTGTATAGACAGAGGGTTTTTAAAAAAAAAAGCACATTTTACTTTGGGGAGAGAACCAGTAAGAGACCATTTTCCAAAAATTTGGCTAAAAATCGCCAGACAACTTTATAGAGACTGATGAAAAGATGAATAAAGTGATGACCAAGGCCAAGCTCAGCCCCATTCTCTGATCCCATGAAATGGCTGAACAGCATTGTTAAACTTGCCATTTCGAATACCAAGTGCATTTCCTGCTTTTTCTATTCTAGCACTGCCCTCTCGTGGTGAAATGACAACATTGCAACCAACAGCATTCCACTTTAGGCAACCAACTTTTCTTTCCAAGTAGTAATAAAAAAGCACGGAAGCCCTGCTCCTTGCCAAGCTTCGTACTAAATGCTTTATATACATTAACTAATGTAAGGCAGGAACTAGTATCTCTAACTTACACATGCTCTAACTTGCTCACAGTCACTCAGCAATTAAGTGGCTCTGAGGATTTCGAAAGAGGTCCGATTTAAACCATTGTGCACTGCATTAAGTAAATAGTAACACTTTAAATAAGCGTCTGTTATAGAAATATAAAAGCTTTGATGAATTAATAAAGCATCCCATTCCCTATTTTGCAGTATGAACTTCTATTTGCTCTGCAACCATCAGAAATTCTTCTTTCATATGACTGGGGAACTGTTATACTTTTTTGGTGTAAAGATTAGTTTAAAACTTTATTTTTAGGATGTAAATAGTTACCATGCCAAAGAGGCTCCTCACTTATAAAATCTGCAGAGAAAAGAAGGAGCCTGTCTCGCTGGCCCCTCCCCTCCCCCCCCCACACACAGCTGGGTATTTGCGGTTTTTTAAACTATTTATTGTTTTTAAGCTCCGTATTTGTTCTATAACTTGTTCCAATGCTCACTCCTAACCTGAAATCCACTTAAACATGAAAAAGTCCACCCATAGTATTGCTATTATTCATTCCAGTGGGAATGTAAAATCCCTGGCTTTTAGCCCGTTAGGTTAAATAGGCACCGGAGACAGGCAGCTTCCTGAGCACTCGAGTTCAGCTGTGGACATCTGAAGGCCTGCGCGTCCTGCTTCGGCTTAGGTAAAAAACCGAGGGTGGGGACAGGTCTCGCTGGGAACTGGAGGATATATCCCCAGCAGAATCTGTGCTACACGAGCACGTGAGCCAGGCTGGGACACTCGGGTATAGTGAGGCGGTCCGTGGGCAGGGCCCCTTGCTGGGCATTCTCAGTTTCAGGGGGTAAGACAACGCACGGCCAGGCAGGAAAACGGCTGGGCAGCTGGGAGAGGGGCCTCTGACAGCCGCACAGGGACACACAGGGGCAGGAGCTCTTCCCAAGTAGGTTTTGTTTTACGGAGTAGTGGGATCAATATAAATTACAGGAAGACATTTCCAAGGACGGTCTCTAATAAAAGTTCGCCGTAATAACAGGAATGGAACAATCCATGTACTTCCCAGAGTTCTTAGCACACCCATGGTTTCAAGGCTGTAACGCAAGAAACGAAAGCACCGTGGCACCAGCTCCTCGGGGAAGGTCTCGGGCAGGTACGGCCCACGTCCCTCTCCTCATCCGGAGGCTTTTGTCTCTCCCCTACCCCGGTCCGCGCTCGAGGCTTTGGACTGGGGAGACTCAGGTGAAGAGAAGGCGGGGAAGCAGAGCGTAGGCCTAACTGCGTGAGAGGCAGAGAAGCTGGTCCCAGCCAGCGCGCGGCAGGCTCCTGTACCCCAGGGTGCCGGTCCCGAGCCGGGAGCGGACACAGGGAGGGGCAGCATCAGTGCGCCAGGTCGTGCTTCCCCGGCTGGCACACATTGTGCTTCTACACTGACTGGTTGGGCTGACCCCAAACAAGACCAGGAGGCGAGCCATCAGGCTGCCCGCAGCCCCATGGCTTTTCCCCTCCGCCCTCCCCTGCCAGGAAAGGGCCTGAAGATTTTATTACTTACCGGCGTGTTTCTGTTTTCCTCCTTCTCCCAAATGTGGAATCAAGGGCTTTCTTTGTTATAACGTTGGGCATCGGCGTGACCCCAGGGGATGAAGAAGGCGCCACACACCCCCGTGACCACCATGCATGCGTACCGGCAGCGCCCGGGGGGAGCGCCCTTTGTACCCGTAGCCTCCTCCCCAGGCAGATGGTCCCTCGTGTGGCTAACCTCAGCGTGGCTCGGGCAGAGCACTGGATTGGGTAAGGAAGTCAGGTGACTTCCAGCTCTATGGGCTACCACTGTGTCCTCCTGAGTGGGCAACTCATTCACCTGTGACCTAAGCAAGATGCAACACAGCTGGGTCGACCTAACAGAGCGGCTCAAACAAAAGAGTGCAAGTGAAATGCTTTGCACTTTATGAGATTCAATACTACTCTGCTCGTAGTGTATGGCCAGTGAGAAATAAGGGTGACCCTCCACGGGAGGTCCAAAGAATTCAAGAAGAACCTGCCAAGCCAATCACACAGAGAGCAAGAAGTGAGTCTTCTTACTCTGGTGAGCAGAGAAGTATAGAGGAATGATGGGAAGGGAGAAAAAGTAATATATCGAAACAGGCAGGAAAGTAACATGAACTTATGAGGCAAATAAAATACTTCTGCTCTGTGTATTCTTGAAGTTATAGTTATATCTTCCTATCACACGTAAGAAATAGGGTGATTTTTTTTCAGAAGAAATTCCCCCCAAATCAATAGTACCTAATAAATGCCATAAAAATACTGTACCAGAATCTGTGAAGGGTTTTCTTCCTCATGTGTTTCTTATTTCAATCAGTGGCATCACCACCCACCTCATCATCCAAGTCAGGCTCCTCCTTTTCTCTCAACCCCCTACACATCCCATCAACACCTCTCCCACCCTCTAACCTAGAAACCCTTTGAAGGGATGGGCCACGCTCATTTCACTGTGCGCCTCCAGGCCTGAAAGGTGGTGCAGGAGGGCCCACATGCCAGGGGCAGCCCAGCAGAGGGTGAGAAGCGGGCCTTCCCCAGCAGCACGCTTCGGGGGGGGCTTGGAGGTGAGGCGTGGAGCTCTGAGTTCTGAGCTGGAATCGGAAATGAGGAGGGTGGCTGCAGGAGCTGCAGGGGAAAAGCTGCTTCTCTGCACACTCGTCATTGCTGAACTGTGCAGCCCTCACTTTATCCCTTCCCCTTCCCACCCTCCGGATGGCACCTGTACAACCCTGAGGGTCAAGAACGTGAGCCCTCGAATCACAAAGAACTGGCTCTGACACCTAATGGCTGTGTAACCTGTAAAATGAGACTAATAATAGCACTGAATGGGGAAGGCGATGTAGGGAGTAGCCAGTGAAATAAAACTTGTAAAGTGCTTTGCACAAAGCTGCCTCTAGTGGGCGCCCTGTTACCATTAGCCATTCCTGCCCTTGTCTCACCATTCCGGCTCAGCTAAAACCCTACTGAGGAGCCGCAACTCAGAGATGAGGTTGGCAGTTCATCACCACCATCTCCTCTGACTTCTGACTCTCAGATGAGAAGAGAGGCATGCAGGGCAAGGTGAGACTTGAGGAAAGGAAATGGAGGGGCAGGCTAGCAAGAAACTGCCCTAACCACTTTTGAAGATTTGACTCTTTGCTGTTACCTCATTTCTTTCCTTAATTCTCTCTTAGTCTCTTTTAACTTTTCTCCTTTTTCTTTTACTGCCCCCTGCCCACCTTTTTTCGTGTGTGAACAGCAGGAAGAACATGAAATTTGGAGTGTGTCAGATGTGAATTCAATTCTTTTTTTTTTCTTGCCTGCATTTCATAAAACTAAAATGAGTTTATTTTGCTAAGTCAAGCAGTAAAAAGAAGGAAATACTTCTCTTTTATAGCCATGTACCTCTAAAGCCACTGTCCAGGAATTTTCCAGCACTGACATTTTTGGTCCGCAGAGACCAAAAATATGCAGATACAGTTAGTCCCAGCAAAGATTCCACAATATAACCAAACTTTCTTTCCATACACAGGGGGAAAACAAACCCACAGATTTAATACAAATTTTAAAAAATGTGGCCTCATAAAACTGTCATTCAGAGATCAGTAAGGACTCTGCTTTATCTACTTAGTGGTGGACATTAACAACTCCTCTGGGCAGACAACGGTCAACGTAGTAATTAGCCAGAAAACTGTGACGACTTGCAGTGGGTTCTTTTTCCTACAAAAAATATTAATACTGCTGCATGAGGTTTCATATGATGCATGGCGACTTACTAAGTGAAAGAAATTGGAAAAAAAACTTGAAATCAGGAAGTAAACAAAATTAGAGAGTTGCTCACATTCCAATAGGTATTTGTTAAGCATCTAGGAGGTATCCAAAATTTTTCTATAAGCCACAGAAATTTATCTTCCTTTACCAAACACAGAATTATTGTAAAACCCAGTAAGCTTCATTTTGAAATGTCGAGTGAATTCAATTCTTAATTTAGCCACGTACATATGTGTGGCCCCAGGAAAGTTATACCTAAGGTCTCTGAGCCCTGTTTTCAAGCCCCTGTCAAATAGGACATGAATAACTAAAGATAAAGACAGTTAACATCCACGGAACCCCTAACACAGTGTGACACGTGAAGGCACTTAGCAATGCTGTTGCTGGTCTCTAGGAATTCCAGGTCTTTTCTTGCTTCTCCTCCCATGGCCCATTGCCCAATCTCATTTTGCTCCCCATGATAGGGGTATAGGATGGTTAATTTTGTGTGTCAACTTGGCTAAACTATGGTAATCAGTTGTTCAGTCAAACAGTCTATATCTTGCTATAAAAGTATTTTTTTAGATGTGATTAACATTTGCAATCAGTAGACTTTAAGTAAAGCAGATTACCTGCCATGATGTGGGTGGGCCTCATCTAATCAGTTGAAGGCCTTGAGAGCACATAGGTCTCCCTTGAGGTTTCCCAAAGAAGAAATTCTGCTTCCACAATGCAACATAGAACTTCTGCCTGAGTTTCCAGCTTTTAGACTCAAGACTGCAGCATCAACTTTCACCTGAAACTCCAGCCTGCCAGTTGCCCTGAAGATTTCAAACTTGGCAGTCCCCACAATCACATAAACCAATTCCTTAAAGGAAATATCTGTCTCTATCTATCTAGCTATTTATCTATCTATCCATCCATCTATCCATCTATCTATCTTCCTACCTATCTTTCTATCTATCTATCTATCTCCTGTTGGCATTGCTTGGCATCCTGTTGGCACCCTGTTGGCAAACCCTCACTTACATAGGATGCTACTCTGATTGGCTAACCCATAGACCTGATGTGGCCACATCTCTAGGGGGCAGAGACCAGAGTCCATTACAAGGCTAGAGCAGCTAGAAATGGGTTTTTTTTGTTTCTCCCTTTGAGCAACTTGCCACGAGAGAAGATTCAGCCATCTCACTCATCCTCCTTAGCTTCTTCCCTCCGTGTGGCTGGAACCCTGTCTTGCCCATCAGAGCTGGCTAGAAGGCTGTCTGTCTCAGGCTACTCTTGGGAGGGTTGCAGGATGTAGAGGTCAATGTGTTTTCCTTGTTTCTTAGTGACTCTCCAAATCAATTCAGAAAACTCTGGTTGGACATTATGGCTGGACTCTGTAAAGTACACAGAGGAGGCAATAAGCCAGCTTTGGTATAAAACTAATTCCTAACAAAGAGAAGAGCAAGCCCAGCTCAGGAAACTTCTCTGCATTGGTGCTGAGGTCAAAACCACAGCTAAAATCTGGGGGCTTCCCTGGTGGAGCAGTGGTTGAGAGTCCGCCTGCCGATGGACACGGGTTCGTGCCCTGGTCCGGGAAGATCCCACATGCCACGGAGCGGCTGGGCCCGTGAGCCATGGCCGCTGAGCCTGCGCATCCGGAGCCTGTGCTCCGCAATGGGAGAGGCCACAGCAGTGAGAGGCCCACGTACCACAAAAAAAAAAACCACAGCTAAAATCTAAAGTTAAAAACTTACTAAAATTTTAAAAGAACCCACAGCTAATAACAAAGTATTGCTCAGCTATTCTTGGCTGGCACCCCATGGTGAGAGATAATTGGTCCAGGGTGACACTCCAGCAGCCCCTGGCCAAATACTATTCTAATACCATCAAAATCTCATGCCAGCTTTTAACATCTGAGGTGTCAGCACGTCACTGCTGATGCTATTTATCATCCCTTAGGAACATCTGCTCTGCTTTTTAAAATTCTTTCCTCATCTCTCTTGCTTATATTTCTTGCCTTCTCACCTTTCTCCTCCTTAATTTGCATCTTCCTTCCCTTTCCTCTCTTTCCTCACCTTTCTCTTTTCAACTTTCCACCCACACCATCATTACTCATTCAGGACCATGCAGAGGAGGAAGGAAAATCATCCGCTTCTAGGTCCTGTCCCCTCTGCACATCCACGGAAGTGCGACCGGGTGAAGGGAAGCATCAGGGGCAGCTGTGAGCAACGAGGGCCGGAGGGGACCCACCAGGACAGCAGTCTGCAGGGAAAAGGTGTGCAGAGATGCAGGACATGGGGTGACCTGAAAGGATGAGAAGTAGCCGAGAGAGGGAAATCACACGCTTCATCGTGTTTCTTCGGAGTCAAATAGTACAGAGTGTTGGCTAAGAGCGTATGTTCAGGTGCCTAAGTCCTTGGGTTTTAACCTTGGTTCCCCTAATTTCTAGATATGTTACTTGGAGCAAGTTAGTTAATCCCTTGAGGCCTTAGTTTCCTCACCTGTAAAATGAAGCAGTAATGTGACCTACCTCATAGGGTTATTGTGAGGATTAAAGGAGTAAACACCTATTAAGTGCTAGAACACTGCCTAGCACGTAACAAATATCCAAGAATTGCTAGCTGTCCTCGGTCCCACTGGGAAACGGAGGCAGCTTACAAGAATCAAAACCCACCTCCCCCGTTGGGCCACTCTGAAATCCAAGAGGAAACTGGCCCTGTGAGAGAGGGGAGAGGGACAGTACCACTGAGGCTAGCGGGCACAGATTCCAGGAAGCTTCTCATGGAACTTTTGATACACTGGTGCACAGAAAAGGTACACTATTGGTTAAGTAGAACTTGGGCACTGGCCTGAGATCCTAAGCTTCCGTAACAATGGGTGGAACACAGGCACCTATACTCCAAACTTCAAATGTCCACTTACCAACCATCCGCTTGTTAGATGGTAACTGCCCACAACTCCAACACACACACAAGTTCCTACAAAATGTAAACCTCAAGTTGAGGACGTCATGAATGTTTCTCTCGTTCGAAGTGTGCCACATCCGGAGAAGGCTCAGAAGTACCGTCTTAGACGTGGTGCTTGGCTGGAGATTATTTGTCCCTTTAACTGATTCTTTGATGTTCCTTGATATTTCTTTCTGATTCTGTAGTTAGCCAATTCTCTTCCTTCAGTTTTTATCTGAATCCTGAATATGTGAATATAAACTTGGGACATTCTCATACTGAAGCTTGACGGTAGCCTCTAGGGGGCTGTTCTTTTGAGATGAGAGGTTCTTGGCTCTAAATAGGAAGGTTCTGCACATTTAGGCCGCATGGAATAATGACGGAGCAAAAGTCACTGCAGATATGAAAGGAGACTCTGGGTACAATTTTCTTTTTTTTTTTTTTGCAGTACGCGGGCCTCTCACTGTTGTGGCCTCTCCCGTTGCGGAGCACAGGCTCCGGACGCGCGGGCTCAGCGGCCATGGCTCACGGGCCCAGCCGCTCTGCGGCATGTGGGATCTTCCCGGACCGGGGCACGAACCCGTGTCCCCTGCATCAGCAGGTGGACTCTCAACCACTGCGCCACCAGGGAAGCCCAGGGTCCAATTTTAAATTCACAAATATTATGGGATGGAGGGCAAGAAGAATATGAGTTTTATCTACTAGGATGCCAAGCTCCTCAGAGGTGACTGATTAGGATAAAGGAAGCCTGTGCTGAACTTTAGAAAAAAAAGTATTATTGGCCCTCCCACATTTGACAAGTTGAGGTAGAGAAAAAGTGAGGGATATTTGGGGGACTGCACCGACCACGTTTCCGCTGCATCGCTGGAGCTCTTAAAAGGCTGACAAGGGGATCACTTCTAGGACGGAGAAAAGTCAGGAAACCAGACGGAGGAGGATCTAAGGACAAACCTCGGAAGACTTGCTTCTCCTTCCCCTTTGCTCACATTTCACCTCATGTAACTAAAGTTTCTCACTGCAATGGCCTTGTTGCATTTTCCAAATAGAGAGCAAGCTCCTGGAGAACAGCCCATGTGCTCCTGCATTGCATGTTCCCACACCTGGCGCCATACTCAAATCATGGAAGACATTCACTATATATGTTTCTTGAGTAACTTAATAAAGGAACTCAACACATACTTGCTGAACTCCTTACTGTGGGAAAGAGGAAGTGGCTTGGAAAATGTAATTTTGATGGCATCCAAGACAGAGAGAGAATGTATCGTTTAAAAGTAATAACTCTTACTTTAAGACAAAAAAAGAATAAGGTATCTTACCTGGTGACTGCTGGTCTCAGAAACTTTAACATCCAAAGACCCTGCCAGGACAGCATACCAGTTGGTTCCAATATCACCCTGGCGAAATACTGGAAAAGAAACAGCCATGTAAGTAGACCAAATATAAGTTGGTTTTACCACGTAACCTGATAGTTTCTCACTGGTTATTGTGAGCCTAACTTGGACCTAGGTGAGCTTACCAACCTTCCTCTATCTGTTCCCACCAGAACATGCCAAAATTTTCTTTCCCTCTTCTATCAACAAAGCTATATCCTATTTATTCAACGTTCCATGAAGTAGAACTCTAGTAAACAGAACTCTTTCATATTTACAGAGCAGCAATAAGGGATGATAACCCTAAATGCTATAAGATCCTTTGAATGTAAGAAGAATTGACTGGTATTCTCTGTAATTTATCTTAAATATATTTCACTGTATTGTGATTCTTGGAAAATTATTACTCTAGATGGGGTACGTGTTAATAAGACTATGGGATTCAACAAAACTAGCTCACCACCCCAATTTCCCAAATCTATTTATATTAAAAGCAACATGCTTTCTAGAATAGAATTTCTCCTTTTAAGCTAACCAATGGCTGATTAAGAAAAATAAAATCTGTTTTAAAATTTTTAACTACTGTATTTTCATTGTCCATTTTCTTGTTTATTTTATAAATTCACTGCTTTTAGGCATTACGAGTTAACTACTCTCTGGAAATGATTCTCATCAGAAATTTCTGAACTTAATTTTGCTTTACTTTTGTAATCTCAGAGAGAAAACATTAAGTTATTTAAAGAGAACCTTAGTTCTCATATCCATGTTAAGACCAGTAGTTTGGAAAGTCATTCTGAAACACTGGTTCAAAAATCTCATACAGACCCAACTATCCTTTTAAATATCCTAGCTAAATAACTAGATGGAATGATCTGATATTTTAAAATTCTTCTCACAGAGTCAGAAGTCAAGTGGCTCAATGAAAAATCACGTGACAACTCAGTGGGACAGTTAAGTTCTGGCAAGGCTAGTGCTCAGTGCGTAAGAGGAAGCTTCTGGGAGCCATAATTAATGACGACAAGCTGTTCTAAGCTCTCTGACTGAGACATGCTGTGGAAAGGCAAGAACGACAATAGTATCCTACCAAGTGCAATGATAAGCTTAAGATGTGGGATGGCTGAGTTTATAGCTGGCCTCTCGAGTAGCTCTAGCCTTTGTAAGGGACTTATTTTAGAGTTAGGGCTTTGCCTTTCATGAACTTCTTGGCCCCCAAAGACATTATCATTTGCCAATCAAATTCACATTACACATCACAGAAGATTCATTTTGAAAGTGGCCTTAAGAAATAGAAAACAGAGTCTCAGCTCTAAAAGAATGAAGTTCCCGCTATCAGTAAGAATAAAAATATTGGTTTGAAAACCGCATGTGTGGATGATTTTTTTTAATAGAAGTATGACTGTTTCTGCACGTGTGCATATGGGAAAACATCTTGAAGAACACACACAAAATGTGAATATCGATCTCGGATTTGGGGATTGTAGGTGATTTTTATTTTGTCTTCTAAATTTTCTACAACGATGTTGTGACAGATCCTGATAGGTTCCCACTCAGAATCATGCCCTCCCTTCCTCCTATTTAACTGAACATGGATTTGATACAAGTTCCCACCCTACTCTAATGGGCCAAATTCTAAGAACGTATTTCTTCCCTAGCTCCACTGGGGTAACCATGATTGGTCTAAATCAGCCCTGGTGATTCCATGATCTCTGCTAGTGATTGGTTTAAAGATGGGCACATGATGCAATTCTGGCCAATGAAACAATACAGGAAGTCTGCTGGGGGATTCTGAAAAAGAGACAAGAGATAGTCCTTCAGCAGGAACGTTGTGTATCAGCACACAATGCCTCCAACTGCTGTAGTTAGTTGTATCAGAACCATTTGGGACAAATCTGAGTACAAATGCCAACACCTGAGGATGCAGAGCAAAAACAAATAAACCAACAAAAAAGATGGGAGGAACCTGGGACCTTAATAATGTCATTGAGCCACTAAATCAACCAACCCTGAAGCCATCCTTCCTCAGGACTGCTTATACATGAGTAATTGATTTTCCCCCCTTGTATGAGTTATTACTCAAGCCAGCTGAATGGGAGTTTTCTGTTACTGCAGTATAAAGCATCCCAACAGATAGAATAGCACTACTTTTTTAATGAGAAAATACTTGGTTTTTTTTTTTAATGCAGCTGTTACCCTATCATTTTACTCTCCCTACCCCTTTGGTCACATCTGGAATAGACATTATCACTGAGGTTAATTTGAAACATTGCTATTGTAAAATCAGCTATGCTTTAAGTTTTTCAATTACTATTATCATTAGTTAAGAGACCTTTTATCTTGTTTAATATCCTGCTGGCTCCCATATTTCTTGGGTTACAGAAAATAATTATATATTAGAATTTCTAAGGATACTGCTGAATGTATAAATCAGTACATCCTTCCAGCTCCATCTGGAAAGTAGGCTGCCCTGGAAGAACCATTTACATGCTGTGGATGAAGGAGTTACGAAAATGCCTACATGGAACTGAATAAATAAAGGAGAGGGAAATGTCAACCTCATATCTTTGACTGAAGCTCAAATATTTGGCACATAGATACCCCATTTGCTATCCATCCCCACAGGGTAACCACAAATGAGCACAAACTTATACATGAAAACACACCACTGGAGTTGCATTTCTTACATGTTATTCCTTTTTCCAGATTCTCATAATAACCACATAAACAAATCTGATGAAGGAGATTTGGGTGAAATTTCTCAAAAGCTTTAACTTCTTTCAGCCGTGTGAAGATTATATCCACATCTTCACTGGATCGTTCTAATGGTCTATAAAGGGGAGAAAAGGCACAAGGCTATATCAGAAAGAACTTACTTGAGTCAACATGCATTATTCTAACTATATTTAAAATTTTGCAAATACACCAACTGCAAATATTTTACTGCAAATATTTATCCCCCTATAACCATTATAAATATTTCCAGGCCTTTGTCAACTGTTCACCTTAAATCACTAATACTGCAGATGGTGTGATATTGTGATTTACAATAAAAAAATATAAAACAGTAAGAAATTGTTCACTGTTCCTTGCACAGAGCTCCTAAAACTCTTGTAATTTCTTATATGAGAGCCACATGGGGCCTCTTCAGTTATAATATTTGGCCTCTTGTCCTCAGTTCCTGAAATGCTTAAGAGCCATAAAAGTGAAATGGGTGTCAAGCCCCTTTCCACCACAACCAAGTTTATGTTAATGAGGGGACTTTTGGAAAACTCCTAGGTAACCTAAGGATGGAGACTGGCTGCCTGGAGAACCACTCATGTGATTGGAGGGTTGGGACTTTCAGCCGCACCCCTTGACGTGGGGGTGAAGGGGCTGGAAATTGAGTTCAGTCACCAATGGCCAATCAATTTCATCAAGCATGCCTAAGTACTGAAGACTCCATAAAAATCCCTGAACAGCGGGGTTCAGAGAGCTTCTGGGTTGGTGAACGCCTGGAAATGTGGGGAGAGTGGCACTGGGAGAGGGCGTGGAAGCTCCATGCCCCTTCCCATACTTCTCCTGTACACCTCTTCCATCTGGCTGTTCCCAAGCTACACCCTTTCATAGTAAATCTAGCAAGTAATTGTTTCGCTGAGTTCCGTGAACTGCTCTAGCAAATTCATGGAACTCCAAGAGGGGTTTGTGGAAACCTCCAATTTATAGCCAATCAGTCAGAAGCACAGATAACAACTTGGACTTGCAGCTGACATCTGAAGTTGCACGTGTGTGTGGGCAGGGAGCAGTTTTGTGGGACCGAGCCCTTAACCTGTGGGATCTGATGTTATCTCCAGGTAGACAGTGTCAGAATTGAGTTGAATTGTAGGACAGCCAGCTGGTGTCACAGAATTGCGTAACGTGTGGAAAACCCACACACCTGGTATCAGAAGTGTAGGGAGTATGGTAGTAGCATGAGGGTAACGGAAACACAGAAGGAGGAGTTCTCCTTTACAGATGGCTATACTTACTCAAAATTGAGGTCCCAAACACAAATGCCTGCCGGGGCCTATTAGGTAGAGTAAATGATTATACAAAGAGCCAAATATAAGGAAAAAAAATCTCTACTATACAAAACCAGTGGTAAAAGCAAAGACAAATTGCAAACTGCAGAGGTGGGGCTGTCGACAGGGAGCAGGCCTTATTGGCTATTTTCCTTATCACTGGCTTTCTGTGGAAACATGGGGCCAGACGTCATGTATTTCAGCTGTTCAGGGAAAGATATCTAGACGTTTGTTCACATTTCTTTAACATTGTGTGGGCCACACACAAAACATCTATGGACTAGATCCAACTTGTTGACCACCGTTTTGTACTTTCTGGATTAAGATGAACTGGAGAAGTAAACAAAAATGGGATAGTTTTACAGATTATATAAACTATTTTCTTTCTTTTCTTGGAGCCGTTTTCCAGGTCTATTTGTTCTTTGATAGATATGTCACGTTCTACAGAAAATATTCACCTCCTAAGTGCCCCAGAACATTCTGGGATCAGAGGAAATGAGGGGGGCCAGGATGTGACTGAGATAGGTAATGCTCACCAAATTCCCACGTGTTCCCTGACATTTACCGGCTTCCTTTGGTAGTCATGTTGGAGCCATGTTCTGGCCAGTGGACTGTGAACAAATCGAGCACGCAACACTTCTGAGGTGAAACTGTTAAGGGCCAGCCTCAGCCACAACTCTGCAGTGTGTGATGGGTTATTGTGTCCCTCCCCCAAAATATGCTAAAGCCCTAATACTCGGTACCCATGAGTGTGACCTTATTTGGAAATAGGGTCTTTGCAGATGCAATCAAATTAGGATGAACTCACACTGGATTAGAGTGGGCTATAATCCAAGGACTGGTGTCCTTACAAAAAGAAGGAAATTTGGAAACAGACACAGGGAAGATGGCCAGGTGAAGGCGGAGGCAGAGGCAGGAGTGACGCATCTCTAAGCCAAGAAACACCAAGGATTGATGGCAGCCACGAGAAGCTGGAAGGAGACAAGGAAGGATATTCCTGAGAGCCTTCAGGGGGACTTGGCCCTGATGACACCTTGGTTTTGGACTTCTGGCCTCCGTAATCATAAGAGAACACATTTCTGTTGTTTTATCCCACCTAGTTTGTGGTCTCTTGTTTCAGTAGCCCTAGGAAACTGATGAGAAGGCAAGTGCTTCAGATGTTACAGCCGCAAGATGGAGACTCTGTCTAAGTGACAAATAAACCACCACTGTGTGAAGCCCCGAGATTTTGGTTGGGGGAGAGCAAGTGTTGTTAATACAGCATCACCTAGACTAACATAGAGGTCAGGACTACACGGGCCAGAGTCCAAGGAACTTGGGACATTATCAGAAGAAGACAGATCCCACCATGAGAGATGCACATTTTTGGAGGACATGAGCAGGTGACCTGTCACTAAGGGGAAGACCTAAGACACAGCTTTCATGAGGTTAATTGAGAGGCTCTTCCTCCACCCCTGTCACACTTTCAGGCCCAAGATAACTAGATTCAAAGAATCTGCTTACAACCTCGGCGGGCCTCCCAATTAACCTCTACTCAAAGGGCCTGAGCTCTGCTTCCCAGGGAAGAGGGAGGAAAATCCTGATGCATTAGTGCCAGTTTATGAGATGACCAAGCGTCCGGAAGAGCTGAGAGCTTTGCAGGCTTACCAGGGAAGGTACAGCACACTGGGCACAGGGCCTCTTTCCACCTCTTGTCCCTTTGGAAGGGCCTTATCAACTCCCTACCAGAAGCCATGTTCTCAAAAGTCAAGGGGCTCTGAAACAGGTGCTAGAATTTCAGCAGTTAATAAAGGGGTGCAGACAACTTTCAGTGAGAGCCTTTGAGTGTCCGTGGGGAAAGCATCTCCCAAGCAGTGAAGGCGCAGTGGCTGGCAGAGCTACCCTCGAAAGCTCTAGCCAGAGGAGCGCACTTCATGGGAAGCAGTGTTGGCACAAGCAGGCGTAACACCCAGCCACAGCAAGCAGCCGTGTGAACCCCACGGGGCTCCGCTACAGAAGCGCTGGCACTAGCCTGCAGGCCCAAAGCAATGGCAACATTTAAGTCAACCGGAGGGGGGAATCACAAGGACCAGATGAGCTGGAAATTGGCTGGACATTGATATGGTGGATTCTACTTAGTTACACAGGAAAAGAGAGAGAGATTAGAATCCATCTTCCATCAGGAGGGAAAGCAGCATCCCACCTTGTTTATTCTCCCCAGAGCATGTTCCATATTAGGAAGGCAGACCAGGGAGGCCTAAAAACATGTTTGGTCCAACACTCTCTGGAAGAAACTGAAAGCAGCAGAAAAAAAAAGCACTTACATACTTCCATACAGACCAAAACAAGCACAAAAGAACTTCAAGATTCATAACCAGATTGTGTGAGGCCCAGTGACAAAAGACACTTGGAAAGACAGAGCTAATTTGAGATACCCGGGACGAGCATGAAAGCTCTCTTCCTGAGATTTTCTGTGGGCACCCCAAAATTAGGTCCTAATAATGTCTCCCCCATTGTTTAAACATTTAAGCCACAGAAACTATGAAAAGCAATGTTTTCTCTGTCATTCACGGAGTGGGGAAAATTCCGTTCAGCTATTAATGGACGTCTTTACCAACCCACCTCTGTAACCTACCACAGGGGATAATCCTTCCGTTGCCCCACTTCTCTTGGGAACCTATGATTTCCTAATGCCACATACATTCTCCTCTCTGCAGAGGTCATGCCTGGTACTTCCTTCATAGATCCCACGGTACTCAGTAGAGGGCCAAGCACACAAGAAGTCCTTGGATGCGACGTTCCACAGCGACCTCAAACTGGACTCACCTTCTCTCCGACACCTGCCACTGCACCTGCACTCCTTATCGCCGTGCATGGAGCAGGCTCGTCCTCTCTCACCATGTCCTGCTAATTCTACCAACTCAGTGTCTCTCAAACCCATCTCCACTTCTTAACCCCTCCGGCCACGGCCTCATTTGAGTGTGAATGAAGGGCACGTGAAACACGTACTGGGCTAGCAAGCTGAACGGCATGGCAGTCCTTGCCTAGGCAGCTGGAGAACTTGGGTTCCGTCTAATAGTCAGCAGAAGTATTCAAAGCAGGAAGGTGGCATGATTGGATATACATTTTGGAAAGATCACCTTGACTGCAAGTAAAGGCAGGTGGGAGAGTGTAAAGACCAACAGCTAAGAGAGCAGTCAGGAAGCTCTTGCAGTATTTCAAAATGATGATGCAGGTTTCTCTAATTATAGCTCACTCTATGCTCCTTTCCTTAATAACTGCATACATCTGGTCCCCTAAGTAGAAGTTCCAAGTTCAGAGAAGTTATTTTCCTTAGCCGACCCTCTGACACCCAGGACCGTGTTTTAAATCACTTTTTCTAAAAACTTCACATTTAAAACATGTTCAAACAGCAGTAGAAAGAATCATTTACAAAAGAAGACACTGTGGTAGGCAGGATCCTAGGGTGACCCCAATGACCCACATCCTTATATAATCCCCTTAAGGGTAGGCAGAAGCTCTAATTTACTTTTGGTCAATAGAATATGGCAAAAGTGTAGAGATATCACTCCCATGATACGTTACAATATAAAGCAAAGTTAAAGATATTTTGCAGATATAATTAAGGTCCCTAACCAATTGACTTTAAGTTAATCACAGGGAAGATTTTTCCCAAGTGGGCCTGTCCTAATCAAGCAAGTCCTTTAAAAGAGGGTAGAAGAAGTAGGAGATTTTCTTTTTTTTTCAATTAAAAAAAATTACTTATTTTTGGTTGCATTGGGTCTTCACTGCTGCGTGCAGGCTTTCTCTAGTTACATTGAATAGGGGCTACTCTTCATTATGGTGTGCAGTCTTCTCATCGCAGTGGCTTCTCTTGTTGCGGAGCACAGGCTCTAGGCATGCGGGCTTCGGTAGTTGTGGCACGCAGGCTCAGTAGTTGTGGCACACGGGCTTAGTTGCTCCGTGGCATGTGGGATCTTCCCAGACCAGGGAATCGAACCCATGTCCCCTGCACTGGCAGGCGGATTCTTAACCACTGCGCCACCAAGGAAGTCTCGAAGTAGGAGATTCTTTTGCTGGCCTTGAAGAAGGAAGCTGCCGTGTAGCAAAAGGGCTACGTGGCAAGGAATATATGAGGTCCCTGGCTGACAGCCAGCAAGAAAACAGGGACCTCAGTCCTACAACTGCAAGGAACTGAATTCTACCAACAACCAAGTGAGCTCAAAAGAGGTCCCCAAGTCCAGATAGGGACACAGCCCAGTCAGCACCTTGATTTCAGCAGAAAATGCAGACAAGCATGCCTAGGCTCCTGCCCCACAGAACTGATTAGGTAATAAAGGTGTGATGCTCTGGGCCACTAGGTTGTGGTGATTTGTTACCCAGCAATAGAAAACGAATACAGACACAAAGTCTTTTCTCACCCTGACTCAGCTCCTTGTGACCAGCTTAGGGTTCACTTCCCTCACAGAGCTTTTCCTAACAACGTTCTCATCCTTCTCTGAAGTCCAATTGATATCATTTCTTTTTGGAATCTTATCACATTATTTTACTCTTTCACATGTCATGCATGCAACTTCTGTCTTCTTGGAGATACCATCATTCTTCTATGCATTCATTTGGTGAATACTATTTGGATATTATTTTTGATTAACTACTGCATCACTGTTTTCCTGTTTTGTTTTGTTTTTTTTCTTCTCATGGTTCTTCAGCTCTTCAGGATGAATGTTACTGTCTGTCACTGAAAACTTTCTAAATCAGACAGCAAGGTCAGACAGAGGTTAACCCATCTAAGTTAAGAAGGCACAAACTAAAACCATTGTGGATAAAATAAAATCCTTTGAAGTATTATATAAATCGTAATGGTAAATAATGCCTATTAGCATTACAAAAAAGATAGTTTTATTAGAATGTGTTTATGATTTTGAAAGGCGTGGTTTTAACAACTTATTTATAACTTTTTATCACATCTACCTTTCAAATTAATGGCACTCAAATAAGACAACTTTGAAATATGAATTATCAAAATCTATGGAATTATAAATGACTCTCCTCCACCAAACACATCCTTTCATGAATACACATTCATTTTATTTATCCATTCGGTAAACTGTATTGCTTTCCTACCTTACGTTAGATACCTTTCCCTGGAAGAACAGAGGTGAGCAACACGCCAACCCTACCCACCGGGAGCTCACAATCCAGTGGGGAAGGGAGCCACAAAACCAAAATTAGAATACTGTATGGTAAGTACTGTAACATGGGTACCCGCAATGTTCTGGGCTGCACCTTGTTTTACTACAAAGAAGGCAAACATGGAAACTACCAAAGTGAGGTGTACGAGGGATAGCAAAGGTTCTGGATTCCAGGTGCTGCCCACGTGTTACAATGCAATGTGAAAACTTAATGTGCTCTTAAGTCTTAATTCAGTCAGCTCGGGATTATCTAGGGACTAATTAACCAGTTTCTGGATTAGTCAGAGCACGAAATAATAACACACGGGCATCTGTGGGGAAAAGTGTACAATAACCATAAAATCAGCAAAACATCTCTTAGATGACTTCTGTTTGACTATATGATAATCAATATGCAAATCCTCTGCCGTGAGGTGGCCCCACCCTCACCAATCTGCTGAGTAAGCCCCCCCTCCTCCCCTCGCCTCCCACAGAATCTCTGGGGGACCTTTCAGGAAGGACAGTGGATCCCATCCCAGCAGTCAGACCTGTGGGAGGCATGCAGGAAGTAGATGAAGAGGGAAAGGAAAGGAGGGAAGGGAGGCAAAGTGCTCTCTGCCCAGCGGCCTTCCCATAGTCGTGAACAGAAGGCTCATCCAAGAAATAGACAATAACGGGTTGTAACAGTACCGTCATCTTGTGGGAATGTATATAATGCTTAATTTCCTCCACGACTTCACTTGTATTTTTTCTAAATTTCCAGATGTCTTCTGAAGATCAGTAAATGTATTTCAGAACATTGGGTGTAATGCTAAATAAATACATTTGCATTAAAATGACTTTGCGGTTCGTTTTGTCTCCTTGTGCTTTAACAGTAACTTAGGATTAGAAAGAGCTAGCCCCCACTCCTAATGAACTGTTAAGTCCGAGAAAATACATGGGAGCTTTATAAATTATAAAGGGCTACAGAAGCTGTTCTTATTATGAGTACCATCAGCTTCATCAGCATCGTTAGCCACAAAGACCTTTTAATGATGAAAGCAACGAATAAAGTGCTTAAAAACATATATGAGAATTCTCTTGTAGTTTTGGAAGGGTTTATAGATAGGTGTGCATGTATATTTTTCTCTCTCTATTATAACAACAGTAAGATCTCAAACAATACGTACTTGATAATCTCGTCCTTTTCATAACACTATTAACTTTTTAAAAGGATTTGAAATGTTCATCAAAAACATTTTACACAGAGGCCAGGTAAGTATTAGTATGCTAAAATCATGTGTGTATAATGCCAGTGATGACATGGATATATCAAAAGTCTTTGAAACTCAAGATGTTTACCACTTATCATGTTATTTTAATTATATGGTTATTAACCACTTAGAATACTGAAATGTTGACTCTTTACTAATTACAAGTTTTCCCAAAAACGTCAACAAAATTCAGAAAGATGGTGTTGAAAATGCATTCATTCAATCTGCGTGTCTGTATGAGAGAAGAAAGCACTCGGGTGATACAAAGAGCATGGTTCCTGCGCTGAGGAAGTTCAAACTGAGTTAGGGAGAATTGTACACATACAGCAATTATCAAGGTGAAATGTAGTAAGAAGTGCAATTAAAATAGGAAAGAAGGAAATATGAATTCAGAAGAAGAACAGATATCACTGATGGATGCAAGTTCTACAAAGACTTCATGAAGGCACTATTGTAAATTCTTCCTAAAATCAGTTCTTTCTTGTTTCTCTTTTTACGTCTATAGTACCACCACTGTTGTGTCATTTATTCCTAAAAAATGTGGTGTCAGTAGGGCTCCTCTCCCTAGAGACCTGTTCTATTGACTTTTCTCCCTATGAGTTTCTTACCCGCCAACCTCCTAACACACACACACAGATATACACATGCATATCCATATGTACAGAGATGTATACACACAGATGCATACACACATATGTACAAACACATATACAAACACACACATACACACGGATAAAGATTCTTTGTTGACCAAAGTGTAGTCAGACTCCTGACCCTTTTCCTAGACCCATCTGTGTACTTCTTTGTAAAATGCAGTTTTAGCAAGAACCTTGCTAAAAAGTCAGTTTAACCAGAACCTCCCCACTCCTGATATCTGACCACCCTCCATATCCGATTGGGTTTCTCATCCTCCACCATCCCCCAGACGATATCGGATCACCCTTGTCTTCAGCAAGAATCCCGTCGGGTCAATTTAGCCAGAATCCTCCTTACCCTTGATGTTTCCTCTCAGTAATTTTCCAGCCACTGACTTCCTCCCACCCCCCACACCTTGCTCCTTGGCTGTAAATTGCCACTTGTCCATGCTGTGTTCGGAGTTGAACCCAATCTCTCTCTCCCGCCGCAAACTCCTATGGTGCTAGTCCCTATGCCTGACTCAATGGCCCTGAATAAAGTCTGCTTACTACCTTTAATAGTTTTTTTTTTTTTTTTTCCTCCTTTGCGGCACGCGGGCCTCCCACTGCCGCGGCCTCTCCCGCTGCGGATCACAGGCCCCGGACAGCGCAGGCTCAGCAGCTGTGGCATCCTCCCAGACCGGGGCCTGAACCCGCATCCCCTGCATCGGCAGGCAGACTCCCAACCACTGCGCCACCAGGGAAGCCCTGCTTACTACCTTTAACAAGACTCAGTGTCTTTTTTTTTTTTTTAATATAAATTTATTTATTTATTTTTGGCTGCGTTGAATCTTCGTTGCTGCTCACGGTCTTGCTCTAGTTGCGGCGAGCGGGGGGTTACTGTTCGTCTTGGTGTGCGGGCTTCTCATTGCGGTGGCTTCTCGTTGCAGAGCACGGGCTCTAGGCGTGCAGGTTTCAGAGCTGCAGCACGCAGGCTCAGTAGTTGTGGCATGCGGGCTCCGTAGTTGTGGTTCGCGGGCTCTAGAGCGCAGGCTCAGTAGTTGTGGTGTACGGGCCTAGCTCCTCTGTGGCATGTGGGATCTTCCCGGACCAGGGCTCGAACCCGTGTCCCCTGCACTGGCAGGCGGATTCTCAACCACAACATCAGCATCTTTTCCTTTAACGTCACACACACACTCAGCCACTCCCACACGCACATGAGCACACCCCTCAACTCAACCAACTGCCAAAATTCTCCCTCGTCTATTGATTCTGCCCATGTTCAGGGTGACTCTCAGAAAAAAATCCCCTTGATGGACCCCAGGTGCAGCTGCAGCTTTTTTTTTTTTTTTTTTTTTTTTTTTTTGCGGTACGCAGGCATCTCACTGTTGTGGCCTCTCTTGTTGCGGAGCACAGGCTCCGGACGCGCAGGCTCAGCGGCCATGGCTCACGGGCCCAGCCGCTCCGTGGCATGTGGGATCCCTCCCGGACCGGGACACGAACCCGCGTCCCCTGCATCGGCAGGCGGACTCTCAACCACTGTGCCACCAGGGAAGCCCGCAACTGCAGCTTTTTATTCTCACAGCTGAGACTGTCACAAGGCACACCGTGACCTCTGTGGCTCTTCCAAAATATGGCCTGCATGTCAGCCACCAGGGAGCAAAACGTGTTAAGTCTGCACATTCCTGGCCTGATGTCTCCCTATTTAGAAATCATGCCCACTTGCTTTTATGTCTCTATAAAAGAGTGAAGAGAAAACGGCCCCCCAGGGTCCCAAATGAGATAAGAGAGTTGTGACTGGAGGTCACTAGGGGCCACCATTTTGGCCCTGAGCAGAGCAACAGGAGGAGTCAGAATACTTCCACCTCTCTTCTGCAGTTGACCAGTGTGTCATCTGTCCTACCGAGAGAGCTACGCCAGCTCTGGGGCCCAGGGCTCTTTGGACTGTCGAAAAAGCCCGTCTTCAGGCCAAGACCAGGACCAGCCTTGCTAATATCTAAATAAGGCTGATCCTGGGGCTTCCCTGATGGCGCAGTGGTTAAGAATCCACCTGCCAATGCAAGGGACACGGGTTCGAGCCCTGATCCGGGAAGATCCCATATGCCACGGAGCAACTAAGCCCGTGCACCACAACTACTGAGCCTGCACTCTAGAGCCTGCGCGCCACAACTACTGAAGTCTGCGTGCCTAGAGCCTGTGGTCCGCAACAAGAGACGCCACCGCAACGAGACGCCCACGCACCACAACAGAGTAGCCCCCACTCGCTGCAACTAGAGAAAGCACGCGTGCAGCAACAAAGACCCAGTGCAGCCAAAAATAAATAAATAAATAAATGAAATTTATTTTTAAAAAAAGGCTGATCCTGCATTTATTAGTGAAGAGAGAGCGGGAAACCTTTTGACCAGACTCAGGGTGCTGTGATTTGTCTTGTTACAAATCAAAGTATGGGCTTGCCCAGTTCTAGCAGACCCTTTTCAAAAATCTCCTCTGACTGTACATGAGTGTCTAACTCAGCACAGTATCGTCAGGTTGGGCACACATCTCTCCACCACACACTGTAGTCAGAGGTCCCCAAAGCCCAGCCAAACTGGGTGCTTACTGGACCCCAAGCAGCACATAAAGAAGACAGCTATCATAATTTTCCCCAGGTAATACACTTGCCCTATTAGCATTAAGTTAAAAATAATTTATTTTGGCTCCTTAAACTTTTAGAATGGTTTCTGGGATGACTCAGATAACTGATACTTCTTTAAAAATGTTTTGCTGATAAGTTTGAAATGATGGCTTTTTTTCCCCATGTAATTTTCACCATAGCATGCAGACACTCTCGAAAATCATTCCACACTACTTAGTGCTACATTCAAATTTGAGATGACTCTGTTCAAAAAATTGCCATTGCTACAACTAAACATTTGAAAGGCCCTAAGACTCTTAGGTTGTGAGGATTAGAGAACAGGAAATGGGAACCTCTAGAGTCAGATCTTTCTGATAACCATTTCTTAGCCCTCTCTATTCCTGGGCAACAAGAAGGAGACCCTTGACGGTGAAACAAAGTGAGGAAAAGGAAGGCTGAGGATGGGGGAGAGGAGGGGAGGACATTATTCTCAATCTTTTATCCATTCCAACCCATGAGCAGCAGCAGAGGGAAGCGCATTTTGAGCAGGGAGTTTGAAAATGCCTTTACCTCCCTGGATCAGCTGGTTGAAAATCTCTGGCTCTAAAAGGGAAATGGGTATGCTATGATGATGGTGGATAATCTGGTCCCCATGCCTCACCCCCCTCACCTATTTCCTTTGGAACCTCCTCCTCTATTCTCCTCTTACTCGCTCTTACCCAGACACACAGGTGTCTCTGCTGTCCCTTGAAGGCCTCTGCCCCACCTGAGAGCTTTGCAATAGCTATTCCTCCTGCCAGGGATGCTCTTTCCCAGATATCTGCAGGACTCCCTCCCTCACCTACTGCAAGCTTGAGCACAAATTCTCTTCTCAGCGAAGCTGATCCTGACACCTATTTAAAATCCCAGGCCTCTCAGCAGCACCCAACCTATTTTTATCCAGAATTCTTTTTTTCCATAGCACTTAATATTTCCTGACATAATATTTATTATAACAAATAAGCTATTTATTTTGTTGATGGCCTCCACTAGAATGTAAGCTCCGTGAAGGCAGGGATTTTCTGTCTGTTTGGATTCTGCTATACTTCCAGTACCCTGAACAGTGCCTGGCATATAGCAGATGCCCAATGAACACTGTTGAAAGAATAAATATACTTTTGTGCCTTTTGTATTTGTACACGTGAATGTATTATTATTATTAAAAGTGAATAACATTTCAAGGAAAATTATATTACTTTTTTCTTAAGAAGCTATCTGTCGGGCTTCCCTTGTGGCGCAGTGGTTGGGAGTCTGCCTCCCGATGCAGGGGACGCGGGTTCGTGCCCCGGTCCGGGAGGATCCCACATGCCGCGGAGCGGCTGGGCCCGTGAGCTGTGGCCGCTGAGCCTGCGCGTCCGGAGCCTGTGCTCTGCAGCGGGAGAGGCCACAGCAGTGAGAGGCCCGCGTACCGCAAAAAAAAAAAAAAAGAAGCTATCTGTCTATAAACTTTTTGTGTGTGTGTGTGTGTGTGGTACGCAGGCCTCTCACTGTTGTGGCCTCTCGCGTTGTGGAGCAGAGGCTCCGGACGCGCAGGCTCAGCGGCCATGGCTCACGCGCCCAGCCGCTCCGCAGCATGTGGGATCTTCCCGGACCAGGGCACGAACCCGTGTCCCCTGCATTGGGAGGCGGACTCTCAACCACCGCGCCACCAGGGAAGCCCCGTCTATAAACTTTTTGCTCTTCGTGGCCACACTTACCAAATTAGAGTAATAATAAATCCTCAGACTTCCAGTGCTCTCAGTGAAAGAACGAACTAAGAATCATTTCATTTTTAACAGCAGCTTAATTATTCACCAAGATTTCTTGTAGGATCCATTTACATTTTTTTCATGTGAGCCCATGACAATTTTCATGACTAATTTAGTAAACCTAAATATGCAAAAATGTGATATTACTCAGCCTTTTCTGAAGGTAAAAACCATATGGGAAATGGAAATAATGTAGTTCTAAAGCTGTACCCCAGAAACAAAGACGACCAGTAACATTTTTGAAGATATGCACTCCAATAAATCCATTAAACTAGGCACAAATTGAAAATGGTTCTAAACTAGAATATATAATATAGGACCAACAACTACAAGGGCGTTTATCATTCCTGGGTGGAGATAATTAGGCTGTTCTTGTGGTAACTGATCTGTCCTGCCCCACAATACTTGTAATGGATATAAATATATTTAAATTGGAGGAGGTAGGCCTAAATTTTACCTTATTTGATAAATAACAGATAGGAGTAGAAAATTTGGTATGTAGACACACTGGGTGAAGACACATCTCTAGATTAATGATGAGTTATGGAAGCTTGAGTGTTCAAGCCTCATAAAGAACTAGAACCCAGGCAGTAGGACTAAATTACAAGGATTCCAGCACTTCCAGCAAGGAACCCAAGAGAAGCCAGAAAAAAGAACTTAATGTGTCAAGGGGGGCATCATTTTGACTTAGAACCAAAGGTTTTCAACCAGCATTAATTTCATCAACTCATCAACCTGTTATTGAAGTACACATATTAGCCAACAGTCAAAGAAAGCCTTATAGGTGTCTTCAGTTCACTAACGAAACCATCTCTATAACTGATGCTGCAGATAAACCACTTAGACCATATGTAGAATGGCAATTAATTTTTTTAAATATAAGGAATTTTCTACTTATTAAAAAAATCTATTGTTTCAATACAAAAAGAAGAGAACTTCTATGCCTGCTCTGATGGAATAACTGGTGCCACAGTAAACAATTTAAAAGTTGAACAAAACACAGGAAGCAACTGCTCTCAGACATTAGATGACAGGCAATGCAGGACTATGATTCTAGGAAGAACAGAAACACAAGAGGTGATCCACACAATAACGTTGATGCCTTGCCTGGAGATACTTTCTGGAACACAGGCAGAGAGGGAGAGCCCAAGTAGAGCATGGCAGTCTCATGGGGCTAGTGGGGCCGAAATTAGAATTCAGGAATGCTGAAGTAGATGAAATCTGCAGTGAAGCGAACCAGAGAAAGGGAAGCTGTTCATAGAAAGGGCTCCAAAATTTAGCAGAGGGGTCTTCTTGACTCATTAGCTGCAAATATGCAGACCAATGCTCATGGAGAAGCCTGGGAGGCAATGGCTCCTGGGGAGTAGAAGCTGAATGGAGATTCTGGAAGTCATACAGTGCTGAGAGATATAGCAGCCCTGACCAGCTAGAGTAGACAGACCCCACCCATCACCCTGGACATTCAACTGAGACTCAAAGAGGATCATTCTAGCCTCAAACCTAGAACTACCCTAGCAAGGCTTAAAAATAAATCTCAATAGAAACAAGACTCAATAGAAACTTACTGATTGGTCAATAAGTTACATGCCTATGAAAACAGAAGATGACATGCTTTAAAGAAAGTAACAAACTCCAGACTCTCAATATGAGAGGATCATAATGTCTAGCATACAATCAGAAATTACCATGTATGTGAGCGAACAGGGAAATGTGACTCATAATCAGGAAAAAGTCAATAGAAACAGACCTGTTTCTATTGAGATGATAGGGATGGTGAAAATACCAAACAAAGACTTTAAAACAGCTATTATAAATATGTTTAAGGACTTAGAAGAAAAGATTAGCATTAGGAGGGAAGAGACAGGGACTATCAGTAGAGAAACAGATACTCTCAAAAAAGAAGCAAATGAGGGCTTCCCTGGTGGCGCAGTGGTTGAGAGTCCGCCTGCCGATACAGGGGACAAGGGTTCGTGCCCCGGTTCGGGAAGATCCCACATGCCGTGGAGCGGCTGCGCCCGTGAGCCATGGCCGCTGAGCCTGCGCGTCCGGAGCCTGTTGCTCCGCAACGAGAGAGGCCACAACAGCGGGAGGCCCGCGTACCGCAAAAAAAAAAAAAAAAATGAAAAAAAAAAAGAAGCAAATGAAGATTCTAAAGCTGAAAAATACAAACTATGAAAAGAAAAAATATTCATTGGATGGGATTAAGAGTAGATTGGGAGGGCGGAGTCAAGATGGCGTACTAGGAGGACGTGGAATTTGCGTCTCCTCACAACTAGGGCACATACCAGGCACCGGTGGGGGACCAACAGACACCTAAGGGGACAGGAGGAAACTCCAGCAACCGGGTAGGACGTGGGGTGTAGGGGAGTGAAGGGGGAGGAGAAGTGGAGGCAGGATGGGACTGGCGCCCCCGAGGGGTGGCTGGGGGAGGGGAAGGGATCCATGCCCGAAGGGGGAAATTGGGGAACCACAGGGAGGGCAGAGGATCAAAAGGGAGCGTGGCCAGGTTTTCCCTGCCCACTTGGGCTCCCAGGAACCTGCTGAGATCCCGGGCCTGATCCTCTGCCCAACTAGGCCACCTCCAGCTGTGCAGGTCCTGAGGGAGTAGGAGGGAGGGAAGGGGGAGCAAAAGTAAAGCACAGACTGCTGGGACAGCACCCCTGAGGGGGGGCTGGGGGAGGGGAGGAGTTCCTACACCCAGTGGGACCCACCAACAGTTAGGGGTCCAGTAATGACGGGGGAGATCCTGGGAAAGATGGTGGGGGAGGGGTGCGGAGGAACGGAAGGGAAGGGCCAGTGCCTTCCCTCTCCACTTAGGCCGGGAGAGATTGTTGGGCTCCTGGGCCTAATCCTGCCCTTGGAGCCTCCCTCCTGCCGAACAGAGCCCAAGCCCCGCCCCTACACCCCCACCCAGGGCCCAACCTCTACACTTGGAGACCCCCACTGAGACCCCCTCCAACAAGCTGGGCCTAAACGCCACCCATACACCCTCACTCAGGGCCCTACACCCAAACTCCAGAACTCCACACTCCAGAGGCCCTCATTTCCACATGCTGCCTCTCCCCTTCTGTGCAGGTCCTAAGCAGAGGCCCCGCCCCACGCTCAAACATCACCACCCCACCCGCCTAGGTCCTGCCCCACTCTAAACCCCACCCCTGCCTAAACACCGCCCCCAAAGCCAAGGCTTTATTTATTTTTTTTTTTCCTCTTTTAGATTGGGTTCTGTTTTACCTTGTAGATTCATTGTTGTTGATGCTTTTATATTTTTATTTGTCCAAATAAATCTTTTATTTTTCTAATTTTACTTTATTCTTTGTTATTGTTCCCTCCTTTTGGCTTGTTCCCCCCCCCTTTTTTTTCTTTCCTTTCTCTGTTGTTCTTTTATTTTACCTTGTTGCAGTTGTTTCAATTATAGTTTTATTTTTCCTAATAGGCTTTTTAATCCTTCTAATTTAATTTTGATTTTTATTCTTTGATACTGCACTGCTCCTTTTAATCTTTCTTTCTTTCTTTTTTATTTTTTATTTTCTTAACTGGGCCACAAAGCTTGTGGGATCTTGCTTCCCAGGCTGGAGGTCGGGTCCCAGCTCCTGTGGTGGGAAATCCGGGTCCAAACCTCTGGACTAACAGAGAACCTCAGACCCAAGGGAATATCAATTGGAGTGAGGCCTCCCAGAGGTCCTCACCTCAGCACCAAGATCCAGATCTATCCAACTGCCTGCAAACTCCAGTGCTGGACGTTATCAGGGCAAACAACCAGTAAGACAGGAATACAGCACCACCCATCAAAAAAAAATATGTTATAGACGAAGGAGCAAGGTAAAAACCTACAAGACCAAATAAATGAAGATGAAATAGGCAACCTACTTGAAAAAGAATTAAGAGTAACGATAGTAAAGATGATCCAAAATCTCACAAACAGGATGGAGAAAATACAAGGATCCATTTAACAAGGATCTAGGAGAACTAAAGAGCAAACAAACAGTGATGAACAACACACTTACTGAAATTAAAAATACTCTAGAAGGAATCAATAGCAGAATAACTGAGGCAGAAGATCAGGTAAGTGAGCTGGAAGATAAAATGGTGGAAATCACTGCCAGGGAGCAGAATAAAGGAAAAAGAATGACAAGAATTGAGGACAGTCTCAGAGACCTCTGGGACAATATTAAATGCACCAACATTCAAATTATAGGGGTCCCAGAAGAAGAAGAGAAAAAGAAAGGGTCTGAGAAAATATTTGTAGAGATGATAGTCGAAAACTTCCCTAACATGGGAAAGGAAACAGTCAATCAAGTCTAGGAAGCACAGAGAGTCCCATACAGGATAAATCCAATGAAAAACATGCCGAGACACATATTAATCAAACTATAAAAAATTAATTACAAAGAAAAAATGTTAAAAGCAGCAAGGGAAAAGCAACAAATAACATACAAGGGAATTCCCATAAGGTTAACAACTGATCTTTCAGCAGAAACTCTGCAGGCCAGAAGGGAGTGGCAGGACATATTTAAAGTGATGAAAGGGAAAACCTACAACCACGATTACTCTACCCAGCAAGGATCTCATTCAGATTCGATGGAAAAATTAAAACCTTTACAGATAAGCAAAGGTTAAGAGAATTTAGCACCACCAAACCAGCCTTACAACAAATGCGAAAGGAACTCCTCTAGGCAGGAAACACAAGAGAAGGAAAACAGCTACAAAAACAAACCCAAAACAATTAAGAAAATGGTAATAGGAACATACACATCGATAATTACCTTAAATGTAAATGGATTAAATGCTCCAACCAAAAGACATAGACTGGCTGAATGGATACAAAAACAAGACCTATATATAGGCTGTCTACAAGAGACGCACTTCAGACCTAGGGACACATAAAGACTGAAAGTGAGGGCATGGAAAAAGATATTCCATGCAAATGGAAATCAAAAGAAAGCTGGAGTAGCAATTTTCATATCAGACAAAATAGACTTTGAAATAAAGACTATTACAAGAGACAAAGGACACTACGTAATGATCAAGGGATCAATCCAAGAAGATATAACAATTGTAAATATTTATGCACCCAACACAGGAGCACCTCAATACATAAGGCAAATACTAACAGCCATAAAAGGGGAAATCAACAGTAACACAATAATAGTAGGGGACTTTACACCCCACTTTCACCAATGGACAGATCACCCAAAATGAAAATAAATAAGGAAACACAAGCTTTAAATGACACATTAAACAAGATGGACTTAATTGATATTTATAGGACATTCCATCCAAAAACAACAGAATACACTTTCTTCTCAAGTGTTCATGGAACATTCTCCAGGATAGACCATTCCTTGGGTCACAAATCAAGCCTTGGTAAATTTAAGAAAATTGAAATCATATCAAGTACCTTTTCCAACCACAACGCTATGAGACTAGATATCAATTACAGGAAAAAAAACTGTAAAAAATACAAACACATGGAGGCTAAACAATACACTACTTAATAACAAAGTGATCACTGAAGAAATCAAAGAGGAAATCAAAAAATACCTAGAAACAAATGACAATGGAGACACGACGACCCAAAACCTATGGGATGCAGCAAAAGCAGTTCTAAGAGGGAAGTTTATAGCAATACAATCCTACCTCAAGAAACAAGAAACATCTCAAATAAACAACCTAACCTCACACCTAAAGCAACTAGAGAAAGAAGAACAAAAAAACCCCAAAGTTAGCAGAAGGAAATCATAAAGATCAAATCAGAAATAAATGAAAAAGAGATGAAGGAAATGATAGCAAAGAACAATAAAACTAAAAGGTGGTTCTTTGAGAAGATAAACAAAATTGATAAACCATTAGCCAGGCTCATCAAGAAAAAAAGGGAGAAGACTCAAATCAATAGAATTAGAAATGAAAAAAGGAGAAGTAACAACTGACACTGCAGAAATACAAAGGATCATGAGAGACTACTACAAGCAACTCTATGCCAATAAAATGGACAACCTGGAAGAAATGGACACATTCTTAGAAAAGCACAACCTTCTGAGACTGAACCAGGAAGAAACAGAAAATATAAACAGACCAATCACAAGCACTGATATTGAGACTGTGATTAAAAATCTTCCAACAAACAAAAGCCCAGGACCAGATGGCTTCACAGAAGAATTCTATCAAACATTTAGAGAAGAGCTAACACCTATCCGTCTCAAACTCTTCCAAAATATAGCAGAGGGAAGAACACTCCCAAACTCATTCTACGAGGTCACCATCACCCTGATACCAAAACCAGACAAAGATACTACAAAAAAAGAAAACTACAGGCCAATATCTCTGATGAACATAGATGCAAAAATCCTCAACAAAATACTAGCAAACAGAATCCAACAGCATACTGAAACGATCATACAACATGATCAAGTGAGGTTTATCCCAGGAATGCAAGGATTCTTCAATATATGCAAATCAATCAATGTGATACACCATATTAACAAATTGAAGGATAAAAACCATATGATAATCTCAATAGATGCAAAAACAGCTTTTGACAAAATTCAACACCAATTTATAATAAAAACTCTCCAGACAGTAGGCACAGAGGGAACCTACTTCAACACAATAAAGGCCATATATGACAAACCCACGGCCAACATCATCCTCAATGGTGAAAAACTGAAACTATTTCCTCTAAGATCAGGAACTAGACAAGGTTGGCCACTCTCACCACTTATTCAATATAGTTTTAGAAGTTTTAGCCACAGAAATCAGAGAAGAAAAAGAAATAAAAGGAATCCAAATTGGAAAAGGAGAAGTAAAACTGTCACTGTTCACAGATAACATGATATTATACATAGAGAATCCTAAAGATGCTACCAGAAAACTACTAGAGCTAATCAATCAATTTGGTAGAGTAGCAGGATACAGAATTAATGCACAGAAATCTCTTGAATTCCTATACACTAATGATGAAAAATCTGAAAGAGAATTTAAGGAAACACTGCCATTTACCATTGCAACAAAAAGAATAAAATACCTAGGGATAAACCTCCCTAAGGAGACAAAAGACCTGTATGCAGAAAACTATAAGACACTGATGAAAGAAATTAAAGATGACACAAACAGATGGAGAGATATACCACGTTCTTGGATTGGAAGAATCAACATTGTGAAAATGACTATACTACCCAAAGCAATCTACAGATTCAATGCAATTCCTATCAAACTACCAATGGCATGTTTCACAGAACTAGTACAAAAACTTTCACAATTTTTATGGAAACAGAGAAAACCCCAAATAGCCAAAGCAATCTTGAGAAAGAAAACGAGCTGGAGGAATCAGGCTCCCAGACTTCAGACTATACTACAAAGCTACTGTAATCAAGACAGTATGGTACTGGCATAAAAACAGAAATACAGATCAATGGAACAGGATAGAAAGCCCAGAGATAAACCCATGCACATATGGTCACGTTATCTTTGATAAAGGAGGCAAGGATATGCAATGGAGAAAAGACAGCCTCTTCAGTAAGTGGTGCTGGGAAAATTGGACAGCTACATGTAAAAGAATGAAATTAGAACACTCCCTAACACCATACACAAAAATAAACTCAAAATGGATTAAAGACCTAAATGTAAGGCCAGACACTGTAATCCTCGTAGAGAAAAACATAGGCAGAACACTGTATGACATACATCACAGCAAGATCCTTTTTGACCCACCTCCTAGAGAAGTGGAAATAAAAACAAACAACTGGGACCTAATGAAACTTCAAAGCTTTTGCACAGCAAAGGAAACCATAAACAAGACAATAAGACAACCCTCAGAATGAGAGAAAATATTTTCAAACGAAGCAACTGACAAAGGATTAATCTCCAAAATATACAAGCAGCTCATGCAGCTCAGTATCAAAAACACAAACAACCAAAACCAAAAATGAGCAGATGACCTAAATAGACATTTCTCCGAAGAAGATATACGGATTGCCAACAGACACATGTAAAGATGACAACATCACTAATCATTAGAGAAATGCAAATCAAAACTACAATGAGGTATCACCTCACACCAGTCAGAATGGCCATCATCAAAAAATCTACAAACAATAAATGCTGGAGAGGGTGTGGAGAAAAGGGATCTCTCTTGCCCTGTTGGTTGGAATGTAAATTGATACAACCACTATGGAGAACAGTATGGAGTTTCCTTAAAAAACTAAAAATAGAACTACCATATGACCCAGTAATCCCACTATTGGGCATATACCCTGAGAAAACCATAATTTAAAAAGAGTCATGTCCCACAATGTTCATCGCAGCACTATTTACAATAGCCAGGACATGGAAGCAACCTGTGTCCATCGACAAATGAATGAATAAAGAAGATGTGGCACATATGTACAATGGAATATTACTCAGCCATAAAAGAAACGAAATTGAGTTATTTGTAGTGAGGTGGATGGACCTAGAGTCTGTCATACAGAGTGAAGTAAGTCGGAAAGAGAAAAACAAATACCGTATGCTAACACATATATATGGAATCTAAATATAAAAATGGTTCTAATGAACCTAGGCGCAGGACAGAAATAAAGACGCAGACGTAGAGAATGGACTTGAGGACATGGAGAGGGGGAAGGGTAAGCCAGGATGAAGTAAGAGAGTAACATTAACATGTATACACTACCAAATGTAAAATAGATAGCTAATTGGAAGCAGCTACATAGCACAGGGAGATCAGCTCAGTGCTCTGCGGCCACATAGAGGGGTGGGATAAGGAGGGCGGGAGGGAGATGCAAGAGGGAGGGGATATGGGGATATACATATGCATATAGCTGATTCACTTTGTTATACAGCAGAAACTAACACAGCATTGTAAAGCAATTATACTCCAATAAAGATGTTAAAAAAAAAAAGAGGAGATTGGGCCCTGTGGAAAAACAAATCAGTGAACCTTAAGGCAAAGAGTAGAAATTATCCAAAACTGAAACATGGAGAGAAAAAAAGGATTAAAAAAAGATGAACAGAGACTTGATGACCTGTTGGATAATAACAAGAGTTTAATATATATGTAATTGAAGTCTCAGAAGAAAAAAAGAGAAAAAATAGGGAAAAAAATATTTGAGGAAAGAATGGCTGAAATTTTTCCAATTAAAATGGCAGTACATACCTCCAGAGAGTCTAAAATGTTATGCAACAAAAGTTCTACTTTATGAGTATGGTGTATTAAAGATAGCCACAAATGCTTTGTCATTATCTCCATCAAGAAGTGGGACTTGGGCTTCTCTGGTGGCGCAGTGGTTGAGAGTCCGCCTGCCGATGCAGGGGACATGGGTTCGTGCCCCGGTCTGGGAAGATCCCACATGCCGCGGAGCGGCTGGGCCCGTGAGCCATGGCCACTGAGCCTGCGCTCTGCAACGGGAGAGGCCACAACAGTGAGAGGCCCGCGTACCGCAAAAAAAAAAAAAAAAACAAAACAGAAGTGGGACTTATTTCCCCTCCTAATGAATCTAGGCTGACCCTGTGACCAACAGAATGTGGTAGAAGTGATACTATGTCACTTAACATGATCACTACCACTAACAAGCTGTACTACCTTGAGCCAATTGCTTAACCTCCCTGGGCCTTGGCTTCCTCACATCCAAAAGGGAGCTGTGGACCTAAATTATCTCTGAGATTCTGTTCATCTTTAGAAAAGCCTAGGTTCTAAGAGGAGTTATTTACTGAGCTAATAAATAAATAATAAGTAAAAATAAATCAGGGTACTATGTCAAGTGCTGCTGTATCATTACTTTGCAGCTCAGAATCTAACTGTCTTAACCAAAATGAGACTGGGCCTTCCAGATCTGTTGCTAAGGCAAAATGGCACTCAGGAATTTGGTTGGAATGATGTTCTTTGTATGGTTTAGCTGGCCATGGCCTATAAACTAAAGATTATATAGTATAGGGTCCCATCAGCTAAAGTTATTAGTAAACCAAACAACTTCTTAATGCATGGTAGGATGCGGTTCTTACAGATATAGTCAAACTTTCCTATCACAGTGCTCAGGCTTTAATAGTGAGTAGACTGTTAAATAAGTCTAGAGTTGGAGAGCAGAGAAACTATTAATATAATTTCTTGACAAATTTTTGTTAGACTAAAACCTTTTGTCATACCCACCAAGTCTAAGACACCTCATTTCCATCGTTTCAACACTACAAATGCCAGGGAAAACAGATGCCTTGAATTTCATTCGTCTGCGAAACTGCTTCTGGTATCCCTTCAGAGTGTAAAATGGCAAGAGCAGTCCTCACCAACACAAATTCCCAGCATGCCTCACTGCAGAGAATGAAACGCCCCAGGCAGCAACATGATTTGTGCCAAGGACATATGGCAGGGATTATGATTAGTTCGGGATGAAGATTCAATCTGACATTCTTTCCTTTTGCTGTTGGTCATTTTGGTTTTCAAAGTGATCAGAATTAATAATCCAGGCCAGGTAGCCTGGTATCTAGAATGCTGATTTAATAAAAAGAAAGCCAGC
Source organism: Phocoena sinus (assembly GCF_008692025.1). NCBI lineage: Eukaryota > Metazoa > Chordata > Mammalia > Artiodactyla > Phocoenidae > Phocoena > Phocoena sinus. The sequence goes on from NC_045769.1 coordinate 60,885,715, forward strand.
CTTGCATATTATTTCTGGCAAGATTTGAATTACTGCATCCAGCAGTTATGACTACTCAGGCAATAAGATGCCTAGAGAATGAGTTCCCAAAGGACAAGTAGCTGGCCAACACCATCAGAAAGGGGTCTTCTTATAGTGATGTATGGTCCATTTAGTAATAGGATATTGTGACTCCCCGTCTACACCAAAGACACAAGCTCTAGCTTGAGAGGTCATAACAGACTTCCCCAATGCCAGATGCTGGTCCACCTCCTACAGTCCTCCTGTGAGGAATAGGGAGCCAGTCCTCAGGGCCAGCAAGAATCAGATGTTCACACCCATCCCAGCCCCAAGTGTCTGAGCAAGCAAAACAGGAAGTACCTTTGTCCTACAGTTTTTCTTTACCCAAGCAGAGATAAAGGGCATCAGAATTCTGAATTTCAGGCTCTAAATCTCTTTCATTCAACAAGTCTGCTGCATGTCAACCAAGTACAAAGTACAATGTAAAGTTTTCTGAGAATTACAGGAAGAATAAGACTTTGATTCTACCCTAAAACCACTTCTGATCTCTAAGAGGATCTAAGACCTCTATCTAAGTGATGAAAATACAAGGATGAATGCAGTCATATGGGTCCACACAGAGGTACACAGAGGTCTATATAGAGACTCCTAGGGGTTCAGAGCTAGATGAGAAAGAGTGAGTAGATAAGGCTTCACAGAGAACTTTTTTCTTCCAGTTGTCAGCTTCCCACAGCATTTTAGCTGAAATTTGAGCTGGGTCATGGAGAATGGGCAGAAATTGTATAAGCACAAACAGAGGGTAGACGGTTTCCAAGCAATAGGATGCTAAAGCACGAGCAAAGGCACGGAGGTAAGAAATTATAAGCCAAGAGTGGCCAGTAGATCCAATGGTTTGAAGCTTCTCAAAGAGTAAAACGAAGAAATAAGATTTGGACCCCTATTAAGGGCAGGGCTGGAATGCCAGCCAGTGTGAGTACAGACTTTATTCTGCTAACCATGTGGGACCAGCAGAGATTTTAAGGAGACTGAAAATATCAGAGCCATCATTTTGGAAAATTAGTCTGCTAGCAGGGAATGAACTGGAGGAGAAAGGAATAAAAGGTAGGGAGACTAATTAAATAGAGCTTTAGGGCTCCACTTGTCATGTCCATTCAGGTGTGACAACAGCCATAACTCTCTTCCCCTTCTCCCTGCAATGCCCACTTCGAAGTAAGGTGACGCTAAGTCCAGTTTTTCCTGGGACTTATAAGTCATGGCTTATACGTATAGTCCCCGTGAAACTGTTAATAGTGTCCCTATTCACTCTCAAAAGTATCCTGGTTTGGACAATACATTATACACGTCCCTTACTTGGATAGCCTTCCTCATTCTACCTTTCTGCAGGTGCCCTCCTAGACATCAGGGATGCAAAGCCGATTCCTATAGTCACTGAACAGTGATTATGTGATCAGTTTGTCTCCCTCCCGATGTCACTAGGTAATCCCCATTCTTCTGGCTTTAGAGCTTCTGCAGCCTTGTTCCCCAGCTCCAGGACAGCAGGACCAGAGCAGGACACAGCTCTGATTGAAAAGGTGTTGGTGTTGGAGTGTGGGCGTTGGGATGGCAGGGGAGGCACAGGAAGAGGATACAGGGACCCTCAAGGCTGGAGCAGGGAGAGATGGAGAACAAAGGCCCTCCAGCTGTTGATGAGTAAGGTTCCGGACTGTCTTTTCTCATCTGCAAGCGTCAGTGGGTGTGCGAAGATGATGAAAGGGTACATTGAATAAGGAAAACTAAAAATGTGGCTTGACTGCATGAAAGTAATCCTAATTATAGTCATGTATTTGAACATCATATGAACCATTTGTCCCTAATTACAATGCTGTCCAAGAACAAATATGTAAATCATGAAAGGCGCCAGATCATTTTTATTGCAGCTTCATTTAATTAATATAGTAAGTTCTCTATATGTGTTTATAATTATGGTTTGTTATCATGTGGCATGATCACTTGCTTACAATATTGGGTCCTTCTAATACTAATACACCATCTTATACAGAAAAAGATCTGGAGTTTTCAGATACCTGTGAACTTTTATGGGAAAGAAAGCCAACAGAAATGATCTTTAAAACCAATGTCCCATTTCCCACAGCCATTTCAGAGCGTGCTTTCCTGGGTCCACAGTGCGCCTGAACCATCACAGCTCAGATGACAGAAACACAGAAAAGGGAGGCTCCAAACCATACATCTGTCCTGTTTGTTGTAAGGGTTTCTGCAAACCAAACCTTCTATCCAAATATAAGGTGATCTATCCACAGGACAAGCCATACAAGTGCCAAGAATATGGTATGGCCTTTGTCCAGCTGGTCTGGTTCAAAAGACACCGACAAACACACTGTGGAGGGCGCCTCTTCTACTGTGTTGAACATGGAGGGACCTTCACCCGGCTGGAATCCCTGCAAGGCCATCAGGGCAGCCACACTGGAGAGAAACCACACTCCTGTGCTTCCTGTGGTCGTTCTTTCACTGAGTCAGGTGCTTTGAGGAGGCACGATGGACCCATAGAGCAGAGAAACCCTAGTGGCTGGGACTCTTAAGTTTATTATCACCTTTTGGTTTTGTCTCCATTAAGATCTAATATTGCAGGCTTTCTGATATAGCCATTAACTTGTTCAGATTTTTTTGCCCCCAGATCCTACCTCCTCATGGATGGCTTAAAATAAATCTAAGAATGTGTTTTTTCCCCCCTTAGAAATGTTATGGTTATTTCTAGCAGGAGTAAAGGAAGTATTTACAGGTGCAGATAACACTGTTATTAATGACAGAATTAAATGAATTTTTTAGTTGGCAAACTTCTTATCAGGAAGCCTCTGGCTCTTTTCATAATTTGGTGCCCTGCTTGGTCCTTTAAGGACTAGTCTTGATTGGAGTGTTCCACAGTTGTAACCCTTGTGCAGGTTCGCATGCAGTTCAGGATGCAAATGTAGCCTCTTTACTAGAGTATGTTAGTCATTTGACTTATCCTTGTCATTAATTGTTGCATTTTTTCAAAAGAAATATTTGTTTTTCTTAAAAGTTGTGACAATACTTTACTTAGATAAATTGCACCTTTTTAAAACTATATATACTATTTTATATATTACAAGAATAATTGTTACCTTTGTAAGAGAGAACATGGCTAATTATTGAAACTGTGTATAAGCCCCTGTGCCCTTGTCTTTTGAAGTAAAAGGCTGACTCAACAAGAGAAGCCACTGCAGTGAGAAGCCCGTGCACCACAATGAAGAGTAGCCCCCGCTCACCACAACTAGAGAAAGCCTGCACGCAGCAATGAAGGCGCAACGTGGCCAAAGATAAAATGAATAAAATAAATAATTTTTTTAAAGAAAGAGTTAATGATTAGGAAATATGAAGATGTAGAAACAAAGAACAGCTGTTGGGCCGGGAAATTGATAACAATTTAGACTGTAAATCCGCCACATAGCAGAATCACCAAACTCCCATTTCCCTGAAAGGTATGGACAAAGGCCTGACACACATTCCTAAGCTGTTTTTACAGGAAGTAGAGCCCCACCAGATGAAAACTGCTGACCACAAGAACATAGACCCTGGACCGGTTGAAACCAGAAGGCTGGTGATGCTTGAAACTTCACCTTGATGCCAACCAATCCAAGAACTGTGCACAAGCTGATCACACACCCTGCAGCTCCCTCCCTCACACTGCCTTTAAAACCCCTTCCCTGAAAGCCATCAGGGATTTGGGGTCTTTTGAGCATGAACTGCCCATTCTCCTTGCTTGGTGCCCTGCAATAAATGCTGTACTTTCCTTCACCACAACCAGTGTCAGTAGATTGGCTTTAGAGCACGGGCAAGTGGACCCAAGTTTGGTTCGGTAACATTATCGTATCAGTAATAAATTCATTTCAGCACTTGAAAAAAACCAATGTAAATGTGCAAAAAGTGGCACTGCATTTCTGGGTGGGCCAAGATTACTAAATGAAAGGGGGAACAATCCAGCCATTCCGATGGAAGTCAACCTAATGAGTTTAATCCAAGAAAGAGATCAAAGAGTGGTTACTGACATTTCCTGGAAGACGTGGGTGCTGAGCAGATTTAGAAGGAAGGTCCTTGCAATTCACTACAAGTAATCCTGGGTTTAGAACACAACCAGTACAAGTGAATAAAGAATACAAAATGTTAAGGAAACAAAGTTGACTCTTCCCCCAGACCCTGGGCAACTTTAGCATAGGACCACATATGACTACTGCAGTGCCTGACACATAGTAGGTGCTTGGTTATTCACTTATTCATTCAACAAACATATTAAGTATTTAATGAATTATTGATTCATTAAAGTCACTTTGTAATGAATTTTAAAATAAACTTTTATTCTATTTTAAACATTTATTTTTATTCTCTGAACTCAAAAAAATCTCTTTGCATTAGTGTCTGAGTTTCAACAATTATTACTTTCCACTGGATGAACAGCTTTTTATTTTTCCTTAAGAAAGAGACATTTTTCTTCATGAATTAAATGTGTAAAATTACTTAACCCCCACCGAAGGCTGCTCTGTTGTTTACAATATAACAACTGTATCTACCTTACATCCATTTACTTACCTGTAGGTGCATGTAAATGAATATTTTTTAAAATGTTTTCAAAATAACATTTATGGGGGTTTATCCTCTCTTAATTACTGAAATGCATTTGGAGGAAACATTAGGGGAAAAAATCACCCACAGTTATAACCTCCCCAAACAACCTCAATCCACTGTATATCTTTCCAATCTTTATCTAGCATGCTTTATCTAGCACACTAGCTAGCTAAAATATAAACTGTTTTATTTTTAAAAAATTGGACCAAACTACATGTATTATTTCATAACAACTGAATGTTCTACAGCCTAGAACAGTGCCTCCCAACCTTTTTTAAATTCATGGCCCTCACGGAAAATTACTGGGATAAACTGATACATGGCTCCAAGCCATCTGCTGAAGTTCAGGCCACCCCAAAGGCTGAGGGAATCAGTCTCTGAGACATAAAAGAACTGTAACTTCTTAGGAAGTTCTGACCTAGAGAACTGGTTCTGTAAGTATGACTGCTAAGGAACCAATGGGAGGGGAGGGATGTTATTTCCTAAATCCACGGGGACAATAGATGTCAACTTTCTTCAACTTAACATTCACCCAGTGCCCACTGCATGTCCCCATGTCATTATGCTGTGGGTACACATGAACAGAACATATTCCCTCTCCTCAAACTGTGAACATTCAAATAAGACCCTTTGGTAAACAACTATAATATAACCTTGCATATACACTGTGTTTTGGGAAATAGCAGTAAAATTAGCAACTGACATTTATTTGTTCTTATTAGGGTCCAATCAATGTACTTGCTTTATATATATTAACTCATGTAATCCTCCCATTAGCCTTATAAGGTAGGTATTATTATCTTGCAGGTGGGGAAAACTGAGCTTGGAAGTACTCAGTAACTTCCCCCAAATCTCAGCTGGTGGGGGTAGCCCAG